>NC_135305.1:100736388-101936388 GCF_048772815.1 Callospermophilus lateralis
TTTTGAAAGATATTTATTTGGCTATATACCACAAACACATTTCACACATATAGTCCTATATAATATCTTTTCATTAGTTAGTATTTTATAAAAAAATACACATGAAACAAGACTACACATTTTAACAAATAAGCAAATATTGTGGAAATGATTATTTGTTACAAATTGTGGGAGAGTGAAGATAGAGATCAGTAAATCACATCTGTGGGTATGCACTTCAAGTAGATCAGCTATGACTGTGAAGATACCTGGATATTTAGAAGACAGGTAATGGGGGGTGGCAGTGCAGGGACAGGGCTAGTGGGAATTAGGACTAGGAGTTCTCATTGCAGTGTGGTGCATACTGCCCTAATTTAGAGAAAGTGATATTTATTGATATTTATTGTATGTTGGAAAGGCAATGAAATTAGTACCAGGAGATCAGGAGTAGACTATTTTTGGAGAGTATATTTGCTTGGTTTCTGAAGTCATCCAACAGTGGCTGGGTTTATAGGCCAGAAGGGACTGAAAATAAATGGATTTGACAGAAAAATATTGTCTCCCTCAGGTGAGACAAATGGGATTCCCATTTCAGAATCACATCAAATTTTGGCAATGATTGGGATTTCTTGAATTGGTTGTAAAGAAGTATCTACAATGGATGAATTATAGGACATGGCAGAATAGAAGAAGGTCAGTAACTTGGTGGTAAATCAAGTTGTCTCAAAGTTATACAATTTTCAGTCCAAAATAGCAACACTGAAATGTAGACCAGACAAGATGTTGGCTGAATATCAATATTCTCTTTGCTTATGGTTAAGTTGGCTCAGTGAGATAGTAGGATGTAAGGAGAAGGAGTTGGAAGATGTGAGAGACTGTTATCCATGACAGGCTTCCAGATATAGTAAGAATAAAGAATGAGCACTGAAGACCAAAGATAAAGACTATAGGATCTCTAAGGTCCTGGGACTATAGTTACTTAGTTTACTTAGATGTGGGATAGAGGGCTTCTCCCTTACTTCTGAACAATTCTAAAATATACATTCACATTCTTCATGTTCTTATTTCAGCAATAAAAAAGGGGTTGAAAGTTGAGAAAACCAATATATAACTGTGAATTTTTTTTTTTTTTTGAACCAAAGCAACCAGCGCATGTAGAGATTACTATAACAGAGTAACAGCGAAATGGTATTTAGGAAAGAGACTGTGTTGACTGGTTGTCCCAAGGGATTCTCTATTCAAAGGTATTTCCAGCCCAGTAGCTAAGGGATTAGCTCAGTATCTTTGCATTTGACTGATTTCCTCCCTTCTAGATTATTTGGTCCTATTTTAAAATCGCAGATTTTCTGAAATTTAATGTAATGGTTACAAATTTTCACTACCTCAAGAGGAAAAAATGTTTAATTTTTTAATCTATTTTTTTTAATAGCAGGAAAACTAATACTGGGCAGACTGAAGGGAAGGGAACAGTGTCAGCTTAGTTGGCTGTCTGTGTTTGTCTCACATCTTCTTGCCAATAATCATTTAATATCCATATCTGATAAAGAAGTTGGGGCACAGAGCTCAGAGGCCTGTGTTTTGCCGGGAATCCATAGTTTCCAATCAAAACATTGCTTTGACCATCCATGGAAATTCCATATCCAGTAAAGGTTATTGGATATGTATTATGACTTTATTAACATGTCTTGTTATTGTTCAATTCAGAAGAGGAGAGTTGCTACAATTGTGATTTTTTTTATTATTGCTCATGACAATACAATGATCTTGCCATATCATACAATTTGATTCAAATGGGGTATGAATTCTCATTTTTCCACGTGTACAGGTTGCAGGATCACATTGGTTATATGGCCACGTATATACACACAGAAATATTAGTTATAAATTATTTATTTATTATTTTTGGTAACAAAGTTTCCTAGATACAGCCTTAAATTCATAGATTTGTTGAGAATAGGGTCAATGATTTGTGTTTTTGACAAACTCTACAGGTGGATTCTAATCTCCAATGCTATCTAGAATATATGATTTCTCCAAGACAATGATCTTGAGAAAGACCAAATTGTGAAATGGCCTAGACCAGGAAGGGTGTCTTTTTCATAATGAACAGTTTAGTTCTCTCCCACTATGAGAGTGGGAGAGATTCTTTAATTCCCCAACACTAATCACAAATATTTTTTGGCCTAAAGTCTCTTAGGCTCTGTTGGTTTTCTTTATTCTTTTCACTTTCGGTTTTTCACACTGGGTCATCTCAATTGCCCCATCTTAAAATTCACAGATTATTTCTTCTGTTTGCTCAATTTGTTTATTGGTCCCCTCTAGGAAATTCTTAAATTTATAATTGTACTTTCGTCTCTAAATTAGTTTTTTTAAAACTACTTTAATTTTAAAATTCCTTTTTATAATTCTTTAATCTTCATTGATATTATCTGTTTGGGGAGACATTGTCCTGATTTCCTCCAGTTCTTTGTATTTGATTTTTGTAACCCATTTTCCCAGAGATGGCTTCAAAACTATACATTTATTGAGAATAGTGTCTATGGATGTGTATTTTTAGATAAAATCTACAGATGATTCTGGTAAAACAAACAAAACAAAACCCACTTGTCTAAAATATCATTTCCCCTAAGAGAAGGTTAGAAATAGCTCTAGCATGTTTAAAACAATTAATTTAAAGTTTTTGTCAATGCCTGGATTTTCTTAGGAATCATTTCTGTTCATTTATTCTACCTGTTTCTGCTCTGCTCCTTTTCCAAACTTCCTCCTTTTTTTCTGTGACTAGGCCACACATTCTTGTTCATTGGCATGCCTAATAATTTTTTTATGAAAACTGGGTATTTAAAATAGTATAATGTGGCATTTATTGAAATCAGATTCTCCCTCTTTCCTGAGGTTTTTTGTTGATAGACCCCCCTTTTTTTCCTGCAATTTTCTGAACTCTTTATGACTGTATTCTTTCTTGGGATCACTGAAATCTGTGTTCCATCAGTGTAGTGGTTGGCTAAAGCTTCTGAATTTATCAACTTGCCTGTGTTTCAGGGGAGCCATCTTCCAGGCTCAAAGAGACATCAAAATTCTCTGAGAATGAGATCTGCTTTGATACCTCTGCCGTTAGCAACCTGCACTAAGGGCTTGGCTACCATCTTTGTGACTGTTGCTGATTTAGGGAGTGGATGGTCTGAAGGCAATTTAAGATGTTGCAACACTTTTTACTATAACACAGTGGCTTATTTCTCTATTAAGTTCCCCCCTGGTTGTTGTCACTGTTTGGCTAGATTCCAGACTTCTACAGAAGTTGATTCGGACAGTGTTTTTACAAATCCTTCAGTTGCTTTTGTGGGGGGAAAAATGTTTGGAGTTTCTTAATCTTCCATTTTCAGTGGTGTATTGTATATTTTTAGTTATCCATAATCCAGTATATATAAGTTTAGTATATATAAAACCCCCTTTATTTCATGACTATCATCATCATTTGAAATGTTCAGTATCTCTGTTTTCAAATTTTTAAAAATCTTTCACCCATAGTTCTAAATTCTTTATTCACTTATAGGTGTCCATGATAAAATGTTCAGTGTATATCTTCAAATATAAGAATAATTGAAAATGTATACTACTCTTAACTAGGCACAGTGGCACACACCTCTAATCCAAGAGACTAGGAAGACTGAGACAAGAGAACTGTAAGTTCAAGGGCAACCTCAGCAATGTAGCAAAACCTTGTTTCAAAGAAAAAGAAAAGAAAAAAAAGATAGGGATATCTGTCATTAATGAAGAGATCTTGGATTTAATCCACAGTATAAAAAAAGTGGAAAGAAAGAAAATGTATAAATACATACTATTCTTTTCGGCAGCAAAAACAGCACAGAAAGTTTTTTCTCTTTTTTAAATGGAATGCCTGGAGCATTCAATTCATCAAAGATTTTTAACACATTGTGGTAGGGGTCTTTGACCTTTTCCATCCATCATTATTACTTATCCTGGAAAACCACTCCATCGTGGAACATATTTTTGTCTATAGACATTATTTTCACTGAGTTCCAGTGATGCACAGGGAGATAAGGCACACATCACCTCCTCACCACCAGAGGGCAAGTGCCGCTGGTTACAATTCTTCCAGTGGTTTGGCAAAAGCAGAAACATCATGAGAAGAGGTGCCATCTCAACTGAGACACTCTGACATGAGTCTAGTTCAAGGACAGAGATAAGCCAAGGGAGGGAAACATGGGCATTACAAGACCCTAAGAATGAGGCAGGTTGCTGTGCAGAGGGAACAAGACTGAGGGGTCTGGGAAGGTCACAAACAGGGATGGAAATGCCATTTGGTGTCAGGCAGTGCAAATTATCATAGGCATGCCAAGGAGACTGGGCTAGCCCTGGATTCTCTGAGGAAGATGGAGGTATACTTAAAGCATATCTTTTTTAAAAAAAATTTAATTTGTTTTAATTAGTTATACATGAGAGTAGAATGCATTTATGCATTTTGATATATCATACATAGATGGATTTAATTTCTCATTTTTCTGAGTGTACATGTTGCAGAATCATATTGGTCATGTAGTCACATATATACATACAGTAATCATGTCTGTTGCATTCACCATCTTTACTATTCCCACATTCCCTCCTCTTCCCTCCCATAATTTTCCTCTACCTTTACTAAGTCGATGGGCTGAGAGAATCTTGAAGATGACACCAAAAGAGGGCTCAATACCATTGGGCAGCCGAGTGACAAGGGCATGGCATAGGTCAAGTAGCTCCAGGAAAGTTGGGGGTTCTGTAGGATTTTGCCAAAAGTTAGAAGCTCATAAACATCATGAACAGAATTGTCAATTAGGGTCTGTACATGCCAGAGCTTAAAATTTCCAAAATATCACTGGACGTTAGAGACAGATCAATGAGCACCAGCATCATCATCGGCACTTATACCACAGGTTAAGAGGCTAGAGGAAATTCATTTCAGCTTGACACACTGCTGCTAATTCCAGGTGAGGTTCAGGCATGATACTAGAGCCTCATGATGAGGAGACGCCTCTTCTATCTTTATAGGTTGGCTAT
Source organism: Callospermophilus lateralis (assembly GCF_048772815.1). Lineage (NCBI taxonomy): Eukaryota > Metazoa > Chordata > Mammalia > Rodentia > Sciuridae > Callospermophilus > Callospermophilus lateralis. The sequence continues at coordinate 100,741,423 of NC_135305.1, forward strand.
GGTTAGGAGAAATCTTTGCAGCTTGGAGTCCCCAGTATTTATCCTTCACATAGCATATCAGGCCTCTAATTGAAGTCCTAACATGGAAAATTCGTGTCTTCTCTCTTTTTTTCTTGGTCAGACCACAAAACAACATGCAAACTTAATTTTCTTAGCATATTATGTATATAATTTTTCTATATATGCTTTGTAGATTGTTCCAGAGTCTCTGAAATAACTCAGAAAAAGTAGGCCATAAAATCAATGCATTGGGCTTTGTATACATAGTTTCCCTTTTGTAAGATATAATGAGCCACAATTAGGTAAAAATGTAATTTTAAATTTTAGTCTGTGTAGGCACCATTAATTATTACTATTTTTTTTTGTTGATTTGTATTCAATTGTAGAAAAGAAAAGCATCCAGTCACTTGGTTCCAGAAAATAAAAAGGTAATACAAATAGAAGAAAATGCACAGGCAATTTGAGTCCAGCTGTTCTGAATTTTAAATCCTTGAGTGTGGGAAGAAAAGATTTGCAGTCATTGAAGTCTCAGATTTCAATCCTTTAGAGCAGAATGCAAGTGTGAGCTTCAAACAATCAAGGAAAAGTCTACAAGGGGAATTAGGATTATGCCAAAATGTTTGTAATGTTGGATGTGGGCAATTTCCCAGGACACAGTTGTTGCTTCTTAAGTAATTCTTTCTCAGAAGAACCTTAATTTAGACAATTTTTATGAAAAGAATCAATGCTTTTTAAGTTAAGAAAAATTATAGTTGATGGGCTGGGGTTGTGGCTCAGTGGTAGAGCACTTGCCTAGCATGTGTGAGGCACTGGGTTCAATTCTCAGCACCACATAAAAAATAAACAAATAAAATAAAGGCATTGTGTCCATCTGTAACTAATAAAATTATTTTTTTTAAAAGAAAAATTGTAGTTGAAAAAGTGCAGGATCAATAGCAATGTTAAAATGGAAAAACCAGCTAATGTTAAATATCAAATGTGATCAAATTTAAAAATGTTCAAAATATTTTCTGCCATACCTCTGTGTCACATAAATACCAAATCCAACTCCAAGTAATTAACCATTTCACAAGATGTTCTTTTCATTTCCTTTCTGTAACTGCAAAGACTTAAAGTATACCTTTAAATATTTTAAAATTTGTTTTAATTAGTTATACATTAGAGTAGAATGCATTTATGTACTTTGATATATCATACATAGATAGATATAATTTCTCATTTTTCTAAGTGTACATGTTGCAGAATCATATCGGTCATGTAGTCACATATATACATACAGTAATCATGTCTGTTTCATTCACTATCTTTCCTAACCCCACATCTTTTCCCCTCCCCTCCCATAATTTCCCTTTACCTTTTCTAAGGTAACCCTATTCTTCCCTAGTGTCCGCCGCCTTATTGTGAATTAGCATTCACTTATTTGAGAAACCATTTGGCCTTTGGTTCTGTGGGATTGTCTTATTTCACTTAGCATTATATTCTCCAATTCCAAATATTTGCTGGCAAATGCCATAATTTCACCTTTCTTTAAATCTGAGTAATATTCCATTGAGTATATATACCACATTTTCTTTATCTATTCATCTACTGAGGGACACCTAGGCTGGTTCTAGCAATTGTGAATTGAGCTGCTATAAAACTTGATGTGGCTGCATCACTATAGAATGCAGATTTTAAGTCCTTTGGGTATATACCAAGGAGTGGGATAGCTGGGTCAAATGGTGGTAGCATTCCCAGTTTTCTGAGGAATCTCCATACTACTTTCCATGGTGGTTCCACCAATTAGCAGTCCCACCAGCAATGTATGAGTGTGCCTTTTTCACCACGTCTTCACCAACATTTATTGTTGCTTGTATTCTTAATGATTGCCATTCTGACACGAGTGAGGTGAAATCTTGAGTTGTTTTATTTTGCATTTCTCTAATTGCTAGAGATGCTGAACACTTTTTTTTATATATTTGTTGATCAATTGTATTTCTTCTTCTGTGAAGTGTCTGTTCAGTTCCTTAGTCTATTTATTGATTGGGTTATTTGTTATTTTTTTTTGGTGTTAAGTTTTTTTGAGTTCTTTATATAATCTACAGAGTAATGCTTTATTGGAGGTGCATGTGGTAAAGATTTTCTCCCAATCTGTAGGTTCTCTCCTCACGTTATTGTTTCCTTTGCTGAGAAGCTTTTTAATTTGAATCCATCCCACTTATAGGTCCTTGATTTTCCTTCTTGTGCTTCAGGAGTCTTGTTAAGGAAGTCAGATCCTAGGCCCATGTAGTGATTCTTTATAGAATAGAATAGAACAAGCAGTCATGAAATTTATTTGGAAAAATGAGAGACCCAAAATAGATAAAGGAATCCTTAGCAAGAAAAGTGAAGCAGGAGGCATCACAATACCAGACCTTAAACTATACAACAGACATATAGTAACAAAAATGGCATGATATTGGCACCAAAATAGATTTGTAGACCAATGGTACAGAATAGAGGGCACAGAGACAAACCCACATAAATTCAGTCATTTCATACTAGATAAGGGTGCCAAAAACATTCACTGGAGAAAAGATAGCTATTCAACAAATGGTGCTGGCAAAACTGGAAATCCATATGTAGCAAAATGAAATTAAACCTCTAACTCTCACCCTGCACAAAAATCAACTCAAAGTGGATCAAAGACTTAGGCACTAGAACACAGACCTTATAGAAAAAAAATAGGCCAAAATCTTCACCATGTCGACCTAGGATCTGACTTTCTTAACAAGACTCCTGAAGTACATCTTTTAACTCCAAACTATGATCCTTATCCAACAGAAACTCCAGGGCCAGACACTCAATGAATGAAGAGGAACTGGTAACTCATCACCTCTGAAATCTGTAGCTTGTATATGTCAAGCACTAGGCCTAAACCATTGATCAGGGAGAACGAAGAGTATTCCAAAGATCTCTTTCCATGACACTGCTTCAAATCTGCACAGAAGGTAGGATAACTTTCATAAGTGGGTTCTTCATGAAATATAGCAGAAAGTATGTGGAAATGGTATTGGCAAGTTCCAGCTTTTCTAATGGCTTCGATTTTGGACTGAAACCAACCTGGTACTTTCCCTGAGCTTTAGGTTCTTTGTCTGTAAAGTAGGAAAAATTATCCATTGTGTGGCTGTCAGAGAGCAGGTGCTTGCTCTGTGCAAGCCTGTGTTTAATGACATGTTGAATGCATCCTTCTATGTTCCTCTATGTGTTCCATAACATGTTAAAAGTGAGATCTTTATTAAGGAATTGATGGCAAGCAGGCCTGAGTCCCTGGTTACAGTTTGCATCCTCATTGAGTGGAAGAAGGCAGAAAATAAATGTGAAACAAGTAAGTGTTTAAGATATTACCAGATGTGACTCATAAGAAAGAGTCAAACACCAGCCAAACTGGTGGGAAGAGTGTTTTATGTAGAGGGAACAGCGATGCCTAGGGCCTTGAGTCAGGAATAAACTCAAATATAGCTTAGATCAAAGATCCTCATGCTTCGGATGCCTCTACATCCCCTGGCGTCTTGCTAAACATCATGTGCTAGCACTGGCTCCAGAGGATCTGATTCCACAGGTTAGGGCTAAAGCCCAGAAATCAGCATTTGTAATTTGGTTTCATCTTAGAGCTAAAGCTACTGGTCTGGACTTCTCATGAGAAACTTTGGGTCAGAAGAAGACAAAAGTCCAGTGTGGTGGGGTCAGAAGGAGCAGGTGAAGACGTGAGAGAGAGGGTATTGCACAGTAAGGAGTGTGGACTCTACTGGATGAAGTGAGAAGCTGTTAGAAAGATCACCCAGATGCTTTCTGGAAAACAGTCTGCCGTGTGAAAATAAGGAGATGGACAAGGAAGTTGTTGCAGTGGGTCCTGGCCCGCAGTTAGGGTAGGCTGGGCTAGTAGTAACAGTGGAGGGGGTTGTTTTGAGTTGTCCTTTGGAGGTTAGGGATGTCAGGGATTATGATGGATGGGATCTGGGATAAGGAAGAGGGTAAGGAGTCAAGGATTATGACCATTTATGAGACCTGAGAAACCTGCATCTGGTGAAACAGACATAAGAACTGTGGACAGGTGTGTGGTGGGGATGGAGGGGATAGGTCCCACCTGTGTTTCTCTCCCAAGTGAAGCACATAATAACAGCAAGGCATCCTACAATGAGCCAACCTAGTTCAGCAGGCCCTGGCCTTTCTTTCCCTGAGACCTCTGCCTGTGGGTAGAGGGACGCTCAGGGGGAGCTCTGGCTGACAAGTTATTCCTTCCCATGTGGTTCAAATATAGAAAATTTGCTTTGATCATCTCGGCTCTTTACATTGAATTATCTCCTCCCCACTTCAGCAATACTGTCTACAAATCAGGGCCCTAATGGATATCTCTAATGTCAACCCTTGACAGTTACTGGGGATAAATTTTAAAAGGATGAAACTGAAGTAAAAGCATGGTCTTTGGGATGCCCAAATCCAGAATTCTGTCTCTTCTTCCTCTTTTGAGACTACAGACATATTACTTAATTCCTCTGAAATGAGTTGAATTACATGGAGGATTTGTTAATCTAAAGGTCTATGTGAAAGTAGCTTGTTTCGTTATTGAATTTTCCATGAGGATGTTGTTAAAGTGCTGATGAATTGCAAATTATTTTATAAATGGAAGAGATGGCTAAGAATTTTCTAAGATTTTCAGCATAATTCACAAGCTCTTGACTTTGGATTGGTGCTGCGTCTCATAGTTCACACATGCCTCATCAGACAAATTGTCTGGTTGACTTGAGTTTCTGCCACAGGTAATGAGTCGTTTTTGGAGGGTGGAACAAGGCTATCTTGGGTTTCACATTCCTTCACTTCAGCCAAGGTATTTCCTGAGAGCTGTGAAAGGAGGTAGTTCTAAATGCAAAGGAACTCTGGTATTCATATGATTTTGGCATCTGAGGGAAAATCCACCAAATTAAGACAAGAACTGCGGTAGAGGGTGTGCACAGATCTTATGGGTTCAGCTGCTACAATTCTGGATATAATTTATTAAAATCTGCAAATAATTTAAGGATTTGATTTGTAAGGAAAATGTAGTAGCATATAAAGCCTCATTGGACTTGAGAAGTAAAGGAATCATAAAAACTATGAATTCTTTGTGTGTTAAAGAATCAAGCCTAGATGATAAATTTGGGAGGATCCACAGCACATTCTACAGCTTGCATGATACCCAAGGATTACGCATTTACCAAAGCTGTCTGCCTTCTGGTACTCATTTTCTATGGCTGATCCATTGTAAGGACTCTCTCAATGGCTGCAATCCATCCTGTGACAACTTCCCTAGGCCCCTGGTGCCCATTATGTTGAATGCTTCCCATGATATTTGTAATCCTAGCATCAGTCAAGTGAGTTAAGGGCCAGTACTGTCTTTCTTTCATAGCTTAGCAAACTGAGGGTAATAGAAGTTGAGGAATTTGTTCAAAGTCCATGGCTAGTAGAGCAATGGGACCAGACTTTGCTTTGGTCTGCTGACTCAACCCTATGTGATCAGCAATGGGAGATGGGTGAAAAGATACATGTGAAATAACAGCTTTCCCCTTCCTCTTTATTTTTGTTTCACCTGGAAACCTGTGAATCACTACACCTCATGTTTGTGCTCTTGACCAGGCAGTAGTGGTGACTGTGAAGCCAGAAAGAGTTTCTTCTTCCAGGTCCTATACAGTCTATGCCTTGTCCCTGGGGTCTTTGCTTCTTCTCCATCATCTTGGATGTTTCCATTGGGAAACAAAGTTCTATGGATATACAGAAGTATAAACAAGCCTCTTAAAGAGTCTGTGTCCATGGATCTTTGAGTTAATGTGTCTGGTGACCACCAGAGACTCTCTCTTTTCATTTCTGTCAGTCATCCTTGAATGTAAGCACAAAGCCCTCCTAGGATCAGAGACAGATCTTTTAAAAAACCCTATGGAGGACTTCAAATGCTCCAAAGTTTTCTTTTTTTTTCTTTCTAATTTTCCATTCTTGGTCAACTTTCTCTCTTGTATTTGTTTTTTTACCTTGAATAGATTAAATAAAAGTGTTTGTAGTCTATTCTGACAACTCTATTTTCTGATCATTCTTGATCATTTTTTTATTATCCATTTAAAAAGTTTTCTTGTATGCCAGGTTATTGTTTTCTGATTATGTGGTGAACCTTATATTATGAAAAATTGGAGTAACTTTGAGGGCTAGGCTCTGTTATTGTAACAGAATTCTGAGTCCTACAAATGTAAAAAAAATTGGCATCTCTGCTTCTATTTTTCATTTGTCTCTTTGTCACTTTGAACTTCAGGAACAACAGAGCTGATTGATAAACAACTTATGATGAGTAGAAACCAACCCCCAGACAATAGCAACTTTCTTTTTTTTTAAATTAATTTTAAAAATTTATATATGACAGTGGAATGCATTACAATTCATATTACACATATAGAGCATGTTTTTTCATATCTCTGGTTGTATTCAATGTATATTCACACCAATTCATGTCTTTATACGTGTACTTTGGATAATAATGTTCATCACATTCCACCATCATTTTTAACCCTATGCCCCCTCCCTTACCCTCCAACCCTTCTGCCCTATCTAGAGTTTGTCTATTCCTCCCATGCTCCCCCTCCTTACCCTCTATAAATCAGCCTCCTTATATCAAAGAAAATATTCAGCATTTGTTTTTTTGGGATTGGCTAACTTCACTTAGCTTTATCTTCTCTAACTCCATCCATTTACCTGTAAATGTCATGATTTTATTCTCTTTTATTGCTGAGTAATATTCCATTGTGTATATATGCCACATTTTTTTTATCCATTCAGCTATTGAAGGGCATTTAGGTTAGTTCCACAGATTAGCTATTGTGAATTGTGCTGCTATAAATATTGATGTGGCTGTGTCCCTGTAGTATGTCCTTTGGGTATAAACCGAGGACTGGGATAGCTGGGTCAAATGGTGGTTCCATTCCCAATTTTCCAAGAAATCTCTATATTGCTTTCCATCTTGGCTGCACCCTTGCAGCCTTACCAGCAGTGTATGAGTGTACCTTTTCCCCCACATCCTCGCAAACATTTATTGTAATTTGTCTTCATAATAGCTGCCATTCTGACTGGAATGAGATGATATCTTAGAGTGGTTTTGATTTGCATTTCTCTAATTGCTAGTGATGATGAATGTTTTTCATATATTTATTGATTGATTGCATATCATCTTCTCATAAGTGTCTGTTCAGGTCCTTGGCCGTTTATTGATTGGGTTATTTGTTTTTTTGGTGCTTAGCTTTTTGAGTTCTTTATATACCCTGGAGATTAGTGCTCTATCTAATGTATGAGGGGTAAAGATTTGCTCCCAAGATGTAGGCTCTTCATTCACCTCACAGATTGTTTCTTTTGAAGAGAAGAAACTTTTTGGTTTGAATCCATCCCATTTATTGATTTTTGATTTTAATTCTTATGCTATAGGAGTCTTATTTAGGAAGTTGAGGTCTAATCCCACATGATGGAGATTAGGGCTTACTTTTTCTTCTGTTAGACTCAGGGTCTCTAGTTTTAATCCTAGGTCCTTGATCCACTTTGAGTTGAGCTTTGTGCATGGTGAGAGATAGGGGTTTAATTTCATTTTGCTGCATATGGATTTCCAGTTTTCCCAGCACCATTTGTTGAAGGGGTTGTCTTTCTCCAATGTATGTTTTTGGCATCTTTGTTGAATATAAGACAATTATAATTTTGTGGGTTGGTCTCTGTGTCCTCTATTCTGTACCATTGGTCTACGTGGTGCACTATCTTTTTAATACATTTTTGTATTCAATTTGCCAGAATTTTATTGAAAATTTTTACATCTATGTTCATTAGAGATATTAGTCTGAAGTTTTCTTTCTTCCATGTGTCTTTGTTTGGTTTTGGAATCAGGGTGATATTGGCCTCATAGAATGTGTTTGGAAGTGTTCCCTCTTTTTCTATTTCATGAAATAGTTTGAGGAGTATTGGTGTTAGTTCTTCTTTAGAGGTCTTGTAGAACTCAGCTGTGTATCCATCTGGTCATGAACTTTTCTTTGTTGATAGGCTTCTGATGGTATTTTCTATTCCCTTGCTTGAAATTGATCTGTTTAAATTGTGTATATCATCCTGATTTAGTTTGAGCATATAATATGCCTCTAGAAATTTGTTGTTGCCTCTGATATTTTCTATTTTATTGGATTTTTCTATTTTATTAAATTTTCAAAATAATTTCCAATTATCTTTCGTATTTCTGTAGTGTCTGTCATGATATTTCCTTTTTCATCACATGTGTTAGTGATTTGAATTTTGTCTCTCCTCTCTTCATTAGCATGGCTAAGAGTTTGTCAATTTTATTTATTTTTTCAAAGAACCAACTTTAGCAGCTTTCTTATCTGCAGAGACAAGGCCCTACCTGGCCAATTCTGAGAGAATGATGAACCAGACCACAGTGTGACCAAGACTGATTCTTGATTCTGCACATTAATCCTCTCATCTATATAAACTGGAAACCTGTGTCAGTATCTCCAAACACAGACTTGGGAATGCATGTTCTTTTTGTCTTTCCTGTATAGCTATGCTCACTAAAGCTCCCTTCCAGCTTTTAGCACTACTTTTTCTGTTTGGCTCTTGGGGAGAATGATTGGACCTGATTTGTTAAGACCCCCAGAGTTGGGTCTCTGACCTAGGACTCTGGTGACATTATGTTTCTCCTGAGATGATAAATGCTTGCTTCCAACGGGTGGATTTTCACAAACATGATTCTAAATCATGTTAATCTCATCAGAGTTTGAGATGACTGGCAGCCATATATCAACCCTTTTAAAGCACATTCCACTTCTGTTTCACACTTGTTTCTCTTAATCCTTGATTGGAGCCTTTCCAAGTAGTGCCCAATCAAAGCCTGGGTCTTTACCTGCTCACCTGTCATCCACCAGCTTTGAATGCTCTGCTCAGAGTCAGCAGGTTGGCATATTCTCATTCATTTGGAGTTTCCCTCCCCACCCTCATATTTGGGTCCTATTATCCTCATTGCCTTGCCTATTCTCTGATATCTTCCAATAGAATTAAAACAAAAGCCAAACAATTCCTGTCCATCTTCACTATTTTGACTTCATAAAACAGTTGGTTCAAAATCATGCCATCTGGAAATCTCTCAAAAGATTTACAAAAATTTGGAACATATGAGCTCAGATTTAATTTTTTTTTTTTTTTGAAAATCAGGTTCTGCTTCAATGCAGCCCATCTTTTAAAAACAGCAAAGACGGTTCAAGCAGTTTTGAATATCATATTTCCCTGATTGTCCTAATATAAGTTTTGACAATCTCTCTTTTGACTTCTTTCAGTCAAAATAAGATTAAAAGAATTTTGAAACTGAATTATGCATACATGTGCACACATACATACACACACATACTAAAAGAAAAATGAGAAAAAAAGAAAAGCACAGAACTGCATGTAGTTGTGGGAAGAGTTTTTTTTTTCCTGCCTTGCATGGATTCTTGTCCTTTGTTGATACACTCCGATTGGCTTACTTTCTCAGGGTCAGTTTAGCTGACTTGGTCCACAGTGTATGGGATGTGTAACTTGCACATTATTTTTTCTCAACACATCTGGGAAACTAAGTTCAAAACATTTCTGATTATTTTCATCTTGAACTTATGATGTTCCTAAAATAACATGCCCTGTTATGTCCTCTCATTGTTTCATTTTCCTTCCCTGAGACAAATTACATAAAGCAGGTTTCTTTATGTGTGAATTCTGTCACAGAGTTTCTAAAATGTGGGCCCCAGATCTAAGCCTGTCCACGAGCTTATTTGTAGTAGGATCAATGCAGAAATCAAGAGCAAACTTTTAGAAATGTCTCAAGCAAATTTTTCATGGTCATGACATCCATGTGCATTATTTTGTATTTAATGCAAGTATTGATTGCTCTGTAACAGATTGGAGAGTTTTGGGAGAAGATGCGTGGAGTTGCACAAACAGTCAGAGGAACGCTGAGTTGTGACTAAAGGGACTAGTGCAGTGTGTTCTGTTCAGGGCGACCCCAAAGGGCCTGAATACAAGACTCAGGTGCTCTTTTCTCACTGCTGAACTCACTGTTAATTGACAGAGATTAGGAAAGGAAGCTACCATTCCCCCCAGGCTTGTCATACAAAGGAGAGAGGGAAAAGAAAGTCTGACCTAGTGCACAGTTAAGCCCTTAATTTTCTTGTTTGACTTAAAGAATTTACTTACCTTACTTCAAAATATGTACTTCTGTTTAATTTTTAATTTTAAAAGACTATACATAAAAAAAAACATTGGGGAAAAGTGGGACATAGGCAAAAAACAGAAAAACTCTCCCAAATATCAGTAACTTCTTCCACATCTACTCAACAGTACCAAGTCTTCTCTGTTCTTCCACTTAACCTGCATTGGTTGCATGACATACCCATGGGTTGGCAGGTGTTTTGATGGGATTGATTGTGCCAGTGACAGTCTGGAATGACCCTGAGGAAGTAGCAGTAGCACCAGGGAACTTCTTAGAAGTAGATTCTCAGTCCCTCCCAGCCCTCTGTATCCAAAACTCTGGGGTGAGGGCCCAGTGATCTGGGTATTGTCCAGTTCTCCAGGTGATGCCCTGTACAAAAGATGGGCACATCTGTCTGACCTAAGGTAACCATGGTGATCCCACCTGTATTTATCCCTTAGGGCTGTTGCATTAAACACCACACAAAGGGTAAATTCAATGACAGACACATATATTTTCTCACAGTTCTGAAGGCTGAGTTCCTGACATCAGGTTGTTGGCAGGGTTGGTTCCTTAGGAGGCTATGATGGAGAATGTATTCCAGGCCTCTCTCCTTGCTGATGCCATTCTTCTACCTCTGTCACTTTCTATTATCTTCCCTCTAGAAATGTCTGGGTCCAAATTTCCCCATTATATGGGAACCAGTCACGATGGGTTAGTACTCACCTTCATGGTTTTATCTTAACTAATTACATCTACAACAGTCCTGTTTTAAGATAAAATCACTCTCTGAGGTACTGGGAGTTATGACTTTAATATCTGACATCTGAGGGGACACAAATTCAACATATAACATCATCCTATGCCAGTGAGAAGCTCAGGGACCAGGTGACTGCTCAGTAGAGTGCAGCTTTCTCTGAGTCTGTGGTTGTTGGCTGGCAGATGGCTTAGCCTGCTCCTGGCAGGTATTGAAGTGAAGGAGGAGAAATGACATTGGTGTTTCCACAGCTCCCTGGTGAGGAGTCTGCCATGGGGGAGCAGAGCTGGGAATCACTAAATTCTCAATTTTTAAGGCTTTCAAGTTTATGGGCCAACAGCTGTCAAACTGCTGACCATTATGTACTTACTGAGAAGTGCCTAGATGTTCCTTGTTCTACATGACAGCTGAAGTTGGTTGGATTTATAGGAACATGTTGCTGAAACCATCCACAACACCCATCCATTTTATGAACTTGTATCACCCAAGTATATTCTTTGCTTGGCCTGATTTTATTTTTAGTAATGCACTTACGTGTATCTTTTCAAGGGAATAGATGTCTTTGGGATGAAGACTAATAGAAATTAGGGGTTTAGGCCCTCCTGAAATTATATGTGTATTTTTCTATATATAATCCATAGACTGAGGGTGTGTTGTATGTTTTAATGCTATGATACCAAAATTTAAGAACAACTGTTCTCCAATGTTGTATAACTATGCCATGGGTTGTTTAACTTTTTAATTCAGCTTCAGCTTTGGGATAATTTGTGTTGTTCATTTTTTTTCTATTAACAATTATAAATAGTACTTTTTTTGCCAGAAAGTACTGATACATTTTTATGGCTTCCAGTTACATCCTTAGGAAAAATTTCTAAACATGTAGTTCTGCAATGAAAAGATAGTGTTAAATTTAAGGATTTGTCTATAACGTTAGCATATTTCCATCTAGAAAGTCTGTGCCAATTTGTGATCCTTTAAACAAGTAGTATGTGAGAGTGCATTGTCATTTTTATTTTCATATGTGTTGGACTTTATTCTTTCAGTTTATGCCAATTTACTTAGCTGAATGAAAGAATCTCATTTTGGGGTACCAGGGATTGAACTCAGGGGCACTCGACCACTGAGCCATATCCCTAGCCTTATTTTTTTGTATTTTGTTTAGAGACAGGGTCTTACTGAGTTGCTTAGCACCTTACTTTTGCTGAGGTTGGCTTTGAACTTGCTATCCTCCTACCTTAGCCTCCCAAACTGCTGGGATTATAAGTGTGCGCCACTGCACTTGGGTAAGAATCTCATTTTTATGTGCATTTCTTGACTACAAGTGAACCTTAATTTCTCCTGTGTGCTGGCTACAACAGTTATTTATTTAGTTTGCCTATGATTCTACTGGGAAATTTATCTTTCCCTTCCATATTGTGAGTGCTTTTGTCCCCCACATAAAATGTGTATCAAAATTCCACTCTCAACTTCTATGAGATTAACTTTTTTTAGATAACATTTAAGAGTAAGATTATGCAATATTTTCTTTCTGTGCCTGACTTATGTCACTGAATAATGTCTCCCAATTTCTTCCACATTGTTGCAAATTACAGGTTGTCATGCTTTTTTAATGCTGAATACTATTCCATTGCAGACATATACCATATTTTCTTTGTCCATTCATTCACTGATGGACATTTAAATTAGTTCCATATTCTGGCTCTTGTGAGTAGTGCTTTAATAAACATGAGAGTGTAGATATCTTTTTGATATATTGATTTCATTTTCTTTGTTTACATGAATCAAAACACTACAATAAAGCTCATAAATATGTTGATCAAAATATTTAAATAAATAAAAATGAATATCACAAATGTGCATCACAAATATATTTTTTCTTTCATGTTTTCTATTTTGATTTTACTTTTTGGTAATATGTAATATTTTCTTTTATAATTCATACCATTTGAAAAATGCTTCCAAAAATAGTCCTTATAAAAAGATAATTTAAAAAAATCATCTAATTCTTTGTTAAAATTACCCAATTTCTTTACTATCACTGAAAGTTTTGAACAATAATAGATTTTTTAAGAGTTGAACCTCCATTGTGTTAAAGGCTTCACACCCATATCAATCAGATCGGGTGCTTTGAAAGTAGGAAACACTGAATTTTCAGTAAGATATTAGAACCATTGTTATTATTGAAAATAAGACCATTTTGTTCAAACATGTTGTCAACCAGAGATCCTGCAAGATGTGCTCTGCTGAACAAAATATTGTTGCCAATTATCAAACCTTTCCACCAAAGGCACTTTATTAACAGTCCCATGGGGACTTCAGGCAGGGAAGGGGATGACCCAAAAGAATGAAACAAGAGTGGAATTCATATTTTGTGTTTTGGGATGTGTGTGTGTGTGTGTGTGTGTGTGTGTGTGTGTGTGTGTATGCTATATAGGTACACATATGCAAACATATATAGATACAGAACATTATGATTTTCTGTATAAAATATTTATCAAAACAGAGTAAGTATTCATGGTTTGTTCACTTCTAGTAGAACACTTGTTAATGAACATCTAGTAGAACACTTGATTCAAAGGAAGTTATCTAAAGATGACGGTGGAAAGAATGAATAAATGAAACCCATGCAAGTTAAGATTTTATCTGGTTCTGAAATACTATATCAAGTGTTGATAGTCCACAAAGTCTCTGGATGCAATTGAGGGAGGTGCTCCTGAGGACAGGGGAAGGGATAGGGAAGGGGTGGTGATACTGCTCTAGCTGAATGTCATGCTCTTGCCTTGCTACTGAGTGGCTGTTCCCTACCAGCTACCAATTAGCTCAAAGACCAAAGACACCCATCCTAGAGCTGTTGTGAGTCACCTGTGTGCTCCACTGGACACTCTACCTGCTGTAAATAAAGATCTGTTCCCATGTTATGTTGGGCAGATCACTTTATGTCTTTGATTGGTTTGATAGATTACACATTTGTATGCATGATTTAAGAAATCAGTTGATCTCTTTGGTCTAAGATATTTAATGGATTTCAAAGCCAAATGCAACATCAAAATGATTTTTCATTAACAATGCATATTTTCTGGTAAACCAGTGAAATAAAAGATCACAATCCTGCTCTGATTGGGTTCTACCTGTTATGAATAGCAACCAATTTATATTCCTCTTGTCAGCTAAAGCCCAAACTGCTACTATTTTCCACTGGAGAGACTTCAAGCCACCTTGTTTGATTATACTTTATTATTATTTATTTTTTTTTGGAAATTTCTTCTGTAATAAAGTTCATTTCAAGCTGCCAAAAACACAGGCCAAGAAAAATATTCTAAAGGCTTATTGCTCTGAGTCTGTATCTTTAAGTTGCAGTATCCAGAACCTGTCCTTAAGAATCAGGATTATACCTGGTGAGTCAGGTTCTAGGCTTAGTGCCCATGGTACCCAGGGATCTCACCAGAGATGCTAAATCAGGGGTCAATCCTGCAATTCTCCCAGGAAGCAATGCAATGTTAACTTCATGGCTCCTCTATGTGAATTTATCCCATCTGTTTTTACAAATGCCTAGGCAAGAGCTTCAACTTGAACTTGGCACATGTTCGTTGTTTCCATTTCCAACTTTATTAGCAATGACATTTCCATACACTAACGTATAGCACAACACAGGAAATCACCAGGGTAACTGAAATAATGAGGGGGAAATGCTTATGGAGTTGAACTGACTTTAAAGACCAGTGGAGTGGAGGTGAGACATGGGCCCTGGAGCCATCAATCTCCGTGGTAACCAGTGTCTGGGGCAACACATGTCTAAAGCTGAGTCACACCCCAAACTAGGGGATGACACAGTTAGCCTGGGCAACATTGCTAGGATTCCTCTGAGAAAAGCACCTTAGGCTTTGAGTTTTCCTGACTCACTTCTGCAGGGTTACCTATGGCAGTGGGTGCCCAGAAAGCATTTCAGATAAGTTGCTGCTGCAGTTCCTTTCTTGTCAAGAACTGGAGGAAGCATGACCAGCCAACATTTGCAAATGTGTAGACAAAGTGAATCTCATAAAGGGGTGAGAGCTTTCTCCTGGTCACAGCCTGTGGCAGTCTCCACCCTATTTGACCTTCAGATTCTCTCTTGGCTATCCATTACTTTCAGTCTTCCCCAAGACCCATCTAGGTAGTTGTATTAGGGTTCTCTAGAGCAACAGAATCAACAGGAAGTGTAATTACTAAAAGGGGACTTATTAGGTTGGCTTACTTGACCAGAAGCTGGATAGTCCACAATGGCCATCTTCAGATTGGAGAACTGCAAGAACCAGTAGTTGCACAGTCCAAGAAGCTAAAGCCCCAGAACAAGAGGGATCAACAGTGCTACTCTAGTCTGAGACAGAAGGCTTCTGGAGAATCAGTATCAGAGTCCACTTTGGAAGAGTGAAGAAATGAGAATCGGATATTCTCAGATGATTGCAGCAGCAATCAAGAACTCATTCCAGAGGAACTGAGCTTGCATCTGCTACTGCTTCCTGCTCTTCCAACTTTTATTCCATCCAAGCCATCATCATATTTGACGGTGCTGTCCACGTGTAGGGAGGGTCTCCATTTCAGTTGGCTATCCCACATGCCAATCATTTCTAGACACAATAAGCCTCTTAATCCTTGGCATCTCTTGGTCCAATCAAGTTGACAATTCAAATGAACCATTACAGTAGGCCTTGGTCTCTCACTCTTGATGTTATTTCTCTCAAGGTCAGGGTCTGGAAGTTTGCAGATGCCCAGTTGCCCTGAGGAGTAGCAGAGCAACAGAGGGAACCAGGTGCAGGCTCTGACTTTGCAGTGTGAGGTTCCAGCTTCATGGCTTGTGAAGGCATGCTCCTCTGTGAGCCTATATGAGGTGTAGATGGTAACTGGTATGTAATTGTTGCCCAATAAGTGGCACCTACATTGTTATTTTTGCTAAACAGTGGCAGTGGAAGGTACACACACACATGGATTCCTCATCATGGGCATTTTATCAAATTTAGACTGGAAATACTTGAGAAAAAATAATTGTGTCTATAGAACATGTGGACGGACTTTCTTTTTTGTCATTATTTCCAAAACAATGCAATGTAACAACTATTTTCATAACATTTACATTGTATTCATTAATCTAGAAATAATTTGAAGTATATGGGAGAATGTGTGTAGGTTATATTTCTATGCTATGTATATAAGGCACTTGAGCACTATGGATTTTGTTATGGGGGACGGTCCTGGAACAAATTTCAAAGGGATGTGGATAGGTGGCTATATATACATGTAAAATCAGACTTTTTTTTTTTTGGAACCAGAAAGTGGTCATAACTTTAAGTTATCTTATTTTTAAAAAAATAAATGCAGAGAAGAATGATGTTTTTTTTCTGGGTAGCAGGTCAGTATATTTTCCAGATTCAATGGGACGCACTGACCAAATGGGACACATACTGGCCAAAAGGAAGAGGGAGGAGTCAGGATGGGATGTCCTGATGTCTGGCCCAGAAAGTGGAGTAATGTTATTAATGATTACTGGGATTAGGACACGGAAATGGGGAGGAAGAGGACAGTGGGGTGGTAGGGGCACTAATAAGTTTATCACTGGATGCACGGGGCTTGATAAACATCTCAGCATGAATTTTGAGGGGCCTGTTTATTTGTAGGTTTGCAGCTTAGGGGAGAAATCTGGGTCTGAGACAAAGATTTGATGTTACCAACAGGTAGGACATATTTGAAATCCGCCCAGGGTGTGGAGAATCTCCACGGGAGAGAATGTTGCTTCAATATAAGTTCAGGGCTCAAGGAACACTGTGGATTGAGGGGCAGGAGGAGAAATAAGGCCTCAGGGAGGGCACAGATGCTGCATACTCTATTCCACAGACCCCACTGCCTGCCATTTTGTCCTGACTTCTGTCACTGTCATAGGAGTGGGGTATTGTCACCCTTACATTTCTATTATGTATTTGTTCATGTTCTTCTTCTCCAGAGAAATCGTCTTAGGTCCACTTCTTTGTCATTCAACGTCCACATTCAACGTAGTCACATCTTTTATCCTTCCCAATCCTTTCCTTAAAGGAAGAATTAGGAAGAAACATGTGCACCTCCACTCATCCCTTACATACCATGGTCATGGAACCAACTGTCAGATAACACAGGCCCACACTGATGTCATTTTTAAATTACTTTCAATGGAAAACACCGCCTCCCCTTTCCCCCTGTGACCATCCAGGGCAATACATTTCTATTCATAGTCATTGGTACATTTTATGTCCCACCTGTTGGAAACTATGTTCTTTGATATTAAACACTGTAGAGTATTCCTTGAGATTATCATTAGCTTTTACTACAGTCTCTTATGGGTGTGGACAGGGTTCTGTGTGACTTGGCACACGCAGGGAATCAGGCAGGTTTAAAGGCAGCTCTTTCAGGTTCTATATAGCGACCTGATCTCTTTTCTACCCAGCAGGAAATTTTTATTCTTTATCCCAATGCCAATAAAGCCTATGATGGCATATTTGGTGCATCTTCTGTCATTGGAACCATTGAAAACATAAATACACCAGTGAACACTGATCCTCCTGCAAGCCAGAACATGCTTATATTAAAATGTGGGGCTTCTCATCATCCAAGAGGAGGCAGACAACTCAGATATTCTTTAATTACTCAAAAATACTTGAAGAATATGCCTATCTAAATGGAATGATGCAAGACATCAAGGATTCCTCAGTGAGGGGTATGTGAAAGGATGATTGGAAAGCTCCATTGGACATATGTCATAAGCTGCTTGTGTGTCTCACTGTTAGACTTGGATGCTCACATCTCTTTCTATTCATGGCCAACTCAGAGCCTCCAAAATTTGCCTTTGTCTACAAGGTTTTCTGCTTAGAGACATGGACCAGACTTGTTGCTTACTCTTTAAGTCCTTAAGGCATCTTTTTATGGTAGTACAGGAGGTGGCTTTGCATGTCTAATTATAAGGATAGATTGGCTATTCCCCATACCATCCATGCAAATTGGAGTCAGCTGGTGCCAGTTTAGCTACCTCATCTGCAAAATGACACCTAAGGGGATTTCCTGCCTTTATTGGCATTTTTGAGAAATTAGAGATGTGGCATTGGCTACTGAAATTGCCAGGCCTAGGATTTTTTATTTATCCTTCTAGCTGGGGCTGGGGTGATGCTTGTAATATTGCAGATAGGTACTTTAATTCTGATTGTGCATATGAAAATCAAATTTAAGATTGTTAACAAATAAATATTTTAGAAAAAGATGAAAAAAATTTTGCCCTGGATGGCTCTAACTACTTATGCCTACTTGTATTTCTAAACACAGATTTTAAAGAGGGGAGCTCTTAAGGATAGTTTTTGTCCAAGACCTTCATTCACAGGTAAAAAAAAAATTGGTAGAGAGTGAGGCACCATGTCCTCTCAAGGTCAAGTGTATTGTCTGGATAAGACACAAACCTTCAGTTCTCAATTCCCTTTGCAGGAAATCCAAAACGTATTTCCTTAAATGCTATCCATGAGGTCCTTACAACATATCTATGCCAACTTTAGGAAGATCTTGCCCTGTGGGTATCCAGGCCTTGAAGGTTTAGTAATGTACCCATACTTTCACTCCAAAGCTGGCCACATTTTCTGGGTCTCCTGGAAGAGCCTATGATTTTAGCCACTTTATTAGCATTTTAAACTATATGTTTCCTGAAAATGTAATTTTAAAATCGATTTACTTCTGTTTTAATGTTATAATTTACAACTACAACTTGAATTTCTATTAGACTCCTTTCTCTTCTCACAACTGTCTGAAATTATCCAATTAAGTAAGTATGTGAAATGCCATTTATGTATCCCTAAAGCCAAAATATGGTTTCCATTGGTTGGGAAAATGAAATGTGTCCTTTAATTTAAGCCCATATGTGGAGCATACAAATTTGCTTCCCTTTACATCTTGAGATGGCTTTCTTGGAATTCTCTTTCGAGTAATGTTCAATTTCAATTATGTATGGATGCTTTTTGCAGTGGAGTCTTTTGAAAGTTTAATTGGAGCTATAACTTCAAATGAACAAACTCATGGCTTCAAAGACTTTGGAAAATATGCAGTGAGGGCCAAATAGTAACTTATTATGAGCTTGATTATGTGACAGGCCAGAAACAAAGACATGGCCTCAGGGGCCATTGGTGCCATGAAGGCATCTGAGGACATTCACACCAGGGAAAAAAGAGCCCACGGATTTTATTCACAGGGGATCTCTGAAGTTCAGACAGTATAAACAAGAAGTGAACAGAAATCATTGGAAGTGCTTTCCCTTGTCTTTTGTATTCTAACCCCAAAGGATGTGTCTAAGGGAGACTGTCCATAATCTACATGGACCATCTCCCATTTTACAAACTCCAAATGAATGTATGGAGGAGGAAAATGACTCTGCTTCACATTGGAAATGAATGCCCTGGTCTGGCCGAGGTTCTCATCCTCTCTCCTCTCTCTGTTAACCTCCAAATATCTTCTATTTGGGTCAAGTGCTACCACCAATTTGTGGAGACAACAGTATTTATTCTCCTCTTCTTGTTCCCTTAGATATATCATTCATAGACCACATATTTTAGAGGGATGAAGGTGGGAGCAAAGAGGGGAAGGTGAGGAAAATAATGAAGTGTGTATATCCAGGTAAGCCACCCAAAATTATTGAGTCAACTTCTTCAGTTGTCCTGATGATCCTGATGTCCATATGTTTTAGCTATGGTGTCCCCACAAAGCTCATGTGTGAGAAAATGCAAGAAGGTTCAGAGGAGAAATGATTGGGTCGTGAGAGTCTAAATCTAATCAGTGAAATCAATCCCTAATGGGATTAATTGAGTGGGAACTGGAGGCAGGTGGATGTGGTTGGAGGAAGTGGTTCATTGGAGCGTGGCTATGTGGTTTATATTTGTATCTAGTGAGTAGAGTCTCTCTCTCTCTGCTTTCTGATCATCGTGATATTAGCTGTTTTCCTCCATCACACTCTCCAGCCATGAAGTCCTGCCTCACCTCGAGCCCAGAGGAATGGATACCTCTAGGATCTCTGAAACCGTGATCTCTCATATAAACTTTTCCTCCTCTACAGTTGTGCTGGTTGGGTCCGTAAGTCACAGCTGTGAGAAAGCTGACTAAAACAATCATATGCCCACTTTGTAAAGAGAAGCTGAAGAATAAAGGTATACTGCAAGTTATACTAGCCCTAGGCCAATGTGTGATGTGTGATTATTAAAATCACAGTTTTCCAGGCTTTTGGAAAAATGAATATAATAGGTTAATACAACTTGCATGGCTATGAAAGGAACAACTGGTGGAAACTTCACTTGTATTCTTTGGTTTGATTATGAAATGGTTAACAGGAAGTAGAATGTGAATATGCATCCAAATGTCCTAGATCACTTGCTGCCTCAGTATGCTTTTACAAAACTGGCTTAGCATTGTTAGGCCTCAGTTTTCTCTTCTACAAAATGGAAATAATATATTTCCAACAATGGAAATAACCCTCTTAGAGGGTTGTCATGGGCTTACAAGAGTCATTGTAAGTAGAAGTTGATAGCTCACTTGCATGTTACACCTGCTGATTATCATGACACTCAAGAGTAGTAGCAGTAATATGGTTATTGCCATACATGCATAACATGAAATAACACATCAGAATGTATATGCCTCTTTCATTGTCATTATAAGTAGATTTGACATATGCATCAGATTTCATTTGTTTTTCCTTTCACCTGGAGTGGTGATATTAGCACACAAACTTAACTTGCTTTTAAAATATTTCAAATAAAATTAACTCACCAAACAAAAAGTGTTCGTGTATGTGTGTGTTCGTGTGTGTGTGTGTGTGTGTGTGTGTGTGTGTGTGTGAGGGGAACAGGGAATGTGTGTATATACTAAAAGTGATAGCCACAGGCTTCTGGGAATTAAAGAATTTCAGCTGGACAGAGAGCACATGGGGACACGAGGTGAGACCAAAGACTAATGCAACCTACCATCTGCAACAGAACAGATGTTCCTGCAATTCCTCTAACCCCTCTTCTGTCCTAGTGGAGTGGGAAGGGCCAGAAAGAAGGTCAAATTAATGCTCCCTTGGGGTAGTAGACTCAGCAAAGAGGAGGCTGGTGGTGTTAAACCCTGGTTCTCTCTGGGCTTGGGCAGAGGTTCTAGACAATTTTGAGCTCTTCATTTCCTACCTGATATTAAACATAGAGCTGCAATCCTAGGAATGAATCAACAGAGAAGTCATGTGCTGATAAAAATCCACTTTATTCTTAGAGAACAAGTTTCTGTAAGTGTAGATGTACTATAAGAAACTGTAAGAAATTTTAGAGTACTTCAAGTTAAAAAATCCCAGTAAGATTCAAGAAAAAAAAATTAAAGTTGGCAGTGAGGAGGTGAATCATTTATTATGAGATGTGTAATGATGGACTGAGTTTCTAAAAATTGTGCAAGTCAGGGCATAGCAAATTTAAACACTGCAGAAAATACAGTAATTGAAGTTAAGTATTCAAAGTATTAGGAGTTAAACTTGTAAAATATTTCTAAAGATAGAAGCTAGTAATGTAGAAATAGTAATAATGGTCCACAAGTCTGGATTATGCCAATAAATCTTGAAATTTAGAAACTTGAAAAATAGTCTTCATTTTTAATGATATACAGAAATAATACAGTAATCAAATTTAATTTTTGTCATTATAATGGGAGGGGATTTTCTCTTTGCTTTTTACCCTAAGTAAGAAGCATTGATTTAGAGAAACATAGTTTCAAAATTTATGAATATTAAAGCTATTTACTGGTAGAATACATAAGGCTATTTAACTTCTTAGTTTATTGAGAAATAAAGAAGAGCAAAAATACAGGTAAAATTGAAAAACAAACCAGGCATAAGTTTCCTTCTCAGCACTGCTACCACGGCATGCTGTAAGTTTTGGTGTGCTGTATTTTTGTCTCTATTCATCTAAAAGCATTTCCTAATTTCCCTTGTGATTTCTTTTCAACCCATTGGCTACTTAGGAGTGTGTTATTTCATTTCTACTCATCTGTGAATTTCCCAAATGTCCTTTTGTGGTTGATTTCTAGTTTCATTCCATTGTGGTTAAAGGACATGCTTTCTATGATTTAATTCCTTTTAAACTTACTGAGGCTTGTTTCATGGCTCCCCATATGGCCCGTTCTGGAGACTATTCCATGTGGTCTTTGGAAGAATGTGTGTTCTGCTGTTTTAAGATGGGGTGTTCTGTTTCTGCCATTAGGTCTATGGTGTTGTTTAGGTGTTCTATTTTCTTGTTGATATCGGACTAGTTGTTCTGTACATTATTATTGAATTACCTATTGCTCCCTTCCTTACTGTTAGTTTTTGTTGTGTGAATTTGGAGACTTTGTTTTTGGGTGTGTATATCCTTATACTTACTATATCTTCTTTTGTATTTGATGCTTTTATCACTAAAAATATCCTATGTTGTTTCTAGTAATAAATTTTGTTGTAAAGTCTATCATTCTAGGCATAGTATCTTTTTTTTTTTTTACTATATCTGTGTGGCACTTCTTAATTTAAAAAAAATTAAAATATTTCTTTATTCTAATTTGTCAGACATAATAGCAGAATGCAATTCATTTCATATTACACATATAGAGCACAATTTTCAAGTCACTGATTGTACACAAAGTATTTTCACACCATTTGTGTCTTCATACATGTAATGATCTCTAAGTCATTCCACCATCCTTCCTAATCCCCTACCGCTTCCCTTCCTCTCCCTCCCCTTTGCCCTATCTAAAGTTCCTCCACTCCTCCCATGCTCCCCACCATCGCCATTATGAGTCAGCATCCTCAAATCAAAGAAAACATTCAGCCTTCGTTTTTTGGAGGGGGATTGGCTTGCTTCATTTAGCTTTATATTCTCCAACTCCATCCATTTACCTGCAAATGCCATGATTTTATTTTGTTCTTTTAATGCTGAATAAAGTTCCATTGTGTATATATATTTCAAAGTTTCCTTATCCATTCATCTACTGAAGGCCATCTTTGTTGGTTCCACAATTTAGCTATTGTGAATTGTGCAGTTACATACATTGATGTGGCTGTGTCCTTGTAGTATGCTGTTTTTAAGTCCTTTGGATATAAACTGAGGAGAGGGATAGCTGAGTCAAATGGTGCTTCCATTCCCAGTTTTCCAAAGAATCTCCATACTGCTTTTCATATTGGTTTCACCAATTTGCAGTCCCACTATCAATGTATGAGTGTGCCTTTCAATCTAATGTTTCCTTTATGTAGTATTACTGTCTAGGGGTGCTGGTTCATTGTCTCCATTCAGCAAAGAACTGAAGAACAGGACACAGAGACAACAAGTAAGAAGTAGGCTTATTGCAAAAGTAACAGAGATAAGCTTCTCTGAAGGAAAGAAGCCCCAGACCTGGGAATCTGGAGGGCGAGTTTTGGTCTGTTCTTTTTATCATCTCTGGAATTTCCTCATCTCTTCTCCTTGTCCATGCACCACTCACTGTAATTGATTGGTGCCCTTTCTGTCCACACATCTGTTTTAGTTTTTCTATTGGATGTCCTGCTTAGGAGCATAAGTACAGAAATGTCTGTCTCATTGGGTCCCCTGCTTGTATTCACAAGCACTTTTGTCAAGCAGAAAGTTGAGCTCATCAGAAGATCCTCTCCCTGCTCCTTTGTTCTGGCCCTGTCCCCAGCCTCCTCATTTACCATCTTACAACCTCCTCACTCAGCCCTGGCTGCCTGAGTCCTTCTATATCCCCCTCAGTAGCACATTATCAGAACTTAAAAAAAAATCTATTTTTTCAATCTCTGCTTTTTGATTAGGGTTTTTAATTAATTATTTATTTTATTGGTTCTTTTTAGTTATACATGACAGTAGAATCCATTTTGATATAATCATACATGCATGGAATATATCGTATTCTAATTCAGAACCTAGCACCCCTCCTTCCATTCCTTTTCTCCCACTCTTGCTCCTTTCCCTCTATGATTTTTATGCCATTTACCCATAATAATTTTTTTATTAATTTCTTGTGGATGTAGACAATGGTGAGATTCACTGTGGTGTATTCATATATGTACATAGAAAAATTCTGTCAGATTCCTTCCACTGTCTTTTCTTTTCCTGTCTCCACCTCTCTTAATATGGAATGATTGCTAAAGGCAGAATTTAATTTTGTCATTTCCTGTTTGTTTTCTCTATGCCTTGTGTTTTTTTAAATTTTCTTAATTTTTGCCTTCTTTTTTATAAAAGAGATATTTTCCAGTATGCATTTTAAATTTTTTAATTATTTCTTTTACTATATTTTCTGAGTTTTTTCCTTAGTTTTTTTTCTAATTGCAATTACAATTATATTCTTAAGAGAATCTAGATGTTTAATAGTTTAACTTAATAGTAATTTAGTTTTAAAGGTATATGAAGACTTTGCTCCAATATATATTTGTTTCAGCATATATACTTTGTACATGTAAGTGACAATAAATTCGAAGGGATCCATGCCTATCACACCATAGTCACATTGACCCAAATTGACAAAAAAACAAAGATAAAAACGGAATCTTGCAAGCAGTAAGAAAAGCATGATCAACCATGTACAAGGGATCCTCAATGGGATAAATAGCTAATTTATAATCAGAAACTATTGAGGCTAGATTAGGCTATCATTAGGCCATCTTCGGAGGTTTGTAAAGAAAACTCAACCAAGAATTCAGTTTTGTGATATTGCTTAATACAAATGTCTTTTTAAAAAGATAGAAGAAAAGAACCAGGCACAGTGGCTCATGCCTTTGATCCCAGTGGCTCAGGAGGGTGAGGCAGGAGGATTGTGAGTTCAAAGCCAGCCTCAGCAACAAGAAGGCACTGAGCAACTCAGGGAGACCCTGTCTCTAAATAAAATGCAAAATAGGACTGAATGTGGCTCAGTGGTTGAGTGCCCTTGAGTTAAAAAAAAAAGGGTAATAAACAATACGTGTTTATACTATCTTTCATAATGGTTATGTAATTACCTTTACCAGTGATTATATTTTGGTATATGAACTACTATATAGAATCCTGTCATCTGAAAGATCCTTTGGTATATGATGATGTTATGGCTTAGATATTAGGTGTATCTCCCAAACACTGATTTGTGAGAAAATGCAAAAAAGTTTAGAGGTGAAAGGATTGGATTATGAGTATCTTAATTAGTGTATTAATCCTCAGATAGGGATTAACTGAGTGGTAACTATAGGCAGGTAGGATATGGTTGGCGGGGGTGGGTCCTGGGGGGTGTGACTTTGGGGTTTATATTTTGTTCTTGGAGAGCTGAGCTTAGTCTCTCTCTGCTTCCTGATGCCATGTCCTGAGCTGTTTTCATCCACCACACCCTTCCACCATGATGTTCTGCCTCACCTCAGGCCCTAAGGAATGGAGTTGGCCATCTATGGACTGAGACCAAATAAACTTTTCCTCCTCTAAAATTGTTCTTGTCAGGTCTTTTGTTTGCATCAGTTAAAACAATCTTACAGTAACATTGGTAGTTCTTTCTTTCTTTCTTTCTTTCTTTCTTTCTTTCTTTCTTCTTGTTTACCTATAAATGCAGTCATTTCTTCATTTTAAAAATAGTTTATCTGGATTTAGAATTCAGTTTGGTTAATGTGACTATGATATGAATAGGCTCAGATCTCTTTGACTTTATTCAACTTATAGTTTGTTGGGCTTCTTGAAAGTTAGATTAATATATTTCATAAAAGGTAGGGGGTCTTCAACCACTCCCACCAGTGTTAATATATCCTTTCTCACTTTCCTCTCCTTTAAAACTCCCAGGTGTTCTAACATAGGCCTCTTATAATCTGCTAGCTTTTCTTTATTCTCTTTTCATCCTGCTCGTCAGTCTGGGCACTATTGTTTGACCTATCCTCAAATTTTTTGATTCTTTCTTTTGCCTGCTCAGTTCTGCTGTTGAGTCCTGTTAGTGATTTTTTTCCCTTCATTTTACTTATTGAATTTACAGTTCCAGAAAATATTGTGGATTCCATTTTGTAATTTCCATTTTATTGATATCCTCTAAAGTGCAATTTTCAAGAGTAATTACTCAGGAAGCCTTTACGAAGTTTCTGAACTTCCCCTTAATTCATATTATTCAAAAGAATATGTGCTTAGAGCTGGGGTTGTAGCTCATTGGAAGAGGACTTCCTAGCACATGTGAAGCACTGGGTTCAATCGTCATCACATAAAATAAATAAATAAATAAACAAACAAAAATAAAGGTATACAAAAGATCTCGCAGAGCTAGCTATATAATTTTTTTTAAAAAGAATGTGTGCTTAAATGATAAAATGTAGAAGTAAAAACCAAGGCTCAAACCCAACCTCTTTTTTCCTTTAAATGTTGAAAAATATTGCTTGAATCCTGTAGTCTGGGGCAGGCAAAACTTGGGGTTGGGTGGAAGGGGAGCCCATAGTCTCTTCTCTCATTTATTGTTTCCAACCAGACATCTGATTATCCATCTCCATGGTTTATCCTCAGCCTCTCTGTGAGCACCAGGTGGTAATTTCCAGGTAGTGGAAAGCAGGGATGCTTGTCATTCGTGAAGTACAACAAAACTCCAAAGAACTCTGGAATTCGCCAAGCAAACAACTCAAACTCAGTATGACTTACTGCTGGTCCCATGGGATGTCATCCACATCCTCCAGTCTGTAGCAGGCCAGTGAAGGCCATTTGTCAATAGAGCCACCCATGTCCACTGCCCATCCACCTAAGGATGTGGTCACACTACCTGGGATGAAAGCTTTGTGGAAAATAAAGCAAATAGAGAACCACTGTCTAGCAGCTTCCTTCAAGATGATAAGTGGTTCATGACAAGGTGTAGACTCTGAGCCATAGGGTTCCTGTGTAATCCAGGCTCCTATGCTCAATGTTTGAATTAGAAATATGCCCCAGCCCCTCTTTGGAGGGTGGACCCAGCCATGACTCATGGATCACTGGGGATGCCAACATCATTTCTGTGTGAAAATCCACTTAGGGGTCTCCAGAAGGTGGGTGGCTGGGGTGGGGGTATGCATCCTTTTTGGTGGCTTCTTGCTGCTCCTCCTTGTCCCAGCAGCTTGAGCCCACCCAACCTGTGGGCCCATGCACTCAACTGCTGCACCCCTTGCTCAGTAGGACTGGCAAGTCCCTTTAGATCTATAAACATATTTGTAGAAGCTTATTTAAAGTCTTTTTACACTAAATATAAAGTCAAGTACCCTCAGGGCACTTCCTATTGGCTGCTTTAATCCCTCATATGTTAAATACTTCCATATTCTTTCACTTACTTACTCATGTATCATTTTTTGAAATTTTTAGATATATATTAGAATTTTGGATCATATGTTGTAACAACTTGACACCATTGAATCAACTATCTCCACCTCCTCATGGTTTTTGTTGCTACTTTTAGTTTAGTTTAGCTTTTCTTGTTGCTGCTTTAATGTTTAATGACTTTAGTGAACTAGTTCTAAGGATTCTATATTTGCAGTATGGGCGGAGTTCTTGGCTATCATATATACAGGATATATAATTTTTTTAAAAAAAAAATCAAGGCATGTTTCCAAGAAATTTTACAAGACAGCTTTAGCTTTCACTTCCAGTTCATACAACCTGAAGATGGGCTACAGCTGAGTGGAACTTAGACACCTCATTTCCTAAATACCTACATATATAGGATATATACTGGACTTGTCAAAATTCTCTGTGCTTGTCTAATTTTCTAATATATTGTTTACGATTTCCAGCCAGGCTCTTGTCTGCCCCAACTTTATTGTGATTTAGGCAGTTGATGTCTCCAGCATCTGCCCCTTGTTTTGATAGTATCCTTCCAGTAGTTCCCCCACCCTAGTTGAACAGTTGAGTCCAACCAAATAGCCACTACCCTCTAAGAGGGTAGACTTTCCAGGTAGCTGCTAGTTCACATAAAATACTGATAGTAATCTAGGGACAGTGCTTTTCATGAAGCTCCAAAGGGGTAAAATCTGTCCTTTGTCTGCAGTGCTGCCAAGTTTTAGCTACCCAACCTTTGCAACAGGGTGGGAGAGCAACAGGAACAGCCTAAGTTAAAAATGTCACAGATCCTGCTGTCTTAATAAGGATTGCAACTCCTCTTGGCTGGATGAATTTCATTCAGATCTGAAGCTTGTATAATGGGCAGCATTCTGAAATGGTTAATTTTATTTGTTTGGATGAAACAAACAAAATTTGTTTTGTTTCTGTGAAAGGCAAGTTCCTTGATGTCTTCATTCTTCTATTCTGACAGTCAATCTTAAGATGTATTGCCTTGTAATGGGAAAAGTAGTAATTTTGAAGGGGACTGTTAATAAATCAAAGAAAGTTCCTTCTCTGCCTACTTTTTCAAATTGGTATTCATTCTTGTCATAAAACCTACCAGGGCCATTAATTCACTGAGGTCATTGACAGGATGGGAATAGGTGCAGGCATACTCTTTCCTTGGTTACTTATTTATATTTTTTCTGTGTTCATATTTGATGTGGTTTGGATGTGAGGTGTCCCCTAAAGCTCATGTGTGAGACAGTGCAAGAAGGTTCAGAGGAGAAAAGACTGGGTTGTAAGAGTCTTACCCCAATCCCCTGATAGGGAGTAACTGAGTGGTAACTAAAGTGGTAGAGTGTGGCTGGAGGAGGCAGGGATTGGAGTGTAGCATTGGGTATATATTTATATCTGGAGAGTAGAGTCTTTCTCTCTTCTTCTGGATCACCATGATGTGAACTGCCTCCCTCTACCACTCACTCCTGCCTTGATGATCGGCCTCACCTTGAGCCCTGAGGAATGGAGCTGGCCTTCTGTGGACTAAGACCTCTGAAACCGTGAGCCCTCAAATCAACTTTTCTCCCTCTGTAGTTGTTCTGGTCAGATCCTTTCATCACAGCAGTGAAAAAGCTGACTAAAACAATATTCTTCAGCTTTCCCCACATTTATTGAGCAGTGTGGAGTCTACAAGTAGAAAAATCTTGATTTTATTTATATTGAAAAGGACTTTTCAAGCTTCTGCATACCAAATTGGAATTCTGGAGTTAAATACTTTGAGAGTAGAAAAATTTAATCCCATATAAATAAAAATATATTCTTTTTAAAACTACAAACAAAAGCATCCAGAATTTCAGCACCTGGATAATTAACGGTGATGTGGCAGGCATATGTTTAGAAAATGTAAATGTCATTAAGATTTTTTTTTTTGTAGAATCTTTCAGATTAGTCTAAATGTGTCATATCACAACATGTCCCCCTTCTCTGCTCACTCAAGATGCAATGCAGGAAGCACTTAAATCTCCCCTAGTCTCTGTTGTGAATGGACAGAATGTTTCAGTTGGAAAGTAGAAAAACTATTTAATGGGAGAGAAGCTATTAATGATAGAACAAATCATTTGATTTTCTTCTCAGCAGCAAGAAAAAATGATTTTTATAAAGTTATGACAGTTCAGCAGCAGCCTGGCTGCTTCAGAAGCCGGAGATTTCTTTCTCACCCAGTAACAGAGTGACCTCTGTTCTTAGAGCAATAACTCTCAAATAGTTTGGCCTGAAACATGTGTGTGTGTGTGTGTGTGTGTGTGTATTGAACCCAGGGGTGCTTAACTACGGAGCCTCAACCACAGAGCCATATCCCCAGCCCTTTTTATTTTACAGGCAAGGACCACCATGCCCATCCACCTTAGCATTTTTGAAGACCTCATACAGCTTTGTTTATATCTGTTATACCATCATAAAAATAAAAACTGAGATTTTGAATCATTGATTGAGAGTAAAAATAAACCCACTATGCATACTCTAAAATAAGACATATTTGGTTTCTGCTCCCAGTTTCTGGCATAGAGCTCTTAAAAATGTTGTAATTTCCTGTATAATAGGATAATAGTTTGTGCTAATGAAGTGACATGAGGTCTCATCACCAGAAAGTTTGACTCATGATGAGAACCATGGAACTTTCAGCCCGACCCCCATCATTTGTGAAGATGAGAGGGGGCTGGAGATTGAGTTATTCAATCATGATGATGTGATAAAGCCTCCATAAATGTCCTGGAGCTGTGAGGATCTGGGCGCTTCCAGGTTGGCCAAGGCATCTAGTGTCAAGAGGATGACACTCCCCAATTCCATGGGAACAGAAATTCCTGTGTTCAGGACCCTTTGGGCCCTTGCTCCATGTACCTCTTCATCTTGGTCTTTTTCTTTATCATATTCTTTATAATAAACAGTAAATATGAATGTTTCCTTGAGTTCTGTGAGCTGAACTAGCAAGTTTTCAAACCTGGGAAAGAGTTGTGGGAACCCCTGATTTTAAAAGTGCATTGTGATGGGACTTGTGATGGGCATCTGAGATGGGTGCAGTTTTCTGGGACTGTGCTCTTCACCTTTGGTGGTTGCATTTCCCCCAGTCCATGTCAGAATTGAACTGAATTGAATTATAGGATGTCCAGCTAGTGTGAAAGAAGTCTTCTGTGTTGAGTATGTAGTAAGTGAAAACTTTCCTATTACACACATACATCTATATTACTAGTAAAAAATGTATAATTAAAAAATTGTAATGACACATGTCATTGTTTTATGTTTTTGTAAATCTCAAAGTCTGGCTCACTACACAACAGATTCTTACCTGTTTCTGCTTTCATTCTTTTGTAGTGTCAATTCATGGTTATCTATGGGAGCATCTACTGGAAAGTCTAGAGTTAATGAGACTGGAAAAGGCAAATGATGTTTCATTGTTACTAGGAAAATAGTTCTGACTTACTGAAACCCTTGAAGGTTCATTGTGAACTCCCCTGGGGGGTCCTGGAAGATACTTCAAGGATTACAATTTAAGACTGAGTTGAAAAAGGGGATACTTGGAGATTATGGGATGAGAAATTCTTGAATGTCTGATATTTCATCACTAGTTAGGGAAAAATAGTAGTCATATCATCAGTTTATGCTGTTTCTCACTCAAATAGCAATAGAATGCTTTATATTTTCTTTTAATCTCTGGGTAAATAATTCACATCTATATCCAACACTTTAAGAATGTGTTCATTTTCATTGATATTGAAACTGGAAAAGGTTATATAGATGTATTTGTTGAGGCCTAAATGATAATTCTTGGGGATAAAAGTTGTTTTACATCCATTTTATTCAGCTTCTTGTTACTATAACAAAATACCTGAGATAATCAACTAATAAAGAGAAAAAATTTAGTTTTGCTCACTGTTTTTGAGGTTTCAATCCAATGTTGGTTGGGGGCATTGCTTTAGGTCTCTAATGAGGCAGCACATCATGGCAGGGGCACATAGCATAGCAAAATCACTTACATTACAAGCCAGGAAGCAAAGGCAAAGTTTAGGTTCAGGATCGCACAGTCCGCTTCAAGGTCACTTCCCCAATGATTAGAAGACCTCCTGCTCCTAAAGGTTCTACCACCTCCTAATATCACCACTTTGGGGGCCACATTTTTAACATACAGGTGACATATCTTTAGGTGACACTTTTCCAAAACATAGCAAAGTCAGAACACATGTCTGTCCTATAACTAGAACATTTTCTCAGGGAAGTAATCACATATTCTGACTTCACATCTTCATATTTCAAGTACTTCAATTTAGGTTTCACTGAAAGAATAAATCATATACTGAGTTCATAAAATAAATTATTTTACTGTAGGCCTATGTGCCATCTGAGGCTAGGAAAGGGCTTGAGAGGACCAGGGCAGGAATCTTCCAGCACAGGGACATGCAAAAGCCCTAATGTAGAAAAGGGCTAGGTGTGTTGGAACAGCTGGGGGAGATCACTGTGTTTGTCTCATAGGGAGGAAAAGCAGGTGTGAAGTAAGGATAGAGAAACCAGAGGAGTCCCATGCTGAGGGTCCTATAATATGTTGGGGAAACGCTGAAGCTTAGCAAGCCAGGAGTACTGTGGTTCTCAACAAACTTTCTTTTTTTTTTTTATTGCTTGTTCAAAACATTACAAAGCTCTTGACATATCATATTTTATACATTAGATTCAAGTGGGTTATGAACTCCCATTTTTACCCCAAATACAGATTGTAGAATCACATCAGTTACACATCCACATTTTTACATAATGCCATATTAGTAACTGTTGTATTCTGCTACCTTTCCTATCCTCTACTATCCCCCCTTCCCTCCCCTCCCATCTTGTCTCTCTACCCCATCTACTGTAATTCATTTCTCCCCCTTGTTTTTTCCCCCATTCCCCTCACAACCTCTTATATGTAATTTTGTATAACAATGAGGGTCTCCTTCCATTTCCATGCAATTTCCCTTTTCTCTCCCTTTCCCTCCCACCTCATGTCTCTGTTTAATGTTAATCTTTTCCTCCTGCTCTTCCTCGCTGCTCTGTTCTTAGTTGCTCTCATTATATCAAAGAAGACATTTGGCATTTGTTTTTTAGGGATTGGCTAGCTTCACTTAGCATAATCTGATATAGTGCCATCCATTTCCCTGCAAATTCCATGATTTTGTCATTTTTTAGTGCAGAGTGATACTCCATTGTGTATAAATGCCACATTTTTTTTTATCCATTCATCTATTGAAGGGCATCTGGGTTGGTTCCACAGTCTAGCTATTGTGAATTGTGCTGCTATGAACATCGATGTGGCAGTATCCCTGTAGTACGCTCTTTTAAGGTCTTCAGGGAATAGTCCGAGAAGGGCAATAGCTGGGTCAAATGGTGGTTCCATTCCCAGCTTTCCCAGGAATCTCCATATTGCTTTCCAAATTGGCAGCACCAATTTGCAGTCCCACCAGCAATGTACAAGAGTACCCTTTTCCCCACATCCTCGCCAGCACTTGTTGTTGTTTGACTTCATAATGGCTGCCAATCTTACTAGAGTGAGATGGTATCTTAGGGTGGTTTTGATTTGCATTTCTCTGATTGATAGAGATGGTGAGCATTTTTTCATGTACTTGTTGATTGATTGTATGTCCTCCTCTGAGAAGTGTCTGTTCAGGTCCTTGGCCCATTTGTTGATTGGGTTATTTGTTTTCTTATTGTTTAATTTTTTGAGTTCTTTGTATACTCTGGATATTAGGGCTCTATCTGAAGTGTGAGGAGTAAAGATTTGTTCCCATGATGTAGGCTCCCTATTTACCTCTCTTATTGTTTCTCTTGCTGAGAAAAAACTTTTTAGTTTAAGTAAGTCCCATTTGTTGATTCTTGTTATTAACTCTTGTGCTATGGGTGTCCTATTGAGGAATTTGGAGCCCGACCCCACAATATGTAGATCGGAGCCAAC
Organism: Callospermophilus lateralis; assembly: GCF_048772815.1. NCBI lineage: Eukaryota > Metazoa > Chordata > Mammalia > Rodentia > Sciuridae > Callospermophilus > Callospermophilus lateralis. The sequence goes on from NC_135305.1 coordinate 100,774,653, forward strand.
TTTTTCTTCTATCAGATGCAGAGTCTCTGATTTGATATCAAGCTCCTTGATCCATTTTGAGTTAACTTTTGTGCATGGCGAGAGGAGGGGATTCAGTTTCATTTTGTTGCATATGGATTTCCAGTTTTCCCAGCACCATTTGTTGAAGATGCTATCCTTCCTCCATTGCATGCTTTTAGCCCCTTTATCAAATATAAGATAGTTGTAACTTTGTGGATTGGTCTCTGTGTCCTCTATTCTGTACCATTGGTCCACCCGCCTGTTTTGGTACCAGTACCATGCTGTTTTTGTTACTATTGCTCTGTAGTATAGTTTGAAATCTGGTATTGCTATACCATCTGATTAACACTTCCTGCTTAGAGTTGCTTTTGCTATTCTGGGTCTTTTATTTTTCCATATGAATTTCATGATTGCTTTATCTATTTCTATAAGAAATGCCATTGGGATTTTGATTGCCATTGCATTAAACCTATATAGAACTTTTGGTATTATCGCCATTTTGATGATGTTAGTTCTGCCTTTCCATGAACAGGGTATATTTTTCCATCTTCTAAGATCTTCTTCTATTTCTCTCTTTAGGGTTCTGTAGTTTTCGTTGTATAAATCTTTCACCTCTTTTGTTAGGTTGATTCCCAAGTATTTTATTTTTTTTGAGGATACTGTGAATGGGGTGTTTTTCCTTGTTTCCGTTTCAGAAATTTTGTCGCTGATATACAGAAATGCCTTTGATTTATGCATGTTGATTTTATATCCTGCCACTTTGCTGAATTCATTTATTAGTTCTAGTAGTTTCTTTGTAGACCCTTTTGGGTCTTCTAGGTATAGAATCATGTTGTCTGCAAATAGTGATAATTTAAGTTCTTCTTTTCCTATTTTTTTGCCTTTAATTTCTTTCATCTGTCTAATTGCTCTGGCCAGTGTTTTGAGAATTATATTGAATAGAAGTGTTGATAGAGGGCATCCCTGTCTTGTTCCAGATTTTAGAGGGAATGCCTTCAATTTTTCTCCATTCAGAATGATGCTAGCTTGAGGCTTAGCATAGATATCTTTTACAATGTCGAGGTAAGTTCCTGTTATCCCTAGTTTTTCTAATGTTTTGAACATGAAGGGATGCTGTACTTTGTCAAATGCTTTTTCTGCGTCTATCAAGATGATCATATGGTTCTTATCTTTGAGTCTATTGATGTGGTGAATAACATTTATTGATTTCCGTATATTGAACCATCCTTACATCCCAGGGATGAATCCTACTTGATCATGGTGCACAATTTTTTTGATGTGTTTTTGTATCCGATTCACCAGAATTTTATTGAGGATTTTTGCATCTAGGTTCATTAGAGATATTGGTCTGTAGTTTTTTTCTTTGAGGTGTATTTGTCTGGTTTCGGAATCAGGGTGATGTTGGCCTCATAGACTTTCTGACTCCCTGGAACAGGGAATTGAGGCTGAAGAGTGGGGGAAGCCAATTCAAAGCCATCTAGTCAGGTCCATGGTTGGTGTTAGAGTAACAGCCTGCTGTTTCCTCCTGCCTTTCTAGCTCCTGACCCCCAGCTATAAGCCCAGATGCCAGGTGTAGCTCGCTTAATTCTCAACATGACCTGAAAGGGGGAAATGAAAGAAATGTATTCCTGTATTATATCAAAACAGAACTTCTTTAAAAACAAACAAAACAAAACAAAACAAAAACCCAAAACTCTAAGCTTGAAAAGATACAGAATTCTATGTAATTAATTTAATACTAAACTCAAATATCTATTTGAATTGCTAACATTCATTTAGAATTTACCATATGCCAGACATTTTTTCCCTACATTTTATTTATGTATTCTCATGTTACCTTTGCAATAGCCATATGATATATTGTTTCTTAGATGAAGGGCATTTATTTATTTATTTAATCTTATTTTAGCACCAGGAATTGTACCCAGAGGCTCTTAGCCACTAAGCCACATTCCCAGCCCTGATCTCTCTATTTTTCTTCCTTTCTTTCTTTCTTTTTTTTTTTATCCTGAGACAAGATCTTGATAAGTTGCTTAAGGCCTCTGTAAGTTGCTGAGGCCAGCGTTGAACTAGCAATCCTTCTACCTTAGCCTCCTGAATCACTGGGTTTACAAGTGTGCACCACTGCACCTGGCTCCATTTTTAATTTTAAAATAAAATATAATTTAATAAAATTTCTGCCACTATTACATGATGAACACAAATATATACATACATGCACACACATATACACAGTATTCATTAATAATACCTGCAAATAACTATAATATAATTGGAACATAAATAATGCTGTGTTTTTCATAGTATTCTACTTATATGTTTAAAAATAATACGTAGTTGAATCAGTTTTTTTTGTGACAGGGTTATACAAAAAGTTCCAGAGACTTTTGGGAAAATAAAAGATGTAATAATAAATGCAATGTATGTTTTATTATTATTATGAACTAATGATACATGTCTATACATTTCAGCAACATATAAACATTGCATCTAAAGTGATATAGACATATGATAAAAGAAGGGAGCATTAACACACTAAGCAAAATCATTAAAAATCTGAATGGTCAGACCACAAATACTTAACACTAACATTTATAATTCTTACAATAATGGTTTAAAACTCAGATTTCAGGCATTGCACTGTCCCACAGCTTCATTCTTTCAAGAAAAATAATTTAGAAATTGAAACATTTTTTTTCAATTTTAATTGGCACTGGTTGAATTGTCCAAAAACACTCTTCAAGTTGAGTTTTTTTGTGCATATGTTTTATTTATTTATAAATTTTATTTTATTATTTTATTTTTTAAAATATTTATTTTTTAGGTGTAGATGGACACAACACAATGCCTTTATTTTTACGTGGTGCTGAGGATCGAACCCCGGTCCCGCCCGCGCTAGGCGAGCACTCTACCACTGTGTCACAATCCCAGCCCCTTATTTTTATTTTTTAATGACAAAACTAATGTACATATTTGTAGAATATAGTGTAACAATTCAATGCATACATATGATGTGTAATGATCAAATTAAGGTAGATGTTGCTTTTTATCAGTTTATTTTCTTTTTCTAATTTCCCTGCCTCTGGTTTTGGTTTTATCATTGAAATCAGTTTACTTCTGTTACTTCAGTTGCTGGTTCCATTTCTCATCTTGTGTCAAAAGTATTTCACAACAGCATTCACACTTTTTCATAAATTTCTTCTGTAAAAAACGTTTTCTTTTAAAAGGCTACCTACTGATGATTTTGCTAAAAGAACTATATCGTTTTTGACATCAAAAAAGTTGTCCTTTTCTGTTTCATGTGAATTGAAAGCTTAAAGTAAATGAATGAGTCACTTTCAAGTTCACAATACTCCACTTCACAATAAACAGCTAATAATCAGCTGTCACACAAAAAAATATATTCATAGAGATCATTTAAAAAATACTTTGGGTTCTTCTTTGTAACATACTCCAGTGTGTTTTACTGACTTATTATTTAATGACTTGTTGTTTTATTTTTCTCAATGTTGAGTGTTTTCTCCTGCAAAAGCTTTTTTCCCCCCTGGAGAATTAAACAGTTCTATTATTTTTTCTTAACTTAAAATTGTGGAAGAGACAATATTTTTCAGATGAGAATATTTGGCTTCATAATCTGAATCTGGGTTCTTTCTTTCATTATTCTGGGATAACAAATTTGTACTGCATCTCTTCTACTGCCACTTGTTTTTTTGGTTTTTTTTTAATCTTTTTTTTTTAAAGAGAGAGTGAGAGAGGAGAGAGAGAGAGAGAGAGAGAAGAGAGAGAGAGAGAGAGAGAGAGAGAGAGAGAGAGAGAGAGAGAATTTTTTGATATTTATTTTTTAGTTTTTGGCGGACACAACATCTTTGTACGTGGTGCTGAGAATCGAACCCGGGCTGCACGCATGTCAGGCGAGCGTGCTACCACTTGAGCCACATCCCCAGCCCCTGCCACTTGTTTTTGATGCTTGGTCCTGAGGTAAAATGCATAACTATAGATGACTCCTAAATCATCTGTGAGAATGTTCTGAATTTGCCCATAATTTCTGTGCCTTCTCTTGTTGTTTCCTGTGTAATAATCTGTGGCTGTGTTACAAATTACCCCCAAAATCTAACACTTTAGAAGAAAAATCATTTATTATCTCAGTGCTTGTGTCCTAGGAATCTTAGAGTGGCTGTGCTAAGTGTTTCCAACTCAAGTCTTTTAAGAGGTTACAATCAAGCTGCATTTATCTTGCCTTTGACTGGGAGAGAATCTGCTTTCTAGTTCACTCCTGTGCTTCTTGGAAGTCTCAGAATATGTGTTTTCAAGCTTATCCACATGGTGCTTGTACACAGGGTTCCCTCACAAGATGGCTGGTGACTTCCCTTAGAGCCAGAGATCAAAGAAAGAGGAAGAGATATGATCCAAAATGGAAGCTACAGTCCACCCCTCTTATAATCTCTTTTGGATATTACAACCAACACATTTGCCACTCGTTAGCAAGTTTAGCCCACACTCAAGGGAGCTCTCTTAGTACTGATTATTACATAACTAAACAAGTTAAGCATTAATTCAAAGGTTTCTAATCTATCCTAAATTGAAGACCATATATAGATAGATAGATAGATAGATAGATAGTGTGTGTGTAGAATAGTTCCCATGAATTCTAATTAAACCAAGATTCAGTGATGCCTCCATGTAGTATACATGAGCATTCATATACCTTTGATTCTGAAAATTGTTTTACTCATCTACCTAGATGTTTATTGTTTTATTTTCACACTTGAAGAAACCAAATTAATGTGTAATTGTTCCATTTTACTGTAAAGTTGTATATTAGTGTCACAAATGATGATGGACATCTTGGCCATTAAAATCCTTTGCTTCAGAAACCTGTCCTAATAAGCTCATTCTCTTATATTTCTTTACAGGTATATGGATGTATATAAAATTGACAATTTAATGAATTTTTCATTTCTAAAATTTATAATTTCTTGGAATCCATCACATGTGTGATTTTACAGAGTATGCTATGCTTTTGAACTTCTTAGTATTTATTTCACTTGCAGGAATTAGTAGAAGATGAGTGCTTGAACACACTAATTGCATGGCAACAGATGTAAGACAGACTAATGAGATCACAGATGTTTCTCTCCTCTGTTTCCCTTAGCTTTCAACTCTTCCTGTCCACAGGCCCTTACATGCTTTTGATTGGCCATTGGTGGATCCCTTCAACCCAATGACATTTCTGTGTTCATGCTTGAGCTCAGATTTTCTCAGGAGGATGACCAAACTTTCCCCAATTCTCAGCTTATTTTTCTTATCATTCAAGATTAAAAAATCACAATTTCCCAAGAAATGCCAGAAAGGAATTTTTATGTGAAAACATTTCTTTTCAACATTAGATAAATGTGACTCCATTCTTTATCACTTTCTATACAAGTGCCTTAATAAGGCTTTCTTGTTTTCTTGAGATTTAGATTTGATAACAAAAATGAGCAAAATTTTGTGGTTTAGCATAAATTGTAATTCCTATGAATATATTTTTTGTAAATTCAAGGATGCATAAATGAAGCCTATATATGAGATATTTTGATATGCATTGAAATTTAACATTGAAAATAGAAAATAAATGTCAAAATTATTTAAAGTTTATATTTTTGTACATGTATAAAATTCATATTACATTTATATAAAATATATAGAAGTCATTGATAAAACATGATTTCTCTGTCTTAGAATAATGACTGGTAGCTAAAAAGCTATATCCCTAAAATTGTTTATGCTTAATTGATTTATATTCACAGAAATATGTACATCATTATTTTCTATTGACACTTCTGAAACTCCTCTAGCAGGCTTACTTAATATGTATTATTAATGCAGAAACATAGAGATGGAAATGTACAAAGGTAATGAAACAAAATAGGAAAACAAAACAAAAACAACTCAATGACATTTTGTTGTAACTTTTCTTTCCAGGAAATTAAGATGAAAAAAGAAAAGCTAAAGCAAAACAAAACACAACACCAAATTAAATTAAAAGAAGAAAGAAAGAAAAGAAAGAGTGTTAGATTTTAAGAGAAAAACTCATTGAAATCTCCGTGACAAATTTAGTATACTGGTTATTTCTTTATGGTTTCTGAACCCAACCAATTGGCCACATTTGATTTGGTGACCTTTTACTCTACTTCCATAATTATTATAATTGCCTGTGACACAAATAATTTACTGTGTGTGGTGAACTATTGTGCAGTTGGTTATATTTTTTACTGTAAGTGAGCACAAAGCTTCAACCACAATGTCTGTATGTTTACTTTTCCTAATGACTACACAAGGAAGTGGGCTGACAGCCATCTGCTATCCAGGGAAAGGGTAAACATATAAACAGAAATGGGCTACTCACAGTCCAAACTCAGGTTACTTTTTATGGAAAAATATTAAACATATACCCAAGTCTTTCTCTCCTTTTCTATATATGTATATAGAAAAGTAAAATGAATCCTTTTCATGGACCTATCATTTTGCTTCAGTAGCAATTTATGGCCAATAATCTTGGTACCTACTTCATTCCTGGATTATTGTGAAACAACTTCAGATATTGTAGGAATCTCAGATATTATTTTGTTTTTATATATTTCTAAATGCATCTTTAAAAGATAAGAGTCATTGTAGGTACCATGGTGGGTTAATATTTTATCTTCATGGATCTTCAGGGTTACTTTCTCCCTCTCCTTAATTCTTCTAATTTTGTTCTAATTTATTTGTTAAAGAGACTAGATTATCTTATGTTTCTTTGTCTCCTCCCTTTCCTGTAAAATGGCTAATAGATACTTTATAAGATTCAAGTTCAGGTTTGTGGGAAGAATCTTGCAACATGGTCTCATGAGTACCCACATGGAGATGCAAAATATCCAGTAATGTCTCTGTGAGAATGAAGAATGTGACATTGCTAAACATTGCAAACATCTTTTATATCAATAGGGGTTGCAAAGTGATGACATTTTCCTTCCATTGTTCCTTATTTTTATCTGAGTAAAATATTCTAAATGTGATTTTATCTTTATAAATTTGATTGCCCTAAGTCAAGATTCTTTAGAAAAACCAAGATAAATTGTTGATTTTTCCCTTTAATATTCTGTTTTTTGAAATTATGTGTTGGTTACCTACGCTCATCTAAAGATGACAAATGGGGATTTTGCTTTTGAAAAATTGGTAAGGTTACATGGATCTGAATATATGCACTATATTTTACTTTATTTCAGGTTTATCTTTCATCCTCATTGGTGTAAAAATGGTCCCAACTATTGGAGTTTCTGCCAGGTTTCTCCTGGATGTTTTTGCAATGCCCACAGTAGTCTGTAACACTGCTTTTGAGTGAATGAGGCAGGAAAGTAGCCCAATCATAGGCAGATAGAATAAGAGCCTCAAAGAAAGAAAAGAGAGAAGGAGAACATGCTATCCTAGAAAGAGACATTGGACTGGAGAACATCAAGTTGGATATCAGAACTGGAGAATATCCAGCTGCTGCCCCTGGTGGTTTCAACCACAACACTTTCTCCTTAGCTAGAACACCTGTTGTTCCTGACAGCTTCAATTGCAGTAGCGCTTCCTTAGTTACCTTAGCAATGGACAACCACAACATCTACCCTTGTCCCATCCACTTTCTCTTACCAACAGATATGCCAAATCCCAAGATTAGGATAGCCTCTTAATTATGTAAATAAAGAATTGAATTTGTGCACTTTTGATTGGCCTATTAAACCCAGAGCTTGAAGAGCTTGATTGCTTCATGATAGTATCTCTCATTTGCATAAGCTCCACCAATCACCTGCACTGGGCCATCAGATAGGCATTTTAAAACCCCTAGGCAAAGAACAGCAAGTGGTACCCTACATTGGGACCCCTCCTGTACTGCAGGAACCTTTTCTTGCTTTCAATAAATAAATCTTGCTACTCTGGTCCATTGATCTCATTCTTTGAATTTGTGAGACAAAGAACCCACCTTACAGTCATGCTCCATGTTATACTTGTTTTTCATTTTCAATCCTGTGCTTTGTACCTGGAATATGAATTTTCTACAAGAAGACTTGGATTTTTTTTTTAATGGAGGGGCAGAAGTGAATCTATAAGAAATAGAATAGAAAAATTCATTTATCCTTCTTGGATAAATGAATTCTTCGATTTGAATTTTTTATTGAGAATACCTATGCAGTTTTAAGAATCCCACACACCTTCCACCCAGTTTACTCAATTGGTAATATCTTACATAAACACGGTATAATATCATGATTGGGAAACTGATACCAACCATTGTGATTTGGATCTAGAAATGGTCCCCCCAAACTCACATGTTAGGCTTTGCAGGAATGTTCATGATGATATGATTAGATTATGAGTGTTTTAACCTCATCAATGGATTAATCCATTTGATGGATTAATAATTCAAAAGGACTACTAGGTGGTAACTCGAGGCAGGTGGGGTATGGTTGGAGTAAGTAGGTCACTGAGGGTGTGGCCTGGATTACAAGATGTTCCTGGCTCCTCTCTCTGCTTTCCAGCTACAATGAGCTGCCTGGCTTTCCTCCTCCATGCCCTTCTGCCATAATGTTCTCCCTCACCTCAGGCCCAGAGCAATGGAGTAAGCCAACCATGAACTGAAACTCTGAAACTGTGAGCCCACAATGAACTTTTCTTTCTCCAAGTTGTTTGTGTCAGGTTTTTTTTTTTTTTCAGCAAAAAGCAAGATAACACCAACATAATCGTATTTCACTAATTTCACATACACCCATTTGCGCATGTGTATATATTGTTCTATGTGATATTATCATGTATAGAATTAAATAATCACAATCATGCCATACATAATGATGTTTGGTCAACAATGAAGCACAAATCAGGTGGCCAATAGTAGTCTTATATATATCATATTTAGTTTATCTCTTGATTTCATTATTTTCTCTTGTACTTGAATTAATATCATGTAGTTTTCCTCATCTTGGCTCCTAAGTGTACAAAATCCACCGCTAATATTGCCAGTAAGAAGTCATGTCAAGGGGTAGATTTGGAAATGAAGTTAAAAGTGGTAAAAGACCATGAAGGTAAAAATCAGTGAAGATTATTGTTCACCAGTCAGGAACGTCCCATTCTACCATAGCAACCATCTTGAAGAACAAGAACAAAGTGTCAGAAGCTGTCAGAGGACCTGTTTTATTGATAGCAACAAGACTAACAAAAATTTGAGAAGGGCTTACATCAGATAAGGAGAACCTTCTGGTGACCTGGATTGAGGACAATGCCCTGAAGTGTTACCCTCTCAGCACCAGGATGATCACAGCCAAAGCAAAAAGTTTGTTTGTGATATAAAAAACAAGATTCACTTGGTTGTGATGTTGGATTTACTGCCAGCTCTTAGTGGTTTAAATGATTCAAGGATCATGATCCATTACATAATGTAGTGAAAGTGAGTGGTGCGCCTACAAGTGCTGAAGTGGAGGCAGCTGAAGAATTTTTGGAAACTCCACATAAACTGATTATGGGGTAAAAATACTTGCCAGAGAAGATATTCAGTGTGGATGCAACCTCTGGAAGCAGATGCCTCAAAGGACTTTCATCCATAAGGAGGTCAATGACAGGTCTCAAGGCTTTTAAGGACAAGATAACAATCTTGCTTGAGAGTGATGTTACAGGCTACAAATTGAAACCCTTCTGATCTGGCACAGTGAGAGCCCCAGGGGCCTTTAAACACATCACTAAGCACACAACAGCCAGCATATTATAGGAACGATGGATAACCCAGCTCTTCCTCCAAGATGCCCTCTGGAATTGCTCTGCCAGTGAAGTAGGGAAGTAGTGTTTGGAGAATAACATAATTTTCAAGATTCCACTTATTATTGATAATGCTTCTGCACATTTTCCTCTTATTGGTGATTTTCATTCCAAAATCAAAGTGTTGTTTATTCCTCTAAGCACCACCTTTTTGATCCACCCAATGGGTCAAGGAGATATAGCAGTGTTTAAGGCCTATGACCTGAGGCCCAGGCTATGATTGCAACCAAGGAAGACCATCAAGCTACTGAAACAATTTTGAAAGAATTAGAGCAGTTATTACTGCTGCTTTCTTGGGCTTCGATAAGGAGTGAATAAATAGCATCTGGAACAAGACACTCAGAGGTTCTTTCATGATTTCAGCAATTTGCTAAGGAAGAGTTTGTAAAAATTAACAAGGCTTTGGTGGAGATGGCAAAAATGTGGTGGAGAGAGCCACATCCCCAGACCTTTTTATTTTTATTTTAAGAGTAGGTCCTGCTGAATTGCTTAGGGCCTTGCTCAGTTGCTGCTGAAGCTGGCCTTGAACTTATGATCCTTCTGCCTCAGCCTCCCAAGTTGCTGGGATTATGAGCAAGTGCCACCATGCCTAATTTTTTTTGTCTTAATGATTGCTATTCTAACTGAAGTTATATGAAATCTTGGTGTAGTTTTGATTTGCATTTCTCACACTTTTACTATGTGTGTGGATGAAGAAGACATTGAGGAGCTCCTGGAGATGGTTCCTGAGAATGTGACTAATGAGGAATTACTGGAACTGGAACAGGAAGGCATAGCTAAAGAAGAAGCAAGAGAAAAAGAAAATGCACAAGAAGAGTCACCGTGAAGAGTTCAGCAGAAGCTTTTGTAGACATGAACACGCTCCTTAAGAAAGTATGAAAAATGGTTTTCAACAGCAAACAATTTTCATTAATAGAGATAACACTCTGAGGTGAATAATTTGCTTATGATTAAAAAAAAAACCAACTAGGGACTGGGATTGTGGCTAGTGGTAGAGCGCTTGCCTAGCATGTGTGAGGCACTGGGTTCAATTCTCAGCACTGCATATAAATAAATGAATAAAATAAAGGTCCATCAACATCTAAAAGAATTTAAAAACAAACAAACTAAAAACAACCCTTGGGCACATTTCTTTCTCTTTCTTGTTAGATCATAATTGTTAATACTGATGAGATTCATTAATACTTATTTGAGCATGCACGTAACATATTTTGATCAATCTCATTTTTCTGTAACTTCTCTTTCTCTCCTCACCTCTCCTGATCCACTTCCTCTACTCTACTGATCTATTTCCACTATTATTTTGATTAGTGAATCATCATCATAGATATATTTGGGATTTATTGTGGCATATTTATACATGGAAATAGCACAATTTGTTGAATTTCATTCTTCAATACTTCTCCTTATTCTCCCTTTTGCCCTCCCTCTCCATACTCTTCCTCTACTCTTTTACTATTCCTTCTATTTTTGTGAGATCCCCCTTTTAATTCTTTTTCTTTTGTTCTCTCTAGCTTACACATATAAGAGAAAACATTCAACTTCTGATTTTCTGAGCCTGGCTTATTTCACTTAGCATAATGTTCTCCAGCTCTTTCCATTTACCAGCAAATGGCATAATTCCAGTCTTTTTTGGTAGCTGAATAAAACTCCACTGTGTATATATGTCACATTTCCTTTATACATTTATCTCCTGATTGGCACCTGGGTTAGTTCTATAACTTGGCTATTGTGAATTGCACTGCTATAAACATTGGTATGCTTGTATCAGTATGATGTGATGATTTTAGTTTTTTTTTTTTTTTTTTTGATAAATACCAAGGAGTGGGATAGCTGGATAATGTGGCTGTTTCATTTCCAGTCTTTTGAGGGATGTCATACTACTTTCTAAAGTGGTTGTACTAATTTGTAGTTCCTCAACAATGTGTAAGTGTAACTTTTCCTTACATCCTTGTCAGCAATTATTTTTTGTATTCTTTTTGTTTGTTTTTGGTGCTGGAGATTAAACCCAGGGATTCTACCACTGAGCCACATCCCCATCCCTTTTTATTTTTATTTTAAAACTAGGTCCTTGGGCTGGGATTGTGGCTCATCAGCAGAGCGTTCCCCTAGCACAGGCGGGACCGGGGTTCAATCCTCAGCACCACATAAAAATAAAGACATTGTGTGTGTTGTGTCCATCTACATTAAAAAATAAATATATATAAAAAAACTTAGTTCCTGCTGTGTTGCTTAGGGCCTTGCTCGGTTGCTGTTGAAGCTGGACTTGAATTTATGATCCTTCTGCCTCAGCCTTCCAAGTTGTTGGTATTATGAGCAAGTGCCACCATGACTGAATTCTTTGTATTCTTAATGATTGCTATTCTAACTGAAGTTAGATGAAATCTCTCTGTAGTTTTGATTGCATTTCCTGTTTTGATTTGATTACTAAAGACGTTGGACTTTTTTTTTTCCATATATATGTTGCCATTTTTTCCTGTTTAGTCCTTTTTTTCCATTTATTGATTTGGATAGTTATTTTTTGAGTCTTTGTATATTCTGGATATTAATCTCCTGTTGGAGGAGTAGCTGGAAAAGATTTTCTCCCATTCTGTAGCTTCTCTATTAACACTTTTAATTGTAAACTGTGTTGTGCAGAAGTTTTTTAATTTCATGCCATTACTCTTAATGATTCTTGGTTTTATTTCTTGACTTTTAGGGATCTTGTCAAGGAAGTTGGTGACTGAATCAATATGTTGAAGTGTTAACTCAATTTCTTCTAATAGTGCAATGTTTCTGGCTTAATTCCTAGGATTTTGATCCACTTTCAATTTAGTTTCGTGCAGTGAGAGATGGGGATCTAGTTTCATTCATTTATATGGAGAGATAGCTAGTTTTCCCAGCACCATTTGTTGAAAAGGCTAACTTATCTCCAGTATGTTTTTGACACCTCTGTGAAGCATCCTATGACTCTGTGTAGATTTGTTTCTGGGTCTTCTGTTCCATTGATTTTCCTGTCTGTTTTCATGCCAGTACCATGCTGTTTTTGTTACTATAGTTCTGCAGTATAATTCAAGATCAGATATTGTGATGGAAGCCTTCTACATTGCTCTTATTGCTCAGGATTTCTTTGGTAATTTTAAGTCTTTTATTCTTCCAAAGAATTTTAGGATTTTTTTTCAGTTGTGTGAAGAATGTCATTTTTTTTTTTTTTATGTTAGAGATTGAATTCAGGGACACTTAACCACTGAGCCATATCCTCATATTCCAAGACCCTTTGTTTTTATTTTTTATTTTGCAACAGGGTCTGGCTAAGTTGCTAAGGGCCTGGCTTGGTTGCTAAGGGTGGCCTTAAACTTGCAATCCTCCTGCCTCAGCCTCCCAAGTTGCTGGAATTAGAGCTGTGTACCTCCATGCTCAGCAGTCATTGGTATTTTGATGGGGATTGCATTAAATATGTAGATCACTTTTCGTAATCTGGCCACTTTAAATAATTCTGCCTATTCAAGAACATGGAAGATCTTTCTATTTTTTTAAATCTTAAATTTCTTTCTTCAGTTCTCTATAATTTTCACTGGGGAGGTCTTTCATGTCCTTGGTCAGATTTCTTCCCAGATATTTTAATTAATTAATTAATTAATTAATTAATTAATTTTACTACTAGGGATTCAACCTGAGGCAGTTCACCACTGAGCCACATTCCCAGCTCTTGTTTGCATTTTATTTAAAGACAGGATCTCACTGAGTCACTGAGGACCTTTTTAAGTTGCTGAGGCTGGCTTTAAACTCGAAATCCTCTTGCCTCAGCCTCCCAAGATGCTGGGATTACAGGCATGCAAAACGGTGCCTGGAATTGATACTGAATTTTGTCAAAGAGGCATATGTAGGGGAATCAGGGAGGAGGAAAATGCACCAAGTGGTGGGTTTGGAGACCATTCCAGAGTCTTGAGTGTTGTGCATGGAAGCTCCATCACTTCTATAACAGTGACACATATGCATTCTTTAATTCATGCAAAATATACTTAGAATGTCATTCAGACACCTGACCATTGGGAGAGGTTGTATTAGATAATACAGTACACCCTACAATGTATACCCAATACATTCATCGATTTGCAGGAATAAACAATGCTACACAGTAATCTGAGTCTATTTCATGATGCTTACATTCAAACAATGCTTATATCTATGTCTGAGAAAATAAGATGTTCTTATCATTGCCATGATTTTTAATGTACCTTCATAGCCATGTAGAGTTGATCACAGACTAGACAGGAGGGGAATCAGCTGATCCAGGTGGCTGACTCTTCAGTCCATCAAAGTTGAGAGGTTCTCCCATAAATCTAACTCTTTCTCTCAACCACAAACATTCTCTTCTTTACTGCTTGGGTGACAGTATTGGAGGAGAACTCAGATATTACTCTTCAGTAAATTTGGGTAGAGAAATACTGAACAAAGTTATACTTCTTCATTTTGTCAATTTGGAGTTGAATACCCCAACATTAACATGTTTGTTTCTTTTAAATTTTTTAATTCTGGAGATATTTTAGGTGGAACCATTGTTTAGCTGGGCCTTTATCAAAATGCATCAAACAGGGAGTGATAGAAAACTTCCATAGCTTCTAATATGGCCATGTCATCTGAGAATTATAATAAAAACATGCACTGTCACATTCTTTATGTTATATATATTTTTCACTGAACATTTGCCAGGTTCTGAGGAAATGACTGAAAGATGTCACACTCCACTCTGACAGTAGATAACGTTTTGCTATTAAAACTGTTCTCTAGAAAATAAGCAAGAAATCTTTTTATTTTGTTCCATTTTGTGTTCCATTTTCGTTTGGTTGTTCTAGTGTTTGTCAATTTCTGTGGTGTAAATCCTTCATTTTGACTGATTTCAAGATTTGAAGGCAGGACAGGTTAACAACTGGCTGGCAAAATTCCTAAATGTTTGTCACTGTTTTTTTTTTGAATAGCGACACACTGGCTCTAGCACCCCACTGAGTTGCCCTAGCCACAAATTTGTGGTTTGATTTTGGGCCTGACAGTGTTGCCACTCATCTTATGGTCAGCATCCTATAACTCTAAGTGGATTTATTATCCCTGTGGGATAGAAAAAGAATCCAGCGGAACTTCTTTGCATCAGCTGTTTCAAATTTAAAATGCTTGAACCTTAATCAGTGTACAACAATAACAAATTAACCTCATGCAATTCAATTGTTGTAGGGATGCCAAAGGAAATTTATTTTATTAATTGAGATTTAAAAGTAGACCAATCAGATAAGGTGAAGTAGCCTTGTTTAGGAAACAGCATCAAAGCACAGAGGCTCAGAATTCCACCTATCCTTAGACCTCTGTGGGAACAACCCAGTGTGCTCTTTTCCCTTTCATCTGCCTTGGCCCCACATTTTACTAAGACATAATAAGAATAAATTACTAGAAAAAATAAATTAAAAGACATATGAAATACAAGGCCTATTTTATGTTTGCCTGTTCTCTCTCTCTCTCTTCTCTCTCTCTCTCTCTCTCTCTCTCTCTCTCTCTCTCTCTCTCTCTCTCTCTCTCTCTCTCTCTATTTGACAGCCATAAATTATACTGACAAGTTATTATTCAATTTTCCAAGCAACAATTACTTTCAATTCTTGTGTTTGTTTTATTTCAGGCTGGTCACAAACCGTTCTGGTACGCCACAAGTAGAGGACTCCTGATGTCACAAACCCTCCAAGAAATAGCTTCCTTGAAGAACTCTGAGTAGCCAGCCTGGGGGCCCCTGAAGTGTCAGTGATGTGTGACAGACAGCTCCTCTCCTGCTTGGCTCCTGGGGGAAAAGGGCCTTTTGACATAGATACTGCTGAGCAGGAAGTCCAAGGGGCAATGTTCCAAACAACATCAATGTCATTCCTGCTCATCAACTAACTAGCATTTCCTGACAGTGCCCCACACCCACCGTATCACTCCTGTTCATCTTGCCATTTCCCATTCTGTGGTTGTCGCAACAGTTGCTCATAGAATCAAGGAAAGGTTTATGTTATTAAACAAGGCATTATTACTCTTCAGTGCCTATCCATTTATCTTATTATCTACCTATCATCTGTCTGTAACTATCATCAATAAATCATCTATCTCTATCATCTATTATCTATCAATCATCTCTTGTCTGTCACCCATTTTACTATCATATAATCTGTCATCTATCACTTATATTCAGTTATCTACTATCTATCCACGTGTAATGTGTGAAGCCTGATACTGATTCTTTATGTTCACAATGAAATGGATGGATGCTGAATTCTCACATTGTGAATGGTTTGATTTTTTTCCAATGGTTTAATAAGATTGAATAGAATTTCCAAAACTGAAATAAAAAATGTCAGCATTTAAAATGATACTTAAGCAGAGTTTATATTTAAAAGTACTTGGTTCTGAGCGAGGGTTGTGGCTCAGTGGTAGAGAGCTTGCCTCACACGTGTGAGGCACCGGGTTTATAAGGTATTGATTGCATCCATCAAAAAAGAAAGTATTCGGTTCTTTGTTTTATAATTTTAATGAATGTATGGAGCACAACATGAAGTTTGATACACGTATTCAGCATGGAATCATTAAAACAAATTAATTAATATAGTATATTCACCACCTGACTTATTCATCACCTCAAATGTTTCACAACAAAGACATTTGAAATTTACTCTGTCCACACTTCTTACATGTGGTCATGTGTCAGTATAGGGGATGTGCTCTCCCCCCTTACCCCACTATGAGTCAGTCTCTTTATATATCAGAGAAAGCATTCAGCATCTGTTTTTTTGGGGGGATTGGCTAACTTCCCTTAGCATTATCTTCTCCAAAGTCATCCATTTACCTGCAAATGGATTTTGTTCTTTTTTAATGCTGAGTAAAATTCCATTGTGTACAT
Source organism: Callospermophilus lateralis (assembly GCF_048772815.1). NCBI lineage: Eukaryota > Metazoa > Chordata > Mammalia > Rodentia > Sciuridae > Callospermophilus > Callospermophilus lateralis. The sequence goes on from NC_135305.1 coordinate 100,791,358, forward strand.
ATGCCACATTTTTTTTTTTTATCCATTCATCCACTGAAGGGCATCTAGGTTGCTCCACAGTTTAGCTATTGTGAACTGTGCTGCTATAAACATTGATTTGGCTGTGTCCCTTGGGTAGTAGGCCATATACTCTTATGGGATCACTATCCTTTCTGTGGTCCACCATTGACCAAAACACAGGCGTTGGCTATTTATGGTACATTATTATTAGCTGTGATCAATGTGCTGTGCTTTTAGATCCCCAAAACTCATTCCTTTGCTTAACTAAAACTTTGGACACTCTGAAGAACATCTCCCCAATCCCTGCCTCATCCCTTGGTATCTACCATTTTTCTGTATTTTTATGAGATCAACTTTTTTTTAGATTTCACTTGTAAGTAAGGTTATGCAGTATTTGCCTTTCCATGCTTGAATTTCTTCTCTTAGCCTAATGTCCTCCATATGCATCCATGTTGTCCAAAAAAACAGAATTTTTTTTTTAAAAGCTGACAGGTATTACATATTGTTTACCTGCCACATTTTCTTCATTTATCTATTAATGGGCACTTAGTTCAATTCCATATCTTGGCTACTATGCATTGAGCTACTAATTTTTAATGGCGTTTTCCTTTTAATTTTAATGAATACATGTATTTATTGATTTATAAATAATAAAATAATATTAATTTATAAATAATAAAATAAATAAATAATTCTTTACATATACTTCAAACTATATTTTTGAGAATTTATTTAAATTTTGTACACTTTGAATTTATGGCATTTTAGTTATTAATACTTTAATTCAATGGTTGGTAAATTAAAGTCAGAGAATCAAATGCAACCTTATGTTTTCCTGTTTTTGTAAACAAAGTTTAGTTGGAGCACAATCAGCCTAGTCATTACATATCTTCTGTGACTGTATTTGTAGGACAATGACAAAGTTGAATCCTTGCTGGGTAGTAATAGAGAACTAATGACCTACAAAGCCTAAATTATTTATCATGTGGCTATTTCCAGTAAAAGATAGCCTACCCAGATTAGATCAATAAAACCAATAAAACATAAGAATCTCATTAAAACGGTATAATTCATGATTTTATAGGAATAAAATTTATACATCAACTATGCTTCAATTATTCATCTGAATATGGTTAGCTCATAAAAAATATCCAGATATGTATACTAAGAATAAAATTCGTGACCACTAATATTTTGCTGATTTTCAACCATACAAAAACCTACTTGGTATACATATGCTTTTATTTTATCATCATCACAAGGGCTTAATGTCAAGGTAGTAAAATAAGAAATATTTTATTTAATAGCTTCCTTGATTTGTAACTTTTAAAAATTAAATTTCATTGCATGTCTTTCCTTTTAACCCTGGACCTTCTAATCACCATGGCTGGTAGAGGCTGAAAGCCATATTTGGTATTTAACAACCTCTAATTTCACAAATCTTATGTACTTTTCATTCCTCAATAAGAATTGTTGCAACATATAAAAACTGAGGTAAATTAAAATCGAATTATCTTCAAGTATGGAAATGATATGATACTACTTTTTAGAGGTCTGAATAACTATTGACCTTTGAATGCAAACATATGATAAATGAATCAATTTAATACTAAACAGTTTAGCATTAAAAAGTGTTCTTCAGCTTTACTTTACTGTGATGAAATTCCTGAGATAATTAATATATAAAGATAAAAAGTTTTGTTTGGGCTCATTGTTTTAGAGGTTCTAGTTCATGATCAAGTGGCCACATTGCTTCATGAGCCTGGTGGGTGCACTTTGTAGGACAAATCTAAATATATCATGGCCATAAAACACAAGAAGAGAGCAAGGAGGGGCAGGGGTTCAGTAATCCCTTGAAGGACACACCGCTAATGCCCTAAAGACCTTTCACTAGGCCCCACCTCTTAAAGGTTTTCTCATCAGCAAATAGTGCCATTTTGGGGACCAAGCCTTTAACACATGGGTCTTTCAAGATCCAAACCAGAGCGGGGCTTATGGTGAATTGTATTCCTATCAGTTTCCTAAAGGGCCTGGCATATTATGTAAATTATTCCTCATATATTCTAGAAGTCAGTTTTCCAAATTTCAGCCATTCTTACATTATAATCTTTGTGTTGTTTTTATCACCATATATAGGCACTACTTAGACCATTATTAACATTTGAGTTAATTCACTTTAAGTAAGTAAATTTATTTGAAAGTAAACTTTATATTATTGCCATAAATGATAAAATTAAAAAAATGAGTCACTTGTCCTAATTCAATATTTATATAGCTAATAATATTAAAAATATCATTTTATACCTAAATTATTCACATGCCCCTAGTGTTACATAGAACACACTTTGAAAAAGAAGAGCTATAGAAATACTAATGCTTTTTTAACTTATTTATATTATCAAACCATATGTACACTAGAAAAGTAAAGCTTCTTTTTTTCCTTCTTAGGTGCATAAGATTGTTGAGAGCCACAGCCGAAGGGGCCCCAGCAAACTTTCAGACTGCCAGCTGATGATTGGCTCACAGCAGCCCCAGCAACATCTAGCTGATTGGCTCCTCTGCGGTGATGCTCATTGGGCTGTTTCCCTGCCCTTTCAGGCCACGGAGCTGCTCATTGGGGGACTTTTTTGGCTCTGCCCACGCAACCCAGCCAATCGGCCTCAAGAGCAGGAGGATTGTGGGAGGTGAGGAGGCTGGTGGTTGGGGGAGTGGCTTGTGGGAAGCCGGTGGTGGCAGTTGGGCTCTGAGGGTTTTCCTGAGGAGCTGTTTCGTTTGGCGTGTGTGGTTCTAAAAATAAAGTTAGTTTCTTTTGACAAGTGGTTCCTGAATTGTGCCCAGCCAGACTGCGGCATAAGATTCATTATATTTGAGATGCTTTTAACTACTTATTTTATTATTATTATTTTCACATAGTGCATTAATATTTTAATCCAAATTGGCAAATAATACATGTACTATTCTCTCACCTTGTTAAGTACACTTTTATAATAACCAATAAAACAATGCATAAAGCTATTTTTGATAGGACTAAAAGTTGAATTATTATAGCTCTTTTTTTGCGGGGGTTGGGGGGTGGGTGGATAGGTGCCAGGGATTGAACTCAGGGGCACTGGACCACTAAGCCACATCCCCAGCTCTATTTTGTATTTTATTTAGACAGGGTCTTGCTGAGTTGCTTAGTGCCTCACTTTTGATGAGGCTGGCTTTGAACTTGAGATCCTCTTACCTCAGCCTGCTGAGCCCCTGGGATTGTGGGTATGGACCACCACCGTGCCTGGCAGTACTGCTCTTATTTGAGTCTTATGTTGGTGGGCCAGCTTATTGGGCAGCTATTTGCTGAGTAAAAATCTGTCTGTGAGCAAGGGCTTTAAAACAATAGTATGTCTTGCTATTCGTGAGTCAACAGGTTATCTGGGAATTTCTTCCCTCTTGGGTAGGGATTGGTTGGGGAGATTTGCAGCCTCAGTTCTGATTAAGAACTGGCCCACAAATGTTAAAAAAAAACACATTAAGGAGTAGCTAGAAAAATGCCTACATTTGACACAGGACTAGGAAGAGTTTGTGATCCCACCAGAGAGAGAAAAACGATTTCCTAATTAATAGAATTCTCACAAAAGTATTTTCTTAGTAACGGGACCAAATTAACCCTAAATAAAAGGATATTCTGCATCTTTCTTAAATAGGATCAAAAGCAAAGCTCAAATGTTTTCTAAGTAATTTCAGTTCTAAGTAACTTATTTGTGTTACAGAACACAGCCCAAGATATTAAAAACAATAAAGAGATGTTCATCATCCCCAAATGTGAAATTCACAATGTCTGGTATCCAATAACAAATCACTAGGCATGGCAGAATAAGAGGCAAAAAAATCACCAGTCAGAAACAGATAAAAAAATGATATTGGCCATAGCATTAGTAAACAAAGACATGAAAACAGCTCATATGAATAGGCTCCCAATGTTCAAGAATGCAAAAGAAACATATGAATGATGATGAGGGAAAGAGAAGCTATAAAAATTACCCAAACTAATCTTTTGTAGATGAAAATTTAACTTCTAAAATGGAAAATATTACACTGGGTAGGATTAACAGCAGATGAGATTCTGCAGAACAAAGGTTTAATGTCATTAAAGGAGGAGCAATAAAAACTACCTAAAATGAAACACCCTCAGAGAAAAAGACTAAAAAAAGAACAGAGTAACAACAAACTGTGGATAAGTGGCCTAAAAACTGTGTCGCCAGAAAGTGGAGTAAGAGGGGATTAGAAAATGTTGAAGAAATAGTGGTTGAAAATTGTTCAAATTCAATGAAACTGTGTCCCAATTCTAGAAAACTCAGAAAACTCCAAGCAAAATGAACACAAGCAAAATCATATTAGGCAACCTTACCATCAAACTGCTGAAAAATCAGTCACAAAGAGAAATATTAAAGGCAGCTAAAGGAAATAAGACACAAGCACATAGGAGCAAATATAAAAGCCAGTGAGTATCAGGGGAAATGCAAACCAGAAAAGCATGTAATTGCATCTTTAAAACACTGAGAAAAAAAGTTGTTATGCTCAGTCTTAAATCTACCATTTTATTTTTCAAAAATAAAGGCAAAATAGAAAACATTTTTTTCAGGCAGTCAAAAACTTATAGAGGTTTTTGCCAGTGAACCAGTACCATAAAAACAATAAAGGGAATTCTGTACACAGACAGAAAATCATTCCAAATGGAAATTAGAATATATACAAATGAGGAAAGATACTGGAAACTGTAAATACTTTGATAATATGAAATACTTTTTTCTCACTTCAAAGTTTCTTTAAATGCTCACTGACATTGTAAAGACAAAAGATATCACATATTTTAAATAAAATATGTGTTATTAGGGAGGCATGGAGGGATATAGAAATACATTTTTGTAAGATTCTTAGTATATGAAACACCACAGTATTATTTGAAGGTGGTGTGTGATAAATGGGAGTGGTATACTGTTAAGACAGAAAAAGCATTGAAAAAGAGCAAGAGAATAAAGAGAGTATGCATGCTATGACGGAGACAAAGAATACCAGTAAAAAGCACTTGATTCATATGAACAAAGCCAGGAAAAAAAGAAAAAGGAAGAGATGGGAAAAAGAGAAAATGCATTAGATCTTAAACTAAATTATATAAAAAATAAAGGCAAAATAGAAAACATTTTTTTTCAGGCAGTCAAAACATAAATGTCATATAAAACATAAATGTTCTCAACTCTCCTATTAAAAGACAGAGATAATCAGATTTTATACAAAAAAAAATCAAGAGTCAACAATTTATTCTCTGTATAAGCTCATGTTAAATATAAAAAAACTCAGAGAGACTAAAAGCAAAAAGATTTAAAAAGTACACCCAGCAAATAGTAATCAAAAGAAAGTGGCAGTATAGATATTAAAAAGCAGGCAAAGTAGATATGAGAGCAAGAAATATTATAAGGAATTCAAAAATTACTTAATAATTATAAAATGCTTATATTAGTCTGTGCTGCTACAACAAAATACCTGATATTGGGTAATTTGTAAAGGACAGAAGTTTTGTTTTGTTTTGTTTTTTGTTTTTTAAAGTTGAGACTGGGAAGCTAAATCCATGGCATGAATTGCCTCAAATCACTGGGCAACCCTTGAGGACTGGCAGCTTGCTGTCAGAGAAGGGAGACTTGGCTAGTATTACAGCTTGGAAAAGTCCAAGCTCCAAGGGGCATTTTCTTATCTTTTTTTTTTTAAACATCATTTTTAAAATTTAATTGTTATGTCTTTATTGATATTCTTTTTCATGAATCATTAGCATTACACGTTCCTTTAATTTTTTAGACATAATTTTTCTAGTGTTTTAAAAAAAACATTGTATGTGGGTATACATAATAATGAGATTTACTGTAGTATATTCATACATGTACATTTTAAAGTTAGTTCAAATTCATTCCACTCTTTTTCCCTTATTCTGTCCATCCTCCCCCCATTCCCACCAATACCCTTCCACCCCCCTGATCTTTCTTTTATTGTGATGGAATTCTTGTCCCCCTGGTTCTTTTCTTTTCCTCTCTTCTCTCTCTCTCTCTTTTTTCCCCTTAAGGGGTATTTTCAAAAACAATATCAGTCTTAATGGCAAATAATCAAAGAAATTTTGAGGTTTTAATAATAATGGTTATGACGTGGAAAAATCTGGCAGAACAAGAAAAAATGGAGCAGAGAAATCTGGACATAAGAGCCAAAGGGAGCCTTGATAGGCAACCTTTCATCCCAGATGGTGTTGGTGTGTATAATGTAAGACTTCACACATGTTCTAGACAGACAAGTTCCTAGCATTCCCAAATGAATGTGAGGCCTTGCACATGCAGAAGGCAAAATATGGGTAGTGTCAACTACTTTGACTAAGAGTGCATTCCCCAAACCAAATTCAGATCTACTGGGAGAGAGTAGAAGTTTCACTGGTTTAAGGTTTTAAGAAAAACCTCTGACAACTAAGCTATTGTGACTGAGGGACAATTCTTAGGAGGCTGTGCTTAGAACAAAAACAATCTAAAAAGCACTGGGTAGAGATACCAGTGGAGCCACAGTAGGGAAGACCGATTTTTTAGACATGGACTAGGGAAGTCATTAAGCAAAAAAACAAACCCCAGCAACAAACCTCTATAGGGGAAAGCGGAATTCAGAATTGTTTCTGTATTTTACCTAAAATGTCCATTTTTTTTTCAACAGTAATAAGAATAAATATGAGGCATGCAAAGAAACAGGATGTTGTGACACATACATAAAGAAAATAGGTAAGTTAATAGGGAGCCAGATATTATATTTAGCAAGGAGTTTGCATTGTCTGCTATAATGTTTTTTTAAAACACTAGAAAAATTATGTTTAAAGAATTAAAGGAATGTGTAATGCTAATGATTCATGAAAAAGAATATCAATAAAGACTTGATAATTACAAAAACATAACCAAGAAGAAATACTGCAGTTGAGAAATATAAAAGCCTAAGTGAAATTTTCATAGAAGGAGCTCTAGAACAGATTTAAGCTGGCAAAAATCACAGATTTGAAGATTGACCAATAGAAATTTTGCAGCATGAAGAACAGGAAGGAAAAAGGGACAGAAAAATCCCTAAAGCCTGAGAAACTTGTGGAAAGGCTTTCCACAAGTTGACAAAAAACTTGAGTAACAATTTTAGCCTTAACATCCATTTTATCTGTTATTAGTATAGACACACCATATCTCTTTTGCTTACTGTTTTCAAGGTAATAACCTTTCTATCCTTTTATTTTCAACCTATTTGTGTCCTTGAATCTAAGGTATGTATGTTGATAGTATTTAGTGGTATCATCTTTTAGATCCATTTTTCCAATGGATGCCGTGTAATTGATTGTTTAACTCATTTACATTTAATGTAATTATAGATATGAGGGATTTACAACCATAATTTTTAATTTATGTTCTGTATTTTATTATTATCTTCTTTGAGTTAAGTAGATGTTTTCCATTTTATAATTTTAATTTTCTTGTTTCTTTATGCTATTTTAAAAATTATTTTCTTAGTTACTGCCTTAGATCACAGATAATAACTCATAACAATGTAGTTTGAATTAATATTGAATTAATTTCAATTGAATGCAAAAATAGTGCTAAGGTATAACTCTATTTTCTAGCCTCTCCTTTTTGCTTTCATTATCATACAAATCACATTTACAATTGCTGCCATATTCAGTTGTCTTTCAAATCAGATTGCAGAAAAGATGCTACAAAAATACATTTTTAAACTGGCATATATATATATATATATATATATATATATATATATATATATACACATACATACATACATATATATCTTTATTGGCAGTGTAGGGAATAGTAAGGAATTCTTTCAGTTTTTTCTTATCTTGGAATATACTAATTTCTTTTTCATGCTTGAAGGATAGCTTTGCTGTATGTGGAATTGTTAATTTGCAGTATTTTCTTTCAACCCTTTGAATATGTCACTCACTTTCTGTGGCCTCTATGTTATGTGAAGAGAAATCAACTCTTGATCTTATTGAAGATACTTGTACAAGATACGTTGGTCTCTTGCTAGCAGAATTCTCTCCTTGTCTTTGTTTTTTTGTAGTTTGGTTATGATATGCATAGAGGTAGATAAATCTTTGAGTTTATTATATTTTGTGGTGTGCTAATCTTTTGAGCATATAGAGTAATAATTTTTAATCAAATTTGAGAAGTTCTGGTCATTATTTCTTCAAATATTTTTTTCTGCTTCTTTCTTTGTATTTGTTTGTCATTGAGAGACTCACATTATGTTTTTATTTTTCTTTGTTGTTCTTTTCTCTTTTTGCCCTAGATGAGATAATCCCATTAACATATCTTAAAGTTAGTTGACCCTACTAGTTTAAATCTGCAGCTGAACTCCACTAATGAAATTTTCATTTCAACTACTGTAACTTTTCAAATCCAGAATTTTCATTGAGTCTCTGTGTATACTTATAATGGTAATACAGATATATTCCATTATAACTACAAACAGAATAGAAATTTTATATCTTCAGTGACATTCTCTATTTTGGAGGGTATGTTTTTTGTCACTTTCCTACTTATCTTTTTGTTCTTTAGGTCATGGTTTTATTTTATAGTTTTGAGCATTTGAAAAGGCTATCGTGAAGTCTTTGTCTAGTAAACTCAAAGCTTGTGTTCTCAAGGACAATTTCTGTTGACTGCATTTTCTCCTGCATATGGACCATACTTTCTTGTTTCTTTTCACGTCTCACCATTTTTGTTGAAAAACAGACCATAATAAATAAAATACTGTGGTTAATTCTGAAAATCAAATCCTCTGCTTTCCCCAGGGTTTGTTGTTGTTTCCATTTGTAATTGTTGTTACTATTCTTTGTTATGCTTTAACTAATTCTTTGAAATATGTATTCTTTGTTGTGTGTGGTCACTGAGATCTCTGCTTGGTTAGCTCAGTAGGCTGCTGATGAATGGACAGAAATTTCCTGAGATTCTTAGAACTGATAAATCTCTCCATCTGTGCAGAGAAGCTCTGTGTGCATGTAGGAGAATACCTTCAGTGCTCAGATAGGTACTTGACAATTTTGCTTTAGTCTTCACTTCTTTCTCATGCAGAATCTGATGGACAGCCAGAGGAAGAATTTAAGGTCTTCTCTGTTCTTCTTAAGGTCTTCTTCTTAGGGTCTGCTCAGGTTATGAGCACAAACGTCACCTTGGATATGAACACAATTCTACACAGGTGTTTGGACTATTAGATTTAAGGAATATTTTGAAACTTTTTAAAGGTCTTATAGACATGTAATTAATCAGCTTTTATTTTTGTAGATTTTGGTTACCTTATTGCTTGCTTACTTCAGCTGTTCTCTATTGCTTTTTAGGAAGTTGTAATGTTAAACAATTACCTCATTATTTTTGTCAGATGTATGGAGGGGGAAGATTGGATCTATGTAGTTGAGCTTCAAGTTAGGTCAAATAATGGTAGCTTTGTAAATGGGGTCTTCCAGGGAGCCTGTGACCGTTCAAGTAGTGAGTGAGAATAAAACTTTGGAAGAGCTCCAGATCTATTCTGCATCCTTACAGCCTTCGTGATTATAAGGCTAATGGTTTTCTTTGAGATATTGAGTTAATGATTTTCAAAGCAGTACCAGAGGGTAAAATGCGATAGGATAACTTAAAATACTCTTGTTCTTACAGGGGTACAGCCTTTTTATTCTGTGAGATTCCCTGACTGTTCTAAACCTTGGTTTAGAAAATGTTGATTCGGACAATTTTTACTAGTGTTCTTGTGCTTTTGTGGGGGATCAGATTTTCAGAGGCCCTTTGCTATTTTTGCTTGAAGTTATAGCATACTCAATCCCCCAACTGTGTAATATATGTTCTTTTCAAGCTTTCCTGGAACATTCTCCAGAATCAACTGTAGGTTAGGCCATAAAACAGTATCTAATAAATTTAAAAGGATCAAAGTAGCCAGGTGTGGTGTGCACTACTGTAACTGAGGTGGTGGGGGGGATATAGAAGGGCATAGGCAGCCAGGGTAAGATGGCCAGTGAGAAAATCAGGGGCAGTCTCAGAACAAAGGAGCATGGAAGAGTATTCTAATGTGGTCAAATTCCTGGTTTACAAAAGTGCTGGTGGACAAAAGCAGGGGATCCAATCAGATAGACACTAATTTACTCATGTCCATAAATGGGGCATCCAATCAAAAAACTAAAACAGATGTGTGGACACAGGGGCCACCAATCAATAATATTGAGAAGAGTATGGACAGGAGAGGACATAAGAAAAGGAGACATTTCCAGAAACCATAAAAAGAACAAGCCAAAATTCCCCCACCGAACTCCTGGTTCTGGGGTCCCTTTTCTTTGGAGAAGTCTGTTATTGTCACTTTTGCAACAAACCTGATGCTTGCTTGCTGCCTCTGTGTCCTGTTCTTCAACTCTTTGCTGAGGAGACACAACAAATCCAGCACCCCTAGATGATAACAAGGTATGGTGGCACAGGCCTCTAATCCCAGTGGATGGCTGAGACAAGAGGTTTGCAAGTTCAAGGCCAGACTCAGCAACTTAGTGAGACCCTGTGTCAAAAAAAAAAAAAAAAAAAAAATAGGCTGAGTATGTAGCTCAGTGGTAAAGTGCTTTTGGGTTAAATTTCTAGAACATCCTCCTCTCCTAAAAAAAAAAAAAAATATATATATATATATATATATATATATATATATATATATATATATATGAAGTAAAGCAAAATGTGTTCACCAACCAACTGCAATGGAATTAAATTGGAAATCTTTCACAGAAAAATATTTAATTATCCACAAATATTTGGAAATTAACACTACAGTTCTCTACAAATTATGTGACTAAGAAGAAATCACAAGTGAAATTATACAACATCTCACCCTGAATGAAAATTAATATGCAAAATATCAAAATTTATAAGATGAAGTTAAATTAGTGTTTAGCTTGAAACTGATAGCTATAAATTTCAATATTAGAAATAAAAGCATATCTTGCATCAAGAATCAAATGTACATCTTAAAAAATAAAATAAAAAAACTCCAGAAAATGAAGAGAAAATTAAGTCCAAACAAAGCAGAAAGAAAGGAATAATAAAAATTTGAGTGGAAAATCTTGAAAAGAGAAACAGTAAAAGAGTAGAAAGAACCAGTAAAACAGAAACATACTTATTTTAAAAGATAAAATAAATTGGAAAATATTTATTAACCTGATCTTGAAAAAAGAGAGAGTTGACAAAAATTGTTCAAGTCATATGTTTACAGAAGAACTTCATGACTGATTTTAGGAGGAAATAAAATGATTACAAAAGAATACTAATAAAAATGTTTTTATAACTTTCCACTAACAAATTGGACTAATTTGAAATGAACTGTTTCCTGGAAAGATTAAAATTATTAAATGACTCAAGAACAAAAAGGAAATATGAATAGTCTCATGACAAATAAAAAATTAGGTTAGTTATTAATTATGTTTACACAAGGAAAACTCCAGGGTCATATGCCTTCACTGGTGAAATCTTACCAACATGTAGAGATGAAACAATACCAATCTTTAACAAACTGCCACAAAACAGACGAAGAGGGATAGCTCCTGTGTCAATGAGGGAGGCCATATTATTCTTACAACAAAGCCTAATGAAGACATCATAAGAGAAAACTGCACACCAGTATTTGGAAGTTAATTAAAATATGGAAATAAAATTAAAAACCCTTTAACAAAATTTTAAAAAATCACATCCAACAGTATATAAAAGAATTATACACTATGTCCAAGCAGTTTAGCATCTAAAAAATCAGTTCATCTAATTTGTCATATTAGTAGAAAAGAGCTCAAAAACCCATTATTATGACAGTTGTAGAAAAGATGTTTGAGAGAATCCATTACTTCTTGATGAAAAATTTCAACAAAGTAGGAACAGAGGAACTTCCCTAATCTGATAAAGAGTATCTGTGAAAAACTCATTGTTAAGGTCCTATTTAGTGACCAAAAAACCTGGATAGGTTCTCAATAGATGGGAAACGCATGAATATACCTGTGCTTTTTATTCCTACTCAAAACTGTGCCATGGCTTCTAGAAGGGCAAGTGGGGAAGAAAAAGAAATAAAAAGCATTCGGATAGGGAAAGAAGTCAAACTGATTTTGTATTGTATTATTTTGATTTTTTGACCTGATTTTATATATGAAAATCTTAAAAAAATTTATTTAAAAATTACTAGAGGCCAAGGTTGTGGCTCAGTATTAGGGCATTTGCCTAGCATGCATTAGGCACTGGGTCTGATCACAGCAACACATAAAAATAAGCAAATAAAATAAAGGTATTGTGTCTATCTACAACTAAAAAAGATATTGAAAAAATTACTAGAACCAATAACTTTAGTGCACTTGGAGGACACAGGCATAATAAACAAATACCAATTACATTTCTAAATACCAGCAATGAACAGCACAAAAATAAAATTGAAAAGAATTCGATTTATGATAGCACCAAGGAGAATGAAGGAATTAGGGAAGATTTAACAGAAGTACAAGGCTTGTACACCAAAGACCAGAGAATCCTGAAGATAGAAATGGAGGAAAATCTAAAAATATGTAGCGATAATATATATTGTGGATTTGGAAGACTTGATATTGTTAATCTCAGAAACTGAATTATCAATGAAAGCAATTTTAGAGAAGAGTCCTACCAGGGGGCAGGAGAATATCTAGACTTCAGCTAGAAAACCTTGTATTTATAGTCAGTTTCTTTTTGACACAGCACTCAGGCAATTTAATTAAAAAAATCCTCTTTCCTTTGTATGGTATGTTGAAACAATAGGATATTCAAACATGCTAAAAGATGTACCTGACATCACATATAAAAGTTTACTCAGATGCATCATTTTTGTATGTAAGAGTACATACATCAGATTTGAATGTAAGAGTACAAATATGAAACTTGGGAGAGAATATGAGAAAACATGGGAGAAAATTCCCTTGACTGTCAGTTATGCAAAAGATTCTTAGATATGTACAAAGAGAGAGAAAGAGGAGAGAGAGAGAGAGGGAGAGAGAGAGATTGTATTTCTTGAAAATTAAAGTCTTTTGTGCTTCACAAAAATCTAAGAAAACAAAAAGAAGCTACACATTTGCAAATCACCTATTTGATAAAGGATATTTGCATTATGCAACTGTATACACATATATGCATGTATGTATATTGATATATGAAATATACATGTGCTCTAGGGGCTGGGCGGAGCACTTACCTAGCATGTGTGAGGTACTGGGTGTGATCCTCAATACCACATAAAAATTTAAAAAAAATAAAGGTACTGTGTCCATCTACAATTAAAAATAAATAAAGAAAGAAAGAAAGAGAAAAACTATGTCACTAGTAAGTAGGAACATGAACTTCAAAACCATAATGAGATACCCATGATTGTCCTATCAGAGGAGTTTAAATTCTGGCCATTAAACCCTGAACACAAATAAAAATCAAAGTGTAATCCATAATAATATACCACATAATAATAATTTGAGAGTAAAAATTAGCTATGTGCTGGGAGATGAGGCAATAAAATTTATGGAAACAATAAAACTCAAAGAACATAGCAGGAGAATACTTTGATTCATTCAAAAATAAAAGGAGTTTGAAGAACTGAAGAATATACTATCAGACAAGTCTAATTGCTATATACTGATTTCTAAAGCCTGAAAACAGAAAATAGATGCTTTTTCCAATCATAGAAACTAATGATAATAGATTACATATCTGGTCAGTAAATCCTATGTAGTACAAACATGATATATATGTGTTCTGATCACAATGGGATATAGTCATGAATTAATAAAACAAAGTTCATGAACTAGAGTTAAAAAATACAACTCATAAAATCAAAACTATCTTGAAATCTCCTTTTTAAAACTAAATTCATTTTGAAGAATATTAAAAATTAAACAAAATACTGCATATAGAAATGATGAATTATATTTGTGTTATGGTTTGGATATGAGGTATGCCCCCAAAACTCATGTGTGAGACAATGCAAGAATGTTCGGAGAAGAAATGATGGGATTGTGAGAATCTTAACCCAATTGGTGAATTAATCCCTGATAAGATTAACTAAGTGGTAACTGGAGGCAGGTGGGGTGTGGCTGGAGGAGGTGGTTAATTGGAGGCATGGCTATGGGATATATATTTTGTATATGGAGAGTAGAGACCTCTGTCTTTGCTTCTTGATCACCATGATGTGAGCTGCTTCCCTCTGCCACACACTCAGCCATAATGTTCAGCCTCATCTATATCCCTGAGAAATGGAGCTGGACTTCTATAGACTAAGACCTCTGAAACCGTGAGCCTTCAAATAAACTTTTCCTCCTCCACAATTGTTCTGGTCAGATACCTTTAGTTACATCAGTGAAAAAGCTGACTGAAATAATTAGTATTAAGAAAATTCATATTTTTAAGTACTTGAATTAATGTAAAAGAATAAAATGTATATAAATGGGTTGGGAATTCTACTCAACTAGTTAGGGGAAAATAATTCAACAAACCCAAACAAAACAGAATGAAAGGATTATTTAAAAAAATAATGAAAGTTAGTGAGTTAAAAAAGAAACATTTTTCTTTAGGAAGCAAATAATTAATAAAAATCATGTAGGTAACTTACACAAGAATAAAAAGGCAAAAGCAGTATTTTGTATTATTGTTGAAGACAACAGGAAAACAAGCAATTCTACAGATAATTTTTAAAATGTAATCTCAAGTCTATGCAAGTATATTGGAAAACATGGATCAAATATGTGAATTTCTATGAAAAAGTAGAGATTCTAGAAGAGCTAGAAAATTTGGGTCAAATCAGCATCATTAAAAAAAAATTGAAGGGGGTATGCTTGTGACTCAGTGGTTGAGTACCAGCCTACCAAGTGTGAGGCACTGGGTTCAATTCTCAGCACTACATAAAAAATTAAATAAAATTACTAAAATGTTTCTGAGAAAATTGAAGACCTATTCACCGGAAATGCCCTGGAGGAATTATAACATATCTTAAATATTAGGCAATGTTAGTAGTATTAAATTTATTATAAAATCAAAGAAAGTATCCAAAAAGTTTTAAATCAGTATAGTATTGCTATCCAAACCTTCAAATACATCCTAAACTGTAGTTCAGTCTCTTTGATGAATGTAAAGGTAACAAATCCATAAATGCTATTGGAAAGCTGAGTCCAGGAGCATAATACTAGAAAAGAGTTTTTTTCCTAGAATATTCCAGTGCTGCAACAGAACACAATGTGCCAGAGAAAAAAGAATGAATCACTTTGTTATGGAATGATCTGGAATCATTACCAAGTTTCCTTTGTTCAACTACAACAACAAAGCACAAAAAGGTGCTAATGTTTAGATTGAGAATGAAAGGTAAAGGACAGTCCTACTTGCTTATATATGCTTAGATTATGTCTTTATGGATGCAGATAAAGTACATGACTATGGTTGCTTCTAGAAAGTGTCCTGAGAGGCTGGAACCAGGGTTAGAAAAAGTCTTACCCAAGAGTTGGTCGCTGTGTAGTTCTGAATTTCTACCATTGAAAATTCATACATGTATAACAAATTAGGAAACTAATCCTGAAAGGGATGGTGAGGAGGGTATATACTCTCCCTTCTAGGTTTTCCTTCAGGAAAAAAAACAAAAAAACAAAAAACTGTAGTCAGGAGGATAGACAGCCCCTAATTCAGGGAAAGTTAAAACCACTGAACACATCCCTAAAGGCTTTAGTAATGTACAATGTTATATACTTTTCTCAAATCATTTATGTCTTTCTTTTCCATTTGTATAGGGGAATTATTAATCTTCATCTATCCTCACAGTCATCCTTTGCCTAGCATCTTCTCTCATACATAATAATCTGAATAAATGCATATGGAAGAAAATACAGATTCTGGCAGAACAGAAAAAAAAAAATCTAAGCTAGTCGACCAGATACCAGACTAATTTTCCTCTGGAGTTGAGATGCTACATATCCAAATACCAAATGGTACTGATGTCCCGAAGTCGTTTCATTCCATTCTTTTTTTTTTTTTTTTTTTTTTTTAAAGAAAGAGTGAGAGAAAGGAGAGAGAGGGAGAGAGAATTTTAATATTTATTTTTTAGTATTTGGCAGACACAACATCTTTGTCTGTATGTGGTGCTGAGGATCGAACCCGGGCCGCACGCATGTCAGGCGAGCACGCTACCACTTGAGCCACATCTCCAGCCCTCATTCCATTCTTTAGGTGTACATTGGGGACCACTTCCTTAGTGGGGCTCATCTTCTCTAATGAAGATGCTGATCATCTTAGACTGACCTCAGATGAGCAGACAAATTTAGATCTTGTTAAATATTTTTTAGAGACCTGTTCTTTGCAAAAATAACTATTGAACACAAAATTATTTTACTGATTGCTTTGAGGGGAATGGCATAATAAATATAGAAGACAGATACTCTGAGAGTCCTGTTGTAGGAACATTGGAAAGACATGAAGATGTTCATTCTGGGGAGTTGATTTGTGGGGTAATGCAATCACCCTTTCAAGTTTTTCTGTGTAATTTTTGAGGACAGAATGGATGGTTCAGGGACCAATGTGTATAAGGCTGGTGCTAATACAAGGCAAAGCTCAGTGAGAGCAAGGAAATGTCTATCCCACTCTGGAACATGCTGCTTCAGAATAAAAGAATGCTTCACGAAGAGATGGGGGAAAGAAGTGTCCGGCCCAGTTATTATTGGAGTCCTGGGAAGGAGAATGCTTTGACTTGGAGCTGTGGATGAAGCTCTGAGGATTCCATGGGGGAAATACACAGAGACCCAAGAAGCAAAGACTTAGTCCGGATGTTGTCATTTGAAGATAAGAGCAAGTGGAATCAAAGCCGGAACGTGTGAGGGTCCAGGAAGCTGAGCTCTGGAACAGGATTAATTGTGGCATACCTAGGGCTCTTCCACTTGTGTGAGGGGACTGAGCATGTGGGGGAGTGGAAACAGGTCAGTCACTAAGCTCAAGTGGTTCAAAGTCCTCCTCTTGTCTGCTTCTTATTATCTGTATTAAAAATGAGAAAGATGAAGAGGCTCAGAAACGTGCTTCCCTAGTCACCCATCAAGCAATTGAGAAGTGAGACCTTTATTCTGTGCTCTTTCATGTGAAATTTGATGTTAACAATAAGAGTCCTCCAACACAAATTGTGTGAAGAGTTGTTTTAGTCAATTTTATTTTTCCTGATGTGACCGAAAGCCCTGACAACAATTAGAGGAAGAAAAGTTTATTTGGGGGGCTCACAGTTTCAGAGGTCTCAGTTCATGGCTGGCTCCATTCCTTGGGACTCAAGGTGAGGCAGAACATCATGGCAGAAGGGTGTGGAAGAGGAAAGCAGCTGAGAACATGGCACCACGAAGCAGAGAGGGAGCCCTGCTCAACAAAGACAAAATATAAAGCTCAAAGGCATGGCGCCAGGGACCTACCTCCTCTAACCTTACCTCACCTGCCTACAGTTTCCACTCAATGAATCCTTATCAGAGGATTAACTCACTATTTGGGTTAAGGCTCTCATAACCAAATCATTTCATCTCTAAACCTTCTTGCATTGTCTCACACATTAGCTTTTGGGAGACATCTCACCTCTAAACCATAACAGCACTAGAAATGTTCCCATGAACAAATGTGAGCTGACTAAGTCCTGCACCTACTTATCAATTGTCCTTGAACAGGTAAGAGTAGGTAGAACATATTTTTTCAGGGCAAGTTTTTTCAATCGTAAGTATTATACATTTGAATGAACTTGTTAAATTTATCCAATAAATATGGATGAATTTATTGTGCCAAGTTTTAGGGATCTAATTCCTGAAATCCTAGTTCTGGGGACCTTTAATTCTATTGTTCCCAAAAGGAGCCACATGATGGGGTGTCTGACTGGGCTCAGCATGTGGACAGTAGGATTCAGGAGCAGCTGCTGTCAAGGGCAACATCTAGATGCTGAGAGCCTAGGGAGGCGAGGTGTGAACCCCGTGAAGGGCTGGGAAAGTGAGTACCCAGGAAGAAAGGGCAGTGAAATCCCAAAGCAGGGATGAGATTGTCAAACATAACCTGCTGGCCTTGGAAATGCCTACGGTCCCTCCATGGCCATGCTGGTTCTCCCTGCCCTCCTTTGAAGGTTCCTGGGTGATTCACCCTTCTCTGTGTCACCCACATAGATGACATCATCCTCTCTAGGGAGCATGGGCCAACTCTGTGCTCAGAGTCAGCTCCATCCACCTGTGGGAGCCAAGGGCATTTACTCCCCAGCTCAGCTTCTTTGTTTGTGGGGAGAAGACTTTTTTTTTTCTTTTTAGGGGTATTTTTAATTTGGGTGTTCCATTGTGAGATTTGGAGCATCTCCTTTGTTGAGATGGACTATGGGTCAGGTTCCCAGGAGCCAGTCACAGGTGATGGTGTCCCAGGAGGGGACTGGAAGCTGACAGTACAGCTTGCAGTAGCATCACTGATCGCCTCCATCCTGCGTCTTCTGAGAAGTTCATTCAGCACACAGTAAGCCCTGTCCCCAGAGGGTATCAGGTGGAAGCCTGCTAATGGAGGACTCTCTCTTCCTGTACCTAGTTTTTAGGCCTCCAGGAGTGACTTTGCATTCATTAGCATGAAGGTTCTCCTTTTATGAAGTGACCAGCATTTTGACATGGGAAAGGCATGAGTGCACCTTTTATCTATTTTCGTATTGTTACAGAACATCTGAATTTCTTCTTTTGTCAATTGTCTCTTCATGTTCTATTGGGCTGGTTATCTCCTGGGAGATTCTTTTTTCCTGCTGATTTGAAAAGTATCCATCTTTTGGGCTGCAGGAGAACAATTGGAATTTCTTAAATTACCTGTTTTCAGCAGCCTTGCTGGAGTTCTCTGTGCAATTGCGTAGCCCCCATAGTTTTTATTTTTAGATATTTTGGAGGAGGCAGTTTTATAATTTCCTTCATGGTAATGAGGTTTCTATATTTTCTTGAATGCATTTTGGAATCCCACCATCCCAAAGGTATTTATTTAATTAAAACACTAAAATTTATTAGTTTAGCTAAAGTGACTAGATTCATATATCAGGAAGAGAAGGTGAAAGTTGCTTTATTTTTACAACTTTATACAATATTTATGAGCTCCCTCTTCCCAACCTACCTTTCGTCATAACAGAGAATAATAACAGTCTAATCTGGTAAAATCAGTGCTGTCCGGCAACTTTTAGTTACTTTCATTTTAAAATTGTATTCCTCAAGCAGATATTTATCTCAGCACAAGTATTATTACCAGGAATTATTGATTACAGTCATTCTCTACTGTTGCCTGAGAGATTCTAAAGCATCCCTCCAATGGCCCAAAGAAGCAGGAAGAAGGAAGAGAGAGGCTTTTGTATGTTGCAAAGTAAGTAGTCTCTGTCTGGGGTGGAGGCCCCTCTGCCTCATCTGAAGTCCCTAGAAGGGCATTTTGTATTGCTTTATCGCTGGGAAAGTCACTCTTGTCCAGAGGACTGGGCAGGTCCTTGCATTGCAACCCAGTGTGAATGATCCTGTTGTCTGGGCACAGGGATATACTGTGGTGGAGCACTTACCTAGCATGCTCAAAGAATAAATCTTTGACACTACAAAAAGCAAATAAAATAAAATTAGATAAAATAAATAAATCTGGATGTCTTTCTCCCTGACTGCTGGGAAATGTTTTCATGCATTTGATGTCAATGCTTCACAATTGTGCTGGATCATATCAAACTTGTGTTGTAGGTTAGGTCCTTGGAACTTACTCCTATATATGCTGCACCCCTGGATCCTAGGGAAATGTAGGTATCTTTGATCAGCCCCTGGCTCTGTAGGCTTTATTTGGCATTGGTCTCCTCCACCAAAGTTGCACATCTGAATGGTCCTCTCTTGTCCATTTGGTTTAGGTCATCTGTGAGCCATCGATCCATGAAGTCTCCATAAAGAGAAGGGCATATCCATGACAACATGGGAGGTATTTCTGGGTCCTCTGGGGCATTGTATGAATTTCTTCAGGCTGCCATAGCATAACAAGTTACTATAAAAGGGGGCTAAAAGCAATGGAAGTTTATTCACTCATGGTTCTAGAGATTAGAAGATCAAATCAAGGTGTGGTAGGCAGGGCTATGCTCTTTTTGAAATCTCCAAGGGAGAGTTACAAAGAGAGAGTGTTATAAAGATGTCATAGAAATATTACCCTAAAATTGATATTTTACTACTATATTTCACTCCAGATGATTACACATGTAGATAATATTCTTGGAATTTTTCATTGTCCTTATATTCATATATTTGTATGTTTTCCATAGTTATCATATTATTTAGTGATTTAGTGATGTTTCATAATATGCTTTTGGTTGTCTCTTTTAGATCTGTCAGTTCTTCTATTTTCCATTTCCTTCTTTCTTTCCTTCCTTTGTTTATTCCTTCTTGCCTATTTATCTTTTTTTTTTTTGCAGTGCTAGAGATTGAACCTAGGACTTGTCCTATGTTAGACAATTGCTATACTGCTGAGCTACATTTCACATCGGCTATTTTCCATTTTCTAATTCATTAATATTTAGTTTTATATTATAATTCTTCACTTTTAATATTTCTGAGATAAAATTCTACTTCATTCATTTAGAGTCATTTTTGTTTTTAAATCAGAAAAGCATTAAGTTGATTAATTTTTTTCTGAATATAACTTTAGTCACTGTAAATTTTTCTATGTAGAATTTATTGTTCACATCAAAGTATGATTTTAATTAATATAATTGTGTACCACACATTTCTTTCAGGAAGTATTACTCTATTTATAACAATTTAATTATATTAAATTATTTGAATTTGTATAGAGCTTCATTCTGTTTTACCAGTTTTATTTCTCATTATTACCTACTTTTATAAAATATGTTTTAAATACATTAGTTTTATTTTATTTCTCCGCCAGTTAGAATTTTTTAAGGATTTTTTTTTCAGGATAGGACACTGAGGCACATAATTTCTTCTTGTTGGCTTCAAATAATTTAAGAAAACTTATATCAATCAAATGTTTTACATCAATATGCTACAGTTGTTGTTCCATCTTCTTTTGACTTAATTTAAAGAGGATGCATATGATGTCAATATGTTTTTTTTTCTCCTCAGTAACTTTTAAATGACCAGTATACATCTTTTCATTGAATTAACCTAAAGAATATAAATCTCACCACACTTCCAAGTAACTCTGCTATTACCACAGATACTATCTATTCCCTGACCAAGGAACAGAAGTAAGAAGTTGACTTGACATGGAAACAAAAATCATAACAAGTATACCAGTTCTAGGGACATAACTAGAAACAGCTTATAAAAAAGAACAGCTCTCTTCCAGCCTAAACCTGTTGATGGCAGAAAAAGGAGGTGATTCAAGTAGTGAAAGGCATTGATGAATTATAGAAGCTTGCCAGTATTTCTTTATCCATGAATTAAAAAATTAATCAAAGAACATTTAGATTCAGTCCACTTCCCATTACTGTTGCCTACAACATGACGAATCCACTGGGAATACGAAATTTTTGTTCAGAGAAATTTCTCCACATTTGTATTTGATTACTGTTTCATGACAATATAGTTTTGGTTTTTGTTTAAAATTCCTGCCTAAACTATATTAGCTTTATGTATGTTCTTGTATTATGCCTTACACATTTGTTCATCTTTTGATGTTTTTATGCTTTTCATCTCTGTTATGGTGTAATTATGTGATCCTGTGTTTCAAACATTTTTTTTCTCTAGAATCTAATCTGCCCTTCACTGTCTTCACTTGAAACTTTGAAACTTTGCTAGTTTGTTTTCCATTAAAAGTAATTCATGCTAATAGTTGTTTTCACCAAGTCTCAATGAGAAGGTTAAAACCTTCTACTTTCCTCCCTTTTCTTCAAACCAATCTATTGCAGAGAGGACATTTGCTCTCATGTCCCTTGAGCTCTATCTTATAACATGTCTAGGATTCCCATCTCCTCATGCTTTCTAATAGAAAGTAATAGGAACTCTGTGATTGTCTGATATTGGAGATTGTGCTGGATCATATCAAGCTATGTTTTAGGATCTGGTCGATGAAGGAGATGTTTTACTTTGTTGGAATAAACTCTACAAAGTCAAGGGGCTTATTTTGAGACTGAGTATTTTGAAATGCACTGCCTTGCTCTACCTGAAACACCTTCTCCTTCCTTTGCCTTCAACAAGTTTAAGCTGGGAGAAAGTGCTGTCTCTGATTTTGGAAGTTGGTTCCAGTTATGTTCTGGAAACTGTGTACATGTTATGATTTTTGTCTCCACCTACTTATATCCCTGGTGCCTCAGCAGTTGTGACGTCAGGGAATGGACAGTAGCAGAGGTGGTTCCAGGGCTATTTGGAAGTGTGGTTAGTTTTATATTCCTTAGGTCAACTCAATGAGGAGTTACACAGTGGCCGATAAACTCATGTGCCACTTTCTCCAAACTTGTTAGGAAGCTTCACTGATGTATTTAATTGAAAGAAGCAACATGAGTTCAAACAAAATTCAAGAAGATTAATCTCTGGTTTGTTTTTGTAAGGCTTCATGCATCAGTCAACCCCTCTTCATTTTTGATAAGAAATGGTTTCTTCTCTGAGACCCATTTCTGTCTCCTCTTCATAAAGACCAGTCCCAAATTTCAATCTTATATCCTATATTCTGCAAATTTCATATTTGGGCTATAATCCCCAAACACTTGAGGTTCCCATTCCCCTGATTTAGACTTTCTCCCCATTGAAGTTGACCTTTCCTCCCTAGAGAACCATCTTGGTTCCTGCAACATTAACTTCTTATCTGTTGTTTCTGATTTCAGCCTTAAGATCTAAAGCCAACTTTAGATTTTGCACTCACCAGACTTCTTAGCTGGTGTCCTCTACCCTTTTCTCAGAAGTCTTTTCAGACCTCCCAAGACTACATGAGCCTTGACATGGTTGGTGACTCAATTATTTGTTAAGACACATTTATTTACTGTATGCATATTGTACCTTAGTTAAAATACTAGGTTAAATACCACCTTTCCTTCATCCCACAGTATCTTGTGCTTAATTCTGCCATGCATTTTTCTTATCACATTGCTCTTGTTTTTCTTCTCTCCTGTCTCTCTACATTTTAAGCATTTAAAGACCAGGAATATGTCTAATCCTATACTACATAGCAAGTGCCCAGGATGCACATGAGGTACAAAGCATATTTATATGGATATTTCTAGATTAAGAAAACACATTGGAGAGTATGGCAGTAAACTTGGCCATCCTTCCATCTTGCAACCATTCAGAAGTCTGAAATTCTTCCCATTGCTTGTAACCAATCCTTTTTGACCAATCAGGTCATGAAATAAAATATTTTCCAGGTTAATACATCACTGACTCCATCCTCCTTGGTTGAATCCGTTATGGTCAACCTCCTATGTTGGTTTCTTCACCAATATCCATTTCTTTTCTGTTGTGGACACTGGATTAAATGAACAAATAATTTTGAATTGTATAGAGTTTGGTTTAGTCAGCTTTTTCACTGCTGCAGTTAAAAGACTTGACCAGAACAATTGTAGAGGAGGAAAGTTTATTTGAGGGCTCATGGTTTCAGAAGTCTCAGTCCATAGATAGCTGGCTTCATTCTTTGGGGCTCATGGTAAAGCAGAACATCATAGCAGAAGAGTGTGGTGGAGAGAAGCAGCTCATATGACAACCAGAAAGCAAAGAGATAAACTACACTGGCCAGATAACAAATATATACCTCCAAAGATATGCCCCCAGTGGCCCACCTCCTCCCCCACACCCTACCTACCTTCAGCCACCACTCAATTAATCCCATCAGGGATTATTCACTGATTGGGTTAAGGCTCTCATAACTCAATCATTTCTCCTCTTAACCTTCTTGCATTGTCTCACATACGAGCTTTTGGGGAACCCCTCATATCCAAACCATAACAGATTCCTTCCATAAACACATTAATTTTTATGGATTTCTCTATAAACACTAGGAACTGTATGAACAATAACTGGAAATGGCAGACATCTTTACAGGAGACTCTTGTGATGGTTATTTCTTGGTTCTTCTTTCTTTGCTCCATCCTTAGGGATATGGGTATATGAACATATTCTTGGTTCCAAGAGTGGTAAATACACTATAATGTTGACCTGGTGCCTCAGCAATTGTGAAGTCTTTTTCAGACACAATCTTGTGAAGTTGCATGTTTTTGAAATTGTTTTTTACACCAAACTGCTCATTCACATGACATCCAAGTGTTTAATAAGTGAGATATTTACCTACAAAGAAAGATCCACCACTGTTGCTATCTTTCTTTTCATAAGACCATCACTTTTACCACTCAGGGGATGAATTCAAAGCAATATTCTGCAACTTACCAGAAACTTCATATTCAGAATCATCACTACTCAAAAGCCATTGCCAACTTTCCTCCCCACCCTGACCTGCCTACCAAGATGAAGACTCAAGTAGATATGAAAGATGACGAGCAGTTCATGTAACATGATCATAACGCCCATATTGCTACCAAATTGACCATGACACACAAGCACATTTCAATCATCTGTGGAGTTGCTGATTAAATTTTGAGCCAGAAACATCAGAGACACCAGGTCTATTATTTAGGATGCTGGCTACATTTCTGAGCATCTATCCAAGAAATGTGTCTTAAGCAGTTTCTCTGGGTGCTTTAAAATAGAGGATTGGGCAGTGAAGAGGAGGCAATGAATATGTATCCTCAGGGGGCTTAAAATAGTTGCTAGTCTGATAAATCCCATCTAGATCAAAAGCCCTTATCAAACCTGAATGTGGTGTTCCATGACAAATCAGACACTTGTATGAAGTCACAATGGTTTAACAAGTAAACAAGCAAAACTTCAAATGGGTTAAATAAAAAGTCGTTTCTAGAGATGAAACCATCATTTCCCCCCTTAAAATAAAACAGCTTTTATTTTGAAACAGTAACTACAGAGTCACAAAGATTCTACATCCAGCTTCTCCTAATGGCGATATTTTATACAGATGTAGTACAAAATATCAAAATTCTGAAACCAAGTTTAGTATAATATTGTTAACAAGACTTCAAACTTATTCAGTTTTCAATATCTATATTTATGTATCCATCACCACATTAAGGTAAAGAGGTAAAGCAGCATAACTTCATTATAAAGGCACTTCCTCAGACTGTATATATTGGCAAAAGCTCCTGCTACCCCTCCAGTTATGATCTCCTGACAGCCATTACTTAATTCACTTCCTCTACAATTCTGTTATTTCTAGAGTATCCACCTGGTGTAACATAAAGATCCGATATTATTTCACTTACTGTTATGGTTTGGATGTGAAGTGTTCCCCAAGAGCTCATGTATGAGACAATGCAGGAAGTTTCAGAGGAGAAATGATTGGGTTGTGAGAGTCTTAACCCAATCAGTGAAATAATCCCCTGATAGGGATTAACTAGTGGTAACTAGTAGTAAGTGTGGCTGGAGGAGGTGGGAAATGTGGCTTTGGTGTGTATATTTGTACCTGGCAAGTGGAGATCTGTCTCTCTGCTTCCTGACCATCGTGTGAGTTGCTTCCCTCTGCCACACTCTTCCACCCTGATGTCCTGCCTCACTTTGAACTGAAGAATGGAGCCTGTGTTCTATGGATTGAGACCTCTGAAACTGTGGGCCCCAAAAGAAAACTTTCTTCCTCTACAGTTGTTCTGGTCGGGTCCTTTCATCACAGCAGTGACAAAGCTGAAACATTTATCTTACATCATAATCAAAAATCAACTCAAAATGTATTAGAGACTTAAACATAAAGCCTGAAACTATAAATCTACCAGAGGAAAACATAGGGGAAACACTTTATGTTATGGTTCTAGGCAATGGTTTCTAGGACATGACATCAAAAGGAGAAATATTGGCCTGAAGATTTTTTTCCCTTGATGGAACCACTGTTTGACCCACTTATACCACTCCTTGGTTTATATCCAAAGGACTTAAAACCAGCATACTGCAGTGACACAGCCACATCAATGTTTATAGCAGCACAATTCACAATAGCTAAGTAATGGAGCCAACCTAGTTGCCCTTTGACAGATGAATGGATAAAGAAAATGTCGTACACGTACACATTGAGAATTACTCAGTCATAAGGAAGAATAGCATGGTGACATTTGCTGGTAAATGGATGGAACTGGAGACTATCATGCCAAGTGAAATTAGCCACTTTCCAAAACCATTATGCATATCCACAAAACACTCATTAGAGAAAAAAAATATAGGTAAATAGCAGAAAGATCAGTAGATGGAAAGGAACTGTGGGAAGGAGGAGGGGAGAAAAGGAGAAGTACTGGGGACTGAATTAGAACAAATCATATTCCATACTTTATAATTTAGTTAAAATGAATCCTAATGTTATATATAACAAAAAAGAACCAAGAAAAAATAGAAATTCTATATGAAAAAAAGAAAAAATAATAGAAAATAAAAGAGACCAAAAAAAAAAAAAAAAAAAAAAGGAGAAACAGACAAATTGAATTGCATCCAACCTAAAAGCTCTGCAATGGAGAAAGAAACAACAGAGTGAAGAGACAATCTGTAGAACAGGAGAAAATATTTTGAAATCAAACGGTGACAATAGGTAAATTTCCAAAAAAATATAATAAGAAAATTCTACAACTCAGTAAGAAAACAACAACAATAAAACCCCCAAATAATCCAATTAAAAATGATTAAGAGACCTGAATAGATACACACATAGCCAAAAGGTATATGAAAATATGCTCAGTATTGCTAATTATGAGGGAAATAAAAATCAAAACCACAATGAGATATCATCTCACACTTATTAAAATGGCTATTATTTTAAAAACAATACATGTTAGATGTGAAGCAACTGTAATCCTTGTACATTGTTAATGGGAATGTAAAATGGTGATGCTATTAGGGAAAATAGTATGATGGTCCTCAAGAAATTAAACAATAGAACTGTGTTATATGATCCAGGAATCTCCTTTCTTCATATAATTCCAAAAGAATTTCAATCAGGGTCTCAGACACATCTGTGCTTCCAGATTCATTACAGTATTATTTATAGTAGTTAAGATATGGCAATAACCTAACTATCCACAGATGGAGGAGTGGACAAAGAAGACATGTTTATAGTTTATATTACCACTAACAAAGAAGAAAATCGCTCTTTGTCCCCAAATTTTTTTTCCCAGTTGGGCAGTGTATGTCTCAGGATTCTGGCCCTGAGCACCATGGTTTGCCCCTAGGTAAGGACCTGTTCCAGGTCCCCTTGAACTTTGTTGCCTGGTGGTCTACTACTGGTGGCCAGAATAGTATGGGTAGAGCAATCTTCCCTGGCCTGGGGTGAGGGTAGCCTGTGCTTGTCTTGAGACTACATGAAGCCTAGGCAGAAAAAAATTTAAATGGAACTCATGCCATATGTGACAGCATGGATAAACCTGGAGGACATTATGCTAAATGAAATAAGTCTGTCCCAGAAGGATTTACACTACATAACTCCTCTTACAGGAGGTATCTGTACTAATCAAACCCACATCATCAGAAAGAAAAACAATGACTGCCATGGTTTGGGAAGACGGGTTCAATGTGCATACGTTTTTCAGTTATCCAAAAGAAGTAGGTTTGCATAATCTGTTGTAAAACATAGTATGCACAGCCAACCATAATGTATTAAGCAAAAATTTTGTTGAGAGAGTAGATCTCACCATGTTAACTGTTCTTGCCACAAAAGAGGAAGCAAAGTCATTTCCCTATTCATTCATTCATTTAATCATTTATACATCTCAGTATGAACTTGTGGGTATTTTTATCATAGTTTAGTTTGCTTAATGTTCCTTATTCATTTTTTTCCCCCAAATTGTTCTACATCTGAGTTTAGGAAGATCTTTCAGTTGTGTCTTCTGACCCTTTAATAAACCTTGTTTTTTGAGTGATTTCTGACACTAAAAAATGCTCTAGATTCACCTTGCATAGTTTCTGCTGTAGGTATACAATTGATTAACCTCCAAAGAGGTTTGGTTCCTTTTCTTGGAGATGATATCTGAAACAAGATCTAGGTGCTAGATGTGCTTATTATTACTGGGGTATAGGAAGTTCTGCTAGAGCCTCTCAGCTGATAGAACAAGAAAACATCCTGAGAAAATATATTTAAATGTATTAATCTACACACACACACACACACACACACATACACAAACACACACACTTCTATATGTAAACATCTGCACTTATATGAAGCTAAACCTAAGTTCATACTAACAACCCCAATACTAATCCATTATTGCACAGACCATTCCCCCTACTCTGTATCCACTTATATATAAATTCTCACCAGAAAAACCTGGCTCTCACTGCCCATTACCCATTAATTAACTGATTCAATTCCTGTTTGCATGTACAGTAGTATCAATTGCTCACCCTTTACTTTCATAGTAAACAACTTTATCTGAAAAAGTATTTTATTCACTGTACCAGTTCTTTTAGCCTTTAAGCCTACCAGACAGATTCAATTAATTTCCTAAGTAATTTAGACCAGTAACTTTTTCCCTCTCTCCCAACTGAGGTTATCTCAAACACATAGTAAAGTTAGCTTCTTTTGTCACATTCTGCATTCCATACCAGTATTCCCCTGATCTCATAAATGATTTTTTTAAGATTTGCATAATTAAAGTTTACTCTCTGTGTTGTAAAGTTCAATTGTCTTTGACAAATTCACAAATTCATGTATCCATAAATACATACTGCTAATAGTTCCATGACCCTAAAATAATCCACTGTAGTTGAACTATTTTTCCTGCTTCCCTGTTTCCTCTACTTTCTGGCCATTATTGATCTTTCATATTCTCTGTAAGTTTTATATTTTAAAATTGTCATATATTTGGAATCATATAGCTTGTGGCTTTGATGGGGGCATCTTTCAAGCTACATGGCTTCTTTCGCTTAAGAATATATATTTGAGATTCATTCATCCTTTTTTTTTTGTTCTTTTTCCTAAACTAGAGATTGAACTCAGGAGCACTGAACCACTGAGCTACATCCCCAGCCTGTATTTTTAATTTTTAATTTTGAGATAGGGCCTCACGAATTTGCTGGGGCTGACTTTGAGTTTGTAATCCTCCTGCCTCAGCTTCTCCAGCTGCTGGGATTACAGGCATGTGCCACTGCACCATCTGGCTTTCGTTTATTTTTTCTTATTGAATAATATTTTATTGTACAGTTACACCATAGTTTATATATTTACCTATTGAAGGATATCATGGTTGATTATATTTTCAGTGATTATGAATAGTGCTTTTAAAAATATTAATGTGCAGGTTTTTATGTGGATATGTTTTTAAATCAATTGAGTAAATATCTGGGATTGATTGCTTTTATTGTATGACTCTGGTTTTCCATGTAAAAAACTGCCAAGATGCCTTCCAACTTGGCTATACTTTTCTACATTCCCACTAACAATGAATGGAATTCATTGCTTCCTTTTGCTTTCTGTATCTTTACCAGCATTTTGCATTGTCAGATTTTGGGTCTTAGTCATTCTAATACTCCCTCTGTTTAAAGGTATTTCATTGTTGTTTTAATTTGAAATTCTTTAATGACAAACAATGTTGAGCATCTTTTAGTATATAGTTTTCTATCTAAATATCTTCTTCATCGAGGTGTCTAGATCTTTTGCCCATTTTTAAACTGGACTGTTTATTTTCATACTGTTGAGTTTTAAGAGTTCGTTTGGATACAAATTCTTTATCAGATCTGAGCATTGCAAACATTTCCACCAATTCTTTGACTTGCCTTTTGATTCTAAGTGTCTTTGAAAGAGCTAATATTGTTAATTTTAGTAAAGTTCAATTTATCACTTTTCTTCATGGATCATTCTTTTGTATCTAAAATCATTTTATATCTAAAATCCTGTCACTAAACATGTCAATTAGGATGACTCTTGTGTTCTCCCAGAAGTTTTGTGGGTTTTTGTTTAGAAGAAGGTCAAGATCCATTTGGAGCTAGTTTTGCATAAGTTCTGTGTCAGGTCTTAATCTACTTATTTATATATTTTTTTTATTTATTGACATTCTGTTGCTATAGCAGCATTTGTTGAAGACTCTCCTTTATCAATTAAATTTCCTTTGCTCCTTTGTAAAAGGTCAACCATATTTGCATAGGTCTGGAGTCTCTATTTTGTTTCATTGATTACATTTTCATTATCTTACCAATACTATGCTATCTTGAATATTGTAGCTTCAACAAGTCTTGAACTCAGATCATGTGAGTTCTTCAACTTTTTTTTGGGGGGGGGCATTGTTTTGACCATTATAGGCATTTGCCTTTGATAATAAATTTTAGAATCAGATTGTTATTATCCACAAAATCTTTTGGTGGGATTCTTATTGGTAATCTATAAAATAAAGTTGGAAAGTGCCGCAGTCTCTGGCTGGGCACAAATCACGAGTCTCCACACAGCTTGTAGATTCAAACAGCAATTCTTTATTCCCGAACTCACACCGGCCGTCTACAAACACGTTCTGGGGGAATCCACGTTCTCTGCCCAAATCCACACTCTCCCAAATCCACTACTCTGCCCAAATCCACTCCACATGGGCTTCTGTCTCCCAAAATATACTGTCTGACCCTAAGAACTCAAGAGGAACTCAGCAGCAGGATACGCCCTATTCTAAAG
Source organism: Callospermophilus lateralis (assembly GCF_048772815.1). Classification (NCBI taxonomy): domain Eukaryota; kingdom Metazoa; phylum Chordata; class Mammalia; order Rodentia; family Sciuridae; genus Callospermophilus; species Callospermophilus lateralis. Next base: position 100,822,092 of record NC_135305.1, read on the forward strand.
GGGGAACACCCTAATCTCCTATTATGCTAAACTGCCCTATTCTAAAGGGGGAACACCCTAAACACGGATCCTGCCCTGGTCCTTGAGCAAGGTCACCTTTCAGAAGTCCTTCCACTAGACAGCATGGGAGTAAGCTGGCAAGGAATTTGTCATATCTACTTGGCTGATGGCTCCCAGCAGGAAAGAATTGACATCTTAATGCACTGTTTTCTAATCCACGAACATGAAACCTTTAGATCTTACTAGATTTCTCTCATTGAAGTTTTGAAATTTCTACCACATAGTGCTATGCTTAGTGAGTAAAATTTATACTTAAGTATTTTTAGTTTTGGAGTGCAATTGTGTGTATTAGATTTTATTTCAAATTCTAATTATTTACCACTTGTATGTAAAAAACAAATAGTTTTTATATACTAATCTAATATCCTTTGAGCTTACTATAATTTCTTATTGTTTGTTAACTACAGGAATTTTTCTTGTTGTTGATGTTGATTCAATTATTTTGATATTTTATATAGTTATGTTATTTATAAAAATGCATTTTAATTCTGGTTTTTCAACCTGCGTCCCTTTTATTTTCTTTTCTGACTTGCTTCCTGTAGTGATTACCTTCAGCGTGATGTTGAGCAGGAGAGATGAGAAAAAACATACTGTCTAATCTTGAGTACCTCTTTGGTAAAAAGCACTCTGGTTTCTAGCCATTAAGTGTGTTAGCTGTGGGCATTTATAGGTGTTACTTACTAAAATAGGGGCATTCCCCCTCTATTTCTAGTTCATTTAAAATTTTTATCATGAATAGCTATTAGAGTTTGTGAAAAGCTTTTGTGGACAAACATATAATCAGATGATTTTTTTCCATTAATATGTTTATATGACAGAAAGTTAGTTTTTGAATATTTGCACAGCTAGATTAAATCCCATTGAGCAATAGAGCATCACTGTTTTTATATGTGAAAATAGTTTTTTAAAGTGTTTTTGCATCTATGCTCATGAGAGATATTGGTCTATAGTTTATCTTTAATATTTTTGTCTCATTTTGATATGTTAGGTATTAGGGTAATGACAGCATCAGAGAATAAGTTGGAAATTATTCCCTTTGCTTCTATCTTCTGAAAGAGATTGTGGAGAACTGGTATTATTTTCTCCTTAATTATTTGGTAAATTCCTCTGGGCTTGATGTTTTCTTTTTCAGAAAAGTTTTAAAATTTTTACTCAAGTTCTTCAATAGAATTATATAGTTAGGTGATATATTTATGCCCTATGAATTTGGAGACTTTGAGTCTTTTATGGAATTGGTTCATTTAGTCTAGGTTACCAAATTTGTGGGCATAGATTTCTTCATAGTATTCCTGACGACAGGAACAACATCAACAACAATATATTTAATGTCCATTAGGCCATCAGTGATGATATTTCTTTCATTTCTGATGTTGGCAATTTTTTCAGTCTCTCTTTATTTCTTAGCCCTGCTAAAGGCTTAATTATTTAATTTAATTATCCATTCAAACAATAAGTTTTGGTTTTATTGCTTTATTCTATTTTTTTTTTGCTTTAAATTTCACTTATTTCTGCTCTAATTTTTATTATTGCTTTTCCTCTGTTCCCATTAGACTTAAAATGCTCTTCTTCTTGAGTCCCCCAAGTACAATGTTAGATTAATTACCTTGAGATTTCTTCTTTGACCCCTATGCTTTCTAGAAGAGTGTGCTTCAGTTTTCAAATGTTTGTGGATTCTCTAACTGTATTTCTATTATTGATTTCTAATTTAGTTCCATTCTTGTCTGGAAACATACTTTATATGATTTCTATTTTGTTGCATCTGTTCACTTTTTCTGTTGACTTTTGAACAGAAAGTTCACTGGATACAGAACTATGGTGGATGGGCACATTTTTCTTTAAACACTTCAAATATTTTACTCTATTTTCTTCTTGCTTGCGTGGCTTTTGACAAGTCAACACTGTAATTCCTATCTTGGTTGCTGTGTAAGTAAGGTTTATTTTAAAGATTTTTTTCCCCTTTGCCTTTGAATTTTCATAGTTTAAATATGTTAAGTCTAGGTGTAGATTTTTTGGGGGGAGGGGGTTTACCTTATTTAGTATTTCTGAGCTTCTTCTGATTTGGTGTCTTCTATTTAATTGACAAGTAAAAATTGTATATATTTATGGTGTACAACAAGTTTTGACGTGTGTATCATGGAATGACTAAATTATGCTATTTAATTTAGTTAAACTATTTAACACATGCACAAATTCACGTGTGTGTGTTTGTGTGTGTGTGTGTGTGTGTGTGTCTGGTGTAAGGACATCTAAAAGATGTCATTTTTATGTAGTCTTTGAGAAATATTTATTCATGACTTTTGGCCAGTTTTTAAGTGGATTGTTTTCTGGCTTTGGGGTCGTTTGAGTTCCTTATATATTTCCTTCTTCTAAAAGAAAATTGCTGTCTTAGCAATTTTTATATATACGATATATTGTTAACTGTAGACAAGATGGGGCATAGTAGAACTCTTTAAAAAATTTCTTGTATAAATGAATTCAACTAAAAGTTTGCATCCTCTGACTGACATCTTCCCAATTCCCTACCTCCAGCCTCTGATAACCACCATCCACTTTCTACTTCTATGTATTCAACATTTTTAGATTTCACAAAAAACTGAGATCAGTATTTATCCTTTAGCACCTGGCTTTTTTTAGTATCTCACTTAACATTAGTCTTCCAGTCCCATTCAAGTTACCACAAATGACAGAAGTTCATTTTCATTTTCATGTATACACACACACACACACACACACACACACACACACACGTGTGTGTGTGTGTATAATTTTCCTTTTCCATATCTTAGCTATTGCAAATAATGCTGCAGTAAACATGAAAGATGAGATCTCTCTTCAACATGCAAATTTCACTTCCCAGGGATGGATAATATACTCAGAAGTGGGATTGTTGGATCATATGGTAGTTCGGTACTTAGTTTTTTGAAGAATCTTCATACTGCCATAATGACTATATTCATTTAATTCCCACCACTAGTATACAATGGTTCCTTTTTCTTCTTATCCTCCCCATGAACTATATTTTGTTTTTCCAATAATAGCCATTCTGACAGGGATAAAATGAGATCTTTTTTTTTTTTTCTCTTATTTTTGGTGCTGGGGATTGAACCCAGGGTCTTGTGCATGTGAGGCAAGCACTCTACCAACTGAGCTATTTCCCCAGACCCTTGAAGTGATATCTTATTGTGGTTTTAATTTGCATTTCCCTGCTGATTAGTCATGTTGAGCACTTTTTTTCATATACTACTGGTCTTCTTCTTCTTCTTTTTTTTTTTTTGGTACTGGGGATTGAACTCAGGGGCACTCAACCACTGAGCCACATTCTCAGCCCTAGTATTTGTATTTTATTTGGAGATGGGGTCTCACTGAGTTTCTTATCGCCTCGCTTTTACTGAGGCTGGTTTTGAACTTGTGATCCTCCTGCCTCAGCCTCCCAAGCTGCTGGGATTATAGTTGTATGCTACTGTGTCCAGCACTATTGGCCATTTGTATGTAGTCTTTGAGAAATATTTATTCAAGACTTTTGCCCAATTTTTAAGTGTATTGTTTTCTTACTTTCGAGTTGTTTGAGTTCCTTATATATTTCCTATTTTAACTCTTTAGGTGCATAATTAACAAATATTTCCTTCCTTTTCATAGGTTGTTTCTTCACTTTGCTTATTGTTTCCTTTGCTGTGAAGAAGGTTTTAGCTTGATTCCATTCCACTTGTTGGTTTTTGTTGCTTTCAGGGGTCACACCCAAGAAATCATTGCCCAGACCCGTAAGTATCATTGGGTTCTTTTCATGTATAAATTTTTTTCAAATAATTTTAGTATTTTTAGGTCTTACACTTAAGTGGAATCTGTTTTGAATTGATTCTTGTGCATGGTATGAGATCAGTGTTTCATTTCATTCTCTTGCATATGGATATCCGATTTTCCCAGCACTATTTATTGAAGTCTTTTCCCCCTTGTGGGCTCTTGGCATGATTGTCAAAACTCAACTGACCACATGTGTGGGTTTCTTTCTAAGCTTTCTATCTGTTGCATTGGCATATGTGTCTTTTTTTTTTTTTTTTGCCAGTCTTATGCTGCTTTGATTACTGTAGCTTTGTACTAGATTTTTGAGAACAGTTAGTGCAACATTTTTTAATTCAAGATTGTTTGGCTATTCAGGGTCTTTTGTGGTTATACCCCAATTTTAGTGTTGTTTAGTCTATTTCTGTGGGAAAATGTTACTGAAATTTTGTTTGGTATTGCATTGAATCTAGATTACTTTGAGTACTATGAACATTTTTAACAAAATTTCTTCCTATGTATGAATGAGATACTGCTCCATTTATTTGTGTTTTCAATGTTTCATCAAGGTTATATAGTTTTTAGTGTGCAGATCTTCCATCTTCTTGGGAAAATTTATTCCTAATTATTTTTGGTAGCTATTGTAAATGGGATCAGTTTCTTGATTTTCAGATAGTTTGCTAGTGTACAGAAGTACCACCGATTTTTATATGTTGACTTTGTCTCCTACAAATTTGTTAAATTTATTTAATAGTTCTAACAGAGTTTTTGGCAAATCCTTTAGGGTTTTCTGTTTAAAATGGGACATCATCTGCAAATAGAGAGTTTCCTCTTTCTGAATTGGATGACATTTCTTTATTTCCCTTGATTAATTGCTCTGGCTTAGACTTCCAATATTTTATTGAATAGAAGAGACAAGTGTGAGTGTCCTTGTATTATTTCTGAGATTAGACAAAAGGCTTTTCAACTTTCCTTCACTGAATGTGATTTAGCTATGGACTGCATGTATATGGCTCTAACTGACTGTCATTAATTTTGCAATTTTCATCAATCAAATATTTCTTGTCTTTTCTCCTTTTCTTCTCCTAATAGCTAGTGCAAGTTACACCTTTTTAAAGTTTTGCAAGCTTCATGGATGTCTTAATTTCCCTTCCCCTCAGCCTTTAACTTTTCTTAATTTTATGTTTGGTAAGTTTCTATTGGACATGATTAGGTACACTGTCTTTTCTCCCCCGCCTCACTTGTGTCCAATTGACGAATAAACTCATTGAAGGCATTCCTCATTTATATTTAACTGCTTTTTGATTTGTATTATTTCCTTTTGCTTCTTTTTTTAAAAATTTTTTGAGTTTCCATCTCTGTTTACATGACCTCTCTAATCTTGCACATTATCGATTCTCCCGTTTTAGCCCTTAAAAAATTCACTGTGGTTAACTTCCTGTCTGGTCATTCCACAATCTGCCACATCTTAGTCTGGTTCTGATGCCTGCTGTGTTTCCTCCTTTGTCTTTCAGCATGCCTTGTAATTTTTTTATTATTATTTTTAAATTTTGTATTTATATGTGACAGCAGAATGCATTTCAATTCTTCTTACACATATAGAGCGCAATTTTTCATATCTTTGGTTGTATACATAGTATATTCACACCAGTTTGTGTCTTCATACCTGTAGTTTGGATAACAATGATTATCACATTCCACCATCATTTATAGCCCCATGACCCCTCCTTTCCCCTCCAACCCTTCTGCCCTATCTAGCATTCGTCTATGTCTTGTAATTTTTGTTGAAAACATAGTGTGGACTGATGTGTCCTCCTGGGCACCACCCTCTCCCTGAGGCTGAAAATCATTTCTCTACCTAGTTCACCTGAGTTTTTATGACAGTCATCTGGGAAACTTCACTGGAATGTGGGGTTTGTGATATGTGTAATAATATAAAGAGACTAGCTCTGGAGAGCTCAGTGATACCACACTGAGTTTCATATTTTCTGAAACATGTTTGGAGCCAGTTGATTTTCAACAAAGATGTCATTGTTTATCAATTGGAGGATTTTCTTTTCAACAAATGGTGCTGAAATAGCTAGATACCTGTATGAAAAAAATGGTGAGCCTCAATCCTTATCTCACACCACAGTAAAAAATGGACTTGAAGTGGGATATAGATATAAATGTAAAAAGTTAGAAGCACAGTCTTTTCTCAAACAAATAGGAGAAAATCTTTACGATGCTGAGCTAGGTGAAGATGTCTTAGAGAGGACACCAAATCATGAGCCCTGAAGGAAAATAAAATACTGATAAATCAGACCATAGAGAATTTTAAAAATATCAGATCTTCAAAAGACAATTAATAAAATTAATATTCAAATCATGAACTGTGAGACAGCTTTCACAACACCCATATCAAGGTCATGCGTCCATCACATATGAATGCCTCTACAACTCGGTAGTAGGAAAACAATGAAAAAATTGACAAAATGCTTGAATGATGACCTCATAACAGGAAAAGTATGAACAATTAGTAAGTGTATAAAAGATTATTTGGCATTAATTAATCATTAGGGAAATGCATACTATAACCCTTGTGAGATACCCCTTTACATCTTTTATTATGTCTAACATTCTAAGTGCCTAAAAGTCTAAGAAAAAAAAAAAGCTAGCACACTCAATCTACGATATGGAACAACTTGTTCTCCCCTGCTTTGCTGATGGTAACATAAAGTGGTAGAATCCATCACTTTGGAAAAAAGGTTTGCAATTTCTTCTTATGTTATAAATATAGGTATCCTATGGTTCAACAATTCTGCTCCTAAATATTTTCTCTATTTTTTTTTGCATTTCTTTTTTTCCTTTTTGTTATTGGTTGTTCAAAACATTACAAAGCTCTTGACATATCATATTTCATACATTAGATTCAAGTGGGTTATGAACTCCCATTTTTACCCCAAATACAGATTGCAGAATCACATCGGTTACACATCCACATTTTTACATAATTCCATATTAGTAACTGTTGTATTCTCTCTAACAGAACTTAAAACTCACTTTCTCAAGGAGATTTATACAAGAACATTCAACTAGCTCTCTTCATAATTGCCCCAAACTCAATAGCCAAATGTTCATCAGCAAGAAAATCGATAGACCGAGTGTGGTACAACTATATCATAAGATCTTATCCAACTATTATCATAATAATGAACTATGAATACATGCAATAACATGAATGTTTATCAAAAACATACTGAGCGTGTAAACATAAAAATCTATATCCAATTCCTTCTCTCATCTAATTTATTTATAGGACCCTGTGTTCCAATGACCAGTATGTTTGGTATTCTGAGAAGCCAAACACTACATAAGTGAATATCAAGAATAGGCAAATAATATTTATGGTGAAAGACATTAGAGCATTTGTTACCTTTGGGAGGTGAGATTGATTAGAGGAAGATGAAGGGAACTTTGGGATGACAGATATCCTATATTTTAACTGGAACATGGGTTGTATAGGAGTATACATTTAGCAAAACTCATTTAATAGTTAAGATATGTAATTTGTGATATAAATAAACTTTACATTAACATAGAATTAGAAAGATTCTTCATGTCATCCATCAATTCTTCTTTCCTAGGTCCAAAATTCCTACTATTTTCCTATTAGGACTCTGACCTTGGCAGAGGATAACTATCAAGTATAGGCATTTAGATCTCTTGGTATCAATGTTATTATTTCAATTCAATCCCAAATCTGAAATTCAGTGCAAGATACATTGCAGCTACAAATAATAAGTATCTCTCTCTTTTCTGTCATGGAGGTGATGTGCACTTTGACAACATGCATTGAATGGATAGTTTATCTGAGTCTGTTATTTTTTTCCTCCCATCTCAGCACTTCTAAGGTTGGTAAGAAATCTCAGCATTTGTATTTCCTCTGTCTTTGTAAATCTATTGCCTCCATTCCATCTATGTGCTAAACATACTCTGTAAAGAGACGTGGACATGAGAGGGAGGAAGGAGACAGGATCGTGGAGAGATTTTTATACCAATTCTATATTTCTAGCAATAAATTATACAACATTGACCAATGGTTAATTTCCTATTCTTGGAAGAGTTCCAGCCAAGATAGATTTTACTTGTTAAAATGTCATAGGCAGCGACCTAGATGCCCTTCAATAGATGAATGGATAAAAAAATTGGCATATATATATACAATTGAATATTACTCAGCAATAAAAGAGAATAAAACCATGGCACTTGCAGGTAAATAGTTGGAGTTAGAGGAGATAATGCTTGTGAAGTTAGCCAATCCCCAAAAATCAAATGCTGAATGTTTTCTTTGATATTAGAAGCCTGATTCATAGTGGGATAGAGAGAGGGAGCATGGGAGGAATAGACAAACTCTAGATAGGGCAGAGGGGTTGTAGGGGAAGGGAGGGGGCATGGGGTAATTAATGATGGTGGAATGTTATGATCATTTTTATCCAAACTCCAGGTAAGAAGACGGGAATTGGTGTGAATATACTTTGTATATAACCAGAGATATGAAAAATTGTGCTCTATATGTGTAAGAAGAATTATAATGCATTCAGCTGTCATATATAAATAAAAAAATGTCATAGGCAGGAAAAGAATATGTAACTAGGGATTTGATGACTTCGTCTTTAATGTTTCTTCCACATCTCATTCATCTATTTATTCATGTAGTCATTCATTCGTTCCATCAATGTTATTATTCATTCCTGCCCCTGCAATCATGATTCTCCTTGACACTCAAATGAGCAGCTATTAAAACCCTTGTTGTGGAAGCCTATTTTTATTTTAAGCTTGCACATCTATTTCCAAGCAGAGAGGACAGGTGTGGCAGGCCCATTCAGCTGCAACCTGTCATTGCTACTATCTGATGGCATATTCTCCTTCACACCTGTAAAATAGATTCCTTAGAGATGATGTTGTTTTTAGCTTTGGGGTTTCTAGATGGAATCAGCATTTGTTTATTTGTTTGTTCCCACGTAGAAGTCTGAACCTCTTGTTCTGCCCTACTTTTGAAAATAGCCTGCAATCAGGAAAAAAATTCTAAATACAGGATTAAGAGAAGGCCACTCTGATAGAGAAGGACTTTTCCATGTGCAAGACATCAGTGAGCAGGCACTGCGTTCCTGGATGGAAAAGAGTGCAGGCTGATTGCAGGATGGATCTGAGTTCAATTCTTGGGCTGCACCTTATACTTGGGACCAGGTGTTGGCACACCTGTGCTTCTGTTTCCTCAACTGTAAAATCAACATCATGAATGTCTTCCATCCTGGATTTGATGGGGCGATGACTATTCCATGAAGTTACATGTCTAAAACACTGAAAGCTGTGCCTAGTACTGTGCATTTCACAGATGCTATTTCTTTCTTTCTTTTTATATTTGAGATACCACAGTAGGGAGGTATTGGTACTGGACTGTGACCCAGGAGATGACTGACCCTCACTATACCAGAACAGAGCCTGCAGGGGCCAGGAAGTCACTTGCTGTTTCTCATTGTCCCTCACATGTAGAAGAGGGAGATAGACCAGTGAGTAGGTGGCTGGGTGCCCATCCTGCTCTTGGACTTGTATTAATTTTCCTCTGTTACTTAATACTTTATTCTGTATCCAAATTAAGGAAGTCCTGCATTTTATCAACTGCTCTAATTTTAAGCAGACTTGACCTTTAAAAAGCACAGGAGAAATTAGTAGTCAACAAGGCCCCTTTGAAATTGGGTGAAAGTGAGCATATTAATTCAATTACATCCCCTCTGGCACCAGAAGTTCTACAGATGTCTGCCTCAATTTCAACTTTGGGCACTGGCCAACATAAATGGCTTTGAGGAATCATCAGATGATCCAAGTGAGGAGCTAATTACCAGATGCTCCACTAATTAGTGGTTCCAAAGGTAAGGACAGAAATGTAAAAGGAAAATATCACACATAGTATATTAGCATATTACCATGGCCAACAGAGAAATTGAACAGAAGCAGTTTTTGAAAACAATGTTCTCACTGGACCGCATAATAAGTTTGTACAAATAAAATAACAATTAGTAAAAAAAAAAAAAAAAAAAGGAAAAGGCTATTTGACTAAGGAAAATATGTTGCCAATATTTGGTTGGTATCTATATATTTCCTATGTAGATAAATTATCTTTAATTATAAATATCATACAGGTAAAGCATGTTAAGTTTTAGACCCAATTATTTGCATTTAATAAATTTATTCTCCACCCCCATTTTCTCTCTTATTTTTTCTCCCTCTTTGGTTCTCTTGCTTTTTAGCCTTCAGTAAAGCCTTACGTTGTCCTAGTGACAGTGCAATTTTTTTGTAGAACGGATGAGATGTATTTCTGGAGCCCTGGCACCTGGATCCCATGGTAGGGCCAGTGAAAGGCTGTGTGAAGCTCTAGCTCCAGGGACTACAGGACTGCTACAGGGAGCCCTGGGCAGGGGCAGGTGAGGGTTGGACCAATCCACATGCAGAGGCTGACACAAGGGAACTGTGTGCAGAGAGTATAATGGTCCAAGATGGACAGGTCCCACAGATGAGGATGACCAGGTCGTGGGGGCCATCAGCCACTGGGACCAGGCTGAGGAGCTCTGCTTTCTTCCTGGAGGGGATGGGCTCCCGTTGAATTCTTTTTCCATTTGTCTTATTGTACTTATTTTTGGGGAGGTGAAATATAATGGAAGTATATAAAACCTATTTTAAGGAATAACAATAAAGTGAAACCAATAGACGCAATATCTGGTTTCAGAGCAGAATCTGAGCAGAACTTCTGAGAGTCCCTCAATAGCTTCACCAGTTACTTCCCCTGACTCTATCTTTTGGGTTTGTCTTTCCCTGTTTTTTTTTTTTTTTCTTCACCTATGTTTATATCTACAAGGAAAACATCGCCTGTTCTTTTGTATTATTGAGCTTCATGGAAGTGATATCATGTTCCATATGTTCCCTGAGAGTCACATTTCCAGCCCCACAATGTGGACTTAGATTCATCTTATGGACGCTTGCCTCAGGTGCCCTTGTGTTGTGATTGTATTGAAGGATCCTGAGCTGCTTGACTATTATGTAGAAGAGTTTGTGGGCATCTACGTTGTCTCCAGTTTTCAGTTTAATCAATGTGTTGCTACAAGCTTCTTTAATGTGGCTGCCTCTCGGTCTTCAGCTTTATTCCACAGAAAGTTATTTAGTTGAGTGGTTGTTCCACTTAGATCCCAGCAATTCTGCATTTGAGGCTGTTGTGAATTATTCAAGTTTATTTTGAGCTGTGGAGTGAATGGTGGAAAGATTCTTCTGATTTCAAGACGAGGGTTGAATTGGAGTAAGATGAACTCAGAACCAGGAAGGCTAGTGTGAAAGCTGATGTGGTGACTGAGGCCAGGTGACCCAGGCTTCAGTAGCAGCCAAAGCAGGGGGAATGGAGACAAGGGGAGTCCTTGAGAAAGAGTAGCAGTCAGACTTGCAGATGAGTTAACTGGCTCATGGAGCTGAGGTGGTGGCCTGGAAGATTTCAAGGTTTGCCACTGGCAGACACGGAGGAGTCCTGTATCTGGGGAGAGTGTGGGCTGAGGAAGAGAAGGGCATCATTCCCTGGACCCCAAACTCTCCTGGCTGTGTAACTAAGAAAACACATTAAATATATTTTTGGTAGACATGTACTTCCTTCCCCAAACCCTAACCTATTCCTTGGAACATATTAGATTTTCAATAAAACAGTTTACATTCTCATGTCTTAAGCAATGTTTCCAGGAATGTACAAATTTAGTTCTCAAGTTCCCAAAGAAAAACTGGGAAATGAGTCTGTGAGTGAACGCACGGCCAACGTGTCATTGGTATCTGCAAGTTTTTCACCTAGAGGCCAACAATTGCTTGTGACTTTGTTCTTTCTGTGTGATTTATCATCCACAGGATAGTCCTTTCAAAAACGATTTAGAGTAGTTAACTGCATATGTTTGGTTTGGTTGGGACACAGTCTCATGAATTTTTCACCTCTTAGCTTAGATTTAGATGATCTAAAACAGCTTCTGAAATAGTTCCCAAAGCAAACCAGCAACAATGCTTTAACCTGCACAGCAAAGCCAATTCACAGCTCATTTACTAACTGGTTATAGGCAACCTGTGAAGACCAAGCCATAGTCGTGAGTGTTAAACGTGGGCCAGGTGAGACCGGCTCAACCAGCCAACTTTCACCTATTCCATGGTCCCCAGAGGGAGGTCTCATTAGGAGGCCCACTACTTTCCCCCTCCCCGCCATGCTATCTGGCCCTCCTTCTTCCCATGCATTCCTCCATGCTCTGTGGCCATATCTCGGAGAAGCCTCCCTCTTTGGTGTTTATGTAGCTCTCTATTCCCACTTGATGTCAGATTTGCTGCTCTTGGGTCCTGTAATGTCATGTCAACTTCCCAGATGTCCTGCCTGCTCCCTCGCTTGGCCTGTTCAGTGGTCCTGTCCTGGCTGTTGTCATTGTTCTAAAATCCACAACTGACTGACCACTCATTCCATGCCTCCACTCTACCCACATGTCCACAGCGTGAAGTCTGGAATCTTCAGCCTGAGAACAAAAATCCTTTCAGAGGGAGCCCTGTGCTCTCTCCCTCCCTAACTGTTGGCCACCCTCACCTTCACAATCCCACACTGGAGCTTCTACCCATGTGTCATTTTTTTCTTGAGTGCCTTAGGCTTTTCTTTTCCTCTGGTCTTCTGTTATGCTCTTTCTTTATACCTGTTGTAGATGACATCTGATTGATATTCATATCCCTTAGTGTGATCCTAGGGCCATGGTATACTGAAGTCAAATCTGGGTTGAAATTTTAGCACTGATGCTATGTTACTGGCAAAGTATAGAACTCATCTTCTCTACAAATCAAATGGGACAAAGCACATACAAGTGCTTAATATTCATTCAACAAGTATTTATTGAGCACCTATTTCCTTCTGGGAACTAGGTTAAGAATACCCATGGAACCTCCAAAAGGAATATCTACATAGAAAATATAATTCCAAAAATAAGCATTTCACTGTATTTTTAGAATGTTCAATGAACAAAAGCATAGCGATAGAAAGACATATAAAAAGGGTATATCCTATTTGTTCTGGGGGAGTCAGTGAAGGGATATTAGGTAGAATCATGAACATATTAGCCCCAAATTTCAGTTGCTTAAATTGCAAGAAGCATGTTTCTCTGTCATTTGAGAGTTCAGGGCTAGCATTCCAGTGGGTAGAGCATTTCCCATATACTCAGCCACCCAAGGTGATGGCTGCTCTCTCATTTCCAATGTGTGGCTTTCCTACTTCCCCGGGTGTCCCCATTTCTCAGGAAAGATGAGGCACAGAGATGCACAGGGATCACTGAAAGGCCAGGGAGAAGTGGCCTCATCCTGCTCTTCAGGGCATCTGCAGGGCTTGTGCCTAGGCCAATCTGAGCTCCCAGGGAGCCTGGGCCATTGGTCCCATATGTACCAAGCAGAAAGGAGAGGTGGGTCTGGTGTGCCTAGATTAGTTCACAAGCAGACAGATGTTCCTGTGCCTGTGGAGTGATCAAAAAGAGGGAAGTTTGGTTTTCTCTGAGCCTAGGTATGGGAGAGCCTAGGGATTGGGAAGTGTAGAGTTTGACCTGGGTGATTGGCTCCCAGTGGCCTAGTGGTGAACAACCCATATCCAGGGCCTGGAAGTCAGCTCAGAGATGTATAACCTGGTCTGAAGAGCTGAATTTTTAAACCAGAGTTTTCCTGGGCAACTTTGTACTTTTACACTACTCCTCTGGTTGCAAAGTAAGAAATCCACCCAGAACCATGATGTTGGGTAGAGTCTACAGAGAAGTCAAGCAGGACTTGAGAGCAAGCTGTCAGGGTGGACAGTGAGTAGGGAAGGGAAAGCACACGCTCTGCTGGGCCCAGGCTGGTAGTTTATCTCTTGGGTGGGCTATTCTAATTTCATCTGTCACATGTTATGTCAGGTGTTAAACCTTCCATTTAAACTGAGACGCACACCAATGAGCAGGCAGAATAAAGGCTGTGAAATATGTTTGAAGAGCTCCTTCTCTGGCTAGAGCAAATGCAAAACTTTTAGGTGTATATTGACTGTTCTGTTGCTCGTGGCAAACAATGCTATAATATTCTGAGAAAGAAACTTGGTTTTACAAAAGATTTCATAATATACTGTACTTCAATATCCTCCTGGAAAAAATAAAATGACATTAGAGCAGTCAGTGTATCCAACTGGAATTTTGAAAATAATTTTCAATGGAAAACACTCATTTCCCATTTCTTTTCTAGCATCCCACAACTTGCTCTCTCAGCTGCCTGACCGTGTTTGACGTGAGCTGTCTTAAATTTCTCTTCCTCCAGAAATGCTCTTCTGCTGGCTCTGGAGGGTCAGGCTGGAAAGGCATCCTTGTCCTCAGCTCCAATACCACAAGAAAGAGTAGGCTGGTTGTCTTCTCAGTTGATGTACCACAAGAATGCTGTCTCCCGTGGTAATTGGGTTTATGTACAGGACTGTGGCAGGTCCTCTGTCTGGGAAGAAAAGGGATTTTTCCATTTAGGCTTGTCAAAGGCTTTAGAAGTCCCTTCAAAGTGAGCATTTTTGGCTCACAACTCACCTACAACAACTTGGTTTTTAAATGGTACTGATTGTCATTCTTTTCTTTGGGGCAGATTTGAAACGATAGTCAATATCTTATACGATCTCAACTTGCTGGGACAAGAGCAATAGCAATGATGGTAAGAAATGAGCAAACCAGGCAGATGTTCTGCACTGAAGCTCCCATTCTTCCTTCCTACCCCTTCTTGTTGATTTGATTCCAGACCTTTGCTATTTTTCTGAACAACTCATTAGTAATAACACCTGAGGTCGCTGTGAAAAGCAGTGACAGACACACTATAGTCAGCCCCAACCTCCTCTGGTGAAGGCCCTTGCAATTGGGGTCTTCTGTCTTTACTATCTGTGGTTGGTGGTCTCTGGGGCATGTGGCTCTGACCAGGCCCTTATATGAGCTGTATGGTTTGTGTCCTGCAAAGGGAATGACACCAGCAGATGGTCCTCTTCACTAGTCTCTCTACCTGTCTGTGTGGTAGGGGCTCACAGGGTACCTGATATCTTCAATGGACATGGGGGAGAAGCAAACTGGCCTAGTGCTTCTGATGAAAGACATGAGTAGGGAGAGGACAGAGCTTCTGTCCAAGTCACTGCTCATTCATAGATTATCCTCTCGGAGCAGGTAGACTTGTTCAGTGAATTCACTGTCCATCGACTTATTTTAAACTTTTATTCTTAATTTATTTTTTTTGACATTTCAATTCTGCAGCAGATATTCCTACACAGAGAAAAGATGAGAAGGGGCCCCCCATTCCAAGAATTTCCAAAGTTGAAGAGAGATCTGATGGTGGCTGGGCCCAGGCTCTGCACAGGCAACTCCATCTAGCCAACCCCATCCTGTACTACCAGAAGCTGGTGGGTGATCTGGGGGGTCCCAGGCCCAGGGCACACACATCCCAGAGCCCAGAGTGTGCACAGTGCACCTCCCTCTCGTGTGCATAATTGCCATGTCAGTAAACTGGCCCTTCCCTCGTACTCCTTACCCTCCTGCTCCTTCATGATATTCTCCTAGGGTACTTGCACTGAAAGCCTCCAGGTTAGAGAACTCAACCTGTCTGCACCCTATTATAAACACAAGATGAACATGACAATTTGTATCCATGACATGCAGCTTAAATCATCAATCCATTTTTTTTTGGGGGGGGAGCATTTTATTTTATTTTTTAATTGATTTTTTAAAAAATAAATGACGGTGGGATGCATTACAATTCTTATTACACATATACAGCACAATTTTTCATATCTCTGATTGTATATAAAGTACGTTCACACCAATTCGTGTCTTCATATAATGGTGTCCATCACATTCCACTATCATTGCTAACCCCCTGCTCCCTCCCTTCCCCTCCCACCCCTCTGACCTATCTAGAGTTCATCTAGTCCTCCCATGCCGCCCGTCTCTACCCCACTATGAATCAGCCTCCTTATATCAGAGAAAAACATTTGGCATTTGTTGGGATTGGCTAACTTCACGTAGCATTATCTTAACGCTGATTTTCATTTGTGTGTGTATACATCAACAAACAAACAAACAAAACCACTGCACTGAGGTATAATGTATAATAGACATATAATAAAATGTGCCAGTGTTAAATGTACGTTTGGATGAGCTTTAACAAATATGTATAGCTTTGAAATCACCCCTCAAAAAGAAAAGAAAACTTCTGCTGGACCCCCAAACTTCCCTGTACCCCTCCCTTCTCACTTACTATAGTTTAGACCTGTAATGTTCCCAAAGGGTTCATAAAAAGTGTTAAAAGCTTGGTCCCAGGTTGGTTCCATTGGGCAGTGGTAGAAACTGTTAAGATGTGGAGCCTAGTGGGTGACCTTCAGTTATTGGGGGTATGCCCATGAAGGGCAATGTCAGACATGAGCCCCGTTCATTCCTGGCTACAAGATGAATAGGTTTATCTGCTGTGCATTCCCCACCATGTTGTGCTACCTCACATGATAGCGATGGTATCTAAAATTTCACCATGCTCTAAAATCTCTGAAACCAAGACACAAAATAAACTTTTGTCTTGAAAAGTTGATTATCTCAGGTATTTGTTACAGTATCAGGAAGCTGACTAACATATCACTCAATTCCCCAGAATTCTAACCCCAGGAAAACTGCTGATTTTCTTTCTGCCTCTGTAGGTTACATTTCCACCCCCTACACTTTCAATAAGAATGGAATCATCTAGCATGCCTGTGTGTCTAGGCTTTTCCCCCATCAGCACAATTCTTTCTAAGATTTATTCATGTTGTGTGTGCTCTTGTTGAAGCTGCTATGACAAAACACCTTAGATTAGGTAACAACAAGAATTTGTTTCTCACATTACTCAAACATGGAAGTCCAAGAGGTACCAGCAGATTTAGTGTGTGGTGAAGGCCCATTTCCTGGTTCATATATGTGCCTTCTTGTTGTGTTCTCACATGTCAGAAGTATAGAGCAGCATACTTGGGTCCCTTTTATAAGAACACTAATCCCATTATCTAATCAGTTCCCAAAGGCCTCATGTCTTAATGCCATCACACTGGGGGTTAAGGGTTTAACATATGAATTTTAGGAGCACACAAACCTTCAAACCATAATAGTTCCAGTTTTTGTTTTGTTTTATTTTGTTGTTTTGGTACAGCAGAGCAGTATTTTGCTATGTGGCCATACCACCAGTCACTTCTTGCACATTTGTATTATTTACTATTTTATCAATAAGCTGCTATGATGATTTGTGTGCAAATTTTATGTGGCTGCATGCTTTCATTTCTTTGGAGTAAATACCTAAGAATGGAGTTTCTGGGTTGTGTGGATTAGTGTATTTTGACAAACTTGACACATTTATTGATATAAAGTTTTCACTGGAATTATAGTTTGATTTTTAAAAAATTTTTTCTTGACAATTTAAAAATGTTGTCCCAACGTATTTTGGCTTACACAATGTCTGGCAGAAATCTGTGGAAATTTTTATCTTTGGTCCTATGTATGATGTGGGTTTTAAACTGGCAGATTTGAAGACTGAACTAGAGATCTGTAAAATCTTTTATAAAGAGACAAAGAGTATTAAATATTTTTGGTCTCTTCTGCTATATTGTGAGAAACACACTCACCTGCCCAAACCCAGAGAATGGATTAAGAGATGCAACATATGGAGAAAGCAAAACTTTTACTGACCATCTTCCAAGAGCAGTGTCTTTTGGTGAGCATGCACACCCAAAGTGGTAACAATCAGCATTTTATCTTCTAGTTCAAAGGGTCCCTCCCCAGTTCCTCATTAACTGAGTACTATAAGTGCACAATCTTCCCAACACTGCCTGGGTTTTACTGTCTCCTACTGGGTTATTTATAGAAATGCACCTGTAGCTCTCTCCACCTCCCTTTGTTCTCTTGTGGCTGGAAGACCTTCTGGAGTGAGTGCATCTTGGCATGTACACAGTTTATCTCTATTGGTCAGGCTGGCCCCTTCCCCCCACCTCCTGCTTGTGAAAAGGCTGTGTGAATTTGTCACACACAGGTGTTAACTGCTAATAACCACTCTGTTCTAATTCCCCTCCAGATGTTTTTCTTACATTGCCAGTAATTTTATACTTAAAGCTAAATACTGTATTTTGAAAACGGACCACTAGACTTTCTATTTCTCACACATTTGATCTATTTTGCAACTAGTGAATCATGTTGTAATAACAGAGGAGCAGCTGGAGATATTAAATACATGAATGCCACAGTGTGTTCAATAGAGCTGGGTTTAGGAAAATAGGTGACCATGCATAGATTCATCTATACTGGTTCTTTTTCACTGAGTACAACTAAAAACAGTAAAGAAATTGTCTATGACCAAACACAAATCTAATATTTATACCACCATAGTCCCAGACATTGATGGAAAAGAAGGTGAGATTAAAAACTGAGTAAAGAAATAAAAACTGAAAACTTCCCAAATTTGACAAAGAACATAAACCTATAGATTCTTCTTGAATCTCACTTCTCACTGATGCAATTTCAAATAGAACCAACCAAAAACAAAACAAACAAACAAAAAATCCCTGTACTTCTGAAAAATAAAAACAAAGAAGAAGTCTTGAAAATTGCCAAAAAGAGAATCAATGTTACTCAACTGGTAGCTGATTTTTTTTTAATTTGAAAGCATAGAGTCCAGAGACTCCTATTTTTTAATTGCTGAAAGAAGAGTCAAAACTATGAATTCAATATTTGACAAAAATATGCTGTAGGTATTAAAAATGAAACAAGGACATTTCTAAGATGAAAGAGAGTAAGACAAATTGTTCCTAGAAGACCTGTTCTTAAATAATAGCTGAAGGAAATTCTTTAAACAGAAAGCAAATGATTTAAGAAAACTTGAATATGAGGGAAAAAATAATTAAATATATATATATATATATATATATATATATATATATATATATATATATAACGAATACATTTGACTATAATAATAGAAGAGACTTCTCATGGATTTCTTAAATCATATTTGATGGTGGAAACAAACATAATACTAGCTGATGGTACTTAATGTACATAAAGGGAATAGTATGTAGATAAATCAGTCCCAGTGATGGGAAGCACTTGTGGACACTGGAGGGTGAGAACCTGAGAGATGCCTATAGAGGAGGCAAAACCAAGACTGAAAATGAGGAATACCCAAAGCTGAATTTTTCCGAAGAATCTGAGACCCACAAACTGATATCCAGGGCAGGGGGCTTGATGGACACTTACTAGCACTCTGACTTGAAGGACATGGTATGACACATGGAAAAAATAAAATTGAAGATTATAGAGATTGGACAGGTTTGACAGCCCAAATCATAACACTCTACCATTAAAAAAGGAGATAGCTAAGAAATGAGAGAAAAGTCATCATGTCAGCACAGGTCTCACTGTGATTCAGAGTATTTCTAGAACACAGATATTTTGTATATGTGGCAATTTTGGCAGATACTTCAACTGATATTTAAACATTTACTAGCACCTTGAGATTCATGCTAATGAGAAGCCTCTAGTATAATGGATGTGGAGCGTCTTCAGAGAGAGTTCAAAACTGAAATTCTGCAGCATCAGAAAATCCACAAAGGGGAAAAACCTTACTTATGACAAAACTTTCCAGAGCCTTCCTCGGAATTCCCACCTTTCCCAGATCAGAAAATTCTTAATTGGGGGAAGTTTATAAATGTGGAGACTTTAGGAAACCCTTCAGAGGCAACTAAAAACTCATTTGGCATCAGAGAATCCACACTGGGCAGAAACCCTTTGAAAGAAAGAAATATGAGACTACTTTTATGTGTAGCTGCCATAGCATCAACTATGAGTACATTCACACCAGGGGGGAGCCCAATAGACATGAGGGTGTGAGCATTTTTCATTCTCCTGAATCCTGATTAAGTATCATAGCACCCAAGAAACCCAAAACCTGTAGTGTGCAAAACCTGCCAGAGTTGGATATTTCCTCAGCACCAGAGTCCATGGTGGAAAAACCTCTATTGAAACAATGAATATTGGCAAATGCTCCATTGTGACTCCTGCTTTATAGTATGTAGAGAACACACACGGGGGAAGAACTTTATGAATGCCAGGAATGTGGGAATGCATCCAGTTGGAAAGGCACACAGGTTGGCAGAGTTCATGTAGGACGGGGGACGCCATTATGGGTATATGAGAATGTTTTGGTTATGAGTGTAACGTATGGGGTAGCTTCAATGAAGCACAGGTTTGGTTTCATTCATCATTAGAAGTTGACATCAGGAAGACACCTGTCCCACTCTAACACTTTCCTCCCTGCCCTCATACTCATCTCCCTTAGTCAGGACTATGTCTCCTCCTCTCCACCTGTGGGGCCTCTTCTCCCCACTCAGCCCACTTCACTCTGCTTGCCTCATGTGAAATTGGCCTCTAGAATACACTATTCTCAACTACTTCCCTTGAGTTCTTGCCCTGTCCTTGAGTCCACTCATTGCAGGACCTTACTTCTCCCAGGCTGTCACTCCCCATGGCCTGAAACCTTTGTCTCACTCTTGACAAGTCCCCTCATGTTCTAAACTCCCATCAATAACTCTTCAGAGCAATCGGAGTTGCCACTGGCTTCCAGCCTTGTTTATATTTATGTTCTTCCTGTCCTGCACTGAGTGATTATTACGTTCCCTATTCCTTTCACATTCTCACATTAAGGACAATGTGTGATGACCCCTGTCATTCCCTGGAAAAGAAATGACAACAATTAATGACTGCTTTGATCCTATCCTTTCAGTCTGCCCTGCCTCTTAGGTTACTGTAGTTGGAACAATTTGCAAATCCTTGATGTGACAATGTCATAGGCCATCGTAATTAGAGAGGTCAGTGAGAAAGAGTCAGTCATCAGAGAAATCATCCTATGATTGCTTTCAGGACTGAAGATGAGCCATTCATGGGCCAGGTATAAGACACACTACACTGTTGGGCATCTGAGTCTTTGTTTTCTGTTATTGCTCTGATAATTTTTTATTACCCACTATATGAATGTTCTGGGTGACTATGCAATATGCCATGAAAATATTCAATAAAAATGAAGTGATGAGTGAGTTTGGATAATAGTAATGCAAAAGTCATTATTCACTTTGGCTTCACACTGGGAAGCACCCCAGAGAAAGAAAGAGAAACTTAACACAGCCATGCTCAGAGTGGCAGTTCCTGCCTCACTTCCTATATGGTTTTCTGATATGTTTACATCTTCAGATTCCTTGATAAGGAAATCTGAATTTGGGATTGGTGGCATTTCTAAAGTATTTTGATGATGAATTACTTTTGTAACACCAGAAAGTACTTTCAGAGTCCTGTTCTTACCACGTGTTATGGTCCCACAGGATGAGCTACTTCCCCACCAGCAGTGGTAGCCTGGACCATTCAAGACAGCAGCTTCTCAGAGTCATCACATCAGGACAAGATAGTAACAGGAGCGCCACTTAAAAATGCATCTGGTGCGGAGAGAGTACCAAGAAAACTGTGTACACACTGTTCCTATAATACCATATTATTTTGTCTTCAAGGCAGAGATAAGTTGATGATTTTTGAAAATATGTTTTGGTCAAATTTATGGGTTTGTACTCAATGTTTAGTAAAATTCATACTTTTATGTATATTTGGCAAATGAGGGTTGGGGATATAGCTCAGCTGGTAGAGTGCTTGCCTTGCATGCACCAGGCCCTGGGTTTAAGCCTCAACACCCTCCTCCCCCCAAAAAATTGGCAAATGAATACAGTTGTGTAATCAAGACATGGGACATTTTCATTACCCAAAATACTTCCTTCAGCACAGAGAGAAATTTGAATGCTTGCAGATTAGGTTTGTGAGATGTTTGTGCAACACATAAAATCTAGAGAAATAGAAAGGAAGCACAAACTTATAACTCTTAGCTGTTGTCAAAGATTCCAGAATGTGCAAAAGATCCTCACCCCATATCTCTGGGGCATCTCACAGGGTTATGTTTTCTGGTTTGCCTCATTACTAAAATGTTAAACCCAGCTACCACAGCTCATAGGTTGGGCACTATAACAGACAAATGTATAATAGGTCATTCTTTTTAATGCTGGGAAGGACATCTTTTGTCATTGAGTTTGACGCTGAATAGATACTCAGGAATTTTTTGACAAGGGACTTATATAGTTCATGGAAAATATATAAAATTAATGTGAAAAACTAAGTTTATACATAATTTAACAAAATAAAATAGATAAAGAGGAGAGTTTGCTTACAAGTGTGAATAACTCAAGGTGGCACCATCTTGTGCTGGGCTGATGGTGGCTTCTCCACCTCCTGGCATTGCTCTGGTTGTTAAGGCTGAATGTTCACTCCTGAGTTTTCTAGGATAACAGAAGCCTCTGAATTCACAGTCGAGGAAACTGTCTTCCCCAGAAATGGACCCCATTGGAGCCCAGTGGGGTACAGGTCTCTAACAGGCAGATCTCTAGGTGCACATCTTCCATTCCAGAATTATGTGGGGAAGAGGGAGAAAATTTCCCAAAATAGAGGTCTGCCATTCGAACCAATTATTAAGAGATACTCAATACTTCCTTTGTGCTCTGGGCTGTCACAGAGCCCTTCTCTGGCTCATAGATTCAGCCATGTAAAGTGGAATGTCCTGGGCATTGGTGGGAATGTTATGTAGAACAACTGGATGGTGGCAGGAGCACTTTTAAAGTTTGCACGTGCCAGACAGATGGGAGTGGGCTATTGCCAAGCCCATATCTGAGATATTTTATGTTTCTCCTAATTTGTCTGTTGACATATTTTTCAAGCCTGAAGCAATTGCTTTTATTGCTAACAAGAGCCAAACATGGAAAACCATAGTGAATAAAAAAGAATAAACATCCAAATATGTACACCAACCAGAATTTGCTCTGTTACATTGAAAAAGTAGCTGATTTTCAGCAAGGGTCTTTACAGTTAAAACGGGAACAGCACTTTTGTTCTGAACATGAATGCAAATATAGAGACGTGAATGAAATAATTAATGAGACAATACTGAAATGTTATTATTAACTCAAGTCATCCATACTTTATTGGGATTTCCATAATTTCACCTACTGTTATTTTCTGATTTAAGATCCCATCCAGAACACCACCTGACACTTAGTCATTGTCTATTTAGGCTCCTTGTGTCTGTGATTATTTCTCAGACTTCTGTTGTTTTTGATGATCTTGACAGTCTTGAGGAAGATGAGTCAGGTATTTTGTAGAATGTCCCTTAATTCAGGATTTGTCTGATGTGTTTCCCGTGCATAGACTGAAGTTATGAGCTCTTGGGAGGAAGCCTACAGAGGTAAGAGCCTTTGCCTCACATCACATCCAGATGCACACCATCAGTGTGACTTTCCACTTGTGATGTTGACCCAGATCCCCTGGCCGAGGTTTTGTTTGTTAGGTCTCTCCATTGTAAAGTGGCTTCTTTTTCCTGATTTCCATCCTGTACTCTTTGGATGGAGGACACTGTGAGTAATCAGCAACTAAGCAAGATTTGCTTCATCTTTGAGGCCAGAGATTGACATGAATTATTTGGGGTGCCTCTAGGCAGGACATTTGTCTCTTCCTTCCCATTTATTTAATTACTTAGTCCTTTATTTTTATCAGTATGCACTTATGTTTATTTTATATTTTATATTGTCATCCAATATTACTTTGTTTCTCAAATTGTTTCAACTTTATCCATTGGGAGCTTTTTGGGTTGGTTTCTGTTTCCCTTTAACATGCCTCCCCCCATCATTTTTCTTTGTTTTCTTTTCGTTTGAACACTTCTTTAGATTTTGACACTAAAAAATACTTCAGAATCATCTTGTATGTTTTCTCTCTCAACTCACAGAACCAGCCATTTCTCTGAGGATTCCTGGTTCCTCTTATTAGAAATGTGTCAGAAATAAATATCAGGGTACCAGGTGAGCTTGATGGTACTGAGATATTGCTTCTAGGCTCTTTTACTTGACAGCAAGGAACTTGTGTGCACACTTACCTGTGTGTGCAGTGTAGTTGTTTCAAGCTAAATTTGCATCTAGTTAAATATGAGTGGTACTAATGTCTCCAACTCTACTCCATTGCTATGTGAATCACCCCTTGCTTGTCTGTAAACCCTCTCTTGCACCGGTGAGAAACCTGCCTCCTCCCATCTGCCATATCACATCCAGATGCACACCATCCACTTACTTAGTTGCTCAGCTCCAGGGTGTATGTATAGTGGTTTTAGAGTGGTTATTTCCATTTTTTGAAACGTAACCATGATTTTCTGCCTCACATAAGTGTTTCTGTGCCTGTCTTACATTCTTCACTGTAAACCCACATAGATAGGATCCATGCCTAATTGTTCCCTGTTCCCATGGGGCCATCCTAGAAGATGGCATTGTGCTTTTGTGTGAGATAAATGCATGCAAACCTGAGATCTCTGTTAACAAGAAAGCCTGTGATTATGAGTCTGAGCATGAGTGGGAGGGGCTGGGTGAATAGGTGTTTCTAGACTAAAGAATTATAGGAAATTACCAAGGTGGTTTCTGTCTAGGGCATGGGTCATTTCCACATAGAATATGAGACGACAAAGCTGTAACTCCACAGCCTTAATTAACACTGATTTCTAAACAGAAAGCAGCAATCTTTCCTGGTTCATGGGGCAAAGCAAAGCAGAAAAGTGAAGTCATCACTGTGGTGAGGGGAAAGCCATTATAAAAATCATGTCCTTTCTAAGAGTTTGTGTGTAGAACATGGAGGTTTTCTGTTTTCTTATATCTACCGAATGTTCCCAGACAATAACATATTATATCTCTAAGGTAAATATGTATTTAAGAGATATTTTACTCATCCATATCAGTCTACCACTAGAGTATATAATTTAATTTCCACTCTTTAGCATCAATGAATGGTGAAACAACAAAACAAATCCCAAACAAAACAAAACAAATAGCCCCAAACCAATGTGTTTCAGTATTCTCCATAGCTCCATGTTACAAAGTTAGAAAAGTGATACTTTTGTTACCAATTTGAAGATTATGTGGCAGAAGCTAAAGTTTAACTAAGGAAAAGGAAGAAGTAGTATTACTTTTGAGTATTCCACATATAAATGGATAGGAAGAGCTAGATCACCTTTGGACATGTTATCACCATGATGCAGATTCTGAGTTTCCTAAACTTAACATGTTCCTGTGTTGCTGGTACTGTGATTGAGTTTATGAAATTTTTTTTTTTTTTTTTTTTTTTTTGCAGTGGCAGTGTGTGTAAAACCTGAGACTGTAATCATTATTGCAAACAACATGTGATATTCCAGGCCTGAAATATGATAGTATAAAAAATGGAAAAAAAAAACTTGAGAATGTGGCTCAGTGATAAAGCACTTACCTAGTGTGTATGAAGCCCTGGGTTCCATCCCTAAACTGAAATATATATATATATGTGTGTATATATATATATATATATATATATATATATATATATATATATATATATAACATATATACATTAATATGTATACATATATATATAACAAATATGGGTACCTATGTTTTAGCAATGTTTGACTTACATATCACAAAGCTGAACACATGAATCACGTATGTGAACTGAAGAAGAGAGAGTGGCATATGAATAGAAATGTTAGGCAGTTTGACTGGAAGCCTCCCATGTAGATGGCTCAAGTGGATTCTGTACAAGCTGAGCAAATTAACAATGCTTTTGAGGATCATAGAGTGAATATAAATGCTCTGCTCTTGCATAAATGCTCCTCTTGGTAAGTTTGACAAATATAATGTGGTTAAACAGCTATCAAATTAAGATACAGAACACTTCTATCAACTCAAAATTTTCCTTGTGCCTTTGTTTACCAATCAACCAATTGTTCCAACTCTAGAAAACTAGGTTTTATTCTGTCACTACTCATTAGCCTTTATATTTCAAATTTCATAAGAAACTAATTATGCCTTATGGAGTCTTCCATGCATAACTGTGAGGAAATTATTTTCCTTGTGTGTTTTTCAGGTTTTGACATGCTCAGGGGTTTTGAGCAAAAATTTGTGGAACCTGGGTTGAAGGATGATTGATGATAATCATGCATGAGAAGTTAGAGACGTTATTTACTTGAATTATTTCAAGTAAATACAGAAGCATATTAGTTTTTTTTTCCCCACTGATCCTAATGTTTTAGAGATTTGCCCATGTGTGTGAATGTATTAGTATTTTCTTCTTACTACTGAGTAGTATGGCACTATTATTGATGCACAAAAAACTGCTTATCCACTTACTTGTTTATAGACATTTAGGGTTGTCTCCACTTTTTTCACCTAAAGATGTGAGCTCAATAATAAGGCTTCAATATACATAAAGATTAATGTTTTTATGTGCATGTGTGTGTGTGTGTGTGTGTATGAATGTGTGTGTTTATGTGTGTATGACCATGTATGTATGTGCACTAAGAGAAGAAGTTTGAAGTTTTTCCTAGAAAAATTTTATTGTGATCTATCCTTGGAATTTTCTTTATATTGCTTCTTGACATTTGGGACAATACTTTTATTTTAATGCTAATAGATTCTTCTTTCATATCCCAAGGGATAAACCAAACATATTTAGCATGCATACCTAAAAGATAAAAATTTTAAAGGAAAAGGAGACACTAATGTGTGTCTAGCTATGGTATGGGGAAGGAAAACTTGAGAACTTCATTCAAAACCTTCTTACGATCTATGCAGTCTTGGTGTATCTTCTGTTTCCATCCTGTCCTCTTCTGAATGCTCGTGTTGAAGATCTGTGTGCAAGACTTTCTGAGGGCATCTTTGTCATTTTGCTTGGGTGAACAGCCAAGAGTGGAACTGCTGTGTCACATGGTAATTGTGTCTAACTTTGTTTACACATAGGGTTGTACTATTTTAGGTTCCTATCATATCTTCACCAACATTGACTTCCTTGAATTTTAGCCACTATAGAAGGTGAAATTTTTTTATGAATGTTTTTATGACCATAAATGATTTATTTAGATGTTATTACTTTTGTCACTGACAATCTTGGGTCAGAAACATTTTATCGACAATCTTCCTAATAATGTTCTGTTGGTGAATAACTCTGTCTTGTCTAATGTGCCTTTCCCAAGCAAATGGGAGACACAACAGCCCCAAACAGGTATGTGATACACTAGAGAATTAGCTACAATTGTCTTTTTCTTCTGCCAATTCACACTTTTATTAATCACTTAGTCATAGACAAGAGTTATTTTTAGGACACGTTAGATGACTCTTCTCTCAAAACATTGACATTTCCCTAAATATTTGGCTGTTACCAACTAGCCATGGTGTTAGGTCTTGCTTTTTGCTTCCTCACTTCCATTTCTACTTCACAGAACTAAAGCTCCCTCAATTGAAGGAATGTGAGGTGAAACACATCGTTGGTCACACCTGACACTGACATTCCACATCTGTGTGATGGATTGTGTTCCCTGGTCTACTGACAACTCAGGGTACTGAATTCAAAGACTTTGTAGATTGGTGTGTTACCCACAACTGTATTTTAGGAATAGTCAAAAGGAAGAATGGATTTTCTAACATGTTCTAAAGGCAGTTAGGGCTGGTTGTGGAGCAGAAAATGTTTCATGGCTGGTTGTGAAGCAGAAAGTGCTTCAGAAAAAAATAAGTGACTCTTCTAACCACATTCTGAGGGTAATGAGACACTCACTGCCCTCCTGCAATGCTACAGGTGGATGTTCAACCTATGAGAAAGGATCAAAGGGACTTCAGTGTCTCAGGATGGTGACCTGGTGATGTCATTGAGTGGAGACGTCATCTGCAGTGCTGCCACTACCAAGACGACGAAAACATACACAAAAAACCTTCTTTTGTGGCTCTCCACACAAATCAGTCACTGGAACTGGTACAAGAGATTAGTGAGTGCCCTGGGCAGGAGATTAATGAGATTTCTTTCACCAGCTCAGTAGGGCTGGGCTGTAGTAACGCTTGTTAGGGGATTTCCAAATGGAGTGGAGAGCAAATGTATAATGCCTCCTCCACCTTTCAGGGTGATATCACCTGTGAGTAAGAGAAATAAACTGAGGTCCTAAGGGCAAGTTCATGAGGATTCTGGGGAAAACGTTTCTACAAAGCAGAGAAGCACTTTACCCATCATGTGGAATCCTTCAACAAGAACTCTGACTTGGGAGATTTCTTATACCACAAGATTGTGTCCTGAATTTAGCTAGGGGGAAGTTGAGGCCCAGACCTGGTGTGTGCTCTAGGGCACAGTTGGAGCCAGGGTTCCCAGTTGTTAGATGACCACACTCTCACTCTTTTCTAGATCATTCTACTTATGATTTTAATTTTTATAAGCCAGCAATAATTCACTCTGCTCAAACACACAAGCTGTGTGTTACTGGATCATTCTCTGCCATATACAAGCCTAGTACAAAGTTCAAAATATGACCATTTCTATGCCTTCCCCTATTGCCCTGGGCTCTCTACCCTTTTTTGAGGACGATGCTTTGTCCTCAGCATTCTGTGGATCATCCCAGAAATGTTCCATGTGTTCTCACTTACATATGCTTCCTGGGCCAAGAATCTATATAACAAAATACACAAATAATAAAGGTGGTGGTGTTATCTTACTATCCCTACTTCAAATACCATGGAAATGAGCATATACCCATAGACATTCTATTTAATGCCTTCAAAGAACTCTTCTCTGTAAACCAATTGTAATCTAGCCTTGGCACTCCATACCTGTAATCCCAGAAATTTGGGAGGCTTAGGCAGGAACTTGGAAAGCTAAGGCAGGAAGATTGAAATTTTGAGGCCAGCCTCAGCAACTAATTGAGACCCTATGTCTCAAAATAAAAAGGGCTAGGGATGTGGATCAGTGGTAAAGTGACCCTGGGTTCAATCCTCAGTACCAAAAAAAAAAAAAAAGTTATTGATTCATTGATTTAATTATTTGATGGACATTCAGGTTGTTTCCTGTATTTTTGTATTATAAAAATGTAACTACGATATATAAGAGTGTACATTTATAGTTTCTCACATGTGATACTACATGTGTGGAATAAATTTTTAGAAATAAAATTTCTGGTCACAAGGTATATGCATTTTTAGTTTTATAAATTGAAAATATTTCATTGTTTTTTCAATTTTCATTTCTCTTATTATGATGTTGGTTGAGCATCTCTTCATAGATTTATTGTTTATTGACAATTTGATTGTTAAGTTTACCATGCTCTGAATATTCATTTTTTTCTTTGAAGTCCAATAAGTTTATTGAAAGATTTATGGGTATTGTTTGTCCTGTGTAAACTTTGAAATATCCATGTAAAGTCTACATTCATCACATTTTATTTCCAGAAAATTTTCTCGAATCATATCTTTGATTTGTTTCACTACACACTATATGGTTCACATCTACAAATATACCAATCAAATACTTTAGAATTCCTTTGTTTTTCTTACTTTACTTTTAATCTTTAATTCTTTTAACTCCTTGTTCATTTCCATTTTTTTTCCTAAATGAAAATAAACAAAGGCAAAACAATTAGATCATTTATTTGTTTTTATGTTTAGAACGAGCAGATTTTTTTGGTGAGTTGGGATTATATTCAATTTAGCATTGACAGAATTTTAAATTGTCTTACTGAGTTGTACAAATTTGTGGGTACAGTGTACAATTTGACACATTTGTATAGTGTGTAAAATTAGGGTAGCTAACATTTTCATCTCTTTAAATGCTTAAAAACCTTTTGGTGAATATCTAATAATTGTATACAATATGTATTGTTCCAATCAGAATAATAAATATTTTCATCTCTTTATATAGAAATAAAAATATTGCATATTTTCTTTCAAATGTGGATATTTAAAAAAAAAATTTCAGGATTGTATAATAGCATTGTTTTAGTCAACTTTTTCACTGCTCTGACTAAAAGGACCCAACCAGAACAATTGTAGAGGAGGAAAAAATTATTTGAGGGCTCATGGTTTCAGAGGTCTTAGTCCATAGAAGTCTAGCTCTATTCATTCCCCAGGGGCTAGAGGTGAGGCAGAACATCATGGCGGAAGAGTGTGGCAGAGGGAAGCAGCTCACATGTTGATCATAAAGCAGAGAGACTCCACTATCCAGATACAAAATATATACCCCATAGCCATGCCTCCAATAATCCACATCCTCAAGCCACACCCCACCGGCCTCCACTCAGTTAAGCCCATCAGGGATTAATTCGTGATTAGGTTAAGTCTAGAACCCAATCATTTCTCCTCCAAACCTTCTTGCATTGTCTCACACTTGGGATTTTGGAGGACACCACATCTAAATCATAACAACCATGTTAGTCAGCTTTTTGTCACTTCAACAAAATGCCTGACAAGAACAAATTAGAAGAGAAAAAATTTAGTTTAGCTTATGGTTTCAGAAGATTTAGTCTATTGATGGCCAGATGTTATGGTTTGGATGTGAGGTGTCCCCCAAAAGCTCATGTGTGAGACAATTCAAGGTTTAGAGGACAAATTATTGTGTTGTGAGAGCCTTAACCCAATCAGTGAATAAATCCCTGGGTGGGATTAACTGAGTGGTAACTGAAGGTGGATAGGGTATGGCTGGAGGAGTTGAGTCACTGGAGGTGTGCCTTTGGAGTATATATTTTGGATCTGGTGAGTGGAGTCTCTCTTTCTGCTGCCTAATCATCATGTGAGCTGCTTCCCTCTTCTACACCCTTCCACCATGATGTCCTACCTTACCTTGAGCCCTGAGGAATGGAATCTCTTATCTATGAACTGAGACCTCTGAAACTGTGAGCCCCCAAATAAACTTTTCCTCCTTTAAAATTGTTCTTGTTAGGTCTAAGTCAGAGCAGCAAAAATGTTGACTAAAACACCAGCTCTATTGCTGTGGGTCTGAGGTGAGGCAGAACTTCATGGTAGAAGAGTGAGGCAGAGGAAGATGGCTCAGTTCATGGCAAGTGAGAGAGAGAGAGAGAGAGAGAGAGAGAGAGAGAGAGGGAGAGAGAGAGAGAGAGAGAGAAGATGAGAGGAGAGGAGAGAAGTGGCTGGGGAGAAGATAACCACTTTGAAGGCATATTCCCAGTTACCTACTTCCTCCAACTAGGTCTCACCTCCTAGTAGTCTAGCCAGCTTTCAATGGATTAATCTGTCAAATGGACTAATCAATATACTAATCCATCAGATGGATTAATCCATTAATGAGGTCATATACTTCATGATGCAATTATTTCCTAAAAGTCCCTTTGAATCTTGCTTTATTGGGGACCGTGTTCTTAGCACATGAAATTTTGGAGGACATTCCAGATGCAAAGTAGAACAAATAATGATTACTCAAGTCTGAAAAAGGTGGAGAAGGGTTAATAGGAGGTAAGATAATGAGTACCCCAAAACAGATAAAAGTAATAAGTTCTAGTGTTCTATAGAACAGTGAGGAGGACCATAGTTCATAGTCATTTATTATATATACTTTATGAATAACTAAAATAGAGACACTAGAAGGTGCCATTTAATTTTACCTGCATTTCTCAGGGCACAGAGAAATAAATGGCCCTTTAAAAAAATTCACTTTTTCCCTTTTTGCTGCATTCTTTGAAAAGGGATATCTTTGCTCTGTTTTTCGTCAAGATCTGTTGAGCTCTTAGATTTCTACCTTGAGCTCATAGATATTTTTATTACTATTTTTTAGTTTCAGTGAATATGTTTACTCATGCTTCAATTTACACAGTGGAAAGATTTTCCGAGCATGTGATTTTTAAATCTGCCAACTATGTATCTTTTATGGCTGTTTTCTCCTTTCCTGTAGAATCTGCAGATGATATGCTAATTCCCTCTAGAAGGTTGGTGAGCTCTGAATGAAGTGAATTCTTCCTGGATTTGTTTGCTGATGACCAATGAGAGATGTGTAGGCATCTTCCCCTGGCCCCCAGTGAAAGTTTGGGCAGGTTTGTATTTCTGTGTGTGTTTCTGTGTCTTCGTTTATTTTTTTAATGGTTGTGTGTGTGTGTGTGTGTGTGTGTGTGTGTGTATGTTTCTGTGTTTGTTCATCCGAACCTTCCTGGTACCTGAATGGTTAGGGAAAAATCTAGTGTACTTATCCTATCTCAATTACTTTGTGGATTATTGGTTTTATTGTATGAAACATTCCACTAATTTGAAAAAACATATTCTATGATTTATTTAGAGGTCCATATTTAATGATTTCTTTTGTGTTCTATTGAATCTTTTACTGATGTCACAATGCCCAGACTACATCATCCTAAATATCTATTTGATGATTTTTACATTTGGCACTGCTTCCTCAAATATTCAGTTTTGAGGTCACCATAGGTAGCATGGACTGATTGTAGTTCTCATGGACTGACGTCAAAGGACTTGCAAGGGAACAGGTAAGTAATTAGAATAATTATGATTGTTTCAGAATAGTCAAGTGAGACAATATTCTAGACATTTCTTCCAAAATAGCAAAGGAAGGAAAAGCCCAAAACTTAAGCATGTCATTTGAAAATACATATCCTCAGAAACATATGTCCTAGGAATTATTTTAAAACAATTATATTCATCTTACATGTGAATAATTCTCTGATTTGTCTGAAAGTTTTCTTATTTTTTTCCCCTGGGCTCAGAGTACAAAAATATAATGTATGTCAATTAGCATAATATATCTGCAATGTTACACTTGAAGTTTAAAAAATTGCTTTCCTGAACATGACACTAAACACCAGTTGTGGGAGTTTTATCATGACCATGGAAATTGCACTCAGGGGACCCATGAGGTTAATATTATATTGGAACAGATGATTGCCTAAGATTTGCAGCTGTGGGGACAAAGCTCTTGTCAGACTTCTAAATTGTATAACTTCATTATAAACCCTGCTGCAGGAAGTCTGGGAGCCAAAATAGGATTCCTGAAATTTATGAGCAGAAGCCTATGCACTTCACAAGAGAACTTAAAACAGGTGGAGCAAAATCATAACCTCACGGCTCACTGAGCCGGCTCACCCACGCAGCTGTTCCAAATGCTCAGGGATCTGATGGACAGCACACAGGTGGCCCTGTTCTCATGGCTTTTTACAACAATGGAACATGGTTGGTGTCCTGATGACAGTTTCTGCTACATTCATCAACTTTTAAAATATGTTAACAGAGGAAATACTGCTATTTGTTTACACAAATAAATTGTTTGGGATCAAATGTTAATATTTTTCAGGGATGATCTCAAAGAATGCACTCCTTAAAATACTGGATTGACATCTCTCATTTTGATCAGAATGAGTAAAATAGAGCAGGGTCATCCTTCTAAAGTCTCTCCTAAAAATGACTTTACTGTATTCATGCATAAGGCACAAGGGGACAATTTGCATGATCACATTAGCTCTTAGTAGGCTTAAGTTAGTTGATAAACATATATCCTGGTTCTTTGGTCTTAGGTCTGTAATTTACCTAATTATAAGTAATAACATATTTTAAAAGATATAATTTTAAAATATTGTCCAAAATGCATAAATTGCATTTTATAGAAGTGAACTCAGTTTCATTAATTTATTGATTTATCAATTTTATAATTGTTTGCTAAGTTCTCAGAAGAAAGCACAAGCTTAGGGTGCCTAAAGTTTACAAAGCTTGTACTTTAGCCATCTCATTTGTCCCTATAAGGCAGGCTGGCAGGTGCTACAGAGCCTGTGTAGAGAGGTTGGGGCTTCCAATGCCATATCCAGGATAAGGAGAAATGCAGACTAAGATTTTGGGGGAGTAAAACATCTATTTTTCTCCTATACTCTGTGACTCCCAGATCTATGCTAGAGCCACAATGAATACCAAAAGGAAATATGAGCAGTCCCTTACTTAGACTTGGAGGAGCTTCCTAACCAAGTTGAAAAAAGGAGCATATTGGTTAGAAAACAATCCAATGGTGTTTAGAATTACTCAGGGAATGCAGTTGAGATCTTTCAAATTGGAGCCTTGAGTTCAAGTGGAAATGGCTTTCTAGTCTCCCTCTTAGTAGGATGTTGGCATGGTCTTGCATTGTGGACCAAAAGTCAACCGCTGTGTCACTTTGTTGAGGCTACTTACCAGTGAGAAAGCTCATTAAAAAAAGAAAAGAATTCCTATCTCAAAATGATGTATATGAAAGAAAGACATTCTTATAAAAAATCTGTGGCCTGTCTGGCACATCATTTCCTCCAAACAGGTTAGTAGTGTCACCAATAGTGCAGGGGTTGTCCTTCAATTATCCTATGATAGTGTAATACAACTTAAACCTGCTCACTAGAAAGATGTGTATATAAATATTTTTGAAAAAAATTTCCTGGGAAACTTAAAAACAGAACCACCATTTCCACTTTGGGGCATATATCCAAAGGAAATGAAATCAGTTAGGTTGAAGAGATACCTGCCCTACTATGTTTTTGTAGCAGCATTCAAAATAGCCAAGACATGAAATAATTCAAGTGTCCATCAATGGATGGATAATTAAAGAAAATATAGTATATATATACATAATGGAGTACTATTTATCCTTAATAAGAAAGAAATGATGGTGGCCAGGGATTGGGGAGATGTTGATCAAAGGTCACAAACTCTGTTAGACAAAAAGAATAGTTCAGGGGACCTACTGTACAGAGTGGAAGTTGTGGTTTGCCACTGAAGACCAATAATTACTTACTTTGCTTTTTTTATTTTTTGTCTTTTTTTTAAACATATTTCTCGTGGATTATAGGGAAAAGATATGATTTTTTCAAAAATCACATTGCTTGCAGAAGTTTTCCCCAAATGGTTAATATAAAAATGTCCCCTAAACTGCAGGCCAGTAAAGAGGCTGAAGAATTTGCAGACAGAGCAATGGTGACTTTGAGTTCATGAATACACAAGAAGTCTGCTATACTTACTCTGTCTAGGACAGATTCATGATAGTCGGATTCTCAAGATTAGGATGGACTGACCACCTAGATTCAAGTTCCAGCTTTCTTATGTTGCACAACTCTAACAAAACTCACTAAACCTAGTTATATTTTTTTACAGAATGTGATTATATTATATCCTTTATTCTTAAATGATTGTTGTTAATATCAAGTAGTAAAATGCATGGAAAATTTCAGTATGAAGATTATATTATCCACTGGGCTAAATACAGTGCCATGATCAGAATAGATGCTAAATAAATATTTGCCGATTATTTCTTTTATCTCTTCTAATGAGTATAGAAATGCAGTTTCTAATATTTGAATTGGCATTGAGTTTTGATGGGCAATGATAAAGAAGGAATTCCTTGGCTGTGCTGCAGGTCCAAGTGACAGTTTTAACCCTTATTGTGAGCTGCTCTTCATTTCTTAGAACTCCAGGCCCCATCAGGAACACAACAGGCTGAGTCCTCACTTTTGGCTATGGGTTATGGCATGCACTGGTTTTGGTCACAGCTCAAACATCTGGGACTATTGTAGGATTCTCAGCCTCACTTGATTGGGTGTGAGGGGCTTCAACACCAGTGGATTTATAAGCACTGAATGTTAAAGTCTTAAACCTAGTACCCATCTTCACCAGGCGATCTGGAGCCATTTGGGACCCAAGGAGATAATTTGAGCTTAGAACATTGTTGGCTGTTTCTGCCATATATATAGATAGATAGATGAGTATATTTTTAGCTAAAACTGCTAATGGAGTCTCTCTGCATTCCATCACTGGCTGGTATTATTTATAGGAATTGGTTCACATGATTGTAGACATTGACAGATACAAAGTCATATGAACCAATTCCTAATAATAATACCAGCCAGTGATCAGATGCACAGAGACTCCATTGGCAGATTTACCTAAGACTATACTGAACTATAGATATGGCAGAAACAGTGTGCCAATATTTTTCCATTACAATTGCTCCTTCTCACAGTCTGTACCTGCTAAATTAGAGAACTAGCAAGAGGAACAAAAGTCCTCAGTTTTTTAATTTCTTCATCTGGAAATGGAGACACAGTCTCTTTGCTCCTCAATAGCTTTTAACACATGCCAGCCCTTTTCTCCAAAGTACCACATGCAGCCAGGATTCTGCTTCAGTAAACATCATGAGTGCTAGATGTGGCATGGGGGTCCAGGGTTGTCAATTTGCACATGGGAAATTCACAGGGAAGTTGGAGACAGCACAGGTGTGAATATCAATTCTGGTTCCTGGTTCAGTGGTTCTTTCTCCCTATTGACCTTGACTTGGCAGTAAATCTCTGATGAGAGCAATTAGTGTGTGCAAGGACATTTCTGCTTCTTCAGTGATTTATCTAATGAAATCAAAGATGCATTTACGTAGTGTCAGTATTCCAGGTGTCACCACGTATCATTATTTCAAGTGTCATCAAACCTAAGTACTCCATCAATACAGCTAAACATTCACCAAGTGTCAGTACTTCTTCATCAAAGCAACTTTGATAATTAATTTGAAACCTGTGCCAGCCCTTTCTATTTATGTGTTTAGTACCTGAGGAAATACAATGTTGACTAAGAAAAATAGGCCTAGCCCATCCTCAGCACTTAATTAGATGGTACAGGTGGGTTGTTAAGAACAGAGAAAGAACACATCCATACATAATACAAACACTAAACTTAGGTTCAATTTATACATTTAAAGTATTGTCTACAAAGATTGAGGAGCAGTTCTGGGCTCATAGTTTGAATCCATGCAGTGACAAGATGTATTGGTTGTTTAAATTAAGGAAAATTGCATGGAAATGGAAGGAGACCCTCATTGTTATACAAAATTACATATAAGAGGTTGTGAGGGGAATGGGAAAAAATAAGGAGAGAAATGAATTACAGTAGATGGGGTAGAGAGAGAAGATGGGAGGGGAGGGGAGGGGGGATAGTAGAGGATAGGAAAGGTAGCAGAATACAACAGTTACTATTATGGCATTATGTAAAAATGTAGAAGTGTAACCGATGTGATTCTGCAATCTTTGTAATGTTTTGAATAACCAATAAAAAATAAATAAATTGCAAACTAGAGTGGATAAGGAAAATAGACCAGTTGGGATCTTTTCCTTCTTTAACATCTGGGTATCTGTAAAAAAAAAAAAAATGACTATACGAAGTAGTTATTCCACTTTTTCAAGTTTGCCTCCTTTATTATCTGAAAATAGACTGATTTCACGAAACTTTGGGTTCATCTCTTATGTCCTGAAATGCCCAGGTACAGATTTTTTTTTTTTTAATGACCATGATTAATGGAGCAAATCAAATAAAACCCTGCCCTGGCTTGCCCTCTGGCAGCAGGGCTCTGAGCAGTGTTCTTGCCTGTAGATGACTCACTTCTTAGGCACCTGGACTGCAGCCCTGCTCAGGCTGTGAAGCTGAGGCCCTGGGTTGAGGCAGCATTTGGCTGGGAGCCCAGTCATTTGGGGGCAGGCAGGACGAGTAGACAGACAGGAACAATAGTGGAAAGCAGAGGTTCTGAGGGTTCAGACCTTGGTGCTAAAGGAACTATCAGGGATTGAAGGGCAGAGCTTGAAGTTCCTAGGAATTCACATTTTCGCCCAGGGAGATGGTTTAACTCCAGGGGAAGTCCCTCAGTCATGGACACAGGGGTGCTGGATATGTTGATAAATCTCATGGTGTCCATTTGGAGAAATACATTTAGCATACTGTTCAAGGAGGGTCCTTTGGTCCCCTGGAGTAGACTCACATCCCTGTTAGAAGTGGCTCAGCTTAGAAGTAAATCTAGGGCAGATGGCAAGGTAGAAATTCTGCTCACAAGGTCTATTGCTTGCTTCTGTCTGCCTCTTCCCATTTGGGTAGCCCTGAGTCTCACAAAGGTCTGATTTACGGATGGGTTGGGAGGGTGGCAGTGGCCAACTCTGCCCCTTACTGCTTACTCCCCAGTAAGGGACACTATGTCCTAGTCCCAGGGGAAGCTCTGCTGACATCACAGACTGACAGAGGCAAATGCCTCCTTCTGTGATCTTGGTATTCCCCTCTGTCCTTTTGTTATAAATTCACTCAGATTTCCTTCTGTCTCAGTTAAATAGGAGCCCTTGCTTATGTCGAAGTATCCACCAAAAACCTGTCCCTTTTCCTACTCTGTGCCTTACATATTGGCTGTTAACACTTTGCTTTCACAAATAAAGCTGCCCCTTGGTATCTGTGAGGAATTGCTTCCAGAACCCTACCCAGACTAAAATCCAAGGATACTCAAGTCTTTCTTATAAAATAATTCAATACTTACATATAACCTGTGCATATTCTATCTTATGCTTTAAATTATCTCTAGATTACTTACAATACCTAACACAATATAAAATATTGTGCAAATAGTTGTCATACTATAATGTTTGGGTAATAATGACTAAAAAAAATTCTGTTTGTGTTAAGTACTGATGTAATTTTTTAAAAAAAATATTTGATCCAGGCATCTATCTGTTTCCCTCTGGCTCTCACACCTGTGTCCCTTCTCTCATTTGCAGTAGGTCTTTTCAGACACGTGGCCTCCGATGGCTTCTTCCTTATTATGTCTGACTGGTCCTGAGTCCCCACTGCGGGTGCAGACTTTTCGTACTTCCTATTATATCCCCATCACTTAGAATAAAGAAAACAGAATCTTGCAGAAGCTCAATAACTATGTGTTGAGCGCATGAAAAACATTGACTCCTAACCACCAACCTGAGACCTGTGACTGCCTCATGATGTGGCTCTTTGGCTTTTACTACATTTTCCCCTTCTTTGATGAAGGCTGGAGCTGTAACGGAATGAAAAATGGTCTCCACTATCACACCCTCAAAGTCCAGGGGATTAGAGAGGTGTGAGCATATCATGGGGCAGGGTAAGTAGAAACTTCAGGTGACTAGGAGGATCCTGACAGCAGGAGGAACAAAGGACTTCCTCTTATAATGGGTCCCCATGCTCTCCATCAACAGCTAGAAACAGGATGAGTAATCACATTTCCCTACAACCAATCATCTCATCAAATCCCCCCTCACTTGTTTCTTCAATAAATGGGTTGTACTGGGTGGGATCTATTTCAGATCAATCCTGTTAACATATCAACTCTCACAAAGCATAGCTGGGTTTCTGGTTCCAGAAGGTGGCTTTGGGTGTGTATATATCCCAAGTGCCTTAAGGTATTTCAATCTGGACTCTGTATTGGTTCTTTGGCCTCTTAGCTTCCTATCATGGTTCTAAAAATGTGGTCTCCAGTCCAGCTGCAGCAGCCTCTACTGGAAACTTGGAAATGCAAGTTCTTGGGCCCCTCTCCAGACTGTGAATCTGAAACTCTGGAGGTGAAGCCAGAAACCTTGGCTTTGGCTAGCCCTGCAGTGACTCTAACACAGGCTGACCTTGAGAACCGCTATCCTCACAGCTATGCTGGGAAGAACAGAGAAGGGCATCTGAAATCAGGATCCTTCAGAGGCTGCTTATGGTTCAGACAAGAGAAACTGAGGATGCAGACCAGGATAGGAAAGATGCAGGTGGGTTTATGGTGCATTCATCCAGATGATTGACCACCCTTGACCACTGGAAGACAGAGCCAGCAATCTCTGGACTTGCTCTTCAGCCATGGCCATGAGAGATTATACCCCTGCTGGTGCCCCCTCCCCCAAGTGCAGTGTGCAATGATTAAGGTTTGGGCTGGGATGTAGGTCACCCAGTTTTTAACTCCATATTCAAATTGTTTTGAGTCTTGACCCACATGCAAGGGCAATGAAAACAAGGTTTCTCCTGGGATATTTTGGCACTACCACATCAAATGAAAGCCAAATATGCTTTTCTGGAGGAGGTTAAACATTTCCATTTCCTCTCTTGGACAGAAGTCAGATTTTAATTTTTTTTTTAAGGAATTAAAGTTTCGGCAAAAATTGAAAAAAACCAAAAACACCCAAACTATGTATCATTCAACTTAGTTTCATCACATTGGGAAATATTTGAGGGTTCTTCATGGTTTAATCAATTAATTTTCTCATTTCTAATAAAAGAAAGAAAAAAAGAACATTAATATTATAAAGATGGGCATTCTCTCTGCCCCAGGAAGTAGATTCCTGGGCAATTACAGGAAAGGAACTTCCTCTTTACACTTAATAGATTCCGCAATTGTTATTCCAGAACATTTAGGTATTTTCAGAGATTGAATGGAGAGAGAGAGGTCAAAAGAACATAATGCATAAAAAGGAAATGCTGAGGTTGACCTCTTGTATGTTGGGCCTGTGAATGTTCAGCAGTGGGGTTTCATCCTAACTGGGCAGTCCATATCTGGCATTGCTATTGTCAATCTCTCCCCAGGGGATTGCAACAGGAAGCAAAGTCATTGAACAGCAGCATTGCTTCCTTGCATTCCCAGACTAATCCACATAAACGAGGGTTGGGTTAAAACTTGGAAAGATGACGCTCATATCCTACCCATAGTACTGATAAGTTCACAGACATATTTTTATTGAGCACATTCTATAGAAATCTGTATTGGAGGCACTTAGGATACATTATTGGACCAAAGAAATCTTTACTTTTACAGAGTTTAGATTCTATAAGGCAAAGAAAGTCCCCAAATCTTAAATATGACATGTTGGTGAATTACATAGCATTTAGAAGTTGAGGGGTAAAAAGTTTTATTATTATTATTATTATTATTAAAAATAAAAAGACAACAGGAAGCAAATAAAAGGATCAATTCAAGAGGATGGGTGAAGTTGGGGCTGGGGAGGGGTGCATTTGTGGTCTGGATAATTCTTACAGGAAGTTGAGATTGGAGAAAACACTTGAAGGTGACCAGAGATAGAGCTCTGAAGCTGGCATTGCTATTGTAGAGGGTCCCAGAGTAGAGGGGTAGAGGGTCCCAGGAAGATGAACAGGAAGCACAAAGGGCAGCAGAAAGTGCATGAGAAGCCCAAGTAGACCATGGCTTATGCACGTGCATTGAGATAAAGAAAAAAAGTTTCATGGGACACACTTACTCACTTTGTAATCTATCTGAAATAAGTGATGAGTTTCTAGGTTACATTCTTCCTTTTTAAATTGTGTCTCTCTGCCATTTGACTCTCCTTAGCAGTTCCTTGCTCTGTAGAATTCATTTATCCAATTCCTTGTAGTTACAGCTCATTTTCTGCTTCCCTTATAAAGTATTTTCTCCAAATGTCACATCCAGCTTATTTCATTTTTGTCTGTTGCTCATATGAATAATTAAAAATAATGAGAAAACTCCCTCAACACCAGCTTCTCATGATCTGGTGCCTTGAACATGTGCTGGCCTAAAGTTAGCAGCTCTCAGAACTGACCTTTGGACTTGTCTTGTTGGGGTGCATGACTCTACCATCTGTGATGCAAATTTCTTTTCCATTTTGGGGGATTTTATTTTATCTCTCATTCAACAACTTTTAAAGAGTCATTTCCCAACTAAAAGAGAACATCAATATCATTTTTATCCCCTTCATCTTCAATGCTACACCTGATGACTCCATCTATTTCCAGGATGAAAGATTATTTAGAAATCCATGTGATAGAAAAGAACTTTAGAGGGATGAAATCTATTTCCAAAAGAGTCATGGCAATGCTGTAATAATATTTCACTTTGAGGCAGAGTTTCTTTTTCTGTTAATAAGTAATGTTGTCCCTTTTATTAATGGCCTTGATATTTATTTTTTCTTTAATTATATATTTGATTCAATGTAAGTAAAATAATCTTGTTTGTTTTTCTTTCAATTTGCATAATCCTATTGCTGAAAATATCTTAAAAACTAGAAATAAGAAGTAAGAAGGTTTCACTTAATCACTTAACTTTTATATGAAAAGTCAAGAAGAACTTGAGATGGTTGGGTTTTATTCTAGAATTAAAGTGTGATTTCAGTGCTTCCGTTGAACTAAACTAAAAACTCTCACCTGAATATAAAAGAATCAATGGATTTGTGGAAATGAGACAATTGAACTCTCTAAATGGTTAACCAGACAGCTGAAGTTATAACAATTTCATGACCCTCACTTTGGTGTGTTATTGGAATGCTATTTGAGCAGATTTAAGCAGACTATAGGCATGACAGTCAACCCTTACATCGAACCATTCCTGCTTTCTTTCAACTTTGAGTGAATATTATGTCTGCATCCTTATGTAAAAATGAACCAAATTTTATTTGTATTTTCTCCACCTTAAAGCAGTGCAAAAAAAAAAAATTTTTTTTTTTCACTTAACTCCTAACTCAGTAACAGAATCTCTGTAAAAATGTGTATTATTTTTGAGGTCTCATCTGGGAGAGTTTTATTTACAATAGCCTTCTAAGTAAGCCTTTCCTACAAGAACACATACTGCACAAGCAAAAGAGAAAGGATTTCTGTATTTTGATTGCTTGTACATGAGGTTATGCCATCAACAGGTAAGGCATAACTTAGTTCTTTGATAATATATAATGGTAAATGAAGCTCTTATATTTTTAGTTATTGCAGTAATTTTGGCCCTGAAGTTTTGCACCATCTATCAAGAAGAGGCTTAGTTCTTTAAAATATCCCAATAGCTTTTGCTGAATGATTAGCATACACCCAGAAACTGCACAAAGCACTATTTGGTTTTGGCTGGCCTGATCTGGGCAACCTCTTACAGCACTGTGATTCAGTGATCACATGGTGTTTTAGCTTATTACATTCCATGAAGTGCAAAGAGTAGAGGAGAACTAATGGGTGAGCCAGAGGTATTTTCCATTCTGCATAGCTCCACTGTTGGAACTTGTGTGTTCCATCCTGGACTGGATTAGCTATGACACACAGCTATGACTTATGGCTCCAAGCGACTCGTGTGTTACCTGCAGCCTCAGGTGGCAAGTCAGCTTGACTCAGGCCTGGGCAGGTGCTGGGGATCTCTCTGCTCCTTTCAGTGCACCTCTTCAGGAGCAATGCCAGGAAAGATATGCTATCTGAGAACATTAGGAAAGCTGTCACTTCTCACAGCTCAGCATTGCTGGGAAGATCAAGTTCCCTCCCCTGATCAAGAACACCTGCTGGTTCTACAGGCATCTTCAGGGTGATTGTATGAGTCACAGTGAAGCTTCAGGTTTCACCTGGTGAGGGAGCATGCAGGCGTCATCTCTTGGAGCTGGAAGACACCCTGGGGCCTTGAATATAACTCTTCTCAGATGCAGCATCCCTCTTTGACATCTTGCCAGGCAGTGCCAAGGTGCTTATTTGAAATATAGGTACAGAACCAAGTGTTTGATTTCATTGCTGCTGTTGATAATTGGGCCATTAAAACTCTAGGGGTGCCACACACGTACATTCTCTGGAATTGAGTGCCACAGTCCATGGGGCTCTACCTGATATCTCTGACTAATATTGTTTTATAAATTTGAGAAGTTCATCAAGAAGAGGTTTCTAGGTGAGTTGAAGACCATCTACCTCCACCATCAAAGTGAACCAAGGGAGTGCCCACAGTCAAGTTTTAAGTTCTTTAAAATAATTATTTTTATGTTTGAAACAATCTTAAGGGCTAAACAGGGCTTTCCTAGTATCCCGAGTATCTTGTAGATAGAGAAAACATTATTCTTTCTATCAATTTAACCACGAGAATGGCAGTTCTTCATTACTTGAGTTGAAAGAACTCTACTGTCTTATAGCTTCTCCACATTGGTCCTAGGGTTGCTCTCTGGGGGTTTGTCATGGTCAGTGTTTTAAAAGTAGATATAAGAAATTTGTTAAGAAATTTGTTAAGAATCTGTTCTGGAAAGAAAATAAAGTAATTTAGGAGAAATGGGGGTAAGGAAAAGAACCAAGAAAGATTCGAGCAAAGATCTAGACTGTGTGATACATGGATAATTGGGAGGCAGAGGCAGTCGACCTGCATTTGCCTCCAAGGCAAGGAGCTGGACTTTCTTTCTCCTGTGGACTCAGGCATAGCTGGGACACTTTAACTCCCAAACCCTCCCCACTCTGCCTCATGACTCCAGTAGCCTCAGGATAGTCTTCTGAAGAAAGCCATAGTCTGGTGAAAGGGGTAAATCACTTCACCTATTGCACTTCTAGATGCAAGTTGGTTTTTCACTTTTGTAATACAAAATTCTTCATGTATTTTTACATCATTTGTTTTTCCTGACTAGTATTTAAAACCAAAAAGATATTCTGAAAAATGATCAATGCATATTTTAGGAATGGCATCCCAACAGCATGGCTAAATATTACATTGCATATGGAAATAAAAGAAACAAATGTCAAAGAAAAAAATCTACCAGTGGGTTTAGAAGCTGCCCAGAGGGAATCTAGGGGTGTGTATGCAGAGCTAGTAAGAGAAGCTGAGTGCACTTTAATGTCCATGCCATACCAGGGCCACACATGCTCATCTAACACCACTTCAGTGATCTGAGTGTGGTTCTTGTTTTGAGATACAGTCACCTGTTTGAGAATACTTTTATGTGCACACACTTAAAATGAAGATATTCCAGACTCATTTCATTTATCAGGTATAACTGACCTTCCTTTAAGACTCTCTCAACTTAGCTTGCTTAAGATCGAAATCTAACTTATACTCTCTAAAAGCACTATTTGCCCTGTACAAGAATCATCTTGTTGGGTTTGTGAAATGAAAATCCTTTTCGTCTCCAAGCTCCAGCCTCAGCACTGAGGGTGATGGTAGAGAAGGCAGAGACTGGAACTGCTGCAGAGGGTCTGGCAGATTTCACCATAACTGCTGGATTTCTGGTTTTTATTTCTTCTTTTCATTTTGGTACTGGGAAGTGAATACATGGGTGCTAAACTACTGAGACACTTTCCTGATATTTTTCTTATTTTATTTAGAGATAGGGTCTCATTGAGTTACTTAGGGCCTTGCTAAGTTGCTGAGGCTAGCTTTAAACTTGTGATCCTCCTACCTAAGCCTCCTGAGCAGCTGGGATT
Source organism: Callospermophilus lateralis (assembly GCF_048772815.1). NCBI lineage: Eukaryota > Metazoa > Chordata > Mammalia > Rodentia > Sciuridae > Callospermophilus > Callospermophilus lateralis. The sequence continues at coordinate 100,866,820 of NC_135305.1, forward strand.
ACATCTTGTTTTTGCCAAGATGTGGGTTCTATTCTAAGGCTACACAAGGTAATTAATGACTCCACTCTCCCAGTGTTCTGAAAGAACATTAATTTTCTCTAACTATGTAAGTAAATATATATTGCATGACCCTTTAAGAACAGAGAGGAAATTTTCTAGAAGATCAAATTATCATTATGGTGCTTATCTTTTCTTCCCCAAGATGTTGAGAATTACTATAATATACATTCTTCTGGTTCTTTAAGAAACTATGAATGGTTCTGAAAAGAGAATTAGATTTCTTTGGCCATATAAATGTTCAACTGGGAAGTCTCCTCCTACTGAGGCCGTGCCTGCAGCACACCAAGGACAGGGGTGGAGAGGGTTCCTGTAGGAAGAGAAGCAAATTGCTCAGAAGGATATTTAGATTCAGCAAAGGGGCATCAAGCTAAGTGAATAAAGTTCCTGCCACATCTGCTTCCTTTTGGTTACTTTGATGCCCCTGTTGTCTTCTCTGCCTGATCTAGATTCCTTCTGGTCTCAGTATGCTGGACTTCTTTCCTGAATCCTGTCTAAAGGTGTCCCAACAAGCCACAACCCAATAGTCAATATATATATATATATATATATATATATATATATATATATATATATATATATATATTACTTTCCTTTAGGACTCATGATCCTTGAGTTTCTAAAAGGATATAAAGTAGATTATAAAGGTGAACAAGGTATAGAATAAGATACCTTGTGCTCTTTAAAATAAAAGCAGAAAAACAAATACATTTATGGTTAAGAAACTGCCCTAGCTAAAGTGAGACTCTGATGTCACCTGTATGGCCTTGAGTAGTTGGTGCCATGCCCTTGGGGTCCAGTGTCCTGGTCTGTGCAAGTTCAGTGAAGTTCCTAGGAGCTGTCTTCCTGCTGTTCTGTGTTTTGCACATGCCCACTGATGTCCCTGTAGTACTCAAAGAAGAGGCAGCCTGCCAGCATCACAAATAAGACCTTACTGAAAACATGGTGTATACACTGTGATGTTATGAGGTACATGTTGATATTATGAGATGTATGTTGGTTTTTATCTACTGTTCCTAGTTCATAAGTTCCTCTTCAAGGAAGTTCATAGAAACTAAAATTACTCTTTCCCAAGGCTAGACTAGATTAGAACTCTAGTCTTTCCTGCCTTTCTGCCATGGAGCTGGCCAGAAAGAAAAATTACACGATTCCTCATTCCAGAAGGGGGTCCTGCCTCATACCCCAGAGAAAGGAATGGTGCAAGGAGAAGTGAAGAAGAATCTGAACAGACAGACCTTGCTGGTTTCCCCACCCAGTCAATCATATTCCCACATGGTTGTCCATGCTTCAGTCACATCTATGCAATGAAGTCTTCACACAGCCACAAGAGGACAGGGACAGAAGAACTTTCAGACAGCTAAACACACGGAGGTTCCTAGAGGGTAATGATTCTAGAGGGGTCATGGAAGCCCTGCACCCCTCTTCTCATGTACCTCTCCCTGTGCTTCTCTTTATCTGTACCCTTGGTAATATCCTTATAATAAACTGATAAATGTGTTTTCCAGAGTACTGTGAGCTGCTTGAACAAATTAATCAAATATGAGGAGAGGATACAGGATCCCTGACTTATAGCTGATTGGTCAGAAGCATAGCTAAAACAACTTGGGAAATGTGATTGGCATCTGAAGTGGAGACCATCTTAGGGTCTAAGCTCTCAACCTGTAAGATCTGATGTTACCTCCAGATAGATAGTGTCAGAAGTGAAATAGATTAGTAGACACAAAATGGTGTTAACTGCAGAATTGTTTGTTTGCTGCTGGGGAGAAATCCCTGCACCTTTTGAGGTCACAGAAGTGATCTGTATTGTGAGAATATGGGAGAAGAAACTGAGTCTGAGTTTTTATTTTTCTACATATACACAGCAGAATACTGCTCAGTCATAAAAGGAAAGATTTCCTGTCCTCTTCAGTAACATGGATGAACATGGAAGACGCTATGCCAATGGGAATAAGCCAGGCATGGAAAGATAAATATCACGGTATCACTTACTTGTGGATTTCAAAAAAAAAAAAAAAAAAAAAAAAAAAAAAAACTCTGATTCTATAAGTGCACAATGTTGAATAATGGAAAGAGAGCAGGAAAAAGCAGATGATGGTACAAGGTTATATTTTGACAGGAGGATCAAGGCCTGGTGTTCTATAGCCTAGTAGAGTGACTATAGTTAACAATAATGTAGTCTAAATTTCAAAATATTACAGTAGAGGATTTTGATTGCTCTTTTTTTGTTTTTATTTTTTGGGAACCAGGGATTAAACTTAGGGACACTTGGCCACTGAGCCACATACCCAGCCCTATTTTGTATTTTATTTAGAAACTGTCTCACTAATTGCTTAGCATTGCACTTTTGCTGAGACTGGTTTTGAATTCATAATCCTCCTGCCTCAGTCTCCCAAGCTGCTGGGATTACAGGAATGCATCACCTTTAAAAACATTAGCAAAAACTGGTTGTATGTGCGGAGAAACTTTGTTGAAAGCTAATTAAAAAATCAGAATTACATCATGTAAGGACAAATATTAACATTAAAATGCTAAGTGATTGTGAAACATTCATATTTTATGTTTATGGAAGTGTGAATTCTCATTTTCATGTATCCTTAGAGAATTGCACTGGAGAAGTAAGAGTCCCAGAGGGAATACCCCTACAGAAGTTATGGTGTATCATTTGCCAACAATATCACTGTCCTGTGAAACCTTTTCCTCCCAACAACCATCTCCATCCCTTACTTCCGAAAGTGCATTAACGTCATCTCTAGGTTTTATTGTTTTCTTAACAATTTCAGCCCACTTCCAAGAACATCGTATTATTCACAGGGATTCTGAATGTTTCTGGAATGGTGAAAACATGCACTTTAATTGCTAGAATCAGATAGCTGTGTTACCCATCACATGCAGAGTTGTTGTCTAATACCTCATGTGGGAAGAGGCATCATCGGTTCCTGAAGGAGTGCAAATGTGGCCAACAGAAGGCCTTTCAGCTGGGGAGTACGGCTGGCCCCAAGGCAAAGGTTTGTAGTCGGTGAGGGAGACAGACAGTTGCCATCATGCTGGGGACAGAGCACATGTAAAGGAGTGGGCAAGTAAGGCAGTCTCTCTCACATGGAAGGACCTTGAGCTTCATTGTATAAGGACATCTGGGTTCATTGTATTAGGAAGTTCAGTCTAAATATTTAAATGAGCTCAATGGAGGTGAGAGCATCAAGAGAAATGGAGAAATGAGCAGGTGATTGAGGTAGTAATCTTGGCGAGGTGGATACGACTTAGACTAAGGCAGTGAGAACCAAAAGGAAGGGGCCAAAAGGAAGGGATGGATGGACATAATTTAGTGAAGCTAAATACGCCAACTGGTGGTAAGGTGACAGGTTGGTGTAGTGGTGATGCAGAGGAAGGAATCAGTGATGGCTCCATGTGTGGGAGTGTTTTCAAGAGACACTGACATATTTCAAGGAGGAGAGGCATGGAAGAAGTGAGCGCAATGTGAGGTGTGCTGAGCCTGTTGGTCACTCTTGGTGAACTCGCACAAGGTATGGGCTCTAGGGTTGTGGTGTTTTGGGACTTGTGGGCTAGTGGCTTCATTAGTACAGAGGAACTAAAGCTACTGGTCTGGAAAAGCTTGGCTGGGAGGATCATGTTGGGAGTTAATTAAAGAGAAGATGAGGTTGAATTAGGTGTGTTCATGCAGAAAGTGGAGGTGAGGGAGAGAAGAGGAGAAGGACTAAAAAAGAAATGTTCAGAGAGAAATGTGTTAGGAGAACTCAAGGAGAGGTCTGACCACTCAGACCCACTCTTATGGTTTAGACATGAGGTGTCCCCAAAAGCTCATGTGTGAGACATCACGGAAATGTTCATAGATGATATTAGATTATGAGAGCTGTACCCTCATCAGTGTATTATCCATTTGACAGATTGATCATTTGAACGGGCTACTGTAGTGGGTGGTGACTATAGGCAGGTAGGATGTGGCTGGAGCAATGGTCACTGGGGGCATGCCTTTGGGGTTTTATTTTGTCCTTGGAGAATGAATCTTTCTCTGCTTCCTGGTTGCCATGTCCTGAACTGCTTTCCTCTGCCATGCAGTTCTGACATGATGTTCTGTGTCGGGCCCAGGGCAATGGAGTTGATCTTCCATGGATTGAATCCCTAAAACTATGAACCAAAATAATTTTTTCCTCCTCTAGGCTGTTCTTGTCAGGTAGATTGGTCACAGTGATAAAAAAAAAAAAAACTAACCAAGAGTTGCACAGGTTGGAGAGGGGTGAGCTGTGAAGAAAAGACTTGTGTATAAAGTTTTTTGAGAGGATATGTCCAGGCCTGCCCATCCAATGGGAGGTCTTGTCTTGATACATTGAGACCACAAAAGTAACTCAGATTGATGGATTTGAGGTGACAGAAAATAATTTCTAACAGTTTGGGAGATTGGAAGTCCAAGGTTAAGGCACTGGCAGATTTGATGTCTAATGAGGGCCCTCTTCCTGGTCCATAGACAGCTATATCCTTTTGCTGTGTCTTCATGTAGTAGAAGAGTTGAGGGAGCTCTCTAGAGTCCCTTTGATAAGGACACTAATCTCATGGATGAGTACATCATCCTCATGACTTAAACACCTCCCCCAAGCTTCACTTCCTAAGAGTGATACATGGAAAGAGAGGAAATATTTCCACATGAATTTTGTGGAGACATAAGCATCTAATCCATAGCAGAGCTGTCCTGTGGTTCACCATGGTAGGCATAAAGTCCTGGCCTATTCCTTGGAAGCAGCATCTCCTGTCTCCCACCAGGTTTTCCAAGCCATGTATGTTTGTGTGAACTGTGTTTATCAGGAAGAGGCCTGTGCAGCCTCCTGCCTGGTGTATGACACCCATGGAAAGTGTTTTAGTCAGCTTTTTTGCTCCTTTGACTAAAAGAGCTGACAAGAACAATTGTAGGGGAACAAAAGTTAAGGGCTCATGATTTCAGAGGTCTCTGTTGGCATCTGTCTCCATTCCTTGGGGCTCCAGGTGAGGCTGAATATCTTGGTGGAAGAGTGTGGCTCACAGAATGATCAGAAAGCAAAGAGAAGGAGATCTCCATTTGCCAAATACAAATATATGACGAAAGCCACACACCCCAATTCTCCACCTCTTCCAGCCACACCCTACTTGCCTCTAGTTACCATTCAGTTGGTCCCATCAGGGGATTAATTCACTAATTGGGTTAAGGTTCTCACAACCCAATCATTTCTTCTCTGAACCTTCTCACATTGTCTCACATGTGAGCTCTTTGGGGACGCCTCACATCCAAACCATAACACAAAGGTCTGAGCTGAGTAGGCTCACTCCTGGGAAAGAGGAGTGTCCAGCCATCTGGCTTATGCTCAGCTATACTCATGTCATCTACAGGGTCAACCGTGTGCAGGTGAAGAAGGACAGAGAGGAGACCTAGCCAATCCTAGGGAGTGTCTGGCTGCTCTCCCTGGCAATTGTTAATAGGGAAACATATATTATATCTTCTTTCCCTTCCCCAGTCCCTGCTCTAGGATTCCTGCTCTCCACCTGAGTGACCTCAAAAGAAAGAGAGTTTTCCAATGTGTTTAACATGACAATTAAAGCCATAGGAAAGAAAAAAGAATGTTATATATTGAGATGGTCTTTTCTTGTTCGGTTCTTGAGAAAATAGACATGACACTTGAGTGTCCTAAAACTGACATCTGAGGCAGAAACAAAAATAACTTAGGATCCTAGAACATTCGTCTGCATTTATGGGTGAGACATGGAGGCCCAGAGAAGTGTTCTGAGTGTCCAGGACCAGCCAGTTCAGACAGGGGCCAAGTGGGGCATCCCTTAGCTACAACCAGGAGGGACAGGAGAGGTGCCAGGTATGGGGGTTGCAGGAGCTGTGGTTGTATGCATGATAACTCACACTTGCACAGCATCACTTACACAGAAGCATAGTGACACATGCACAGAAACACACCAACACATAACACACACACATAAAAACTCAACACTATACTCTTGCACACACAGTGACATTCAAATACAGTGACAAATACAGGACGCACTCAGTGACACATTCAACTGGTTACACCCTACAATATATGTACTCTCACCTCACATAGTCACATAGACACCTAACTACCACTCCTGTATATGATAGTCCACCCATATATACAATCACACATTACACACTCACAGGATTACACACCCACATTATAAAAATCGCATTATGTACTCTGCACATGGTTACACACTCATGTTATACACACAATTGCACACTCATGCACATGGCTGCATGTCTGTTTAAAGCCTGTTTCTTGGACATAAAATCTGGGGAAGAGAGACTAGGGTTAAAGAAAGCAGGGAGCCTCTTTCCTTTGGGTCTAGGAAAGCAATTTATCAGTAATGATGTCAGTGAAAATTGCCAGCCAGCCGTGTTAGTATGATGTAACTGTCCATACTGATATATAGAATAATTATGAAAATTAAGAACCATAAAATTATAGTATAGTCAATATTTTGGAGAATCTGAAATTAATGCAGATAATTGAGTTAGAAATGCACTAATAATCTTTTATGTTTTTATTGCACTTCTAAGAATTTCTTCCTTTTTCTTTTTCAAACTGAAGGCCCGCCATGTGGGTGAACAGGCATGGAAACTTCATTCCATTTTAAATACAAAGAAACTAAGTCTCAGAGTGGCCCCACCCAAAGATTGCCCACTTTGTTGTGTGTGCCCAAAGACAGTTCTATAGGAAGGATGGACTCCAAGCTTTGAAAGGATTTCTTACTAACATCATAGCTGACCTGCTGGGAGCTGTACAGGAAAGCAGAGATCTGCAGGCATCCAGCTCAGTTATTCCAAGGCTGGCTGTGGTTGCTGTCTTCATCCTACATGGAAGCTTCTGGGTGGTCTCCAACATGAACTTTATGCTTTGATTCTTTATCTTGTTTATGATCTTGTTTCACAGCTGTATCCATTACTCAACTCCAAGACGTTCAACTTGAAATGTGAAGCTACAAGAGATGAGTTTGGGGCTATGATTGCATGGTCTTAAGGCCTTTCTGATAATGAAAATGTGCTGATTGCAATGTGCTGCTTAGATTCTATTGCTGGTTCCTGGATCCAGATATATTTTGTTTGGCCAAAGAGTGGATACCATGTGACTTTTAGGAGACATATGAAATCTGGGTAGGATGGAGAATAAATTTCCTTATGTTGGAATTGGTACCACTTCAAAGTGGAATAAAAAACAAAGCAGAGATTTCTATATTGAGTAACATAGTTACCAGACACAAATCTGGCTCTGACTTAGAGGAAAATAATGATTTAAGAATTTTTAGGTATGTGCTTGGGGATAGTGAATCAATTATCAATTGATGCATAACAAACAACTCCAAAATTTAGTGGCTCTAAACAATAGCCAGTTACTTTATTCTGGGGTCTGTGTATGGTCTGGATTCAGCTGGACATTTCTTTGGTCATTTAGGCAACTAAAGTCATCTGGAACTATACTGTGTAACATAGTAGCAACTAGCTACATGTGGCTATTTAATTTTAATTATTAATTAACTAAAAAATTAAATCTTCTATTTTCACACATACTGGCTACATGTTAGGTGCTTACCAGGTATATGGGGATGAAAGGTGCCAAGTAAAACAACACAATTAAAGAACATTTCCACCATTGTAACATGTTCTGCTACAGAGTAAGCACCTGGAGTTCCGACCAAGATGACATAGTCTTGGATGTCCTCTGTCTTGCATCTGGTACTGGTGCTGACTGCCTGATGGGTTCCAGCTCATCCCAGGCTATTCTAGTTTCTCATGTAGGCTGGATTTGAAAACCAGTGAACAAAAAGACAAGGCCCAATATTCAAGGTGTTTAAAAGCCTCTGCTGACATCCATGCATTCACGCCTCATTGGCAAAGCAGATTGCAAGACCAAGCCCAGAGTTAACAAGGGAGGGGTCTGAACACATCCCATATAGTATGACTCATTGAGGGTGGTAAGACTCACATGATTTTTTTGAATGATCAACAAGCACTTTTCTTTGTAGAGAATGGCATAATTTTCAAAGCATCATTTAGTTCATGATCTTTGTTAGGTTCACATCAGCCAGTTTGTAAAGTTATACAACAAGATCTAAATATCATCACAAGATGATAATGGTTGCCAGTCTCTGCAGTTGGCACCAACACCTTTTGGTTTTTCACTTGTGTAGTACATGTTGGCAGTGGTGAGCACACATCTGGGTGCATCTCTGCTCCAGGCACTTTCTTCCCTCCATGATCCAGGCCAAGTAGACAGCCTCTGTGTAGGGCATGCCATTCACCAGTTGTGGCCAAATGGCCCTCACCAGGCATTCTGCTGGCAAAGCCGATCATAATGATGTCCACCATGGCCGTCCACCATGGCACTCTACCATGGTTCATGGTTCACTCCTCCTACCAGGGGCCCTGCCTGCAACATGCCAATCTTGGTACATGCATGCTTCCCAGAGGAAGAAGAGCAAATTGCTCAGAACAATAGTTAGATTGATCAAAAGGCACTACAATAACTTAGTGAAGTTCCTGACATGCTTGCCTTCTCTTTAGTTCTTTTGTTGTCCCAGTTGTTTTCTTTGCCTGGAGCTCTATTCCTTCTTGTCTTCAAATGCCCTACTTATAAACCCAATCCTTTTGTGTAAAGGCACCTCAACAGGCCTGCTGCCCAACTGTCACATGAATATTCATGCTACTTATCTTGAAATAGTGTGATAGATACACACACAAACACACACACTCGTTAGCATCTGGACTCAGTATAAATAGAGTTGTTCACCACTCTATATCTCTGTGTGTTGATGGCAGAAGAATTAATATTCAATGAACATTTGTTCAGATATATGTAGGAGGTAAGAATTGTTATACTGTTTTCTTGATGAGGAATTGAAGGCTCAAAATTACACATGGAAAATAAAGCTAAGTTTTTCATAAAGGAGAAAAGAAAATTCAATAATGAATGTAATCCAACTGTGTAGTCTAATAGCTTCTGATACAGTATCATCTTCTGAGTGGCACTTTCTTGCTTCCGTGCACTTGCTACTTGAAACAGGTTCTGGTCTAGACGCTATCAGTGGACAAGATGGACAAAGACCACTGCTTCCTTCCTGCAGTCACATCTTTTTCAGAGAGCCAAACAATACCAAATATAATGAGCAAATAAATGATATGGTAGGTTAATGAAGAGTGGGCAGATAGGGCTGAATGAGTATCTCTATATCTGGATTCAGCTTCCCAGATTCAGGGTGAGCCTCACTGGGAAGGTAAGGGACCATCTGGCAGGAGTCCCCTGGGGGAAGGGGTCGTCAGGTGGGAGCATCTGAGGGAGGTTCAGAGGAAGTATGAGGAGTCTAGGTGGAGAATGAAGAGGTCAGGGAAGGGCATATCGGTCAGGATTCTCCAGAGACACAGAAACAATAAGATGGATGAATAGATTGATAGATGAGAGGGAATTTATGATGGGAATTGACGGAGGCGTTATGGAAGCTAAGAAATCCCACAATTGGCCATCTGTAAACTGAAGTTCCAAGATGCTGACATTATGGCCCAATTCACGCCCAATGGCCTCAGGACCAGGGAAGCTGTGGTATAACTCTCAGTTTGACACTGAAGACTGGAGAGGTCTGGGGGCCATGGATGCAACTTCCAGGCTCCAAAGACAGAGAGAGGTATTTGGAGTTTTGATGTTTAAGGCTAGGAGGTAGGAGTAAAAGATGTCCCAATTCCAGGAGGTGGGTTGGAGCAGGCAAGAAAATGAATTCACCTTTTCGCTGCCTTTTGTTCCATCCTGGCCCCCAGATGATGATAAGGTGCCCACCCACATTGAAGGTGGATTTTTCCTACTCAGGCCCCCAAACTCACACACCAATATTCTCTGAAAACTCACAAACACACCTGGAAATAATGCTCCACCAGCGCTCTATCTAGGTGTCCCTTAGTCCAGCCAAGTTAATACTTAAAATCAACCTCCACGGGGCCCAGAAGTTTCTTCTGGATGAAACAAAGGGTCATCCCTAGGTCTGCAGCAATGCAGCAGGACCTTCTATCTATCTTCCAAATTTCCCTCCAGATGAAATGAGCATCCAACAACTGTGGCTGTATCTAGATCTTTATCTATTTTTATCCTCTACTTTTCATTTTAACAGTCATGTGAAAACCATTTTCCTTGAATTTTATTCAGTCACAAAGAAGAATAGAATCATGTCATTTACAAGAAAATGGATGGAGATTGTGAGCATTATAATAAGTGAAATATGCCAAACTCAGATGGTCAAGGGTTGTACTTTTTCTCTCATATGTGGATCCTAGAGATAATAAAGAAAAAGAAAGATGGGAGTGGGTGGGTATGTCACAAAAATAGAAGAGACACTAGAAAAGGAAAGAGATAAGGGGAGAAGAAGTGAAGAGAAAGAGGAAATACTGAGAAATGATTTTATTGTTATATCATGTGCATGTATGAATAAGTAACAATGAATCCCACTATTATGTGTATGTATAACACAACAATAAACTAGGGAAAAATAAAATAAAAAAATAAGAAATAGATTAGGAGAAAACATTCTCTCATATTAGTTAAAAATTCTTTGTGTATTTGCCATAAAACTCTAAACCATTTGAGCCTTGGGAAGAGCAAAGCATAATTTGTGAGGTTATGGAACCAAAAATGGCTGGTGTTTTGACTGTCAGTCAGATGGTCAGGAAATGGCCTGGCCTCCTTGGGGCTGGATAAGGGAGGCTTCTCTCTCTCTCTCTCTCTCTCTCTCTCTCTCTCTCTCTCTCTCATCTATTTATAAATCAATTGACTAATCTATCAAGAGGGAATCTCTGACATTCAGATATTGGCCTGACTCTCATAGGTACCTTGTGTGGTATTTTCCTTTTAGACATAAAGAGTATCACAAAATGAAAATCTCAAGACAGGTTTGATCTGAGATCATGACAAAATGAGATAAAGTAAATCTACCTCTTAATTGTGTTCATAAACAGAAAAAAATAAGGTCACTGTGCAACCTACAAAATAGCAACATCCCCCATGTATTGAGTGACTCCCATTTTCTAGCATTCAATCTAAGGAAAACTCTGCCTCTATGGACTCTCTCCCAAATCACCCACCCAAATCCAAATATTACCATAGCTTTTTGTATTCCCTTCTACTCTATTGAAATGTCCCACAGTTCTCATGTTTACCACATGATAGTGTGTGTGTGTGTGTGTGTGTGTGTGTGTGTGTTTACTTTTCCTATAAACCTTCACACTTAGTCTGAATGACAAAGCTGTCCAGGACTTTTAACCACGTGCCTGGTAAAACATGGCTCTCAGAAGCAAACACCCCACCGTTCAGTTCTGACCATGGAGGCAGTGTCCAGCTATGACTGGGAACTTGTTTTGCATATTTAATTTGAAAACATCATGAAAATTGAGCCCTGATGGTGCAACATTCTAACATCACCTTCCCTCGGAGCGGATTCAGAATGAATGAAGTGCACGCTGGTGTTGCAACAAAGCAAAGTACATGGCAGCTTCCTCAACTTTTCAGCCTAGATCATTGGCCTGTTTTCACTAATATCCTCTGATGATTTCTGTGTTTTGGAAAAGCATCATTTAGTAGAAAGAGTGACTGTGTTCCCTTAAGCCTTGGTTTCACCAGTTGTGAAAGAGAAAGTGGTTCGTGGACCCTTCCTATGGTGGTTGGATAAGTAATTTAGACAATGAGCATGAAGAGTAAAAATAAATGTAGGTAGCTGTGAAGCATCTAGTGCATAAGTCTTGTGGACCTGGGGTGAGGGGGCATTTGTAATCAGGTTGGTATCTGTCCATCACAGGCATCTCTGAGTCAGTGACAGAGACGTGACAACAGGAATTCTCCCACAGGAAGGTGGGTGAATCATGACATCCCTCCTGTCTCTGCCAAGCTCCACAGAGGCATGTGGAACTCAGGTTCTGGGACACAGGGTTCATGGGTTTCACCACACTCCAGCCAGGCATGGCCACTTCTGGTGAGATGATTCCAGGAAATAATTTACCATGGGCCTCTGTTGTTTTAAAGTAGATTTGTTTATTTAAAATAAATAAATAAATAAGGTTTAGATGGAAGGGGGGAAAGGAGAAAAGAATTTAACCCACTCTCTTTCAAAGGATTAGGGCCCTTGATAAAAGTGAGCAGAGAGACTGGGAGGGAAAGTTTCTCTCCTGTGGTTGACAGCAGCTCAGACACAGGCTAGCTGACATCCTTCCAGCTATGCACAAGCTGTGACCAAAGCCCCAGTAGGTGTAAACCTGGAATGAGGCTGGTGCCAATTGTGTAACCACACAATATATATGGAAAGGCCACCTATGAAGAAGGCGACCCTGGAATAGGCAGGAGACATGCACCAGGACATCCTCATGTCCTCATGGGTGTGACTTCTCAGACTGGCTCTTTAGCCATAAATTTGGGTCCAAATTTACTGGCCCATTCTAAGGTTCCTACCCTTGGGACTGGGAATGTGGCTCAGTGGTAGATTGCTTGCCAGGCATACATTAGCACCTGGTTCAATTCTCAACACTGCAAAACAAACAAAAACAACTAAGGTTGCTGCTCATTGGAGAATCTATAATTTTATGATGCAGAAGGGATATTCTTAAATGGACTACCCTCCTCCAGGGGACTTGGTGCAACACTGGGAGGTGAAGGAGGAGTTTCCAGAGAACAGCTTTGAAGGATGACTGGGAAAGCAGAATGACCACCAAGACTCTAGAATAAATGTGAGGAAGAAATGATCCCAAGCTAAGACTGAATGGAAGCCTAAAGGAAGCTTGCTTTCAAATGGCAAGTGTTCTATTTCATTTAGCACCCTTTGACTCATATTTAAAGGTATTTAGGAGGTCATGTGAAAACATCTGTTTCCTCTGTTCAGAGTAAAGCATGTTATAGTTTAGCTCAATAATATTCCCTAAAGCCTCATATATTGAAGGTTTGGTCCCTGATGCAGCAATGTTCAGAGGTGTACCTCTTCGGAAGCAGGTGAATCATGAGGGCTTAAATTTGATCAATGGATTAATCCATTGAAGCATTCATAACTGATGTTTATTGGGAGGTGGTGAAAACTATAGGAGATAGGCCCTGGTGGATCATGTTGGCATGCCTTTGAAGGGTGTATCTTGTCCCTAGTTCCTTGCTTTCTCCACTTCCTGGCTTCCCTGAGGTGAACAGTTTTGCTTTGCTACACCCTACCACCATGATGTTCTGCCCTACCATAGGCCCACAACAATGATGTCAGCCAACCATGGACTGAAACCTCTGAAACCATGAGCCAAAATAAATCTTCCCTCAGTTGCTTGTTTTTCTCAGCTATTTTGTCACAGTGATGTAAAACTGACTAACATATATGTTAATTCTCAAGAATATTTAATATTCAAATACTTTTTGGCGAAAGACAGCAATGTTTTAATTAAAAGTTAGTTTACAGAATCTTCAGGAAAATGTGATCTTTGCAGACTTCTTTTGGATGATTCTTTTCTTATAACACTTTGCTTGGTTTTTCAGTAGAAATGATGTCTGTGCTCCATTGCCTTTCAATGAAAAAATTACTAGACAGGTTGAAAATAAGACATAATGTCTGTAAAATCTGGAATTCAAAAGCCTCACTTGGTGAAATTAAATAACCATAAAATTCAATTTTAAGGACTTGCAATTTCAAAAACTTAGTGCAAATAATGCATTTTTATTGTTTCAATATGGAAACAAAGCTCTCAGTTGTCTTGCTTTGCTTGGGTGGAGGTTACAGTTGGTTCATATATCTGGTCAACTTAGCAATAACTACTTACCCCTGTCTCTCCTACATATAGCCTAAGGTGGCTTTTCACACCAGCCTCTGCACATCTTAATGGACTTTGTTTCATCAAGGTCTGGCTTACAGCAACTGATCAATAAGGGTGGTTGAAAATAACTGAGTGAAAGTGCACAGCCATGCTGTCTGTTGGCAAGTGAAGAATCAGCAGGAATTCAAGAACAATTACAAGTTTTTCTCCTGCTTGTGTTATGCTGTGACTACAAGCACATGAAGCCAGGCACAAAAGTCCAATGTGAGCCCATTGGGAGGGGTTGGGAGGCAGCCAAGCCTGGACTCATACAGGATTTAGAGACAGGGTGACAGTTTCCAGGTGTTAGAAAAACTCAATGTGATTTGGGAATAATTTCCAGTTAAAATTAGGATATCTTTGAAAGGTAGTGGTGGTTTAGTATTTTCAGCTTGTTAATATTCATAGACATCCAGTTAATTTTGAGCATAGAGCTGATGCTGATGATGCACCATATGAAGTGGAATTACCTCTGTGATTTATTGTAGGAACTGCTCTTGGCCACTGTCCTTGAATGGGGAGTCTGCACACAGGTGAGAATTTTTCCCCTCCATACCCATGGGATCTCTCATATCTGAGCAATGCTCCCTGGACTTCTGTCCTTCCCAAGTCTGTGCATGAAGGAGTTAGAGAAGTAGATCCCAAGATCATGGGGACTCTGATGACGAGATGAGTGGCCTAGAGGACTGTAAGATTTCCTGGGAAACTCTGTTTCAGCCAGGTCACCTTGACTGCTTTTCTACAATCTTTGCAACTTCATGAAGGGTCAGGTTGAAAATCCCATTTAGGTCTTCCTGGTGATAAAAGTAAAGTCTTCAAACCCTCAAGGATCTTTGGGTTTGATTCGCAGACCACAGGGGAGCTCAGAGATCTGGGGCTTTGGACAGGGCAGGAGAGGGAGATGTTGCCTCTTGGAGGAAGGGGCAGTTGTAGGGCCTTCTTGGGTAGGTAAGTTTTGTACCATACATAGAGGCACTGCCCAGCTGAAGGAGACACTGATGCCCAGGGCAAATGGGAACTCTGTTCCAGTGGGCAACTCAGACAGAAGGTATTTACCCGTTTGTGGAACACATTTGTGGAACTTTGACCAAGGATGATTCGCATATCTGCTGTCCCATAAGGAAGAATGGTGAGGGAGGCAGAGCAGACCCAGAGGAGGAGGAGTCAGGACTGACTTGGGCAGGGTGGGTGGGACACAGCTGGGCGTAGAGAAACCTCCAGTGGAAACCTGTGGAAATCCCACACTGGGGATGGACAGGTGACTTCTCCAGGGAGATACCAGGTCCTGCCTCTGCTGTGGTGTCTAGATGCTGGTCACTAGAAAATGGGATGGGGGAGAACTTTGGTCTTTACAATATAGTTAGATCAGGTAGGCAAATCTTTGATTTATGCATTTTTAATTAATAAAATATGCCATGAAATTAGCCAATTTTGGCAGGGTCCACCAGAGCATTAAAAGGGTCCTCTGAGATGTTGCTAAATTTGAAGGTAGTTTAAAGGGACCACAAGTCAAGCAAAGTCAAAGTTGATAGTATGTTTATTTCTTTTATTTTTTTAGTTTTTATTTCTATGTTTTTGCAATGTTGGTATTGAATCCAGGTCCTTGCCTGTGCTAGGCAGGCATTCTACCATTGAACTACATCCCCAGCCCCTATAAGTGAGCAGTTTCATGAGCTGGGAATGGCTCTCCACTGACAGCCAGGAAGGAAATGGGAATTCAGCCCTAAAATACCAAAGAACTGAGTTCTTCCAGTTACCAAACAAGGAAGCAATCCTCCCTAGAGCCTCTAGGAAGGAAAAAGAACCTGCAGACACCTTGTCTGGTGAGAACTATGTCAGACTCTGACCTCCAGAATGGTGAGATTGTAACTTTGTGTTGACATTGCTGTGCTTGCGGTAACTTGTTATGGCAACAATAGAAGACAAATACAGTGAGGAATGTTTCTTGTTTCCTAATGAGGACAATTGCTTTGGAGATATTCAGGGGTATGCCTGACACCATGTAGGCATTGGTGATGAAAAGAATGCACTCCCACCCGTGATCCCTCCGCCACCTGTGACTGATCCCACCTATACCTATAGGTTAAACATGATATGAAGTGTGTGGATTTACAGAAAAGAGACTTTTTTAAAAAAAAATTGTTTGTTTAACAGGTATTCTGAATATAGTTCAGGCATGTTTC
Source organism: Callospermophilus lateralis (assembly GCF_048772815.1). Lineage (NCBI taxonomy): Eukaryota > Metazoa > Chordata > Mammalia > Rodentia > Sciuridae > Callospermophilus > Callospermophilus lateralis. The sequence continues at coordinate 100,882,915 of NC_135305.1, forward strand.
AAAATACATAGTTCAGGGGAAAGGTAGGCAAATCTTTGATTTATGCATGGCCTTGCTGAAGAGGTAGGCTATTTTTCCCCCCTCATTCATCCATAAGAACCATTTCCACATTAAAAAAAATAGCTCAAGGCTGGGGATGTGGCTCAAGCGGTAGCGCGCTCGCCTGGCATGCGTGCGGCCCGGGTTCGATCCTCAGCACCACATACAAACAAAGATGTTGTGTCCGCCAAGAACTAAAAAATAAATAATAAAATTCTCTCTCTCTCTCTCTCTCTCTCTCTCTCTCTCTCTCTTTAAAAAAAATAGCTCAATGTGAACTTCAAGCAACAAAAGGAATTAACATTTATGGATGACTATGATATGTATGAAATTGTTAGTTAATTTCACTTTCATTGATCCTTGGCAATGTATCACAAAACATTACCCATCCATTCAGTCATTTCATGCATATAATCAACATATGTTTTCTGGGAACTTTTTGTGGACTAGAAGAACTGCATGCTGTGAGTTCAAAATATGCAACATACGTTAGGTGTACCTTCAGGGAACTTTCATTCAAACTTGATAAAAAATCGCTAATTGCAGGTGGTGGTGAGTACAATGAAATGAGGAGTGTGTTTTTATCAGCTTTTGCATTGCTATGACCAATACCCAACAAGAACAACTTAGAGGAGGAAAAGTTTATTTCAGGCTCATAGCTTCAGAGGTCTTGATCGATAGAAGGCCAACTTCATTACTATGGGCCCAAGATGAGACAACACCTCATGGAGGCAGGGCTAGCAGAGGAAAGATGTTCAGCTCTTGACTGGTCCAGGAAACAGGGCTGCAGGCACAGAGAAGATGCACCCTTCTAGGACATGTCCCCATTGGCCCACCCCTTCCAGCCATAACACACCTATATATAGTTTCCATCCACTCATTCAGACTTGGATGAACTGACTAGGTTACGGCTCTCACAAGTCAAACACTTTATCTCTGAACACTCCTTCATTAACACAAGAACTCTGGGGGGAAAGCTCATATGCTAATGACAACACAGAGTAGGTGATAGAAGGTGACCAGAAAAAAAAAATTTTCTCATCTCTTCTTATCATGATAAGAACTAGAACTGTGCAAAGATTCCCATCAAAAGAACAGGCATGTGTAAAGGCCATGTGGCATGAAGGAAGTAGCTATTCTTTTGAGTTGATGTTTGAAGAATAGAAAGAAAGCCAATGCAGTTAGACAGTAAGCAAAGAGGAATGGTCAAGAAAGAAAGGTACAAATGCCAGGTGCAATGGTGTACACCTCTAATCCCAGCAACTTGGATGGCTAAGTCCGGAGGATCATGAGTTTAAAACCAGTCTCAGCAACTCCCCAAGGCCGGATTCCACTTAGAGAGACCAAGTTTCAAAACTAAAAAATAAAAATGTCTGGGAATATGGCTAGATAATTAAGTACCCGTGGGCGAAATCCCTGAGTTAAATTTCATGTCCTCTGTGTGCAAATCACCCTCACATGTGGTACAACTCTGTGGGCTCCCCTGGGTCTCCTGTCTCTTCCCAACATTTCATTCAATGAAGCCTTCCACAAACACTGTCTCTACTCAGGAGACATTCTGGGACTTGTACCAGTCCATTATTTCAGTCAGATACAAGAATAAACTGAGTCAAGACTTTTCCTAGCATCACAGCTGAGATTTAAACACCAAGACTAATTCCTGGCTCCCTAGAAATGACCATCATGGGTAGGATTACTAGTAAAAATTACAATAATCCTCAAAAATAAAACAAGACAAAACACACTGCTAGCAAAACATGTCAGACAGGAGTAACAAAGTCTCAAGAAGAGAACACACAGTGTGGAGAGCAGGCTGTGCCTTCCTCTGAGTGGCTCCAGGCTGCATGCAAAAGCAGCCCTCAGGCTGCACTAACCTGAGCTACTCATCTTGTAAAGCAGGAGTTTGCCATAAGCTACTCCATTTGGGGTTTGACTCTACACTGGGAGGTGGAAGGACTCTACCCTTATTTGCACAATGAACAACCCCCAGCACAACCGTGAGGCACACACTGATAAGTACATTAATCATGTCATTAAGAATGACCACCTGAGAACTTACTGACTTACTCAGAGGCACATGGATGCATGAGCTTATTAGTCAGAGTTCTCTGAGAAACAGAAGTAACAGGAAGTGTAAGTATAAAAGGGGGGACTTATTAGGTTGGCTTATGGGACCAGAAGCTGGATAGTCCATAATGGCCACCTGTAGGATAGAGAGCTGAAAGAATCAGTAGCTGCATAATCCAAGAGGCTGAAGCCCCTTCAGAGACTGAAGGCTTCTGGAGAATGTGCTTTGGAAGAGTGAAGAAGCAAGAGTCTGATCTCAGATGATTGCAGCAGCAGCAATCAGGAACCCATTCAAGAAGAACTGAGCTTGCATCTGCTGCTGCTTCATTGTTCTTCCAATTTTTATTCCATCCAAGCCATCATCCTATTGGATAGTGCTGCCCATGCTTAGGGAGGGTCTCCATTTCAGTTGGCTATCACAAGTGCCAATCATTCCAAGACACAGACTCACTAATACACCCATAATCCTCTCTTGACACATTTTAATCCAATCAAGGTGACATTCAACTTAAGCGTTACAATGAGCATATCAAACTCAGAAAGACCAGGCCCAGGAGCTGATCCAACACTCCAGACCCAACCGACGCAGTGCACCCTGACTTCATCCCTTGGAGACTCCTCAGAGCCTTGCTCAGGAAAATTGACACAGTGATGAGTTTTTGGATCTCTGTCCTTGGGCTTTAGCAGTGTTAAATGTTTCTCCTGCCTGTGATGACTATGTTCAGCCCACTCCAAGCTGACAATGGGAAAATATTGTCCACCCATCCAGACCTTGGCCTACTGTAATTTCCTGTACTCTGACAGCATCTGTGCCCTGAACAAATTCTTCAGCTGGTTCCTCCTCTTACCTGACCACCTATCGTGACTCTTTGCACTAGTAGCTGCTCTGCCTTTGCTCTGAGTTCAGCCTCCTGCCTTTACCCTTTCCTAGCCTTTCTGTAACCTGTATGTAAAATGATGTGGTGAAGTGTGACTTGAGTGTTACAGATATTAGAAATCAAAATGGGAATAAAAGAACGTGCTTGCCCAGCTTATGATTTACTTGCTGACCCACAGGTATTCAGGGAACTGCCACTGATGAAAGTGGTGTCACCTGTGAATTTATTGTTATTCAGTAAATTCTGACACTGTGGGAAGACACAAACATGTTTGGTCTATGTTAATGATATAGCTTGATCAAGACAGACAGTGTGAGAATATGTCAATGTTTCTTCAACTTCCTTCCTTCAGAGGAAAGTATTCCCTCACAAAGTGTGCAGTCAGTCAGTCCCAGGAGGAGGTACAGAGAAACCAAGGTTGCTGTCCTGGGCCAATGTGTACCTGTTCTCTCCTCCCCAACCCCATCTCCTGCTCCATGAATGACTCACCTCATCCCTACAGGCTTCAGATTCCTGGACTGTAAAAAGAAGAGGATGCCTTGCCTCAGGGTCCTCTCAATTCCATGCAGAGCTGGCATCTTCAATCCTGTAGAGAGAGTTTGGGGGACATCCCAGCCCTCCTCTACCTCCTTGCCCTGTTTTAGAGCTACTCCATTAATGAATCCTCTTTTTTTTTTTGGCAACTCTTTTTTATTATTGTGATCTTACAATTTTCACAAAATAATACATAAAAGTTATTTTCCCATATCAATTATTCATTAGCCATGTATCTTGAGTAAGTCACCCCCACCATTCTATTTTCTTACTCTAAAAGGGCATGTTAATACTTAACTCACTGGACTGTTGTAAGTTTGCTGCAGCATATTACAATCACCTGGAAAATATTTTTTATTGGTGATAATTTTATTTGCAAAAGTGATCCATTCCTTCATCCTTAATAGAAATGTGAACTTCTGTACCATGATTATTAGCCAAGATAACAAAAAGTACTAAAGTAAAACTTGGAAAAAAGAAAGAAAGACATACACTTTAGTTCATCAGTTTCACTCTTTAGAGTCCAAAATATTTTAATAAAAAACACAAGTTCTTAAATAGAAATAAAGTGAATATCCGTCAGCAAAGGAAAGGTATACACTATATTGTAGCCTCTTTGTAGTATGAAAACAATGATCTGAACCCTCTTTTTTTAATATCTTTTCCCTCCCCAAAGCAAATAAGCTCTATCCAGCCTTAATAATTGGAATCATCCACACAAACATCTCCTAAAGAACTCTACCAGGATTGATCCTACCTTAAAATTTCAGCATAGTTGGCAGGTCTGATGCCCTTACCATAGAATATACAGAGGTCCTGGGCCAGAGCTTTTATATGTAAATGTTCTAATCATCTCTCCGCTGAGAGATGGCTATGCTGACTAGGATCCAGGAGACCAAAATAAGAGGTCTTGAGCTTTTTGTTTGGGGTTACTCACATGAGTCACAGACAGAGTTTTGTTTTTGTTTTTAAAAAATTATATTTGTTTCTGTTTCTAGAAAGTCAGGGAGCATCCTGATTTTAGAGCTTCTCTCTCTTTTTCGATTTTCACTTTTGTTACCCATATTTTGTCTACAGGGAGGAATTGTGATCTAAAATGTGAGGCTTGGCTCTCCGTGGTCATTTCTCTCCTGTGTACCAATGGGATTCATTGTGAACATTAGGGTTGGTGGGCTCACAGCACTCCTGCTCCTCTTCCAGCTCATCTGACCCTCACCTGAAGGGCTTTAGCAATCATGGAGGCTTTGCTCTTGTTAATGAGAGTAGAGTTCACATCCCACCTGGCCTGACTTCTCTCTCAGTAGATTAGTCAAATAGTCGTCCACTACTCAGGTCTAGGAATGAACTCTCAACAGGGCTTTGCCTAACATTCACCAGAGGCCATAAGACACAGGCTCTTATGAGGCAGGATGCCACTGAAGCCAGAATTGGACATGCAGTCAATATAGATAGGTAAATTGAGTCAGGTCAGATCTAGGAGGCCAATTTGAGTCTTGGAAGTTGGAGACTGTCCCCTGAGGGAATGGACTGCCTTCAGAGCCCTTCCTCCACCCTATCAAGATAATCTGCCCATGCTCCAACCTGTGGCTAAGGTAACCTGTCGCAGGAATTGCCTCTCCCTACAGGTAGTTATAAAGTTGTTAATTAATGTGTCCTAGGCTGCTCCATCCTTCTCTTCCCCCTTCAGCCCACCTGTTTCCCACCTTTTGGCCATCCCACCGAGCATTTCCTAGGCCTAGTCATGTGCACAGGAAGAAGAAAGATAAGGGTTAGAGGGAAGGAGAACAAAGGAAGCCTAAGACATATAAAAAGGTAGAACACCTCACTTCTTGGAATACCAGCTATCACCCCCCTTCTCTGTGTTACCTCTTTTTAAATAAACCCTAATGCTTGCCTCGGTGAGCTTCTCTAATGTTCAAACTTCAACATGTGAGGCAGCAGAACTCGTCATTGATAACCAATGGTATCATCAGCACCAGTCCTAGCACCAATGACCAGTCCAAGTGTTGTGTGTGGAAGCTGACAAGACCAATGGGTGTGATTCAGCACTTCCTGGGACCATGGATTGAGAAATTCAGGAGGGTAGAGAAAGTGGAGTCAATCCTGCTAGAACTGGGGGGCAATTTAGTGGAGAGGAACTAGGAGCAGCACCCTGGATGCAGATACCTGATCTGTGTTTTAGTGGCTGGATGACCCCAGGGAAGAAAATCTTGCTGGACCTTTATCCCTTCATCTTCTGAACAAAGGTAAGGATACTTATATTAGAGATTTGCGAGAAAGCAGTAGCTGAGAAGATGTGAAGCACTGGAATTAATTATCAACAAGAAATCTGAAGCCTGTAAGGAGGGAATGAGTCACTCATGGAGGGGGACATGGGGTAGGGGAGGAGAGAGCAGGTGCACTTTGGCCCAGGACAGCAACCTTGGTTTGTCTTTACCTCCTCCTGGGACTGACTGACTGCACACTTGGTGTGAGAATACTTTCCTCTGATTGAGGGAAGTTGAAGAAACATTGATATATTTTCACACTGTCTGACATGAGCAAGCTGTATCATTAACATAGACCAAACATGTTTGTGTCTTCCCACAGTGTCAGAATTTTCTGAATAACAAGGAATTCACAGGCGACACCACTTTCATCAGTGGCAGTTCCCTGAATACCTGTGGGTCAGCAGGTAAATTACATTCTTTTATTCAATCTTGATTTCTAATATCTGTAACACTCAAGTCACACTTCACATCATTTTACATACAGGTTACAGAAAGGCTAGGAAAGGCTTAAGGCAGGAGGCTGAACTGAGAGCAAAGGCAGAGCAGCTACTAGTGCAAAGAGTCACTATAGGTGGTCAGGTAAGAGGAGGAACCAGCTGAAGAATTTGTTCAGGGCACAGGTGCTGTCAGAGTACAGGAAATTACAGTAGGCCAAGGTCTGGATGGGTGGACAATATTTTCCCATTGTCAGCTTGGAGTGGGCTGAACATAGTCATCACAGGCAGGAGAAACATTTAACACTGCTAAAGCCCAAGGACAGAGATCCAAAAACTCATCACTGTGTCAATTTTCCTAAGCAAGGCTCTGAGGAGTCACCATGGGATGAAGTCAGGGTGCACTGTGTCAGTTGGGTCTGGAGTGTTGGATTAGCTCCTGGGCCTGGTCTTTCTGAGTTTGATATGCTCATTGTAATGCTTAATCTGAATTGTCAACTTGACTGGACTAAGAAATGCCAAGAGAGGATTATGGGTGTATTAGTGAGTCTGTGTCTTGGAATGATTGGCACTTGTGATAGCCAACTGAAATGGAGACCCTCCCTAAGTATGGGCAGCTCTGTCCAATAGAATGATGGCTTGGATGGAATAAAAATTGGAAGAACAAGGAAGCAGAAACAGATGCAAGCTTAGTTCTTCTTGAATGGGTTCCTGATTGCTGCTGCTACAATCATCTGAGATCAGACTCTTGCTTCTTCACTCTTCCAAAGCACATTCTCCAGAAGCCTTCAGTCTCTGAAGGGGCTTCAGCCTCTTGGATTGTGCAGCTACTGATTCTACTGCAGGTGGTCATTGTGGACTATCCAGCTTCTGGTCCCATAAGCCAACCTAATAAGTCCCCCTTTTATACTTATACTTCCTGTTACTTCTGTTTCTCAGAGAACTCTGACTAATAAGCTCATGCATCCATGTGCCTCTGAGTAAGTCAGTAAGTTCTCAGGTGGTCATTTCTATTGGCATGATTAATGTACTTATCAGTGTGTGCCTCACGGTTGTGCTGGGGGTTGTTCATTGTGCAAATAAGGGTAGAGTCATTCCACCTCCCAGTGTAAAGTCAAACCCCAAATGGAGTAGCTTATGGCAAACTCTTGCTTTACAAGATGAGTAGCTCAGGTTAGTGCAGCCTGAGGGCTGCTTTTGCATGCAGCCTGGAGTTACTCAGAGCAGGGCATAGCCTGTTCTCCACACTGTGTGTTCCCTTCTTGAGACTTTGTTACTCCTGTCTGACATGTTTTGCTAGCAGTGTGTTTTGTCTTGTTTTATTTTTGAGGATTATTGTAATTGTTACTAGTAATCCTACCCATGATGGTCATTTCTAGAGAGCCAGGAATTAGTCTTGTTGTTTAAGTCTCAGCTATGATGCTTAGAGAAAGTCTTGAACCCAGTTTATTATTGTATCTGACTGAAACAATGAACTGGTACAAGTCCCAGAATGTCCCCTGAGTAGATGGTGTTTGTGGAAGGCTTCACTGAATGAATGTTGGGAAGAGACAGGAGACCTAGAGGAGCCCACAGAGTTGCACCACAGGTGTGGGTGACTTCCACACAGGGGACATGGGAAGCTGTATTTGGAATAAGGAAGGAAGAGAGAGAAGTAGAGACAATGGAGCAAAAGCCAAGCAATAGCAAGGGTTCTCCAAGGTCAAAATAATTCTTTTGCAAAATTTGCATAATTAATTGCATCTCACTCTCCTAGAGAGAGGGCAATGGAATTTGGGTTCCTCTTCATGAAATGGTCTGGCTGCAGAATAAAAGCTAAGAACAGAAAAAGGCAAAAACAACAACAACAACAACAACAACAACAAAAAAAAAACAACCCATAGTGCAGGAGAAGTAGTTTTGAATAGTGGGGCTGGGATGGCTCTTCAATCAGTTATGGAGCTTCCACACTAGAGAGAGAGAGAGAGAGAGAGAGAGAGAGAGAGAGAGAGAGAGAGAGAGAGAGCACCTTGCTTGCTTTATTTATATGGAGGGAATGTCAAAAGTTTTCAATGGAATGTTCTTTGCCAAATAAGGTAGGAGGGGGCTGTCCCAATAGGTTATGTCCAACTCTGGAGCTAGAAGAGCTATCTCACTAGTAGAGCAGGGGCAGAGATGTTATGTTTTGGGCAGTCTGAATACACATGGGAAAGCCAGTTTTGTTCCCAAGGGGAGACCTAAGTCCTCCATGGCTCAGTACCAAGTAAAATCCCTCAAGTAGCTTCATGGGAGGCTTCCCACAAATTAATAGGTTTATTATGGTTTAGATGTGAGGTGTCCCCCAAAAGCTTACATGTGAGAAAATGGAAGAAGGTTCAGAGGAGAAATGATGGGGTTGTGTCTTAACCCAATCAGTGAATTAATACCTTGGTAGGAATTAACTGAGTGGTAACTGAAGTGGTAGGTTGTGGCTGTTGGAGGTGGGAATGGGGGTGTGGCTTTTGGGTACATATTTTGTATATGGCCAGCGGAGTTCTCTCTCTGCTTCCTGATCACCTCGTGAATGAGAGGTGACACTCTTCTTCCATGTTGTTCTGCCTTACCCTGAGCCTGGAGAAATGGAGCCAATCTTCTTATGGACTAAGACCTCTGAAACTGTGGACCTTAAAGAATCCTCTCCTCCTCTACAGTTGTGCTGGTCAGGTCCCTTAGTCACAGCAGCAAAGAAAGCTGACTGACCTGAGGTTAATATGAATGGAATTTTGTGGCATCAGGGAAGAAAATATCTTTTTCCTTTATACTCTTAACTTCTAGACCAGGGTCCCTGCAAATTAAACTGATAAATGACACATTAATAGGAGAAAAAAGTTTATTTTATATGTATTTTCAGGGACCTTACAGAAATGAAGTGAAAATTTCAAGAGGTGGCCAGACTCAGAAACTTATGCACAATTTTAACAAAGTATGATAAAATTTTGGAGAAACCCCTAGACAAATAAAAAATTTCTGAGTTTTTAGGTGTGGTCAATTGTGAGAAAGTAAATGTTTGGGGAAACTAATGGAATGTAAGTGTTATTTTTTTATGTAGTTTTTTTTTTAATGTAGTTTTCTCTTCATGCTTTCTTGGGATTGAAATGAGTCTAGCGTCCTCTCTGGTGATTGAGAGTGATTTTGCCTTTCCTGATATGAGAGAAGGGAAGGGGTGTACCTTCACAAAGGGAAATTTGCTTATAGACATGTAGGGGAGATGATGAGCCTTTCTTCAATGCTTTTAACTTTTTTTCTCAATTGTTTTAATTTGAAATAATTATTTTACTAAAATGGTATATGTTGAAGTGGCATTGGGGTCCCTTTCATTCTCTCACTTAAAACTTTTAAGTTTCTCATATTAAACATTTAGTTGGTAACTGCAGAAAAAAATTGAATTAGATATTTCTAGGTTAGAGATTTATAAAAGAAAATAAAACACTAAATGGAACAAGAATACATGAACAGCAAAGAATGAATTTAGTTTTATTGCCTCATATCCCATTCAATCAGCCTCTTGGTCCTGTGACTAGGTCAGAGTTGTATCTCACTTAGGAGATGGTAAATCGGTATGGGGGAGTAGGGCACCAAGTTAGATCTCTATATAGTATGAGCAATCAGGCATTTGGTTAAGGGAATTTCTATGAAAACAAAATAAAAACTAAGATCAGTTTTTGGAACAAATTGTAAAACCTGTTTTTGAGCTAAGAAAGTAGTCAGTCAAGATTTCCAGACTTTGGGCTTAGAGCGTGTTTAGATGGTAGAAGGAGGGGAATGGTGGTCATCTGGCAAATTTCCCAATTCTAAGTTTGGCATCTCTGGTCATGGCAATACATAAGTGTTGCAGTCAGGGCTATTTCTCAGAGAACAGCATAGAAGCGTCTGTTCCAGATTGTAGGGTTTATAGAGAGTCCCAGTAGGGATTTGTTTTCAGTTTCTATTTCTCAGTGAGGCCAAGTCAGGAGGGTGAGAGAAAAAAATGTACATCATTGTGAATTATGAAATTCTAGTAAAAATCTTGGTAATATAACCAACATTTCTAATTGTGTCCACTTATTAACAAGCAAAACAAATCAGGTAGGAGAAAGAAAGAAATAATCTTTTTAAAATTAAATGGTTAATTACCAGTTATAAAAGTATAATCTATTGAAAAAGAGAATTCCTCAAATTTAGAAAATGAAACAAGAACCAGCAAGATTTTAAACAGAATGCCATAAAAATTATAACCATTTCCATAAATTTATGATATATGTTGTCTCATATAATTAATTCTTGTTCAAATTAATATGGGATTAGATGTTTCATGAACCCATCAGATTTTCTACTAGAATTCTGAAAATTTTTTCTTTCTTATGTTTAAGATGAAATGCTTTGATCTGTATTTGATTGCACAAGCTTTTAAGAATAAAAAAGTACTCTTTGTTAGAGTAAATGATAATTGTGCTTGACAAAAGGCTTAAAATAACCTTGACTAAAGACTGGATGAGCATTTATTTTGATGCAGATGATTATTGAATTTGGTTATTCCTTTGGTATTAAATATCTTAAGATGATAACTTGAATTACAGGTAATGATGGTATCCTAGGATATATTACAGAAAGCAAAGGTAATGAAAAATTTGAAGGAATTTCATACAGTCACATAAACCTGTACCCATACAAACATAACTCGAGGAGGCTAACATCTCTTCATATTGTATAATCCTTCCCACATAATTTAACATATCAAATAAACCTAATTATTTTAACACCTATCCTTTTGGAAGGAGAGGCAATAAATCCCTTGATGTTTTTCCAGAGGTTCTCTGGGAAATCCTAAAGTCAGCTTTAAGTTAAAAAAACATAATAATAATGTTCATGTAAAATCTGATGTGGGGAAAGTTGTCATAATGTCAAATCTCGAACACCTGATCAATTTGAAACCATACTTCATTATCTCTCTCTCTTTTTTTTTTAGCTTAATAAGATATGTTTTATATATTTTTTTAATTTTTATTGTTGGTTGTACAAAACATTACATAGTTCTTGATATATCATATTTCACACTTTGATTCAAGTGGGATATGAACTCCCATTTTTACCCCGTATACTGATTGCAGAATCACATCAGTTACACATCCATTGATTTACATATTGCCATACTAGTGTCTGTTGTATTCTGCTGCCTTTCCTATCTTCTACTATGCCCCCTCCCCCCCTCCCCTCTTCTCTCTCTACCCCCTCTACTGTAATTCATTTCTCCCCCTTGTATTTTTTTCCCTTTCCCCTCACTTCCTCTTGTATGTAATTTTGTATACCCCTGAGGGTCTCCTTCCATTTCCATGCAATTTCCCTTCTCTCTCCCTTTCCCTCCCACCTCTCATCCCTGTTTAATGTTAATCTTCTTCTCATGCTCTTCATCCCTACTCTGTTCTTAGTTACTCTCCTTATATCAAAAGAAGACATTTGGCATTTGTTTTTAAGGGATTGGCTAGCTTCACTTAGCATAATCTGCTCTAATGCCATCCATTTTCCTGCAAATTCTATGATTTTGTCATTTTTTAATGCAGAGTAATACTCCATTGTGTATAAATGCCACATTTTTTTTATCCATTCATCTATTGAAGGGCATCTAGGTTGGTTCCACAGTCTTGCTATTGTGAATTGTGCTGCTATGAACATGGATGTAGCAGTGTCCCTGTAGTATGCTCTTTTTAGGACTTTAGGGAATAGACCGAGAAGGGGAATAGCTGGGTAAAATGGTGGTTCCATTCCCAGCTTTCCAAGAAATCTCCATACTGCTTTCCAAATTGGCCGCACCAATTTGCAGTCCCACTAGCAATGTACAAGTGAACCCTTTTCCCCACATCCTCGCCAGCACTTGTTGTTGTTTGACTTCCTAATGGCTGCCAATCTTATTGGAGTGAGATGGTATCTTAGGGTGGTTTTGGTTTGCATTTCTCTGATTGCTAGAGATGGTGAACATTTTTTCATATACTTGTTGATTGATTGTATGTCCTCCTCTGAGAAATGTCTGTTCAGGTCCTTGGCCCATTTGTTGATTGGGTTATTTGTTATCTTATTGTCTAATTTTTTGAGTTCTTTGTATATTCTGGATATTAGGGCTCTATCTGAAGTGTGAGGAGTAAAGATTTGTTCCCAGGATGTAGGCTCCCTATTTACCTCTCTTATTGTTTCTTTTGCTGAGAAAAAACTTTTTAGTTTGAGTAAGTCCCATTTGTTGATTCTAGTTATTAACTCTTGTGCTATGGGTGTCCTATTGAGGAATTTGGAGCCCGACCCCACAGTATGTAGATCGTAGCCAACTTTTTCTTCTATCAGACGCCGTGTTTCTGATTTGATATCAAGTTCCTTGATCCATTTTGAGTTAACTTTTGTGCATGGCGAGAGAAAGGGATTCAGTTTCATTTTGTTGCATATGGATTTCCAGTTTTCCCAGCACCATTTGTTGAAGATGCTATCCTTCCTCCATTGCATGCTTTTAGCCCCTTTATCAAATATAAGATAGTTGTAGTTTTGTGGATTGGTTTCTATGTCCTCTATTCTGTACCATTGGTCCACCCACCTGTTTTGGTACCGGTACCATGCTGTTTTTGTTACTATTGCTCCGTAATATAGTTTGAAGTCTGGTATCGCTATACCACCTGATTCACACTTCCTGCTTAGCATTGTTTTTGCTATTCTGGGTCTTTTATTTTTCCATATGACTTTCATGATTGCTTTCTCTATTTCTACAAGAAATGCCGTTGGGATTTTGATTGGCATTGCATTAAACCTATAGAGAACTTTTGGTAATATCGCCATTTTGATGATGTTGGTTCTGCCTATCCATGAACAGGGTATATTTTTCCATCTCTAAGATCTTCTTCTATTTCTCTCTATAGAGTTCTGTAGTTTTCATTGTATAAGTCTTTCACCTCCTTTGTTAGGTTGATTCCCAAGTATTTTATTTTTTTGAGGATATTGTGAATGGAGTGGTTGTCCTCATTTCCATTTCAGAGTATTTGTCACTGATAAACAGGAATGCCTTTGATTTATGAGTGTTGATTTTATATCCTGCCACTTTGCTGAATTCATTTATTAGCTCTAATAGTTTCTTTGTAGACCCTTTTGGGTCTGCTAGGTATAGAATCATGTCAACTGCAAATAGTGATAATTTGAGTACTTCTTTTCCTATTTTTATGCCTTTAATTTCTTTCGTCTGTCTAATTGCTCTGGCCAGTGATTCAAGAACTATGTTGAACTGAAGTGGTGAGAGAGGGCATCCCTGTCTTGTTCCAGATTTTAGAGGGAATGCCTTCAGTTTTTCTCCATTCAGAATGATGCTAGCCTGAGGCTTAGCATAGATTGCTTTTACAATATTGAGGTATGTTCCTGTTATCCCTAGTTTTTCTAGAGTTTTGAACATAAAGGGATGCTGTACTTTGTCGAATGCTTTTTCTGCATCTATCGAGATGATCGTATGGTTCTTATTTTTAAGCTATTGATGTGGTGAATAACATTTATTGATTTCCATATATTGAACCAGCCTTGCATCCCAGGGATAAATCCTACCTGATCATGGTGCACAATTTTTTTGATACGTTTTTGTATCCGATTCACCAGAATTTAATTGAGGATTTTTGCATCTGGGTTCATTAGAGATATTGGTCTGAAGCTTTCTTTCTTTGAAGTGTCTTTGTCTGGTTTAGGAATCAGGGTGATGTTGGCCTCGTAGAATGAATTTCGAAGTTCTCCCTCTTTTTCTATTTCCTGAAATAGCTTGAAAAGTATTGGTATTAGTTCCTCTTTAAAGGTTTTGTAAAACTCTGCTTTATACCCATCCGGTCCTGGGCTTTTCTTAGTTGGTAGTCTTTTGATGGTTTCTTCTACTTCCTCAATTGATATTGGTCTGTTTAGGTTGTCAATATCCTCCTGACTCAATCTGGGCAGATCATATGACTTAAGAAATTTATTGATGCCTTCACTATCTTCTATTTTATTGGAGTATAAGGATTCAAAATAATTTCTGATAATCTTCTGTATTTCTGAAGTGTCTGTTGTGATATTGCCTTTTTCATCCCATATGCTAGTAATTTGAGTTCTCTCTCTTCTCCTCTTCATTAGCGTGGGTAAGGGTCTGTCAATTTTATTTATTTTTTCAAAGAACCAACTTTTAGTTTTGTCAATTTTTTCAATTGTTTCTTTTCTTTCGATTTCATTAATTTCAGCTCTGATTTTAATTATTTCTTGTCTTCTACTTCTTTTGCTGTTGTTTTGCTCTTCTTTTTCTAGGATTTTGAGATGAAGTATTAGATCATTTATTTGTTGGTTTTTTCTTTTTTTAAGGAATGAACTCCAAGCAATGAATTTTCCTCTTAGAACTGCTTTCAATGTGTCCCATAGATTCCGATATGTTGTGTCTGTGCTTTCATTTATCTCTAAGAATTTTTTAATTTCCTCCTTGATGTCTTCTATAACTCATTGATCATTCAGTAACCTATTGTTCATTCTCCAAGTGATGCATGATTTTTCCTTACTTCTTTTATCGTTGATTTTCAGTTTCATTCCATTATGATCAGATAAGATGCATGGTATTATCTCTACTCCTTTATATTGTCTAAGAGTTGCCCTGTGACATAATATATGATCTATTTTTGAGAAGGATCCATGTGCTGCTGAGAAAAAAGTGTAACTGCTTGATGTTGGGTCGTATATTCTAATATGTCAATTAAGTCTAGGTTATTAATTATGTTATTGAGTTCTATAGTTTTCTTATTCAACTTTTGTTTGGAAGATCTGTCCAGTGGTGAGAGAGGTGTGTTGAAGTCTCCCATGATTATTGTATGGTGGTCTATTAGACTCTTGACCTTGAAAAGAGTTTGTTTGATGAACATAGCTGCACCATTGTTTGGAGCATATATATTTATGATTGTTATGTCTTGTTGGTGTATGGTTCACTTGAGCAGTATTTAGTGTCCCTCTTTATCCCTTTTGATTAACTTTGGCTTGAAATCTATTTTATTTGATATGAGTATGGACACTCCTGCTTGTTTCCAAAGTCCATATGAGTGATATGATTTTTCCCAACCTTTCACCTTCAGTAAATGTATGTCTTTTCCTATCAAATGCGTCTCCTGAATGCAGCATATTGTTGGGTCTTGTTTCGTGATCCATTCTACTAGCCTGTGTCTCTTTATTTGTGAGTTTAAGCCATTAACATTTAGGGTTATTATTGAGATATGGGTTGTTCTTCCAGCCATATTTGTTTATTTATGTTACTAAACATGGTTTGTTTTCCTCTTTGATTATTCCCCCCCCACCTTTACTGTACTACCTCCCGCTGTTGGTTTTCGTTGATATTTTCCATTTCCTCTTCCTGTAATATTTTGCTGAGGATATTTTGAAGAGATGGTTTTCTAGCTGCAAATTCTTTTAACTTTTGTTTATCGTGGAAGGTTTTAATTTCCTCTTCCCTCCTGAAGCTTAATTTCGCTGGATACACAATTCTGGGTTGGAACCCATTTTCTTTCAGTGTTTGAAATATGTTATTCCAGGATCTTCTAGCTTTCAGAGTCTGTGTTGAAAGATTAGCTGTTATCCTGATTGGTTTACCCCTAAATGTAATCTGCTTCCTTTCTCTTGTAGCTTTTAAAATTCTCTCCTTATTCTGTGTGTTGGGCATCTTCATTATAATGTGTCTAGGTGTGGATCTCTTATGATTTTGTACATTTGGCGTCCTGTAGGTTTCTAGGATTTTGGATTCTGTCTCATTCTTCAAGTCTGGGAAGTTTTCTCATATTATTTCATTAAATAGATTGCTCATTCCTTTGGTTTGGACCTCTATACCTTCTTGTATCCCATTGACTCTTAAGTTTGGTCTCTTTATGTTATCCCATATTTCTTGGATGTTCTGCTCATGGTTTCTTAACAGTCTTGCTGAGCTGTCTATGTTCTTTTCAAGTTGAAATACTTTGTCTTCATTGTCTGATGTCCTATCTTCTAAGTGTTCTACTCTGCTGGTAGTATTCTCAATTGAGTTTTTAAGTTGGTTTATTGCTTCCTGCATTTCTAGGATTTCTGTTTGTTTGTTTTTTATAACCTCTATCTCCCTGTATAATTGATCTTTTTCTTCTTGGATTTGTTTATGTAATTCATTGTCGAAGTGGTCAAAGTGGTCTTTCATTGTCTGATTTTGCTGTCTAATGTCTTCCTTGAGACTCCAGATCATCTGAAGCATGTATATCCTGAATTCTTTATCTGACATTCCATCTGCTGCAGATATTACCTCTTCTAAAGTTGAGTTGACCTGCATTGCTGTGGTCCTTTCTTTCCTTGTCTTTTCATACTGTTCGCATTTCTTTCTGCTTGGTGAAACTGTTGTGTTATTGATTTTTCCCCCTATATATTTATATTGCTCTTGTATAGTTGCAAAGTCTCCCTCGCAGGTGCGGGCGGTGGCTCTGCCCCTCCTCCAATTGTGGCAATGTGCCCACCACGCCGGCAGGCCACTGGGCCTGTTCTTTCGGTGGTCGCAGGTCCGCCTACCTTGCAGGTGCGGGCAGTGGCTCTGCCCCTCCACGGGTTGCTGGGCCAGTTATGCCAGTGGGTCACAGGTCCGCCTACCTTGCAGGCGCGTGGGGCGGCTCTGCTCCTCCGCGGGTTGCTGCACCTGTTCTGCTGGTGGGTCGCAGGTCCGCCTACCTTGTAGGCGCGCGGCGGCTCTGCCCCTCCCCCAACCGGGGCGATGTGTCTGGCGGCCCCTGGGCCTGTTCTGTCGGTGGTCACAGTTCCGCCTACCTTGCAGGCGCGTGGGGCAGCTGTGCCCCTCCACGGTTGCTAGGCCTGACTTGCTGGTGGATCTCAGGTCCGCCTACCTTGCAGGCGCGTGGGTCGGCTCTGCCCTCCGCGTGTTTCTGGGCCTGTTCTGCCGGTGGGTCGCAGTTCCGCCTAACTTACAGGTGCGTGGGGCAACTGTGCCCCTCCGCCGGCTGCTGGGCCTGACCTGCCGGTGGGTCGCAGGTCAGCCTACCTTGCAGGCGCGTGGGGCGGCTCTCTTCATTATCTCTTTAAAGGGACAATAAATGAATTCCAGAAGAAATATAGAAAGTTATGTGATTACAAAATAATCCTTAGCTCTTTCATTGTTGAGGATGTCTGGTGGTCTTAAATAATCAGACTTGAAAAGGAGAACTTGAAGCACAGAAAATTACTTTGATGAGACACAGATTTATTGTGTCCTATTGTGACAGTTACCCAATAGGTAGATACAATAGGTAAAAGGATTTGTAACCTCTTATTAAGAAAAGACTAATAATCCAAGACAGCTGCATCCTTTTAGAAGAAAGGGACAAATCAAACTCCATTTTATATCAGTAAACTATTAATATTGAAGTTCCCTTTAAGATCTTATAATAAAATCTATTTAATCCAGTTAATGTTAGCCACAATGACCACCTCTCTTTCTTTATTTTTTCCTTGGAAATTTAAAACTTTCTGCATCCATTCAGTGTGCTATAATTTATTCTCCCATTTCTCACTCTAAAACAACCTTTAGATAATTTTATATTCTTTAGGATGAAATTATTCTTTCCTTTCTTAAGAAAAACACATTCTGCATGCTTCTTACTTTCCCTTATCAAAAAAAATCTTACTTTCCTTAAATACATTACATATATAGCTCTTTCCTTTTTAAATTTTATTATTCCTAGTAGTTAATTTACACAAAGATTCTTAACCCTTAGCACCTTTAATTTCCAGTGAAAATGAGGAAGCAGTTGTGAACTGTCTGCCCTATATCAGCATTTTGTAGTATTAGAAAATTCATGAATACACAACTTTATAATTTTCTAGAGGCATATGATTCCTCATAATACCATTGTTTGATGTGGCAAAAATTACATGTTTACTGACAGACCCAAATGTCTTTAGTGTCTCTGTAAAACAAGAGGCTAAAGTAGATTAATTTATGTTCAGCAGTTAAGATTTCAGCTCTTTATCTTATTTGGGAATGATCCAGATAGTCAATGAACACCTGCCACTTCATAAAACTTCATACATGTTCAATTTACCAGATTTACTATTTTGGAAAGTATTTTTAAATAGACATAAAACAGAATTATCATTGAAAAGTTTATTTATAAGCTTGTACCCTACTTATAGCTACTTAATTCGCTTGATCCTAACAATTATGTTTGGGGATGCTCATGAAAATTTCATGAGACATTAAAATGAAGATAGCTATCATCTTCAGCCATTTTTCTGTTAACTGTTATTACAGTACATACGTTAGGCAAGCTTCATAAATCACAGAACAAAGAACTCAAAAGTTAAACATATGGCATTTTCTTCTTTTACTTCCATGCCTGACATACATATATCAAGCAGTATATTTTTATTGTATGCTTTGTTCTTAGGTTGAATTTATAGTTTTATAATCATAGATACCAGTACAATTACTGTAGGCTTATTTGAGTACATCCAGGTAGAATAATGATGGTTGAGTAAAAACAGAAGTGTCTTCTTAGCTCTCAGCATTAAATGTAATGCAGACATGTAGATAAACTAGCCTTGTTTAATAAATGTTATTTCAGATTATATGAACTTGAAAGCATTTGGGTTTGTTTCTATATTTTAACGAGTTTTGGAAATAATTTATATAAATGAAGTATGTGCTTATGTTTATATTTAAGCCAATTGAAAAGAGAACACCTTTAAAGAATTTTATAAATTATTTTGATGATGTCATCTGGAATTAGAAAACACCACATATACACAATATGTACACATAGACATAAAAGTACAGGCAGCTTCCCCTCTAAAATTTTAGACAGGAGTCAAGCAAACAGGGTAATACAAAATTCACTTCAACAGTTAGATCTGAATTGTGTTTCTGGCAGTTGGAACAAAATCTTTACGTGGTCAGTGAGGACTAAAATTTTTTTTACCAATATTTGTGGAGAACAGTTATATAGGTTTATAGGTTTTAATTTGTCCTGATGTATAATCTTCTGAAGGCCAAAGGAGAGAAAGATGTAAACTTTGTATGACAGGGAATTTAGGAGCATATTTGCTTATTATTGATGGTCTAGAGTAATTACTATTCATGACTCTTTTTTTTCTTCCTTCAGTGTAGGACAGACCAAGAAATTTGGGTTGTGGTGGGCCCAAAGTCCATTGACAAAGGACATTAGTGGGAAGACCTTAAGCCAGTGGGATTGAATTAGAGAGTCCAGTGGACATTCTTGGGTTCTTTGTCAAAGCTGTTTTCTAGGGTATTGGTATTTGTATAAGTAATTTGCATACCCCACCTACTTGAGTGTCTTTTCAATTCTTTTGTTCTAAATCTAAACTCTACTCCCAAATCTTGCTGAGAATTTTTTAGTCAACCATTACATTCTCTTGTTCTTTTCCCATTTTTCTTCAATTTGATCCTCTCATAGATACCAGTAAGACCTTTGTTTTCAGTGCAAACTCTCTAAAAATCGTTTTAGATATAAAAAACTAAAGATCTAAGAGTACAGTCAGATTTCCACATCTGAGCATTATGCTTACTTAGATTCAGTCAACTGCAAATCAAAAGTATTCAGGAAAAAAAAATGCATTTGTACTGAATAGGTATAGGCTTTTTTTTTTTTTTTGGTCATTACTCTCTAATAATACAGTGTAACAAATATTTATATAACATATACATTGCATTTGATGTTATAGGTAACCAGAAATGATTTAAAGTTAGGCTA
Organism: Callospermophilus lateralis; assembly: GCF_048772815.1. NCBI lineage: Eukaryota > Metazoa > Chordata > Mammalia > Rodentia > Sciuridae > Callospermophilus > Callospermophilus lateralis. The sequence continues at coordinate 100,902,861 of NC_135305.1, forward strand.
GGCTATCCATTGGTTATATGTAAACACATTTTATGTAAAAGGATTTGAGCATCCTTAGATTTTGGTGTCCTCAGGAAGTCCTAGAACAAATCCCCCATGGATACCAAGAGGTGGTTTTATATCTATTCCACTATAACTCCAAATCAATATGCCTTTCATGACTTTAAGCCAATAAATGTTTCATAGCTTAGCTATGGACACAGGAGATGTCCCCAGGAGGGCGCAGAATATGAAGTTTCATAATTCAATGTCATTTCAAAGACAGTCAAAGAAAGCAAACACCTTCATTGCCACAGGTGATTAGGATGGTGCTTGTGAAATTTTTTGTCTCTTGTTTCCCACAAAAATTAGACACTTCAGCAGAGACCACTTCCTTATTCCCATAGGCAATGAAGGGAGAGATGAGAAGGCCCCTTTTGGGTTGAGACCCTTCATTTGGGGTCTGATATCCTTAAAAGCTGGCACAGTGGAGAGACATGTGTCTGTTTCCAGCCTGCAGACCCAGGCCTTGCAGCCGGCATTCTCCAGCAGTCGGGAAAACCAGAGACAAATCACTTTCACTGGAGCAAAGTAAGCCCTCAAGTCAGAAAACAAGACAAAGGAGAATTTCATCCTATTATTCTCTTCTCATAACAAAAAACACTAAAAAGGGATGAAGGAAAACAAAGGCTATCCTGGGAGGGAAAGGATTAATATTCAATGAGTTCTTAAATCCAAATTCATGAGAGTCACAGTCCAAAGAACCAATGCTCTAATACAAAAGCAGGCTATCATGAGACAAAAGTTTATTTTGTATACCTGCATGGAGGGGCTCACAAATATAAAACAAAAATCCCAAAGAAGTGATCAAAGCTGGAAGCTCAAATATAATTTGCACAAAGGCCAGTAAGATTTGGAAAAATCATAAGATAAGGACAGGGAGCTGAACCTCTAGACATGGTAAATTGTAAGAAAGTAAGAATATGGCAAACTAAAGCAAGATAAAGGTGATTTTCATGACATTTGTGGTGTGATTCTTTTTAGCACTGTTTCTATGCTGGTACGAGTCTAGAGACACCTTTGGTGATTAAGACTCACCTTTCCTTTCCCAGAGAGAGGGAAGGGGGCACCGCCCCAAAGGAACACTTATAATCTGCTTGTAGGCAAATGGGGAGGATAGAGTTCTTTTTCTCAATTGTTTGCAGCTTAAAACAATTGTCATGCCATAACAGCATACTTGGGGTGATGTTTTCAGATCCCCATCACAGGAAATCAGAAGGCAAACAGTATGTATCTATGGGACCAATTTGAGTTAGTGCAGGTCCCAATGGTGAGTTAGCTGAAAGTGGTGCAGGCTCTGGAAGGGAGAGCAGAGTATACAAAACAAGATATTTACAGGAACCTCCAGAGACAGAGAAGCCAAGGACCACAGCAGCCTGTAAAATTAAGCTTGGCCAAATTTAACCAGATATTAAATAACAAAGTGAAATTAGATGACAATAAGAAGAATGAATTAGGGTTTTGAGAGGTTACACCACTCATACTTGCAAAGCAATTGGGGTGCCTGGATTTAATTTCAGTTCTTATTCTAAATCCAAGGCCCTCATATTCCTCATTGGATAAATAGGCTATTTTCTGTATAGGTACTACTTGGTGCCCAAAGGTTTACGTGGTCACTAGTTTACTATGATAGTTTGTGAAAATAGCTACATTACTCCATTCACTGGCTTTATGCCTCTCAGACTGTGGTGATGCAACTCCTCCCAATAAGAGTGGAGTCTCTCCCTCACCTCTGGGTCTGGGCTGTCATGTGGCACCAATTGACCAGTAAAACGCAGCAAAGTGACATTGTGCCATTTGAGGTCTTGTGTATGCCTCTTGCACTCTGTGAAGGTGTAAGCTGGAATGAATGTTCTGGGAGAGGCAAGGTCACATTGTACAATACAACCATGCCAGCTGAGGCCACCCTGACCAACTAATCTCTAGCTGACCCAGCTGCAGGCCACAGACACATGAGTCCCAGAAGGTCTGGAAAAACCACCTGGATGAGCCCAGCACCATCTTCCAAATCATGACATAAATAGATGAGTGCTGTCTTGAAGTCATTAAGTTTTAAAGTGATTTATTTATACGATAAAATTAGCACAATTTCGATGTTTTCTTTAAATAAGAAAAACAACTTTAGAGAACTGTGTTAGAATTTATTGGGTCTTTCTCCTCTCATATTAAGAGCTCAAGTTTAACTTTCTTTTACATTTATTTTAGAAATAAGTACTCGATGGATTTCCCCTGCTCTTAGTATCAGTTTTAGAGTTTTCGGCTCAGTTTTAGTAAATCCAGTAAAATATCAAGTTTTACAGCCCTGATATGAAAATTCCAAATCCCTTACGCTCTCAAATCCAAAACTTTTTGTGACATGACAGAGCAAAATTCCACACCATGAAATTTTGATTCATGTAAAAATTATTTAAAATATTCTTAAAATTACCATCAGGCTATATATTTAACACATGTATGCAAGATGAAGGAATTTCACCTTTAGACTTGGGTCCCATCCCTAAGATATGTATTGCCATGGTTTAGACCTTAAGTATCCTCCAAAGTTCCATATGTTAAAGCATTTTTTCCCCAGCTTGGCACTATTGGGAGGTGGTGGAACTTTTAGAAGGTGGGAAAAATGGGAGGCTTTAGGGATGTACTCTTGAGGGGGTTGTGAGTTGTTAGTCTGCTGTAGCCCTCTTATCTCTCTGAGCTGTGGCCACTAATTCAAGAAAAAAACAGACAAGGGGCAATTGGGGATGGAGAAAAGACAAACAGACACAAACAGACACATATATAGAGAAAAAGGTAGGCTAGGTGGGCAGCCAATTCTTGACGGGGGCTGGCTGACATAGAGCTAGCTCAGCACTCTATTATATAGGTTTCATCAAAAGGTTATTTGTGGGAAAGTTTCAGCAAAGCAGGCAATCTGAAGGATGCAGGGCTGGTGAGACATTGGGGTCATCTTGTTTTGCTTGGGATTCTCTATTCCAGGGAGTTGGTGCCTGAGCTTAAGGCCTTGACTGATAATTCTGTGTGCCTTTGCACGTAACCTCCCAGGACTGGCATCACCATAGCAACTGGGCCATCTCGACCTGCATCTTTGCACAGACATTTCCCAGTGCAACCCCGCCATGAGGGAGTCAGATTGTGATTCAAGTCACTGCTCTCCACACCAGTCTCTTCCTTCTTCCCTTTTTGTTCTTGGCAATAAGGTCAATGGGTTGCTGGGCCATATGCTTCTTTCATGATTTACTGCCACAAACGTAAAGCTTTCCAAAACCGAGAAGCAAAATAAGCCATTTTTTCTTTTATAAGCTGATCATCTCAGTAACAAAAAGCTAATTAACATATATAAAAGCAAATATTCCAAAAATCCAAAAAAAAATCCCCAAATTCAACACGCTGGATCTGAAATATTTCCCATAAAGGGTACTTGACCTATACTAGGAACATAGTCTTCACCATTAAACTAAAGTGGACTTCTGTGTTTCCTCCTAGAAGAGGCAAAATGAATCCTCCAGTGATCTGTTAAGTTTACTTGCTGTGTAGTGAACATGACCACTGGTTCATTTCTACACTGTGCAGGCTACCTCATCTGGGAGGCATAAATACCAAGACTTGGAAGGCCCAGGCTTTGCCCCAGGACTCAGCTCACACAGGACAAGACTATACCATGTAGAGTCTTTAACCTGGGTTGCTTGTGCTGGTTTCTGCTCCCGCCCTCCTGAGACACGATAGCTCTGTGCACCAACCACAGATTCACTTCACTGGTATGTGACTCCATTTCCTCAAACAAGTAAGAGAGTCTTTCAGCCCAGTTAGCCAACTAGATTTAGGCAATTTTGGGTCATAGAACCTGTAGAGTTCTTTTAAAACCAGTCCATGTAGCTGGGAACCAATCTGGGAACCACCAGATGTCTCCTAACAGTAAACAGCTTCAGCTCCCAAGGAAATGCATGCTCCTTGCCCAAAATGGGATCATGTTTTAAAGTAAACACACCAGGATGGTTGTAAGTCCTTGCTGAATTTCAGGAATCTGGCATCTGTAACTGTTATATTACTTTTCAGTCTCTGCTAGGTGAATGTTCCTCATGGGAGCATCAGGCCCTCTTTCTGTAAATTGAATTAATAGCTTTTCCCACCCATACTTTCCCTTTGTTAATAATAAAAATAAACTATTTTACTCTTATAACAGATAAAATTAATTATCATTAAAGATATCCCTGTATGCCAGATATGGTGTAACTACTACATGCAAATGATTTTATTATATGTAACTATTTGCCTACATTGTTGTAACAGACATTTTTAAAAGAAAAGCACATTGGCATATTAGACTGACACTTGTTCATTTCTAAGGTGTTGAGAAATAGAATATCCAACACCAGTAGAAGGCTTTACAAAGCACTTTAATTCTAAATCAGAAGGGAGAGGATTTTTATTAGAAAGCATTTATTTGGGATAAGATCCTTAAGTATATTGTTCCTTTAACTTGTAGAACTTCATGATGTCTATTTTGTTCAACTTACTTTTAGTTAAAGGAACTGAAGATTCCTGATCTTAAATAATTGCCTGTGGTCATATAGTTAGGGAGTAGAATTCTGTTCATCTCATGTCTCGGGACTCAGGCTTTCTCACTCTATATTGCCCCACATTTATGACCAACTAAGTCAAGAGATCATTTATAACCAGGTAACTAAGTGTGTAATCAATTGGATCAATTAAATGAATTGTGTGTTATTTACTTAGGTAGTAATATTAACATACAGAATGTAAATGAGAGAATTATTTTAAATTGCATGTTTGTTGATTTCTGAAGATAGGGAACAGAAGGTATTGAAAACTCCAACTTAAAAGCTGAGTTTCGTAGCTCAGTGGTAGAGCACTTACCTAGTATGTGTGAGACACTGGGTTTGGTCCTCAGCATCACATTAAAAAAATAAACAAATAAAATAAAGACATTCTGTCCATCTACAACTAAAAAATATTTTTTTTTTAAATTGAGTCATAAAGTAACAATAAGTTTCTGACTGTCTTACTGACATTGTTCATAGTATATATTTAGGAAAAATTATACAGAAGGAAATCATATCTTACATTAGATGTAAGATATATAGGATTATGTGCATCTAATATTTATTCTTTGCTTATATATTTTCATTGTGTGTACATTTTAATAATAATTGATTTTATTTTTGCCTCAATTTCATGTCATTTTGTGAAAATAGAATTCTTATATTTATCATTGATATTCATCAGCTTTCTTTCACTATGACAAATATTTATCATTGATATGCTGTATTTTACTTTTTCTAATATTCTGGAAGTTATATATTTTTTTCAACTCTAGCACAGCTTCAAATATAGTTTTACTTGAATGACATATGTTAATAACTATACAGGTAATATTGAGTTCTTCTCTGTGACCAGTAGATAAGATGAAGAATTTTAGCAAGCTATTGTTTTTCTTAATTTTTCCAACCATTATTTTCATTACATTTATTGATATAATTTTTCCCAATAGGGTTAGTTTAACATTTGTTGTAATCTTTTACACTATTTCTCTTTTAATAATTATTTTGTCCCTTGCATAAGATTTTTTAACTAAAAATCATGACAAGTATTTATGCTATTAGTGATTTTGTCTAAATGGCTTTGATACACTACAAAATTTACCATAATATCTGTATTAATTAATTTTTTGCTTGGATGGTGTTTATTTTCAAGCAATGTTTTGCAGGAAGCACATATGTCGATGTTCTATGCCTTGGAAATCTGAAAATGCCATTATTTTGTCTTTTTTCATAAATACCATCTTGTTTAGAAAAAAATTCTGGGCTTAAATCACTTCTCTTCAAAATTCTGTAAAACATGCCATTTTATTATAAATTTTGGTGCTGTGAAATGGAAAATATATTTATACACATTTATTTTTATATATAATTTGTTTATTATTTATGAACTGTTGGTTTGTTAAAAAATAAAATTCTTCAAGATTATCTTTTTCCCCTCATTAAATTTGCCTGGTGTCTGACACTGGCATCTTTCCTTAGCTCATGAAATATTTCGGTATATTTCTTTGATTATTGATTTGTTTCCTTTCATCGATTCTCTCATTATGAGAGTTATCCTATCTGCCTTGGATTTATACTTCCCACTCCAGGAGTCTTCTCAAATTATGCTTTTTATAGTTATTCTTCATCCAAGTTTTGAATGACCTTCCTGCTTACTTTCTATTTTAATAATTCCATATCTCACAAAATTTGTCCCACTTCACATCGCTTCCCTTATTATTGTGAGTTTAGTGTGCCCGTCTTTCATTTCATTCATTCTCTGCTTCCTGATTTTGTGTTTCTTCTCTCGAGTGCTGCCTTTAGCTGGATAATGGTCATGCTGTGTTAATCCATGTCAAGAGCATCATCAACCAGGAACTCTCAGTTCTCCTGGGAACAATGTTTTCATCAGTTAGCTTTTCCTCAGATTCATGAGTGTCATTCTTCCTTCAACTGAAGTTTCTTTTTTTTCCTCATCATTTTTCATTATACAAAAAAGATTTTGGCTTATTTTGTTTTGGGTCATAACCCAGAGGAAATGGGGAGACGGCCATCCTTGTTTTCTGACTGGTAAGGGAGCTACTGAAGCCCATCTGAGCCTTCCCTTGTCTTTATGAAGCTGGAGCAAAAGCCAGGGCACTACAATGGCCCAGTGCCTTTGGTGGCATATGATTCTTCCGAGATCCCAAATATTCATTTGTCTCCTGTTCTGCCTCATAGCCTGTTATGAACATCTACTTTGTCCCTCTGAATCCAGGAATATCAGTGAGTTCTTCCAATACCTTTGCTAATAGCTTCATTCACTAACAGTTCAAGACTTCACACTCATGCTCCTTGAAGTTTTTCAAATTAGGCCTGTAGGGAGCTTATCTGGCAGTGACTGGGTAGCTTGCTCCAGCATTGATTTATGTTTTTCTGTATTATATGTTCTATTGGTTCATCTCAATGGTAAACTTAGGGAGGAGTAAGTAGAGAAAAAAATATTTCTGCTTCTAACTTGTCAGCAATTCCTGACCTTTCCTTTATGTTTTGATCAGCTTTGTTGTTGTGACCAAAAGACCCAACAAGAATAAATTAGAGGAGGAAAACTTTATTTGGTTTCAGTTCAGTCCCCATTCGGGCAACTCCACAGCTGTGGACAGGAGGTGAGGGAGAGCATCATGATGGAAGGGTGTGATGGTGGAAAGCAGTTCAGTTCATGACAGCCAGGAAGCAGAGACAGACAGCTTTGGTCACCAGGGACAAAATATAATCTCCAAAGGCACACACTCCCAATGATCTACTTCCCTCAGCCCTATCCTACCTGCCTACAATTACTACCCAGTTAATCCATTCAAGTGGATCAATCCACTGATTAATTACAGATCTGATTATTTAATCATCTCACTTCTAAATATTCTTGCATTATTTACACGTGAGCTTTTTGGGGATACCGCATATCCAAAACATGAAACTTCAAGAATCTCATTGGAAAGCTTCATGGGAAAACATACAGAGAGAAATAAAATCAATGGACCCAGAGAAGTGATGGAAAAGTCCTAGAATTCTGTCAAAATTCTAGAAACAGATTCTGCCATTTGAATAGGTCTGTCTTGCAACATGGTCAAAACTTTCTCTCTCTCTCTCTCAGCTACTTTCCTATCTTCTGTATCCTGTGGAACCTGGAATACCTGTGTGTGTGTGTGTGTGTGTGTAGCTTGCCAAGCTCTGGCTGTAGCCTGTGCTGCCTTCTTTACATCTATGCAAATTCTACTCTCCTTTAGAGTCAGTTGCAGAGCAAGTTTCTGCCTGAAGCTCTTCCCTCCATTCTAACAGTCAAGAATAAAATCCAGAAAGGTGATTGAAAAAAGTCTATGCCATGTTACCAAAAAGGCCTAGTACTCCTTCATTCTCTCTTATCAGAAACAGGTTATAATCATTTTCTTGATTGATTATGTAAAATACTCTAACATATTTTCCATGATATATAACCTTGGCAGCACAAATGTGTCTGAGGGCACAATTGACCCTTTTAGAGTAGTTTTGTGGCTCCCTGCCATGCAGAAACTGGGCTTCTAACATCACAATCCTCTGCCAATGAATTCTAAATAAGGGATGTTTCACCTTTAAACATTGCTTACGTCAACATTTCAGGGACATATGCAGAACATATGTTGGTTGCAGTTTTGCTTTATCATGCTTTGTTACAGCAAAGACTATTTTCATTGAAGACAATTTTGTTGTCTTTTAATTCCATTGTTATTTTCAGAGGGGTTTAAATAATCAGAAAATGCTGCATTATGAAGCAAATTCCTAGTGCCTATAGCATCAGCATAAAAGCACATTTGTAATTTTCAAATTCAGTATTTTTTAACCTGCTGTTTTTTGAGGGGGAGGGTACTGGGGATTGAACTCAGGGGCACTTGACCACTGAGCCACATCCCCAGCCCTATTCTGTATTTTATTTAGAGACAGGGTCTCACTGAGTTGCTTAGTGTCTCACTTTTGCTGAGGCTGGCTTTGAAGTTGCGATCCTCCTGTCTCAGCTTTCGGAGCCACTGGGCTTACAGGCGTGTGCCCCTGCACCCAGCTAACATGCTGTCTTTATAAACTATATGGGTATATATAGGTATATATGTATATGTATGTCCATATGTGTGTATAAACACACATACATACACACATGTATATTGTCCCTGAACACACATTAAAGTTTGTTTTCTAGAATCAGAGATAAATTGAGGCTAAAATATATCTTATCACTTATTTGAGGAAAGGAAGTATAGAAGTCCCCAGAATTAAACTTTTTCCAATGGTCATGATCACTTCACGGAAGCACAGATTTGGTGCCCTAGTCTCCTAGTCTCCTATTCAACTGTAGGATGCAGCACCTCCTTGCTAGAGGGCATCCACTTTGGTGTCACCACTCTGAAAAACTCTTAAGCCTTCTTCACTAAACATGAATTTATACACACACAAGTTATAATAAAGATTATGATGATTTTCTTGATTGATAAACTCTAACATATTTTCCATGATATATAACCTTGGCAGCACATGTCTGAGGGCACAACTGATCCTTTTAGAGTAGTTTTGTGGCTCCCTGCCTTGTAGAAATTGGGCATTTGAAATGTAATTCAAATGCTAACTCAACAGATTTGCACATACATATTCATAAAAAGGCACATAAGAACATTTTTACCAGCAGTGTTACACTAGCTCTTGGCTGCAAAAGACCTAAAATCTGTCAACATTTCAGGAATAATGTATTTTGTTATAGTAATACAGTGGAGTGCTATACAGCAAGGGAAAACAAGTTGCTGCTTCACATGACAACTTGTATGCATATCATACATAATAATGTTGAGCAGAAGTACCATATACCGTATGACTATTCATTTAAAGTTGAAAAGCCAGAAATGATCAGTGGTGACAGTCCTTTGAAAGGTGGTGGCCTCTGAGGGGTATGTAATGAGGAGACACCAATGCTAATCCTGATCTGTTCATGGGGAGCTGTTTACTTAGGAGTTGGGTAACTTCTCTGGATGGATATCACCCTCTATATGCATGCTTACAAACATGAATCCTCACGGACTGTTTACTCTGGGACTTTTGTTAAACCCCCTTCCCCGTCAGCCCTCAGAGTTCCCATCTATAGAATGGAATGGATTCCAGAGAACATCTCAGAGGCCAGTCTTCTCTGACCTGCCTTGGCTTCCTGCTCATGGTCCTGTTGCAGTGCTTGGCGTGGGGGTGTGGGGGCATGGGTGGGGGGTGGGGAGTGGGGGGCTCCCAGGCAGAAGAAAGGGAGGGGGAGACCTGGTCACTGGTGAGCTGTCCTCTCTCTAGTGCATCTCCTCATAAGCAGTGGCTAGTTGTCACCACTGGGAATTGCCCTAGATGGAGCAGAGACCTCTTCATTTGGGGAGAAGTTGGTTCTATTTCATAACTGTTGTCACTACTGAAAATTTAATTCATCATTTATTGACCTTGAATCTGTCTTAGGGCAGTAGAACCCCAACCTGCAGATCTCCCCCAGACTTACACCTTACCACCAGGCCCAACTGCCACAGGTGAATGCCCATGGTTCCAGAACACGTGGAGGGGCTTGCTCCACATGGATGGCACTATTGATGTCCACTGACACTTCATGTTTCTCGCAGCCCAGTACAGGCCTCCCTGACTTTCCCCCAAGGTCACTTTACTTTCCCTTGTCTGCCTGCCTACCTGTAAAAAGCACTGCAACCTGCAATCTGCGTGACTGTCTATCCCTGCCTGGCCTTTCCCTACCAGAATGTCCATGTCCTCCCTGAAAAGCTTCCAGTGGCTCCCTATTGCTCCTGGGATGAAATCTAGACTCCTTCTTTAGCTCTGCTCAGTCGGCTCTCCTTGTTCTATCTAGCCGTCCCTCCCACCAGATCAGCCCTATATTCTACACCCAGCCACCAAATTTGTCATTTCTTTGGTTAAACTTTTAACATTGCCATTCCTAGATGTCTTTCTAAGCACTCGTCCACCACCTATGACCTGTGTTCGCATCTTGTTGATACTGGTGATGAGAATCAGGGGCAAGTCCCGTTTCTCTGAGGTAAAGATTGAACACCTGAGAAACCCTGAGGCAAGAAAACAAGTTTTATTTAAGGGATAGAACAGAAACAGACTTCTCCAAAGAGAAGGGGCCCCAGAACTGGGTGTCGGAGGAAGTGGGGGTGTCCTGCCCCTTTTATACATTTTTAGATTTCCTTTCTTCTCATGCCTCCTCCTCTTCTTATCTTGCCTACATACTAGTAACCAAAGAGAGTGATCCAAGGGCCAGAATGAAGGCATCCAAGGGTCCAGGCAGGAAGGGAGCAGCCCCAGATGCATGCAGTTAGCAACTGCTTGCAGGGAGGAACAATTCCTTGGAGGCAGGTAACCTGGGCAACAGGTTGAGGAGGAGGGGAAAGGGCTCTGGAGGTATTAGCAATTTATTTCCTTTCCTTTTGAACCAGGACCCATCCTCCCAATCTGACCCAGTCATTTGTGGTCTACGCTCACTGGCTTTTTGCCCCCTGGTTCACTGTCCTACAGAATGGTATTTCAAGACCCTCTTTAACTTTGTGGTGAGGCTTATATCTCCTTTTTATTGGAGTTACTAATGCACATTTCCATTTTGCCTACTAGGCTGAGCCTTGAAGTGCTACTTACTTCAAACAATGTCTGTCACATCATTCACACCCAATAAATACTTAAGACATTAGGAACAACACTCAGGGACATCTGTGTTTCCCATCACAGTGTCTAAAACTGTTCTTACCACAATTGCGAGAACATGAATGTCATTATCACTTCACTTGGTGTGGTGATATGATATGTTGTCCTGTATGGCACTGGAAAGTCTAGGAATTCTCTTGATGTTCAACTTCCTGACATGTGTAGCTGTTCTGCGTTATCCCGAATTCAGGGTACAATCCATTCACAAGAAGTTGGACACAGTTAGCTTCTTTCTGTCTCTTTGGCTCTGCTAATATCTAGAACCTTGGAGAATTGGTTGAAATATTCCAAGGAAATCACAGGCTTAAAAAAAAAATAGCACCCAATTTAGGTTTTAGCAATGGGCAAACAATACCAAAATCAACAGTCAAAATACACCAAAATAAACTCAGGTAAGAACAAATAATTTTTTACAAATCTATAAAGAAATACTCTGTGTTCCCCTTGAGCAATGTGGCTAGATATGGTCTAATAGTGAGCAAAGTTCCAAATTCCATCTTAATTTCCTTAAATCTAGCATCATATATTTCAATTTGCCTTAGACATTTTTATTTGTAACTCTTCTTTAATACTAAAACTAAGATATGCCCAATTACCTATAGTTTCCATGTTCTTTTTTTAAGTAAAAAAAATTTGTAGTTATAGATGAACAGAATGCCTTTATTTATTTATTTATTTATTTATTTATTTTTACGTGGTGCTGAGGGTTGAACCCAGTGCCTCACACGTGCTAGGCAAGCGCTCTGCCACTGAGCTACAGCCCCAGCCCCCATTTTTTTAAAGCAACTATTATTACCCCTTTCCCAGGTAAGCATGTTTTTCATAGAATTAAGAAAGGGAAATACATACCAGAATGTCACTTGTTTTCACTTGGATGACATAGTAGATGCCTCCACATAGCTTTCATAACTTCTTCTTTTGCCAAAATTGGAGCTGATTCTTCCTGGCAGCCTCTTCCCCTCCTCCCTCCTCAGGGGACCTGAGTAGCTTCTTTGTCACAACACACAATACCGTCTGTTGTTTTGGTTTATTTAGTCTGCCCTTCTCTCTAGCCTGAGATGGCGCTTCTCAAGTGTCAGGAGTGGAACTTCCTCCCAGATCCTATCTCCTTGGAGCCAGTGCATGAAGCCTGGCCTTGCTGTGGGGTTAGTCAGGATTCGGGATCAGGGGTAGTAGCTTGGTTGCATGTCCCAAGTTTGGGGGAATAATCCTCTTCTAATGTTGTGGGTAAAAACGCTACGTCAGCATGTGAAATAAAACAAGATTCATGCATTTGCTAAAATAAGAACATCTACTTTCAAGCACAAAAATGGACACCCATTTGGTCAGGGATATACAATGACAGAGTACCTGGAGGGAAAGTGGACATGGAAATGGAACGATCACGATGTTTAATCTGCATGCTGCCACACGACCTGACGTGGTCAAATGTGTTTTTCAGTTTGTCAGATTGTTTGGGCAGGACGAGCTGAACAAGGAGGGAGCCTTGCTTGGGTATCATCTTTAGCCTCACTGCATGGACCGTTCGGGACCCCCTTGTCATAGAACTGACAGGTGCTTGTCTGACAGGGAATCTGAACAGAGGGCTGCCCTGCCCTCCTCCTCATGGGGAGGAAGATGCTCACCCTGGCGCCGGTGCATTGCCACTTGCCAAGCTCCACGCTGAGGCCTTCATGCTGACAGCCAGCACAGTCCCCAAGGAAGGCATTGTTGTTATTTAACATTTCACTTGCTATATTAATTGTGAAATAGTTTTATCTCAAATTTCATGTAAATTCAACAAATGACCATTTGCCCTTTCCTCTCAAATGAAGAAAGAGTTTTAGTCATTAGGTAGGGATTTTCCTCTTCATGGGGAGGGCAAATTTAACTATGTTTTGCTTTGGCGACTACAGAGAGACAGGACCTTTCCATGTTCCTTCCCTTTCCAGATCTTGGAATGCTGAGCTGGAGAAAAAAGATGGTGAAGAAAAAGGGTTTCCAAAGCACACTCGAGGTCTTAAGATGCATGCCATTAATGTGATCTTTGCTCCTGCTGATGAGCTTTGGCCCTCTAGTCTTTTAGAAGCCCTTTCACATCTTCTGATTTTTTAAAATCTGCCCACACGTGTCACCTCATTCAGAAAGCCATTCCAGACTCAAGGGGCTCAATCCCTCTTCTCTGCTTCCTCTGAACCTTGCCAGAATCCAAATCCTTTCAATGTGCTCTATTTTTTCATAGCATCTATTCCTCTGCAACATGGCTATCCTCCTCTTACTTATTCATTAAGCTCATTGTTCACTTCCCCTTCTAGAAGGTGAGTTCTAAGAAGAGACAGCTTCCCCCCCGCCCCCCCCCCCTTTTTTTGTGCCAGGGATTGACCTCGGGGGCACTCGACCACTGAGCCCCATCCCCAGCCCTATGTTGTATCTTATTTAGAGGCAGGGTCTCACTGAGTTGCTTAGCACCTCGCTTTTGCTAAGGCTGCCTTTGAACTCACATGATCCTCCTGTCTCAGCCTCCCGAGCTGCTAGGATGACAGGTGTGCGCCACCATGCCTGGCCTAGATTTTCTTTTTTTTTTTTTTGACAGTTGATTTATTGATTGATTTCAAGTGTCCAGCACAGAGCAGAGCATGTAGTAGACAGCTAAATGATATCTGTTGAGTATGTGCTTTTATTGTCACATCTGTACTGAAGAGTTCTGATTCACTGGTGACATACTTGTCTCCTCGACTATGGTAAAAGCCATGCGAGGGCAGCGACTGCTTTCCTCGTTGTCGTGTAGAGTGCTTGGTGCAAACTAGCATCAGTGAACATTCCTGAAATGAATGAGAACCTGAACAGAGATTCTGGGACATGCAAATTAGAATATCATTTAAAAAAAAGAGAGACTAAAGACAAACATCACAGGTAAGTAATAGTAATCACCAAAAGAACCACCAGTGAGTACAGTGTCCCCTCCCAAGTCTCTCGAGCCTCTGACCAGGAAGAGAGGCCCCTTTTGGTACCCAGAGGCTACTGGAGAGGAACTCCTTAGGTGGACACCTGCTACCCCAACAGAATCCCCAGGAGGAAACAATGAGTGGCTACCTCTGCCCTATGATACCAGCCTGCCCTTATTCACTGTTTCTGAATTTCAAGGGAAGCCCTACTCCACAAACAACGTCTTACAAGACAGTCCTAGGACTCTCATAATGATAGAGCACTTGCCCAGCATGTGCTAGGCCCTGGGTTTGATCTCCAGCATTGGAAATAAAAACCAGCCAAACAAACACTCACAGATCAATTCCTTGTCTCACTGAGAGTGTAGGGAAAAATTATAATACGCTGTTTGCTCTCTACCACTGATGACCCACTCTCCCGGAGAGAGAGAATCCTTCCATCAGAGAGAAGGAGCACCAAAATCACCTGGAAAGGTGGCGTTGGCATCAGAGACCAGGGGCCACCCCATCACCGGAGAACAGAGCGACTGAATTAACATCTGCAGTTTACAGAATCTCAGGGGATTTAAATGCCCACTGAAGTTCAGAGGCATGCTGGTTTAATGCAAAGTACACTAAGTGATGTCTTTCATTGCCTCATCAATTTCAACTAGCTCATGTCTAGGTTCATATTCTCCTAGCTCACGGGCTTGTGCTAATAGAAGCATAAGTGTCAATGGGGTGCAACGCAGAAACAATGTGGAGACGGACAAAGAGACACCTGTGCAAATACAGTTAACTGTTCAATGAGTTCAGTACCTGGAATCACATCCCATACAAACAACAGAGCCGAGGTATTGTTTGCAATAGGAAATTTGTAACAGGGAAGTGATGAGAGAGTCATTCGTTTCTAGGATGGGCTGGGCGGGGGGGATGGTCTCTTTGGTTCAAGAGAAAAGGATATGAATTCTAAGGATGATCTCAGTAATTTATTTGAAATAATGATGGTTGTAATATAAATAGAAAGGGCTTAGGGCTGAAATGTACACCCATTTTTAAGCCAAACATAAAATTTTCAAGCCTACTAAATTAATTTTACCATGCATAGTCTAGGAATTGGAATGTTTAAGGAATATCTCTGGTGATTTTAATGTGCATATCAGCACAGAAATTTTGGTGAATTTCAATAATTTTATGTGACCTCTGCATCCATTTTGATCCAGACATGGTGCTTCATTCTTGTGTCTACACCCTGGCCCCTGAGCTTTCATAAGCAGGGTGATAAATGTCTGTGGACCCAAGATCTTTCTAATTTCCTATGTCTCAAACAGAAGTCAACAAAAAAATCCCTGAAAAAAGTCTTAGTTCTATATTCCCATATTTGTTTCTAAACACAATGAGATTTTGTTCTTTTTCATGTCTGAATAATATTCCATATTTTGTGTATATGTGTGTGTGTGTATGTCAAATTTCCTTTATCCATTTATTCATAGATGGACACGGAGGTTGATTCCATATCTTGGTGATTGTGAAGAGTGCTGCAATAAATATATTAGTGCAAGTATCTCTTTGACATGCTGATTATATTTCCTTTGGATGCATACCCAGTTTCAGCACTATTTGCATTTATAGAAGATAGAAAATCAGGCATTATTCTAATCCCATTATTTATTATCCATATGTATAATACACAGGCCTCCATGTCTTCCTTACTTTAATTTTTAAGTATTTCTTAAAATGATCTCTATTTCCATTCCTTTTATGACTCTTTGGTTGGAACCCTCTCCATCCCTTGGCTCTGTAACTGCTATATGTCAATTGGTATCACTTTATTGACCTTAAATTTCATTCTCCATGTAAGCCACACACTTGTACTCCATTGTAGCCACTCTTGGTGTTTCACATCATTACTTAAGACCACGAAATAGATTTATGGAGATGGATAGAATATAGCCTAAGATCCTTGGCATCATAAACTGTAGAACTTAATCCTTTATTTTTTTCCTGATTTTAAATAATTTTCTTCCAACAATAAAATCATTATCAGTCTCTTTGTTCATGAGGCTGTTTCTCACTTTGGCCAGGATGTTTCCCGTCCTGTATCACAGAGTCACCTTTCCTTTCTTGTTCTCTCTCTCTCTTTCTCTCTCTCTCTCTCTCTCTCTCTCTCTCTCTCTCTCTCTCTCTCTCATTTTTATATTCTAAATTCTACTCACTCTGTAAAACCCAAACCAAATGTTATCATCCTAAGACCATCTCTAGAGGCTCACAGTTTGAATTGGGTGACTCTCAGTGGGGCTCTTGTGACCCTCTAATGTTTGCAGAGAAAGATCTACCATTCTGAGGCTGGGCTTGAACATGGGATCATAGGCTCACAGCAGCCTCCAGAACCAGGGAGTTAGGCTGAAAAGCAGGGTACACACGTCTAGGGGAACTTCTCTGAAAAATAGCTGAGGTCTGATGGGTGGAAACAGAGGACAGAGCAGACTCTACCTGGCAGAGTCAATGGAGATTCACGACTTGGGGTGGAATACTGTTTGTGGTGAAGGATTTTGAAGTGACATTCTGAGCCCTTTGCAATGTGATCCCAACCATAGAAATCATGGAGTCAATTGAATATAAAGAGGAAAAATACAATTCAGGTCACAGCTCCCGAGTCATAGAACCAAGGAAATAATTAGTTCTCTTGGCACTGAGTCCTAAGTTCTTTCTAAAACATGACTGTGGCCTTACAATAATTATAATCCATATTCACTTGAGTAAATGTCTTTAATTTTAATCAGATTTTCATTGCTGTGACAAGACACCTGAGAAAATACACTTAATAGAGAGAAGATATATATATATATATATATTGGTTTCAGAAATTTCAGCTCATAATTACTTACTCCTTTGTGTCTGGGCCTGGGGTGAAGTAGATCACCATGATGGTGAGCATGTGGTGGAGTGAAGTTGGTTACTTCACTGCAGCCAAGAAGCACTGAGAGCAAGAGAGGAAGGGACCAGGGACAAAAGGGCACACTCCCAGTTACCTCCCTCCTAAGCTCCACTTCCTGAAATTTCTACCACATCTCATCAGCCCATTAAGCTATGAATTCACTAATCTATTTATGAGGCCAGAGCCCTCTTGATATAATCACTTCCAAAAGGCCCCGCTGCTGAACATTGCTGCACTGGGCACAAATCCTTCAACACAGGAACTTCTGTGGACATTTCAGATACAAACCATATAACACTTTTCCTGAGGTACCTTCATAGCTCACCAATATAAACTGACTTTTATGATATAGTGGGCAATAAAGACTATTTTTCCAGCATGTTGTATAATGCTATGTTGTAATGCTGTACCAAAGTGCTCCCAAAAATTTTTAAGTGCTTTTAAAATTTTAATAAATGAACATGTAAATATCTTATACTAGCCAAGGATATAATTTTAAATCGTCCTAATTTATAAAAGCAAGTCTTTAAAACAAAACTACACATGCATTGAAATGATGGCCAAGTGGAGTCCATATGTTAATTTGAGTCACTTTAGATCATTTGGAGCTTATGTGGTCTATGGATTTGCAGGTTGGACCTGCTTCATGTCCCAAGGACCTTCTAAGACCCCCTTCCATTGAAAAACCAGCCACTACCTCAGAGCAAAGCCTGTCCAAGGAAGGGGGCGTGGCCCTTGTCCTTGGAAAGACCCATAGAGCACTCCTAGGAACATGCCTACCCTGCTGAGTTGTTTATCTACAAATAACAGGAGAGATCTGCTGCTTCAGGTGTCCCTGACTCAGTCAGGCTAGGTGAGGACCCATAGCAACCCCCTAGCAACCACCAATCAGCATGAGACAGGGAAATACCTGGGATGCCAGATGACCCTCCCAGTAGTTTATGGTGGTTGATAACATGTTGGGAAATCATGTAGTTCAGCACGTACACCCCTCCTGGCTTAAACCAATCAGTTCAAACGAATCCCCCTCTTGTACTAACCAATCACCTTGCCCAACTTGTTCCTGCCAGTGAATGTGCTAATCATGTTTTAGAGTTGTTTTATGATTTTCCCGTGGTGTGTGATGATTTGCTAAGAGATGCTATGATGTATGTGAAGTCCCTGTCTTCCCCACAGAATGTATAAAACTGCTGCAAACCCTGAGCTCAGGGCCTCTCAGCGTCACCAGTTGCTGTGTGCACTCGGAGGACAGAGCTAACTCGCAATAAACACCTCTTTGCTGCTTACATCAATCTTGGTCTCTGGTGGTCTTTTTGGGATCCCGAATTCGAGTATAACACCATCAGCTTGAAAAACAGTCAAATGCACTCTAACTTCCCACCCTGTCTGTTATTGAAGTCACTCATGATAGTCACAGAACCACATGGGATGGTTACTATGGGATTTGAGAGTCTGGCGGGGCGGGGATTGGAGGGGATCTTGTTCCAGCTGCTATTGGGTGACACCAAAGTAATGGCAAGGCTGCAATACAGCTGACTTACTCTGACTCTTAGCCCATGAATCATCCTCTCTCATGTGACATTATTCTAAGTTGATAAATTTGAATCTGAGGAGGGAGACTAAGCCCTGAGGGAAAACAGCCATTAATGACCAGATCAACCCCTTCTAGTTCTGATTAGCATCCAAGTGAAGAGTGAATCCTAGAACTCAAGTTTATACTTCATTTTTAAAAGGCAGGATGTGGTCATTTTCATTGAAGCCATTTGGCTTGGAGCTATCAGCTCAGTTCTCTGAACTCTTGTTCATGAATTCCAGCTATGTGGAGCTTAACCTGAACCTTGACCATGCCCTCAGCCCTCCTGACACTCCAAGCCCCTGCCCCTGCTTCTCTGACCTTAAGCTTCCTCCCTGCTCTGTCCTGAGCATTTCCAGCTGGCTTGTCTGATTTTTTTTTTTTTTTTTTGCACTGATTTTTTTATTCTATTTTATTTAGCAACCCCAGTCTATACTACATTATAATAGATCTACAAAAATGCAAATGCCATAGTGCCAGAACTCAGAATCCCTACATTAACATGCTTGTTAAGAGCTTTCCTAGAGATGGACATTCCCAGGATGCTTAAAGATCAAGGATTGGAGAGCCCTGGGTAGTGTGCCATGGGAAAAACTTCCCACTTTAGCACAGAAAATACTGCCCAGAGGGAACTGTGCAAAAAAGAACCTTAAAATAGGAGAGATTATCCAAGCACATAGAAGCATGAAAGGACTAGGAATGCTTAGAAACCGTGAGTTCAGAGTGATGGGAGTTGGGCACCAACTGTGAGGGGTGAACTCTAGGAAGCACATTATAAAGCTTTTGTGTGTTCTACAAGGGACCCTGAACTTTATCTTATGTCCTTGTGATAGGCTTTCCTGCAACAGGTTTTATTTACATTGGGTACGGGATCTTGCTAATTCTGTTGTGAACCTCTGGACTATACAAGTTTTGAACACAAACCATGAAAGCAAATTTTGTTTAGAACCATTATAGATTAAAGGACAGTCCTAAGAACTTGCTTTCTACTGGTTGCTTGTAATCTGATAGCCTCTGGACCCTAGACATTTCCTGATTTTTGCCAATTTCCTGATCCTTGGAGAAGTATTTCTCCCCAAGGGCTGGTATGAACAAAGGTCTGAGTCCACCTACGTGTCCTGTGGGGTGATTGGGGTGGGAGGTCATGATGTTGTGGACTGGGGTCCACACAGAGTGCACAAGAGCCATGGGTGGTCAGAGACTGTTCCAATCTGAAAGAGTTTCCTTCAATCTGTACACATTCCTTATACTGCTTTTTTACCTTTCTCTTGGATCCTCTAACTGTATAATGCCCTTCATGACAATCCGTTGAATAGGTCTGAAGAAGTACAGTCTGGAGAGCCAGGGGTCTTAGTGAAGTCGACCCCTGAGACATTATTACAAATCCTTCTTCCAACCACTGGTGTTGACATCTTAGGAACATGTCAGCGGTGGAATTTGTTGAAATTACATTGAATTGTCTCCTGTCATAGAGGCTAACAGGTAGGATCTGAGCTGTGGAATTCCAAGCAGTCCATTGCAAGGACACGAGAACTATTTAGTACACACGTGAAGAAATGGCATGTACTTCCTATCTGCGCTTTAGCTTTATATGCTGAACTTGGGACCAATTGGGACCCTTAGGATAATGAGATGAATATGAATAAACTTTTCTGAGTTTTAGTAGCTTTTTCATATGGTGAGTTTCATATCTTGACCACAAATTAACAAATGAGTTAGTTGAGATCCAACAAACACATGCAATACTGACTTATAATCGATAGGCAAACCCCAACAGGCCTCAGTCTTCAAAGTCTATTTTTCATTTTTAAAAGACTGATTTTGCATGAAAGATTTGCTCCCCATTGTCATCTAAATATTTTCAGACTTTTCTACTTATTTTGCATTGACTATTCAAGAAATGTTTTTTAACTTGGCAAGCTAGGATAAGTTACAAGGCAGAAGCAATTGCTTACATTTGAGAAAGAAAAAAAAAATCCATTTTTCCCCCCTGTGACAAGAGGTCAAGGGAATTCTTTCAATACAAGCTAATTGCTCAAATTTTGCAGAAGTATTTTCTTTGCTCTGCTTGTTTATGTGTGCACATGCAATGTGTGTGGGGGCATGGAGGGGGAGGGTCAGAGAGGAAAGGTCTCACTGCTTAATAACTTGCTGCCAATCATTGACCCTAGACCATTTCTTGGTCTTTGCCAAGTTCTGGGATTCTTGGGGAAGTATTTATCCTCAAGATCTGGTCTATCTGATGATATTGTAAGAGACAGGAACACCAACTTGCATCTTTAAATATTATCAAATCCATTCTATATTCAGGAACATACCTGATTCTCACCAAATCTCGTGAAGAGGTTAGTGGTCTGTGATATTATTTCTGTGTTACAGGCGAGGAAAGAATGTTTCAAGACATGACAATGATGTGAATATGTTATTTGTGATCCTAGAGTTGGCAAGCTCAGGGTTGGGTTGGCCTTTCTTCTTCTAGCTCTCTGGAGGGCTTCCTGCTCTGTCCATGCAGCACTGATCCTAGGGAATTATAAAGCTCAGGAGGTGGTCAGTGCTGATTCAAATATGCAAAACTAGATCCTACCATTTTCCTCCCATTCCCTCCTTCCAGAAGCTGGTTCTCCTTAGGACCATGTGGAGCAGCACATGTAGGGAATTCTAAGGCTAAGCCCACTGACCAGAGTCTCTGCCTTGTTGGGGTAGTTCTATTTCAGAGAGGAATGCAGTGCTTGGCCTGAATTCCACTTGAATTTCCAGCAGCAAGTGTCAATATGCAATTGCCACACAGAAGTATGGTAATAAAAGTGCCAGCAGGCTCTCAGAAATGTCCCTCATGATCTTTCTCAAAATATTACTTTATATTCATTCCCAGCTAGTTTCTTAATGCATTTTAAAAGTGTTTTAATCAACCTTTTGCAACAGCACCAAAAGCTTGCATTAACTGGGAAAGAATTCTTATTTAAATTCATTTAATGTCAGCAGCTTCGGTTGTGCCTTTCTACCAGTTTTTGTGCACCCTGATCCACCCACCGATCTCACTCCAGAGCTGCTGAACCACAACATCTGAAGGTGGGGTCTGACTGTGGGTTCTTTTTAAGCTGTCTGGAAAATTACAATGTAGCATGTGGTCACACTGCGAACTCTGGGAGAGGAAAGCATTGTGACTTCCAGATCTGGGTCTGCTCAGAGTCAGGCTCATTCCCACCTGGACTTCAAAGTTCTAAGGAATCCTCAAGGTCATTGCGAACCACGTATCAATATACAAAAATTGTGTCTCCCAGATGCCATCTAGACTCTAAATTCACTCCTCAGAGTAAACATGGCTGGTACTCACTGCCCCAAAACCTGTGGTTCACCCTTCCCTCAGCTAATGGGAGTGTGCTGGGAGTGAGCTGTAAACTTGTAAATGTACAATTGCAAAAACTAACATAGTAGGATAACTGAGCTCAGGTTCAGAAAGCCATGACTGAGCTCCAGGAACATTCTCTGGATCCTGGACCACGTCTGTACTCTTCTTATATCTCACCAATGGCCTTACCTCCAAATTGTTGCCCTCCCCACTTCTAGCCTCCATCTACCACTAAACCATAATTTCCAGGTAGAAAAAGGGTGATGTGGGCCTCTTCCATGGTTTCTGTACATTTGTTGAATGAATGAATGAATAAGTTTATAAGTGAACCAACCCCCTTTAAGTTATTTATTCATAATTAAGATTTTCCTCTGTCTTTACCCTTGATATCAAAATCACATTCTTTCTCTCTTCTTTCTGTTTCTCATAACTACACTGCAGGCACAGTTGTCTAAAGAGAATATTTCTCCTTCTTTCGTCTCTTCCAATTCCTGTCCTGACTTAACTGTTAACCACTGTCCTCTACAATTTTGATCATGTCACTGATCTTCTGGGTACTTCTCCAATCAAGGATCAGGATCCAGTTGCAAAATTTCAGTGATAAATTGATGAAATTCCTCCTCATCCTTTGTCAATGCATCTTTGCTTGCCTAAACTTTGGCAACAGCCATCAATTCCCCCTTCCTCCCAGACGATGTGCTGATAATATCTATGGAGTGGATCATGTTGATAGAAGTCCCTCAGTTCTACATAATGCACTCAGGGCTGAATTGTTCCAACTGTCTGATGAGAATGCTTTGCCATCCCACTGACGCAAGTAGAGCAACTGATCTTCCTAGTTTCATGCTTCGCTTTCCATCAGGTGACCAGTCTGGGCCTAGTCAGTGACCCCAAAAGATCCTATTTTTCTGGTTATCTTTTGTGTTTTAACTGCCATTTTGATCAATGTTCCTCTACAAACAATAGCAGCACAGGAGCTTGGAAGGGCAAAACTTTGCCTCTGGTTATGTGAGCCCCTGTCGGTCCTTGTGTGCTGAAGGATTCCAAGACCGCCTCTCTGAACTTGACTTTGTTCATCAGAAAATGAAGAATAAAAACTTAAATCTTGCAGAAATATGTGAGTTATGAAGAAAGAATTATAAAAACCCCTTCACACATAAGAAGAGCTTACCATTTCATTCAGTGATAACAAACCAACACCACAAAATACAAACAAAACCAACACTGGTAGCAGAAACTGATATTTTCAGAAAGAAAAACATGTGGACAGCAGGATAAAATATTATGTCTGTTCTTTACCGTATGACATATTTCTGTACCAAAAGAGTTTTGACAAGCATTTTTTATTAGTGTTTACAAATACCTGTGAATAATGGACAGTTTCCCTGCTATTTTTTTTTTTTTCATTTTCAGAAGGGTTATGTTTCTATAATGGAAGCATCGAAAGATGACATTGTATGTTAGCTCGATTAAAAAACCATTTTAGAATGAACAAAGACAATCTGTTCTTCAGCTAAGAGTAATCATGATATTAAATTACTAAATACAAAAATATTGAGTTATTCCTGAGTTTTACTTCTTGGTCTACAAAACTCAAAACCTTTCCTATCCCTTCCTTTTTCCTCTTTCTCCATCTCTCCTTCTCTGTTTCTTTCTATCTCCGTCTCTCTCTTTCTTCTTAGATGAATTAATGAGGTTCAGTATGCTTTGGATAGTATACTATTTACCATAAGTAATATAAAATTAATCCAATATAAATGCTGCTCTCAGGACTGCAGTATATAAATTGTAAAAGCATAGAAAGCTTAAAGTGCCCTTTAGACATTTTTAGTATTTTATTTTATCTTATTTTCCCCCAGTTTTATTGAGGCATAGTTGACAAATGTCTACAGGATTTATTTAGGTATGTTAATTTTATGATTTTATATATGTATATATTATGAAATATTCATCATAACCCAGCTAATTAATATTTTTGTCACTTCACAGAGTTATTTTATTTTCTCCTTAGTAAGCACAGAAGATCTTAGCAAGCTTCTGGTGTATAATACCATGTTGTTAATTAAGTTCACATTGTTGTACATTAGATCTACAGAACTTATTTAGCTTGCCTTACTAAAATATTAAGCACTGTTTAGTGATACTTGCTTGTAATAGCAGAGCTTCAAAATAGCACCTGTTCTCCCATGGAGTGGACTGTGGTTTTCGGGAATGGCCACGGTTGGCTGAGGACAACTGTGGACACATTCTTGACCATGGGTACACCTACTGTCAGGAACTTCTATAAATTCACTTTACCAAGGTAGATGAGTAAAGGCCAGCAATTTCAGCAGAATTTTTCCATTAGTTTCTGTTGAATATAGGCATATTTGTCTTTTAAAAAATGTGTTTAACTTGGGAAAGGAGCAGTCTAGATTCATAACTACAGAGAATAGTCATTTCTATATTCCTTTAGATCAGAACACTAAGGTTAAAGACCTCTTTCCTTGGAATGCTGTTCTTTTGAGTACAGATGGGAAGGTTTGCTACCAACTGATGTCAGGTGTATGTGGCCACATTGCAATTCATTCCAATTTCACTTGTGGTGTTCAGAGAAAAAGTTCACAGTGTTTGTTTTAAATATATATTTTGAAACTGATTTTTATTTATTCACCAAGTTGAATGAAAAATACCATTTTTGATGCTGGACATACAACTTCAATCCAGAATGTCCCCCAAAAGAAAGGAGTGCATGAAGAATATCTGCCCACAAACCATCAAGTTCTTAGATTGTGATAGTGCTAAATTCGTAGAGGTTTCAAACAACCACACATCAGACAACTCACTAGCCCAGGGTTTGGGGTTTGGATTTTTGCAGGATTAAACTACAGAAAGTAAGAAGGATAGGATAGGTTGTGGGATGAGGGATTCCAGCAGGAGAACACTGTCTAATATATGGGTAACATCACCTAATGAAAATCTTCTTCTAATTCTACTGTTCTTTCCTTCTTTTTTTTTTTTTTTTTTGGTTTTGGTGGCTTTGGTTTAATAATTAAATGGGCATCCTAAACATAATTAATCTTGTTTGCATAATACAAAACGAATGAACTAATGTGAGCGGTTACTTCTGCAATTAATCTCCAAGGTTTGGTTTGAGGTTATGAACAGAGATATTATCTTAGTCAGCTCATGCTGCTATAACAAAGACCACAGACTGGGTGGCTTAAACCGCAGGAACTTATTTCTCATGGCTCTGGAGGCTTGAAGTCTGAGATCAAGGCACTGGGAGATTCAGTGTCTGTTGAAAGCCCCTTCCTCACTCATAGATAGTGCTTTCTTAGTGTCCTTACCTGGTGGAAGGGCCGAGGGCCCTTTCTGGGATCTCTTACATAAGGCACTATTCCCATTCATGAGACTTCATCCTCATGACCTAGTCTTTTTCCAAAAGTCTACTAATATCATCTTGGGGATTATGATTTCAAAATATGAATTTTGGGGAGACATAAACATTTAAACCACAGAAGATATGTTTCCCAGAAGGGTCATCAAGCCGCTCAGTTTGCGACTATCCTGTACACTGACATAGGGATGTAAATTCTGACCTGCCCAAGAGGCAAGGAGGACTGTGTCTGCCAGTTTTCTGTCTATGCACAATTCACTAACTCATTACCAACCTTTAGCCTTCATAGATCATTATCAACAGCAGGGCTTTTCCTGGGGAACACTGAATGAGCAATCGTGATCTGTGTTCTGAAGAGTTTGTAATCTCATCAAAGAAATAGGAAAAAAAAAAAAAAAAAAAAAGCATGTTGAAAGACTTTCTGATGAGTATTAGAACAGTCATTTCCCCAGGTGAAAATGGTACTGTGGAAGACTGGGAGGCCTCCAGGGTGGGCTGGGATCTCAAAAAGCAGGGCAGGAAGTGGGACAGGGAAAGCTATGGATTTGAGAGACTGCTGGAGCCAGGCTGGGAAGTCACTGCAGTCATAGGAGAAATAGGGTCCCCCACCAAAGGCCAGGAGAGCCCACCTGGTAGCAAAGTCTGAGCAGGTGGTGCAGAGGCAACTCCATCCTGCTAGGGATGCCTGAGTGGGTCAGTGTGTTCTGGGTGACAGGCAGGACTGCATCATCCCCAGTGTTCCTCTCTGTGTGTCTAGCAAACTTTTTAAAAAGTTTTTCAACGTTGAGCTGGAGAAAGTCTTACCCAAACTCCTTGTCCCTGCCAGCTGTCTCTGCGTACCTGACCCTTCTGAATGCCTCAAACACCCAGAGCAACTTTCATGGCATGATGGCATCATAGAGATCTTTTACATGTTGTGGGACAAAATTGGGGCTCATCATAAAATAAATCAATGCAACATTGCAGAACTTACCATCTTTTAGAGAATTTCAATGTTCATTAGCACACTAAAAGCTCCAAAGCTCTATTCTGTTTAGTTTCGTTTAATTTTTTAAGAATTGCTTATTAAAGTTCATTGATCATAAACTTTCCTAGAATTTTGCTGTGCAAATGTGACAGAACCCATTTCTCATCCATAGCAAACACAATCTTGAGAGAATTCCTCAGATGAGCCCGAATAGAGGCTCAGAAGTTTCCTCAAAGTTTGGGGTGAGGAAGTTTGGTATTGGATGTGGATGATTTGTGAATGATTTCACTTATAAGCAATTACCTTTCACATTATTTTATGATAATTGGAAAAATTATTTTATAATCATAATAATATTTTGTAATGAAAAAATTGTGTTTGGGGTCTTTTAACAAATATAGTTGTTGGTGTCCATGGGAATTTGGTTTTAGGACCTTCTGCAGATACTAAAATTTGAAGATGTTAATGTCTCTTAAAGTGGTGTAGCATTTGCATATAACTTATGTAATCTGCCTGTACACTTTAAGTTATCTCTAGATAACTCATAATGCCTAACACAATGCAAATGTTGTATAAATAGTGTGTTAGTCAGCTTTGTGTCATTGTGGCAAAATACCCGTGATAAACAATTTAAAAGGAGTTACGATTTATTTTGGCTCACAGTTTCGTAGGTTCAAGTCCATGGTTGGCAGGCTCATAGTTCTGGAGGCTTGAAGTCTAAGATTAAGGGACTGGCAGATTCAGTGTCAGTTAAAGGCCCCTTTCTCATTCATAGATAGTGCTTTCTTTGTGTCCTTACATGGTGGAAGGGCCGAGGGCCCTTTCTGAGGTCTCTTATATAAGGGCACTAGCCCCATTCATGAGTGTTCATCCTCATGACCTAGTCCTTTCCCCAAAGTCTACTAATATCATCTCGGGGGTTATGATTTTGTGTGGTGAGGCATAATATCATGGTAGGAAATCCAAGATGGAGCAAAGTAACCCATCTCCTGATGGTTGGGAAGCAGAGACAAGAAGGGGTCATCAATACCCGCCTCAGGCGCATCCCCCACCCCCCTCAGTGACCTACTTCCTCCAACTGGGTTCTACCTCCTGAAGTTTCCTCCACTTCCTAATAGCACCATCAGCTGGGGACCAAACCTTAAACACACAAGTTTTGGAGGAAATCTATGGTCCAAACCATAACAACGTTGTTTAGGAAATAGTGACAGGGGAAAAAGATTCTGTATACTGCAGACACAATTTTTTCTCTAATATTTTTTATTTGAAGTTGATTGAATCCAGGAATGTGGAACCCATGGAAGAAGAAGGTGAACTGTACACAGCATGCCAGTCACTGTCCTGAGCACAGCACAGCTAGGCAGTCATAAAATCACTGTCCCAAGCACATCACTACTACCCAGCTATGAGGTCCTCACCAATCCCTTCCTTGTAGGTATTATTATTAGCCCTGTTTCCCAGATGAATAATGGAGGCACAGATGCTCACACTTCCCAAGGTCTCACCTAATCTACTGTGTGTTAGAGCTGGAGTTAGCACCCAGCTCTCATTCAGAGTCCTTGCTCTCATTAGTGTCTACTGCCACCATAAATTTTTGAAGTGAAACGTGACTTCCAGCATGCTGCCTCTTAGGGCTACTTCAGCCAATCCCTCCCAGCCCACTCTCTCTAGTGTCTCTGTCTATCTTAGTGCTCTTGTTGGAGAAGCATTAACTTAGAAATTTTCTCTTTGGCATCTTTACCCATCTATCATTTTTTTTCAAGTTGATTCAGTCAGATTTTCCTCCCAGATTTTCGCTTGATTGTTCCTGGAGACAGGAACTCACATTAATTTCTGTATCTTTCTGTACCAGCTCACAGGTTGACTGTGTCTTATCAGGTACCTTCTTACCTTGACTTGAGTGAAATCTGGGTCATCCTCAGATAAGGAGCATTCTCTGTTTTAGACACTTGTGGATATTCCATGTTGTTGTGAGACATCTAGATTCTGCATATGGATATAGCAAAATTCTCCAGTGGGTAGGTGTGATAGTTAATTTCATGTGTCAACATGATTGGACCTGGGCTGTCCAGACATTTGGTCAAACATTATTCTGGGTGAGTCTGTGAGGGTGTTTCTGGATGAGATTAACTTCTGAATCAGTGGATTGAGTAAAGCAGATGGCCCTACCCAGGAGTCTGGGCCTCCTCCAATCAGTAGAGGACCAAAAAAAAAAAAAAAAAAAATAGTAAAGATTGAGCAAGAGGAACTCCTCCTGCCTCAGAGCTGAGTGAGGACATCAGGCTTTGCCTGCCTTTGAGCCTGAACTGTAATAATGGCTCTTTCTGGGTTTAGAGCCTCCCAACTGTAGATGCTGAGACTGTTCAGCCTCTTCTCTCTACTTCTCCTCTAAGCATCCATGCACTTTAGGGTCTTAGTATAATTTAAAAATAACACAAGGGAATGTTAAGAACCCTAAACACACATCACCTATTATTCTAAGGCTAAGAATTGTTCTGATCCAAAGTAGGCTGAGAAATGATTTTTTAAAGCAAGTTCATAGTTATCCCAGTCTTCCCAGAATTTCCTGCCCCTGAAATCTTTTGTATCAAAAGCAAAGAGGTATTTTTGGCTTGTTCTTTAGGAGATTTGGTGTTCTCTGACTTACTATGAAGCCAGCATAGCCACCATAAGGCAGCAGAGAAGCAGGTTACAGGGTGCTGTGTGATAGTTCACGGAATTGATCTATCTGATAGACTGGGATAGGGTAGGCCTTACTTAGCAAAGAGAAATAGCTGGGAAGAGAGGATACCCTCATGCCAGTGTGTGCACAGGTACACAATGATTCAGTTTTGAAGACCTTCATTTGCCGGATGAGAAGGACAGAAAGCCTGCAGTAGGCTCTCTTCTGAGGGACTTCAGCCCCTCATAATTATTTCAGGCCTATGAATGGTTAATGTGGGCTAGTCAGTGACTGAGGTGGGGCAGATAGTGTTGGGAGTGCAGCTTCCCTCTGGTCAGGGGAGATTTTACCTTGATTTGGTTGGACAAGAGGACAGGTGAATGGAAGAGCAGACACAGGGAATATGCCAGGTCCACCCTACACTGGGAGGGCATTCCACCTGGCTGCTGGCTGGTCCCCCTTCACCAGTTCCTTATTTCACCCTTGGCCTCTTCGCTAGCCCTAGGGTACAGTGTATCAGAGTAGATCACCTCTGCTCCTCACTCTCCTCACAGCACATTGCCCTTTGCATGCCAGCCTGCCCATTCCCCAAGTCTGGCCTGAACCTTTGAGTCATCTTGGCCATGGCTTGAAGGTCATGGAGGAGGGCAAGTCCTCCATCCCTCACTCTTACCTTCTTCTGTCTCCTTCCTACTTTCTTTTTATTCTATGTCTTGTGGGTGGACATGCTCATTTCTTTTTTTTCTCTTGTGGTTTTCTTTACCTTTATTCCTTTCTTCCTTTCTTTGGGTGGTGGGGGGGTCTTCCTTTCTTTCTTCCCTCCCTCTTTTCTTTCCTTCCTTCCTTCCTTCCTTCCTTCCTTCCTTCCTTCCTTCCTTCCTTCCTTCCTTCCTTCCGAGTGCTAGGGATGAAACCTAGGGCCCTGGTATCCTAGGTAACTGTTTTGCCACTGAGCTATGTTCCCAGTCCCCCTTTCTTTTATTTGCTGTTTCCTCCAGCCCTCCTCCCTTTCACTAATCCCTTCTTTATCCCCATCCCTCTCGGTTTTGGGAGCTTCACATTTCCATATTGAAATTATCTGAGGATTTCCTTTCAGATTCTTTTTTTTCCATTTACAACAGCAATTATGTAGCAATAACAGGTTCTCTCATTCTGAGCATTATTGCTTCTTCAAGCCTAAGTTATCTTCTTTTTAGATTTTTAAAATTTTATTTTGCTGAATTATATTCTTGAATCATTCTTTTAAAAGAGGGTCTTTATATGGTAACTTTTCTGAATTCTTGAAAGTAAAAACTTCCTCTCCTTTACCCCTCCAGCCCCTGCTCTCTACTCCCTTCACAAATGATTGCTGGTAGCCAACGTAAAGAACAGTAAGTTCTTAATCATTTGCTTTGAAGATGTAGTGCTGTGGATGTTTGAGCCAGTTTTATTCTAATTCTTTTGTGATCAGCTTACTTTATGTGAATAAGTTAGAAGCTTCTGAAAGTTTATGTGTGTCCTTGATGTCAGGCAATCACTCTGTGTTCAAGTATCTATCTCAGGCCAAGTGTTCACCTGAAATCAAAACCTGTGTTGGGTGAGGAGGAAGGACTGGGCCATAGGAAGCCTCAAACTGCTTCATGCCCCAGGCAGTGGGAGTCTGGGTTTGGTGGCAGTGGACACTTGGCATGCTTGCTCTCTAACCGGTGCATGCCACTCCAGGAAGGCCAGAACGCAGGTTAGGGAGGGTTCCCTGCTGCTGAGACCCCAGCTCAGGTGCAGACCACTTGCATTCCTGTAGCTGAGTATGGGCTCCTTCCAGGCAGGGCAACTGGGTTACACATCCTGGCGGGTGTACTGGGCATCTGTCTTCAGAATTAGTCCTCCCTGGTGCTGAGCAGGCCCTGTGCAACGCCAGGCTCTCCATTCCTCTACTCTGGGACACTTTTGGTATTGAAACTTCTGAATCTAATTTCCCTTTTTTTTTTTTTTGCTTTTGCTATTGTTGTTGTAGTTTCCATTTCTTTGCCCATTTGTTCTGATTTTTGGAAAAACACTCTCCCTTGATCTTTTGGTTCACTAATAAGCTTTTTGTTTTGTTTTGTTTTGTTTTTTTTAAGCTTCATTTGGCCCTTGTATTGATTTTATTTTATTTTTTTTTAGGCATCTCTTTAATTTGCAGAACACTTAACTTTCTTTATAATAGTCTGTCGTCTCAAATCCCTTTGAAGATATTAATCTTAATTCAAATTTCAAATGTATTCTTATTTCTGTGGATGTAGTCACCCAGTTGGTTTCTGTCAAACGTGTGGTGACTTGTGTGTGTAGCTCTTCTGTAAGGAGGATCCCCAGGGCACAGTCCTTATGGAGTGCGAGCTGCTTGGCCCAGTGGGACTGAGCACTCTGGATGATCTGCAGGTGGCCTGGCCTTGCCCCTCAGGGATGCTGATAGTCAGTCATGCCTTACTTCTGAGCACGGTACCATTTCTAGAGCTCCTTGGGATGGTAGTTCTGTCATGAGGAGAAAGGACAATTTTGTAAACGTCACCATTTTGTTTAACTGAATGCTCTGCTTTTCCTGGGAGATGACTCTCCCTGCTGTAGCAGCTCCTCCTGGGTACCCTTGAGTCCAAGGTTTCCCTGTCAATTATCTGTTTGCTGTCCTCCAATCATCCCTCCTAAGATATAGCTGTCCCTTGCTTTCTCTTTCTGATATAAAGTTATTCTTTTAGAATTATTTTCTATCATGTGAATGAATTTAGGTTAGGATAGGCAAAAAAAGAACACATGCATTCATTTTATAAGTTTGGTGCATTCTTCTCTTTCCCAGATATATTCCTCTTCTGCTGCCCTTTGCTGTTATTAGAAAAGCAGGCTCTGAGCCAGACACGGTGGCACACACCTGTAATCCCAGAAGCTTGGGAGGCTGAGACAGGAGGATCGTGAGTTCAAAGCCAGCCTCAGCAATGGTGAGGCACTAAGCAACTCAGTGAGAGCCTGTCTCTAAATAAAATACAGAAAAGGGCTGGGGATGTGGCTCAGTGGTTGAGTGCACCTGAGCTCAATCCCTGGTACTCCCATCCCTTGAAAAAAGTAGGCTCTGGCTTCCTTTTCTTAAAATGCACACATACACATGTATATATGCACACATGCGCACACCTGCATGTACACACACCCTGCACACGATCACACATGTACTTGCATGCACATACATGTTTATACACGCATGCAAAGACACATGTCCCATGTCCCAGACTCCCTTCTCATTACATATTCTGGCTGTCTTTATCTTCACAAACTATGAACAGGAACTTTCTCTCCTTTGCACATTCTTCTATTAACCCTTGCAGTATGATGGGCTCTTCTTCTTCTTCTTCCTTTTTTTTTAAAATCACTTATTGGTTTCTTTTAGTTATCATGACTGTAGAATCCATTTGGATATAATTATACAAGCATGGAATATATCATATTTTATTTAGGATCCATCTTGTGGATGTATATGATGGTGAGATTCACTGTGATGTTTTCATATATGTACATAGAAAAATCATTCCACCATCTTTTCTTTTTCTGACTGAGCTGCCTGTGGAAGGCCTTCAAGGTCATAGGAGGTGGGGAGCTCTAGGGCTAGGACCTACAGTGCTGTGGCTGTTCTAATCTGACCTATCCTTGACCTTTTATGTTTTTAGTCACATCTTTTTGTTTATGAAAAACAGTCACAAATCAGAGAGCTATCTTATTAAACGTGGAAATTAGAGAAGACATATGCACATCCTCCATTCATGTAATTGTGCCAGGGAGATTTATTTCCAATTGCTTCCCTCCTTGAGCACCCCCCTGACCTGTGGCCCATCTTTGAATAGACCCTTCCCTGTCATCTTCTTCCAGGTACCTCTGTCAGGAGAGCGACCTCGTTCCACTCCCTCCTAAGCCCTGAATTTTTTGCTGTGTCATTAGAATTTACCATTTATCCAGAAATATGCCAAATGAAATCCCTGATTGCTAAATATGGCACAGGATGACGAGTGTTATTTTCTTGGTAGATGCCTGAGCAAGTGGAATGCTGTCGGTGTTCTGTGCCGCTCCTCTCCAGAGAGTGAAGATAACACCTTTAAATTCCCCAAGGATTTGCATGGCATGAAGCTGCCGGGAGGGACACATTCTAAATGAAGTGATTTCTATTTATATTTTCAAGGAGAGAGAGAGAGAGAATTCAGAACTATATTCTTACATTTTCTACTTTACAGAAACCTTCTATGCGCTCCTGCCAGCATTTTGCCAGGGCCAGGGAGTAATGGCAAGAGAACAGATATTTAATAAATTTCGTCTTTGGTTCTTCAAGGAACTTCATGGTCAAGTGATGGGTGGGAGGCAATTAATCAGAGGCAGTTCCAGTGCCCTGGATTCTTTATCTATCTATCTATCTATCTATCTATCTATCTATCTATCTATCTATCTATCTCTCTATCTAGGTATGGGGGATTGAACCCAAGGGTGATTTACCACTGAGCTATATCCCTAGCCCTAACTTTTTAATTTTGAGACAATGTCTCACTAAATTGCTCAGGGCTTCATTAAGTTGTTGAGGTTGACTTCAAACTTGAGATCCTCCTGCCTTAGCCTCCTGAGCTAATAGAATTATAGATATTCACTATAGCACCCAGTTCCACTTGGAATTCCTATATTAGCAACACAAAAGTCAACAGAAACAGTAAAGGGAAATGTATGTGTACTCTACCTAACCACATAACCTTTCCACTTTAACTTGTCAAATATTTTCTTTGTCTTTTTCCCTGGAACATCTTATTAAAGCTCCCCCATGCACCCCTTCAATGGAGCACTGAACAGCTTGTGGTCTGGCACTATCTGATGCATGAATCACTGAAGGCTCAAACAGACTCATCAAAATTTCAGTGGGCCTAAGATTATCCTTTACCCCAGTGAAAAGACAAGATGGAGCTGTCACACCTGAGTCAGGTATGTTACTGCCCTGATCACTCTGTTTTACTCAAAGGGCCTCATGATGGTCCCCAAGGACTATTTATCACTTCACCTTCCTACAGGGGATCCTCTGTAGCCTCAGCTCCCTCTGTCCATTCTTTTCTCTTGTATCCTCCATGGTGGTCACCTTGGTCACCCCAAATTCTGGAATGTCTTGCTGTTCCTCCATCTGGATTCTTCCCTCACATGTATGTGTCTCTTGGTCTTGGTGGGTTAATTATGCTTGAGATTATTGGTCCCTCATAGACACATCCTTTCCAGAATGCTCAGCCTAGTTTTTGTTCATAATTGTATACCTTTTTCCTCAAGGTAATCCCTAACCCTGAAATGATGTCTTGGTCTCACAAAAGCTTCTTCTTCTTTGCCTGCCTGCCTGTTTCCTGGAGTATCATCTGGCATACAGGAGATGCTTACTAATAAGCAGGTGCATGAGTGAGTGAATGGTTGAAAGGGAAGCTGCTCAGAGAAGGTGACATTTTTTGACTGGAAAGTTAGGCACAAGCTGTGAACAAGGACAGAAAGGTAAGAACAAGATGCCCCACATGGTGGGGGATGCAAGCCCTGGGCACAATGAGTTTCCTCACCCTTCTGGGAACAGTAACTCTATCCTTTTACCTTCACCTTCCTGGGGGAATTGAAGGATTCTGTGCTTCCCTGAAGGAAACCTGATGCCACAATTGCTCTTTTTGATCTCTGATCACAGACTATTGGATCAAGAGGTCATCTAGTCTAATAGCACCATTGATAGTTAGCTTTCCATTACTATACCAAAATACCTGAGATAATCAACTTGAAAGAAGACAGATTTATTTTGTAGTACAGTTCTGAAGGTTCTAGGTGTGGCCAGGTAGCACTTCATGACTAGAGTGTGTGGTGGAGGAATCCCATTCACCTCATGACTGGGACATGAAAGAAAGAGAGCAGAAGATACCAAGGTCCCACAATCCCCTCCAAGGCATGCCTTAATGACCTGAACTTCCCACTAAGCCCCACCTCTCAAAGGTTTCACCTTTTCCCAATAGCACCACAGGCTGGGACCAAGCATTTAACACATGGGCTTTGGGGGACATTCCAGATATAAATGATACCTTTTGGTCTTCACTAAAAAAAGAGACCTGGACTTCACACAGCTATTTTCTCCTTCAAATATTTTAACTTCCCAAGCTGCCTCTGTTCTACCTGAAGCAGCTGCCCTGGTGTGTCTGAGAAACATCTCAGGATTTTGAGTTCTTAACCCTAAGTGCCTCTCTCCCCACCTCCCTGCATTCTTTGTTTTCTCTTCCTACTCCCTTGGAAACCATACCTGAGTGCTAGCACACACATTACTACTACTATTAATAGGCACCGGGCCTGTCACAACTTAAACAGTGACCCTACAAAGAGCATTGCAAAACTGTAAAATGCAAAATGCTGATCTTACCTGTATGGTATTTAGGAAAGGTGCACCTTGTTCTTAACAGAATGCAGGGACTCACATTGGGGGCTAAAATGGAGTGAGTATCTATCTTTCTTATTGGCTGCACAGCCCTGCAGACTTAACAGGTCTCAGCAATCTCATCAGGAATGAGGGACAGTCACAGATTTCGTCACATGTTATTGGGGGAGATAAACCAGACAATGACAAGGAAAGAAAGTTGTAAACTACAGAAAAATATGTACTTTTGAAAAGGTAGTAATTAGGTAAGATAATAACCAATTCCATCATTAAAATCAAGTCCAAGTTTCTCAACCCATTTTCCTGGATGAACATTGTAAGCCACCACAAGAAGACTAACATTTGTGGTAAATTACTTTGAAATGAATAGAGTTTGAGCCAGAAGGAAACTGAGGTACTTTCTTTCACTTGCTTGTGTAGTGGCTAAGGAAACTGAGGCTCAAGGTAGCTGAGGTTTGATTGACTGCCCCCGGCCTTTCCAGACCTGGCTTTTTTTCTTTGGGGTGAGCAAATAAAAGTGGAGCAGAAAGGAACTGTGAGCTGTTGACTTGCAATCTCTGGAATGCTTGCTTTGTAAATAAAGACAGGGCAGGATTAAATGGACAAGATGTAGAATTTGCCCTCAGGAAGCCTTCATCTGTAGGAATGGAACCAGTTGAGGAATTCACCTGCTCTGCAGGCAGGTGGCCATGGGGTGCCCATATATTAGCATCCTTGCACTGCCTTATACTGTATGCTCCGATTGAACAGGATGCAGGGCCACAGGCCACAACAGAAATGCTCCCCAGGTTTCTGGGGCTTATGCCTTCCTAAACATTTGACACGTTGATTTTAACTCATTTTGCTCCAAGACAGTGGCAGTGATCTTCAAACTCCATCATCATCAATACAGATACAAGGACTAAAAATAATCTTCAAACATTTGTAGAAAGCAGATGATGTCACAGATCAAACCCCTAATGAATCATGGGCAAATTGGGCTGGCAGACTCCACATATCTGTATAATTCTGGTGAGTGAGAATGCAGATTGCTTAGGGTGGCCATAAAGCCCCAGTCCCCACAGTGAGTGGGTAGCAGCAAAAGTAGTGGGGAGAAGTACACAGAGGTGGGATAGCACAGTCTCCTGGTGTGTGTGTGGGGTGGGGGGGAGTCACAGCTGAGCAGGTTGTGAGCATCTCTGGTCCTGCTTGGTCTCACCTGCCATTGGCACGTGGGCTGCACCTGCACGCTCATCCCTCCTTGCTTTTGCCTTGCCAAACCCTCCTCATGTTTTCAGGACTGAGAAGGTAAGTTTCTCTCAGGAGGTGTGACTGACACTTTTCAAATAAGAAGGCACAGCAACCTCCACTCTTCTGCATTACAAAACCACCCTGTTGCTCTGTGGCCTTTGAAGCTCCATGAATGCAAACCCTGTGTCTATGTACCTGGGGTTCTCATTCTGGTCCTAGCACCATCCTAATGAGCATCTGGACCAAGTGAAGTAGTGGGAAGATGCATTTGTAAAGGAAGGTGCAGAACAGACACATGGATGTGGCCCCGGGGTAGTGCTGGCCCCAACTCCTTGGGCTCAGAATCTTCT
The DNA here is from genome assembly GCF_048772815.1 of Callospermophilus lateralis. Classification (NCBI taxonomy): domain Eukaryota; kingdom Metazoa; phylum Chordata; class Mammalia; order Rodentia; family Sciuridae; genus Callospermophilus; species Callospermophilus lateralis. Next base: position 100,939,933 of record NC_135305.1, read on the forward strand.
CCCAGGACAGCCCGGAAGTGGGAAACCAGCCTGGAGGTGGCAAACCGGCATTGTAACAGAAGAATAGGCCCCTGTTTAGTTCATGTGATCCATGTGTGTTTCTATGATAATCATTTCTCCTCTTACTATCCTTCTCCTCCTCCTCCCCCCTTTCCCTACTCCTCCTTCTCCTCCTTCTTCTTCTTCCTGCCCTCCTCCTTTTCTTCTTTCTCTTCTTTGTACTGAGGATTGAATCCAGGGAAGCTTTACCACTGAGCTACATTCCTGTCCCTTTTTATTTTTTCTCTTCAGACAGGGTCTCTTTACGTTGCTAAGGCTGGCCTTGAACTTCTGATTCACCTGCCTCAAGCTTCCTGAGTCACTGGGATTGCAGGCATGAGCCACTGCATTCTGCTTTAGCACTGTTCTCACCCTGTACTTGATCATGGCCTGAATTCTCTTCAGTTAAACATGGATGTTGAATGCATGCCCTGGAGCTCAGGGCTCCCATGAGGGCACATGGATTTAAATTCAGCTTTATACAAGTCAAGGGTCCTTGGGAAATACAGAAATTCCGCCTCCTTAATGGTTGCTTAGAAGACTGTAGCTAGGGATGTTGTGAGCATTTCCCTTGCTGGCTGGGGTGGGTGGGGGAAGCAGGCTCAGCTGAACTCATTGAGAAGGGCCTGTGTTAGTGGGCTTGGACTGCCAGAGGGAAGGGCCATTTCCTGGGTGGTTTAACCAACTGAAACGTATACGTATTTTCTTACAGTGCTAGAGGCTGGAAGTTCAAGATCTGATATGGGCAGGGTTGCTTTCTCCTGAGACCTTTTTCTTTGGTGTGCAGATGGCATCTTTTCCTTGTGCCCTCCCATGGTCATCCCTCTATATGTCTATGATCTGATCTCTTCTTATTAGGACAGGTTTGATCCAGTCAGATTGGATCGGGGCCAATCTAATGATATCACTTAACCTTCATCTCCTCTTCAGAGGCCCTATCTCCCCAAACAATTATATCTTAAGATCCTAAAGCTGATGTCTATATGTGAATTGGGGCGGGGGGGGGGGGACACAGTTCAAGCAGTAACAGGAACTGAGTGCAGATGCAAGACTCCCCAGGAGGCTCTTCCTGCACAGGGCTGTTCATTCCATTCATGTGCAAGGAACACTGGGGACCCTCCCTGCCTCTCATGACAGACCCTTCCTTTCTAGGAAGCAGGAGGTTCACCTTACCTCAGCAGCCTCAGTTCTTCACGAGCCATGAACAAGCTTCCCCTTTCTCTCTTCCTGCCCCAGCCTTTGTGTTTGGTGAACCATTTGTCCTTTAGGACCTGCCTCATCCTCAGACTTCCCTGCTGCAGCTCCTGGTTCTCTTACCACCCAGTGGGTCTTCCAGGTGCTGAGTGGGCATTCTCTCTCTGGAAGCTGTGCCCATCAGCCAGGTACTTGGGTTATCTTTTTCAATTCACTGTCAATGTTTGAGTGCACACGACCTTTCTCAAATGCAAGAATTTGCTTTATTTAGTGTATTATTTATGGAGTATTTGTTCAAAGTTCACTTCTGAAAGGCATGATAAGGTTGGTAAAGGGAGTCAAGTGCCCTAATGACCCTGTGGCTGACAAGAGAGCCAGGGTCTCTGATGGATGTGTCTGCCTGAGAGTTAGCCCCAGACATACCAGGATCCAAGGGAATCCACCCTCTTGGCTTCCCAGAATTTTGCTATAAATTCCTGGCTATTGCCAGGAAATGCTATGGAAATAAAAATAAATGAGTTGGGGAAGGTGGTATCAGTTTCAGCAAACACTGGATGGAGTTGAGAGGATTTTTCTATTTCTCAGGCAGTATAGGTTTGCATTTCCATCTTTGGTTCCCTGGTCTAAGGAGAGGAAATTCCATCCAGTGTTTGACATCTGAAGCAAACAGTTTTGTTGGGGTGAAGGGAGATGTGTTTCTGTCTGTTGCTCAGTCAATGCAGGCAGAGTGGGAAGCAGACTGAGAAGTGGGGGCTTAGGGAGCTGCTAGTGCCAGCACCTCCCTTTTCCCCCTACACCCCCCTCGCCGAAGAGTTGCTCAGGACCTCACACTAAGTCTCTCTCTAATCAGCACAAGCTGCTTTGTAGGGTGCACTCTGTAGAACCTCCATCATCAAAATCAAATGTCACTGTCAGAGGTCTGTCATTTCTTGGGGAACCGAGCTTCATTTCCAGGAACAGAGATCTAGCAGCATTTACTAAGCATAACCCTGTGCCACACCCAGGCTCAGGGGATGGTTTGAGAAAAATCTGCTCCTTCCTGTCCCACAGCTATTCATGGTTGGGTGGAGGTGCATAAACACCAAAACTCACAAAAACCCACTAAGGGGCTCTCAGAAGCCATGAGCATTGCTTTGGAGGGTAAGAAAATATTATCCTGTGCTGTGAGGGAGCTGTCATGGAAACCTGCAGGGATATGATGCCTAAGAAGTCTGTCTTGGGAGTTCAACAGGCGGATGTTGAAGTTTCTCTGCTTTGCAAGAGAGGATATTATAAAAATCACTCATGGGTATGTTATTGAAGATGCTTTTGACTTCTGAAATCACAGGACCTGATGGTTAGAGAGCCAAGCTGCTTGATTCTACTTCAGGGATATCATGGGGACCTCCCAGGTCTGAAGCACCCATAAAAATCTCTTTTCAGCTTCCAGGGTGATTCATGGGGACAGAAAGGGAACTTTACCAACATAGCACCTTCTCTTTTTAACAGGGAACTAGCTATTTGGCAGAAACCCCAAAGTTTCCCCTTAGACCTTATAAGCCAAGCCAGGTCACATATTCAACCCATCCTAAGCACTAACCTGGGGGATGGGATGGGACAGCTGGGATCACACTCGTTCTTACACAGTTCCCGCCAAACACATGGACATGGCCTGTATCAGAAGGAAATCCAATGATAGGTTCAGAAAGCAAAATCAATAAATCTCTTCTTCTGCAATTATTTTCCCACTATCATCTACACAGCAAGAACATGAAAATAAAGCAGGATAGTGATTAATAGTCAGAATGGATACTGCCGCTATAGTAGCACAGGCAAATTCCTACATGTTGGTGGATGAAATACTGCGTCCAAATGTGATGGGGAGACAGGATGTCTCTGGGAAGACCCCATTGATGTGATGTGTCCCCAGATCAAGGGCCATTATATGCCCCAAGGGCCTCGCTCCTCATTCCCCAGACTTCAGATGGTCATGCACTGGGCTCGTATGTTTCTTCTCAACACTGGGAACTTTGAGCCGATGATGGAAGAAATGAATCAACTCACACCTTGTATGAATGAACAGATGAAGCCTTTACTGTGGCTTCCACTTGGGAAGGGAGAGGCAGCTCCAACAAGAAAGCATCATGCTGGCTCCCAGGAACAAAAGGAAGGAGCTACTTTTGTGGACCACTTGCAGGGTTTAGGAATGTGGATTGGCTTCAGGTGAACTTTGACCTGTGAAGGAGCCCTAACTCAAGCATCCTTGCCCTGTGGTCAGGGTGAGTCCAGTGAAAAAGCAAGTAGCTAGTGAAGAACCTTAGGAATTTGCCATTTTGGCTGCTCCTCAACAGCTTTACACCTGTAGCATTGGAAGAGTTACAGCGAGGGCCCACTGGCTCTAATAATGCACCTGGTTTTTTAAAGCCCACAAGACTGTTTGAGGGTAGATAAATGACACACTGGTATCTGATGAGCTGTGAGTCAAGATGAGACTTTTTGCAAGGCCAGGGAATGCATTTGTCTTTTTTTCTTATGGTGGTCCCTGACTATCTCACTGTTCCCATCCACGTTCTTATCCTCCCATGAGGATGGTTTCTATCAGCTTGTGTCCAAAGATGAGCCTGGCCCTCCTCCTCTGGAAAGCCCTTCCTTCCCAGTTCCTACTCTATAACACAGGGCCCTGGATGTGTCCACTACTCTGTGTGCCCTTAGCTCTCTGTACACAGTCTACCCCTTATTCTGAGATAGGCTGCCCCAAAGATTATGCTTAACCAGTATTCTAGGATAAATTTTTTCCTGTCTGGGAAAAGTTGCATCATTTTGATTACATAGTTGGATACTTTCTGAACTCAGTACTCCCCCCCTCGATACCAAATTCCTGAGCAGGATTAATTTGATAATCGGGGTGTTCTTGGCCTATGCTGCCAATGGTATGGAAATGTTATTGCCTGGAGAAACCAACAGTGATATTCTCATCATGCCTTTCAATTTAAGATCTCTCCAAGGTCACACAATGCCTTTGTATAGTTTGCACACTCACTCCATAAACACAGGCACTGAGGTTCATGGGCTGGGGAAATCCCATCCCAGTCCCTGGATTCAGAAAGTGGTGTGGGGAAGACTCCACTACATCTTCCATTGAGCTTACTATCACCATCTGATGCTAATCCTTTTCAGCAGGGCCCTCACCCAGGATGTCACAGAACCCAAACTTTTCACAGCAAGAAGCACTGTGCTTCCAGGCAGGAGCAGGGGTCTTGGCTTTTGTTTAAAAAGAGGTTCTAATAAATCTGGCAGAGATTCTTTCATTGGAATGGGGATGGGGAAGAAAAAGAGAAACACACACACACACACACACACACACACACACACACACACACAGAGGAGTAGAAATCCTTGGTCCCAGACACAGGCGCTATGGCCTCATTTCATGGCCAGGCCTCCATTTTCACTGGTTGTATATGAGAGTGGCCTTTAGGGCCTCACAAAAGAGAGCAAGGGAAGCCCAAAGACAAAGCTGCCAGACAAAGGCTGCTGGGACTTCACCAGAAAAGGCAACCTGTTTCATCCATAGCGGAGAAAGGATGTCAGGAGCAGGGAATGGGATTCCAAGGCACATTCAAATACCTTCTCTAACCAATACAATTCCAGCAGCATTGTTCTGTAGTCAAGAGACCATTGACTGAGTAGCTCTTGTTATCAGACCTTCCTGTGAGTGTCTGGGTCTCCCTGAGCCAGCTCAGCATCTTACATAAGGGGATTGTAGAAAGGAAGTTTTTGTCCCTGCAGGTAATGAGGACTGATCCACAGGCAGGCTGTGCACCCCAACTTTCTGGCTTTGCCAAGCCAATGTGTGGCAGCTGATGTGTGGCTGGGACCAGAGCCTTGGCAGGAACAAAGGCCCATTCAGGGGTGCCAGCTCCAGGAGCTCTGTGTCACAAGGAAGACTCCAGCCTGCAGATCTCAGCTCACATCATTCCCTCCGCCTGCTCACGTGTCCCAGGGTAATTTGCAGTGTGATGCTGCAGGAAGCTTCTAGTGGTCGTTTATTCAGAAATGCATTTTATAAGACAGTCACCAAATGGGTGGGTTGGTGAATTATGCTAGGGTTGAACAGAAATGCCTAAGGCTCTAGAATCTTCACCACCTGACACACATCAGTGGAACTAGGAGTCAAAGCCTCTCACCTCTGTTCCTTCTTCTGTCTGCCATGTATCCCTGAACCTCTATCTTTTCCTCTGAATGAGCTTCATTCATCACAAGAACAGGATTCTCTCCAATGCATTCAATAATCTAATGAATGAAATAGGAGATGTTGGTGGAGAATCGATTCTTGGCTGATCTGGGGATCGCCAACTTTACATTTGTCCTCCTGCCTCTACTTGAACCTTTCTCCCCATGGCATACAGATTTTTAGTATAACCTCTGATCTGTGGACTAGAATAAGAATTCATCATCTACTTTCCACCCAGTGATACAAACCATATCATCATTGTAGCAAATATTTCCCCTCTTCTAATGTTGTGCAAATGTGAATTCACTGAATCCTCATAAACAAATATTATTATTACCTCTATTCCATGTATGGGAGAATTTAAGTGCCCAGAGACCAGAAAACCATCTGGGTCACATCCTGAGTGGTGAGGCCAGGGTTATGCCAATTAGGTCTGCCTGCCTTGGCAGATTCTCAGCCATCCCACTGAGGTGCCCCATCCACCTAACTGAGATGTATCTTGGAGACTGAAGCAAGAGATAGTTCTTCAATTCAATCCTGCTAGAGAAGAGAATTGTATAAATTCTCTTGGCTTAAAGCAAAGTAGATGCTTAAAGCAAAGACATTTAGGAAGATAAGAAAAAGTATCCATTTGCTGAATCTAAGGTGCCGCTATGCCCATCATGAAGCTTCAGGTCTGGGAGATTAAATCTTCATGCCAAATAAAAGAGATGTTCTTGACTTGGATTTAGGATAAAATATAGTGTTATTATTTCCTGAAAGACAATACTGAGATGACAAGATGGATTTGCAATGGGGCATGGCTATCATGTTCCAGGTGGGTCTGGCTTCACTTAACAATTTGATTTCTTAATCATAAATTTCCAGTCTCTGTCTCCAGGTTTTTTAGACTCCCATAAAAAGTCACTTCTGCAGTTCTCTCTATGGGTCCCATGATATGTTCTATTGGTGGCTTTGCTTTTATTATCCTTTTATTATCCTTGGAATTTGTTATTGCCTTATGTATTTCATAGGAAGATGAATATTGTTTGCTATATATTTGTTAAAATATTGCATAGATTTGTACTGCTAAGGTTTTTCATCCTTTTAGAAAACTGGGGTCCTGATCTTTTTATCTGACTTTAACTTTGCAAGATTTCCATGTGTGGGAAACAATGGCTTTTTTGTCTGTAAATCTGAGTTTCTTGCTGCTCTCTAAGGAAGTCGCCCTTCTGTAACCACTGCATCAACATTTCCATTGCCTCATACTTAATGAACATGTTTCATTCATCTGTTGCAATTATCATTTGTTTTTTCCCCTAAAAAAATGCCAGGTTTTAATATAGAACAGTGATCCCACGATTAATTAGAACCTTCCAATTCACTATTCTTGGAATATCCTCTCACAATTTTAACACCATATAGATGATCTAAGCCTCAAAAAATGAATTTCATTGCTACTACTGAAATAGCTGAAAACAATGGGGAGTGGGAGGGCTGTATATTTGACTCTTAGAAAACATGCAGTACGGCCCATTCCACGGATCCTAGCTCTGTGGGGATTTCTTCATCCTTCACCGTCAGCCCACAGGATGAGAGGATGAAATGGTGTCAGGAGGTTGTAGCGTATCCTCCACCCTCCTGAAATGCCTCCTTTCTGACTGCTCTTTGATCTCTTCTTACAGTTCTGTATGGGCTGGGAAGGAGCTCAATTTTTTTTTTTTTTTTTTTCCATTGCACTTAAATAATACTGTTGGGTAAAATGGGAGCTCTCTAAACAATACATGGTCTCCTGGGTGCTGTGCAGAGAGGAGGGCTACAAGAACAGCCAGTTAGTCTGATAATGTTCCAGAAAATGCTTCCCTTCTTTTAGGACTAAGACCTGCCCCTCTGGGGTCTCTAGATGAAGGGACATCTGGCACTGATAGTGGCAATGCACAGCGGGAGCTGCAAAGGGGAAACCTCAAAAGGGAGATTTTGTGCGTCTCGTCTCAGAATTTGTGGGAATCTCCCTAGATGAGGTGACTTTTCCCTGGAGAGATGTTTGCATAGCCAGGGCCTCTGGAAATGGGCAGGGCTGGCAGATGTGGGAAGTCTGGTGGAAAGGGAGAAAATGAGCATTGCCAAGTTTTGCCTGGGGGCCTGATGTACCGAGTCTGGTGTGGGCAGGAGTGTCCTAAATCTATATTCAGGCTGAGATGCATCGTGTGTCACCTTAGGTGTGAGAGCCACGTAGTGATTACTCCTCAGGGATATGGTTTAAACTATGCATTACCAGAAACAGTTATCATTTCCCAGGTTACAATGCACTTTTGACTGCGTTAGTGAGTTCAAGCTTCCAGTTCCCAAACTCTTGCATCATTGGTCTGGGACACAGTGATCCTCACCTGGTTACTTCTCTGTTGGGAATTCAGAGTTCAGCTCACAGTAGAAACTGGGCCCAATAGGACAGGTCATCTCTGTGGCATCTGCCTCTCCCCAGGGTCTCTCCTCTGCTCTTTCACTGGCCCTAACTCCCTCCCACTCTCTGGAGCTCCAGAAGTCCCTAGATTGCAGATCTTCAGTTGGACCTCTAGCAGACTGCTGAACTTCCAACAGGACTTTACTGAAAGTGTCCTATTTGTAAACCATTCACCCTCCCACATTTTCATTGTTTCCACATCATGGCCATTGTAATAGTGCTGCAAAGTGGTTACATACAGTTTATCACTCAACGTTAAAAAACAAGGATATCTAAAAAAAATTAAAAAATAAAATCAATGAAAGATTAGAAAAACAAAACAAAACAAAAACACAAGGATATTATATGACATATATGACAACATGAGGGAGCCTAGGGACAACATACTAAGTAAAGTAAGTCCCATAAGAAAGAAAAATGCATGATTCCATATATGAGGTAGTAAAATAGTCAAATTCATAGAATCAAGAAGTGGAGTGGTAATTACAAAGGTCAGAGGGAGGAGGAAATGGGAAATTGTTCATCAGTAGCCATAAAGCTCAAGTGGGCTGGCTGAAGTCTAGAGACCTGCTATGCAATTGCACAGTGGGACTCAGAGTCATGGATACTACACTGTGCACTTAAAATGTTATGGGGTTGAGCATTTTTACCACAATACAATTTTAAAATAATATCAATACATTACAGGTATCAGTAAAAAATAATATTAAAGCATATCCTTTCAGCAATATATTTTGGACCCTTCCTTGCTTATTTTCTACCTAGAACTTACCTCATCTCCTATTCTGGCTGTATTTTATTTCAATCACATTTATTCTCTGTCCTCCCCAGATGCGTTCTCCAAGAGGACAGGGTTTCTAGTCTTTTCTACTGTTTTCCACAGTATCCTTGGCACCTGTTATTATTTTTTTAATTAAAAAAAGATGTGGAATGAAGAAATAAATGGATAAAGTCATGACAAATTATTCACCAATTTAACCATAATGAATGGAGACCCAAAGTGAAAATTACATGCTCCCTCTAGCATGTTCAGACATGTTTGTTACTGGGTATGTGCACTGACTCAGTGTCAAGCACGTCCAGCTCCAGTCCTTATGGGCCTCAGGTGGAGGCAGAGCCAGTGTGGTGCATTCCTGTCCCTCATTGCATACCAGGAGCACATCGACTGAGCAGATGACATGAGGATATTGGTGTCCAGACAGGTTTGTGATAAGACTTCCTGGCCTTCACTTTAATCAAGGATTCTACACCATGTAACCATAAAGATTATTGAATGAACACACAGGTGGTAATCAGGTAGCCAGGATGAACCAGGCTACCTCAGAGCCAATGATGAGGTCTGAGGGGATCTACTGCCTATGCACAAATGATGGAAACTGTCAACTAGTCTTCCCCACACACCATTTATCTCTGTGTCTCTATCTCTGTCTGTCTGTCTGTCTTTCTGTTGCCCTCTGTGGCATGAGGGCTAGAAAATTAGAAAGCTTATGGTAGGACAAAAAAATAGGCAGATGTGGTGATACATACCTATAATCCCAGTGGCCCAGGAGGTTGAGTGAGGCAGGAAGATTGCAATTTCAAAATTAGCCTCAGTAACTTAATGAGGCCCAAAGCAACTTAGTAAGACCCTGTCTCAAAATAAAAAAAAAAAATAAAGAGGAATGGGGATGTGGTTAAGTGTCTCTGAGTTCAATCCCTGGTACCCCTGCCAAAAAAAAAAAAAAAAAAAAAATTGAAATAAGAACAGAGAAAGTAATTAGGTGTTGCTAGTACTAGGGAAAATGAAGTATTACAACTCCTATATTGAAGGGACAAATGAAAGTTCTGGAGCCCCTGAGGGTCTGAGTGACTATTAGTGCCCCTTCCTGTTCTCCATGTGATTCCCATCAATTTCCATAGAGGGATGCCTCAAAAACACTCCCAAGTCCAAGTCCAAATCCAAGGACATTTGCTATGTGTGCTATCATAGTATTTCCTGGAAGCCTGCTGGGCTGCAGAGGAGGAGGCTGGGGCAGGTGGGAGCAGGTAGAACATGAGTGTGTGGAGACAGGGGCCTGCAAGACACAAGTGCTTAGAGGACAAGAGAGGAGGGGGTTGGGAGCACAGCAAAGATGTCTTCACATTCTTAGTCTTGCTGAAAACAATCATTTCAGAAAGAAGAACACCAACTCATGATGCAGACCCAGGACTTTGACTCCAGACTGCAGATTTAAGTGATGTGCTCACTGCTCTCACCCTGAGACTTTAGCAGCCTGACATAGGAGAGTAGTGTTTTTGGCAAAACTGCTTGAACTTAATGTGTGGTCAAAAAATGGAGCTCTCTTGTTGAATACCAACTTCATGCCAGACTAGCACGGGGATTTTCTAATCTTCAAACACAGTCTCCAAACCAGTTTTCCAGCAGCAGGATACAGATGACTTTAAGAGATTGAGGCACAAAGAATACAAGGAACATGCACCAGGTCACAGAGATTGCAAATGACAGAGTTGAGAATCACAGCCGGAAAGTCAGATGACTGAATTCTTTCCTTTCTTCCTTCTTTTCTTCCCTTCTTCCCCTCCCTTTATCTTTTCTTCCTTCCTTTCTGTTTCTTTCTCTCATTCCTCTCATTCCTCTCTTCCTTCCTACCTTCCTCCCTTCCCTCCTTCCTTTCTTCCTTCCTTCCTTCTTCTTTCCCCTGAAGGGCTGGCTGTGGGCTGGGCCAGCCAATCTGCACCTGTGAGAATGACCTGCCTTCAGCATGTGTTGTGTCTATGAGGAATACAAAATAGAACAGCAGAATATGGAAGTGCCATTCAGAGTCATATAATGGGGGAGTTGCTGCCAGTTCCAAGAAGAAAAATATCATTATTGATTGCAAGAATCTGCGAAGTCGTGGATGCAGTGACATTTGATATGTCTTTGGGAAGGCTTAGGAAATGTGCAAAGAAAGGAGATTTCCGCAAGAGAAGCAGCTAACCCTGGGTACCCATGCTCTTCAACTTAGTTTGAGTTATATCCTGACAATACCATTTGAAGTTGGACACATGCTAAGTCTAAAATGCATTTGTTTGTTAAACTACTGAACGTCAGTCTAGACACACAACACACTGTGGAGCATTGGTTGTTCACCCTTGTGATCACATGACTGATGGGTAGCTAAGGCTCACTCCCACTGCCCAGCATAGGGAGAAAGGATCAGACTACATATGGCAGGAAAACCTGAAAATTCAAAACCTGAATTAGGGATTCTATTGCATATCACTCTTGTACCATTATGAAGTAAAAAATCTTAAGTCCTACTATCCTAAATTGGTGACCATCTGTGTTTAATAATATTTTGTTGGTTGCAAGTTTTTTAAATATTATTATTATTTTAAAAAATTTTATTAATTATTGATGGATATTTTTTCATTTATTTGTTTATATGTGGTGCTGAGAATCAAACCCAGTGCCTCATACATGCTAGGCAAGCGTGCTACCACTGAGCCACAACCTCAGCCCTTCAATATTATTTTATCATATATTCACACAGTGATTTTATGGGTAAATCTGGGAGAATGTGTGGTAGGCAAGGAGAATGACCAGTTGTTTGGCAATGTATAGCACAAAGGATTCACAGGTTCTCTGGGTCACGTTATGGAGAACACTTAAAGCAGAATCATTATCTCCCTGCCTTCAGTAAGAAAGCTTCTCATCTAACAGCTTGATACTAGGGAAATTCAGAGAAGCTGATTGTTTGAATAGATGAACACAATTATAAATATTGTTCATCAGCTAGGAGAAGAAGGGGGGAGAGAGAGAGAGAGAGAGAGAGAGAGAGAGAGAGAGAGAGAGAGAGAGAGAGAGAAAGCGCTCACCAACAGAGATCCTGCAAATGTTAAAAGAGAAAAACAAGGAAATGTTAGGAAAACACTTCATCAATACATTTGACACATTAGGTGTCAAAATGGAGAAGTTCTTTAAAAGATACAAATGACCCAATCTATTTTATTCTAATGATGATAAAAAGCCATTGAAAATTGCATGATTCTGAAGATGAGAATGGAAACACAGGCCCTATCACCTGTGGGAATTCAGGAAGCATAGACAGATCCCACCTGGAGGCTGGTACATGCAGTGGCCAGTGTGTGAGACAACAGAATAAAGAAGGAGTTGAAGGATTCAAAGTTGTTCACAGATCCCCCAGGAGGAAGCTGTTCTGCTATGGGGATAGAGGATAGGAACACCCATGAAGGGCTTGGAGTGACAGGCATTGGGTTTTACACATGTCAAGGCTCAATAGCTATTTCTCAGCTGTGAAATGATCAGCAGGCTTGGAGTGACAGGCATTGGGTTTTACACATGTCAAGGCTCAATAGCTATTTCTCAGCTGTGAAATGATCAGCAGGCTTGTGTGGGCTAATCCTGTGCAGGAGAAGTGTTCCGGGAGGTAGAAGGTTTAGGAAGTCTTCAGCACAAGCTGCTGGTGTCAAAGAAGTGAGTGTAGTTGAGAGTGGGAGGAGGCGAGACTGAGCATTCAGGAACTGGGAAGAGGGAGGAAGGAAGGAAACTGGGAAAAGCCAGAGGCTGTGATGTCATGATAGCCCAGCGGAGAGAGCGCTTTGAAGAAAGTGTTGCTTCTGTTATGACAAATGCTGCCGGGACCTGGGAGGATGGAGACTGAAACTTTCTCATTACTTCTGATAAGGTGGAATTTGTTAGTCACCCTGAGGGGAGCATTTTCACTGGAAAGGAGGAAACCTTGTAGGATGGGGTGGAAGAATGAAGGACACAATTGAGAGGTAGTCAGCATAAACCCTTTTTCAAGGCATTTCACTATCTAAAGGAGCACAAAAACGTGGTGGAGAGGTGGACGATATTTGACTGAGTTAATAGTAGGGAAGAAGTGTCCATGGGTGAGTGTACTGTGGGTGGTCTGATGCTGTTAGTAAGTGCTTCCCTGAGAATCCATAGGGTGGGATTCAGCAAAAAATAAAATATGCATAAATGCATTACATTCAAGTGTATTATTTGATTGCTACTTAATTGCATTATGGAGTGAAACCTCCCACAGAGCAAAATGCCATTTAGCAAAGGAGAAAGCCCGTGACACAGTTTCTCTTGGAACCCATTTTCCCGACCTGGCACCACAGGGCGTGGTGACACTGAGGCCAGCTCCTTTTTCAGTTTGTTGGCATCTCTGGGAGTGCCACACAGCCGCCCTGTGTATGTTCTCCACAGGGAACCTAGACAGAAGTTCAGACAGGAGCCTGAAGTCATGCTTAGCATCAAGGAATTTGTCTGGATGGACATTAGGCATTTTCCAAGAGTTTTGTTCACAGCGATTAAGACATTTCTTGAGAGAAGTTCTAGAATTTAGAAATCTTTTGGCATTTCTGGCTTAGCAGATCTTTTTCCATTCAGAAGTTCTTCCACTGCCTCATTATTTTTTTAAAATAAATGTTTATGGAAAGACATTGTTAAAGGAAAACAGAATTTAGCAATTATTCCTATTTTGATTCTTTCCCCTAAATTCCATAATATTTTAGGTCAGATCTATCTAAAAATTTTCAGTGTTGATCAACACTTTTGCAGTGATTCACATTTTTACATAAAGTTGATTTCAAGTGATCTGTACAAGGCATATAAGGAACTTTGGTTGGACAGTGTTGTGGAAAGAATCTAATTAACTCCTTTCTTTCCTTCCACCTTCCTTTTTAATGTATTCATTGCTTGCAACTGCATCTCAGGAACTGTGGTCTTTAATCAGAATTTAAAGACGATCCTGGCAGAGTTGTTGCCTTGTTCTATGTCTGATTCCCCTTCAAAGTCTAGTAGGGGAATCAGCCACAGAAACTAACAGCGACACTACTGTAAGACCGAATTTCCCCAGTCGGGTACATACCAGGTTCTCCGCAAAACACTGTGCATACATTATTTTCTCCACTATCAAAAGGACGTACTGTTATTTTCCTTATTTGGTTGTCTCTCAGTTTCCCTGGGGGATTGGTTCCTGTGCCTCAGATACCAAAATCTGAGAGGGTTCAAAAAGTCCCTTGTATAAAATGGCAGAGTATTTGAACAGAATCTACACATACCCTCCTGTATATGTGTTAAATCATCTCTAGATTATTTATAATACCTCACACAATGTAAAACACTATGTAAATAGTGTAATGCCTCACATATGTAAATGCTATGTAAACAACCCTGCATTGTTTAGGGCATAATGGCAAGAAAAAACACCTGTGCATGTTCAGTACAGACACACTATTTTTCAAGTGTTTTCTATCGTGGTTGGTTGAATCTGTCGCAGGAGCCACAGATATGAGGGACAGCTGTATTTTTAGATAGGAAACAAACTCAGAGAGATGGAGTGACTTATCCACTCTGTCCCACAGCTGATGAGCCCCAGAGATATGAGTCATCAGCAGTAGGAGCCCTCTGAGGAATCCAGGCAGGAGTCTGAGAAAAGCATCAGGAGAGATCAGAGGTTGCGGATGGCAGCCTAGTGGGCAGGCGTGAAGAGATGGTGAGAGGCTTTGGTGGGAGGAAAGCCAGGTTGTCAGAAAACAGAGAGACAGGACAGAGAGGGCTGGGAAGCTGGGTGTGGGTGACTTGAGTGCTTGTCAGAATGATGGCACTGTGTCCAGTGGGCAGTGGAGTGGGTGTCTGAGACAGGAGAAAGACAGAACGTCAGACACTGTTTTAAAAAGAATGTTCCAGAAGCTCCATAGAGAAGAGATTAGTGAGGGTAGGACTTAGACAGGGAAGACCATGGGGTGTACAAGAACTGAGGGAGACAGCTGGGTGGGAGGTTCTTGGGGAAGAAGTCATGAATTGAACAAGGAGCCATGAATTGAACCTTGGAGAAGGCATGTCTAAGGAGAGTGAAGTGGGAGGAACTGACTTCCCATGACTACTGATCTGATCCTTGATCCTTTCTTTATAATATAAATCTCTTACCTATTATGCATGAAGACACTGGTTCTGCTACTAATTTGTGCCTCTTCATTGGAAACATTCTCACCTTCCTTGTTTTCTCCCCCATCTCTGACCTCACTGGAACCCCCAGGCCCAGTCTAGATTTCACACTCCATGCAGCCCTGGTCACCAATGTTAATTTTCCAATTTTTTTTGAAGATTGCTTTTTAAATTTAAAGTGCAATGACAACATATCAGCTATACAGATGCAGAGAACAGTTGATTTTGACCAATACAGATTGCAAAAGCAGTAGGAACCTCTGGGGATCTGTCCATGGGACGTGACCATGACGGGAGGGAGCTACTATAAACCCAGATTCCACTGGAAATCTAGGGTTAGGAGAATTCCATCCCCAGAAGTCTGAATTTCTTTTCTTTTCTCCAATTTATCTATCCATCTATCTCCCTGTGGGAAAGTATGAGTAACATGGAGGTAATCTACTTGGAGCAGGTTTTGTTCTGACCAAAGCCCCAGAGCCTACATGGAACACAGAGCATAATTAATATGAGAGAGAGATAGAGAGATAGAGATAGAGATAGAGAGACAGAGACAGAAAGAGAGAGAAAGAGAGAGAGAGAAAGTGAAGGAGGAGAAAAAACACATTGTTTTTTAAAAATTTTTATTATATTTATTTTTAAATTTGTGCTACTTAGTTGTACATGACAACAGAATGCATTTCAATTCATCGTATATGCAAAATGGAGCACAACATTTCAATTCTCTGGTTGTACACAATGTAGAGACGCACCACTCATGCAATCATACATGTACCTAGGGTAATGATGTCCATCTCATTCCACCATCTGACATTAATCTTATAGGGCAGACACCACCTTCACCACATGAAAATAGATATCACCAACAGTGACAAAACATGCTAATGCCATGTGCCCCTAGGATGTGATGAGAAAGCGGATCTCTATATGTTCTTCTCCCAATCCACAGCCCTAGTCTAATTATGAGAAAACACAAGACAAACCCCAACTGAAAACATTCTATAAGATAGCTGAACCTTATAAAAAAAACACCAAAGTCATGGATAACCAGGGAAGACTGAAAGACTGTCATAGACTAGGGGAGGCAAGCAAGGTTGAGCCTCAGCTGAGCATGAAGATACCTCTAAAGATCACTCCAGCCCCAGAGCTTCTTGTGCTGGGGCTGCATTTCATCCCAGACCTTCCTTTTTCCCAATCCTATTGCTTTTAAATGTCTTTGACTGCTGATTTTTCAGTATCCTTCCTCTCTATAATTTTAAGCTGGGAGATTATTGATTTTCAAAGACATTCAGACTTCTGGAGATGGAATTCTCCTAACCCTAGATTTCCAGAGATTATTTCCAGGAACATTTTAAAAAGCACACACACGCACATATGCATACACAAACACACACAGAGACATACTACCTCTGGTAGTTGAAGTTCTCCAGAGAAATAAAAACATTGAGGGAGTGGGTGAGGATTTATTCTGAGGAATTGGCGTATGCAGTTGTGGAGGCTGGCAAGTTTGAAATCTGCCAGGCAGGGCAGCAGGCTGCAAACCCAGGGAAGTGTTTTATGTTGCAGCCCTAAACTATAATTCCTTTTTGGGGAAACCTCAGATTTTGCTCTGAAGGCTTTCAACTGACTCAATGGATGGGATAAGATCCATTCATATTATGGAGGGTCATCTGTTTACTCAAAGTCCACCAATTTTAATTCCATCTAAAAAATATATTTACAACAAAGTCAAGACTAATGTTTGACCAAATATCTGGGCAACATGGTCAGCTAAGCTGACATAAGCTCTAAGGATTTTCTGGTTCCTTGAAAGCAATAAGGAGTTTCATGGTAATTTTAGTTTGCAAGAGATTCTTGATTCAGAAGTTAATGTGCTCAGTCTAAAATATTAAGTAGCACTTTGATCTTCAAAGTTAAGCAAAACAGAAAGGAAAGGATCATGCAGTGAGGCATCCACAGTGAGTCTGCGGGTTAACACCAGAAAACTTATTTTATGCTCTAAAATATTCAAAATATCTACTATCAACCCTTCTATAAAATAGGTGCTATGACCTGCAGAAATTTTAGTAAGATCGGTATGCCTTCTTAGAAACCAATCAAGAAAATATTTTCAGGAGGAGAAAATGATTACATGTGTCAAATATGGCACAGAAATAAAATGCGAGATTTGATCATTGTATTTAGCAAAGTAGATATCTTTAATGGTGTATGCAGGAGTAATTTTGATGTCAGGATAGGGAATAAAGCCTGAGTTTAGTGCTCACAAAAAATCAGAAGAAATGGTGAGGACAGAAAATTTTGAAAAGTTCCTTAATGGGGAGCAGAGAGAACTGGGGAGAGCCTGGCAGGGAAAAATGGGATTGTGTGCGTGCGTGCGTGTGTGTTTTAAGATGGGCAAGATAACATGTTTTTATGCTGATGAGAACTATCTAGAAGAGAACATTAAAACGGGTGCCATAGGAGAGAGGAGAGAACCTCAGATACGTGTCTTTGGTGAGGGGAGGGGGAACCGTGGAGGAGAACGCTGAGCTCCTCCTTGACCTCCCCACAGAGCCTGTGACTCAGACTCGCTGTAGGAGGTGGTGAAGGTGCCATGGATGTTCCTCTCTCAAGGTTCAGTGCTCTCAGTAAAGTGGGAAGGTGGTCACCAGAAGGGGACAGGATGCATTACAAGAGAAAAGACAGGTTCAAGTCAAAGTCCAGGAGATTTGAGGAATAAATAAAGCCAGGATCCTCACATTTAAGGACTGTCAGGGTCAGGGGATAGTGCAATGAGCCCCTCCTCAAGTCCAGTGTCAAATCTGAAGAGGACAAGCTCCTCCTGTGTCCTGTGTTTCTGGAACTTTCTCAGGTTCAAAACTCCCAGTCCCTTGTCTTAGGAAGCCCCTCAGTTCTGGGCAAAGTGGACAGCTGGTGGTCATAGGAAAGCTTCCCTGTTGTCTTCTGTGAGAATTTTCCCAGGATTTGAGGGCAACTGACACTCCCTTTATGCCTCTGCTTTGGTGGGAAGCACGGAGGTTTTTAAAGCAGTGTTTTCGTGAAAGTACTCTCATTTTTATCATCCGTATAAATTTCAGAGCCCAATAACCCGATCTTGGAGAGCAGTAAATTTTTAGAATTAAAATTATATATTGTTTTAAGTATTATTTAATAATTTTATATTTATATATATATATATATATATGTGTGTGTATGTGTGTATATATATATATATATATATATATATATATATATATATATATATATATATATATATTTCCATTCCTGGACATAAATAAAGAAGAAAGGAAGTCAGTAAGTCAAAAGTTTGACATTAATTGAAAAGTAGTACCTCTGCTGAACTATGGATTTAGTATCTTAGGATACTGGCTACTAGAAATGAAGCACCTACTTATATCATCATCACCTTTATTGTTTCTTCTGGGAGTTGCAGATAATATTATTGGTTTTGAAACCTTTCCTCTTTCTTCTTGCTTCTAAATTGTATCAAGATTTAACGTAGTCCTCAAAGTAAATCCTGTCATCACTTATGTGGCTCAAGATGGAGAATGTTGTTCCGACAAAAAGCTGAACTCTCCTTTAATCAGATGGCCTTCACGGTCTCCACACCCTCCTCTCCACCTTAGATTTCATGAAAGGCCCCAGAGAAAGCAAGCCATTGATAATCCTCATGAACCATATGAAGATGTTTGGGTGAATTTTGAGCACAATAGTTGTTCAAGGATGGTGCTTGTGTAAAACTGTATAACATTGCATTTTCTGATAAGACTCCTTTGTATCCATTTAAGCATTTAAGATCATAATTAGTATGCTCATTATGATTTCTTTTTTCCTTTTGCAAATCTCCTATTCTGGTTTTCTGGTTCTCTTTCTTTTTTAATTTTTATTTACTTTTTTTTTTTAAGAAGGGTGGAGAAAACATGATACATTACTCAGGGCTGAGCAAATTAGTGTTACACAATCCATGTTTATCAGCCCAAATATCTTGTATCAAGGAGAGTGAGCTCAATTATTCAAATCATTATGAAAGTTCTTCAAGTTGTTGCCAAATAGCTGTTCAAGGACAACACCTTTTAATAGTTTAACTTAACCCTCCATTTCCTTTACCTGGAACTAAAATCACATATACTAATATTTTTTAGTAGAATTATTAATTTTCTTGGAATCAGGTGTCAAAGAACATAGCAGATAAGAAAGCACTGTGTTTGTCTGTCTGATTCAACCACAACAACAGAGAGGCACCTGCCTCCCAGGGAGGTCCCATCTCCATGCCACTGTTTCCCCAAAAGAGGGAAATTCCAGCTACTTTTGTTGGTCGAATTTTCAGGTTTGCATAAAATTATGCCATAGGATTATGATTGTCACTCTCAGGAAATTGTTAACTTCTGGGTGAGAGGACAAAGGGGAGCCTGGTACGGGGGTGGGGGTGGGGATACATAGGCTTCACTCGACTAGTTAGGGTGCAAACTTTGATTCCAAGTGTCCATAACTTGGAAGAAGCACTAATAATTATACAATAATTATTGTTGTGGGGACCATCTGCTCCACCAGGCCACTCACTGAATATTGGCTAGGGTTTGAGTTATTAAGCACAGCTTTCTACCTATTCCCTTTGTATTATCACTGACATTGCCACTCACACCTTATGCCCTGCAAAACAGGAAAGTATTCTGTTAAGAGAAAATGGATAACAGCCATATCTCTTATTCTAATTTGAAATAGTGTTCTCTTTAAAAATAATTTTAATAGAGAGGGTGGATATAATCAAAAAACATCATATGCATGTGTTAAAGGTTACGAAGAAACCTACTATTTTAAAAATTAATATTTGCTAATAATTAATGCAAAACTTAAGAAAACAAAAAGGTTTTAAGACTACGAGTGACCTTAGTTTTCAGACATCAATGATGCTTTCAGACATAATTCAATGATGGCTTAATTTGGAGTATTACTTGGAATATTTCTTTTATTTTCATTTGGGTGTAGATTAGCCATTTCACTGAAAAAAAAACTCAGGTCCTTTTTCAGGAACACAAAAGCATTAGAAGACTGACACTTAACCCCAGGGTTACAGAAGGTGATAACATGGAATGCAACCCAGAAAGCTTCAAGGTTTAGACTCCATTGAAGAGTTACATGTATGAAGACAGGAATTGGTGTGAATATACTTTGTATACAACCAGAGATACGAAAAATTGTGCTCTGTATGTGTAATAAGAATTGTAATGCATTCTGCTGTCATATATAAATAAAAAAAATTAAAAAAGAAGAAAGTTTAAGAAAAACCCTAGAAAAATAGGAAAGACAGAAACAAGGAAATGAAAAATTGCAGCCTCTGACACCTAAAGGGACAGCAAATTTTAAACTCTGCCCACTTTATCACCAGAATAACTTAAACCTCATGCTATGGTACTACTAATTTCAGTTCCTATTTCCTGTTACATGATGTCTGGCTTTTAACAAAAAGATTTATAAGGTATAGTAAAAAGCAAAAGAAAAATAAAAGCCATCTGAAGAGACAAACATGCATCAGAATCAAACTCACATGGAGATTTTGGAATATCAGATAGAGAATTTAAAATACCTATGACCATGTTGGAGACTCTAAAGGAAAAATAGGCAACAAACAAAAGCAGATGACTGATGTAAGCAGACATGTGGAAACTCTAAGAAAGAATCAAACAGAAATGCTAGAATCAAAACACCACAACAGAAATGAAGTTTTTAATGAGCTCATCAATAAATTGAACACGGCAAGGAAACCATCAGAGACTGAAGATGTGTCAATAGAAATATTCCAAACTTAAATACAGAGAATGAAATTAAAAAAATAAAACAGAGTAAAATATCCAAGAACTCTGGGACAATTTCAGAAGGTATTATAGATGAGGTTCTATGTGTGCTATTGGAATACCAGAAGAAAAGTGAGAAGAGGGAAAGGAGCACAAGGAATATTTGAAATAATATTTGGGGGTGAATTTTCCAAAGTTAATGATAGACACCAAATCATAATCTAGAAAGTTAAGAGCATACAAAACAACACACAGCAGAACATCTGCATCTAAGCTTACTGAAATCAACTCCAGAAAACCAAAGACAGAGAGAATCTTGAAAGTAGCCAAATGGGGTAAAAACACCCAACAGATAAAAAAAAAATGAGAATGATATTGGACTTCCCATTAAAATAAGAAGGAGATGGAGTGGTTTATTTAAAGTTGAAACAAAAACAAACTAGCAACCTAGAAGTTTTCATCCCATGAAGTGAGCCTTCAACAGTGAAAGATAAAGACATTCCCAGACAAACAAAAATTTAGGGAATTCATTGTTAGTAGATCTAGCCTCCAAGATTTCATATAAAAAGTTTTTTAGGGAGATGAAATATGATATTGGATCTATGTAAAGAAAGCCTCAAAGGAGGGATAAATGCAAAATAAAATTATGCATAATTTCTATTCTGAACTAATCTAATAACTGCTCAAAGCAATGACAGTAACAGGGCATAGGCTGATTATAGTAAACATATTAAAAGGGACAGGAAGCAATGATTGGGATTACACTGTTACAAGGACCTGAACTACCTATGAAATGTCACAGTGTCATTTGAGAGTGGACTTAGTTTAGTAGTAAATGTGTATTGCAAACTTTAGGGCAACCACTCATAACATTTCCAAAAGAAATATAACTTATATGCTGACAGGGGGAAAGTTGTATTATATAAAATACCCAAGACCAGAGAGGGCACAAAAATTAGGGAAGAAAGAAATAAGAAGTATAAAGACTAGAGAGTGGTACAAAAATTGTAGATACTGAACCAACTATATAAATTATCACTTTTAATGCAAATGATCTGAAGATACCACTTAGAAGATGAGAGTGTCATAGTGGATAAAAACAAGAACAAATAATAGCTGTTCTAAACTAAATCCACTTTATGTAGAAAGACACAAGCTAAATATAAAGAAATGGAGAAAAAGTATGCCATTTTCACACTAATAAAAACAAAGCTATATTAGCCAAATTAATTTCAAAAAAGCAGATTTCAGAACAAAGATAAACTCGTTGAGATTATAGAGAAACATTATACAATGATAAAAATATTCTCCAAGAAGATAAAAGTCCTTAATATGTAGGTTAACTACAAAGTCAAAATATGTGAGGCAAGAATTGGCAGTATTATAAGGAGAATAGCAAATCCACTATTACGGTTGGTGATTTTTACCACTCCTCTTTCAGAAATTGATATATCAAACAGGCATAAAATAAGTATATAGTTGATTAGACTTGTACTATCAGTCAATTTGTTCTAATGGATTTCTACAGAATATCCAACAATAACAAAATACTCATTACTTTAAAACACACATGGAAAATTCAACAAGATAAAATCAAATTCTGGGCTAAAACACTCTAGAACAAGTTTAAAAGAGAATAGAAACATGTATTTCTTCAACCACAACAGAATCAATAAGAAATCAATAGGCAAAGCTAGAAGATTCTGAGTAACAGGACAATAAATGAGTATTGGATAATAGCCTAAAGTATAAAATGCATACCTGTGAACATATCTATGCTTATGTAAATAAACAGATAAGTAAATAAGTAAGTAAATAAATAAATAAAATGGAGGAAAGATACAAATGTCCCAAGTAGAAAAACTCCAAATAATTTATGTAGATACTCTAACCTTGGTAAAAAGGAGGCACTTAGATGCCTACTCCTTAGTGTGTCCCATGCATAGAGACTTTATTCCATACAATACGGAGAGGGAGAGAAGGAAACCTTGCACTTACAGATACCTGAAAAAAAAAAAAAAAACTTATTCAGGGGATTGAGGTCAACACCAAGACGAATAAGTCATGTGAATAGGATGTGTTCTTGATATGATGAGATGAAAAAGGCACTTTGCCTTTGTGAATGTCTCAAATTCTTAAGCATAAGAAAAACATCAGGCAAATTCTAGTAGTGAGAATTCCACAGAATATTTAAAAGAATTCCTCAAAGCTATTAGGATCTTTAAAAGAAGGAAATTTTGAGAAACTCTCAGAGCAAAAGTAGTCTAAGATATGCCAACTTAACGCAGTGTCGTATCAGATCTTATGTCTGAGAAAACAAAAAGAAAATAAACTTTATAGAAACTAAAAATTCAAATAAATGGTGGGCTTAGCTAATAGTAATGTATCTATATTTGGTCAGTGGTTATGAGAAATATATCCCACTAATATTATAATGTAAGATATTAATGGGAGGAAGTGGGTATAGAGCATATAAGAACTCTTTATTTTTAATTTAACTCTACCTTACCTTTTTAAATTTTTCTGTAAATCTAAATCTGTTCTAATAGGCAAAGGCACTACAAACACTCAATTAATACAAAAGAAGGTTAAAAAAATAGTGAACAGTAAGAAAGAAAACGGGAGATAGCCAGAAAGAAAGTAGCAAGATCATAGGTCTATGCCCAATCATACTGAAAATCATGTCAAATATAAATAGTCTGGACAACTCAATTGAAAGGCAGAAAATGGAAATAGATAGAACAACTTTGAAAAAAAAAACCAAACAAAAAAGAATAGGAGGATTCAATATACTTGGTTTCAGGACTTACTATATATAACTATGGCAATCAAGACTATTTGGTATTGATTGGCAGCATATATGTGTAGTTCAAGGGAACAGTGTAAAGAACCCAGAAATAGAACTTCACCAATATGCCCTGCTGATTTTTTTTACAAAGGTGCAAAAGCAATTCAATGGCGGAAAGATAGCCTTTTTAACAAATGGTGCTAGAGCCAATGGAAATCCATAAGATACAAGAAGAAACCTCAATTTAATTCACACATCTTTGTACAAAAGTTATGTCAAATGAGATCACAGACTTAAATGTAAACACAAAACTATAAAACTTTTAGCAAAAAGGGGTACAGCATATATCTTATACTTGAAATTAAAAGCATGACTCATTAATGAAAAAATAGATAAATTGGGTTTCATCACAATTAAAAGCTTTTGTTCTACAAAGACTATTAAACAATGAAAGCCAAACTACAGACTGGGAGAAAATATTTGCACTTCATATCTGATGAAGGACTAGTATCTAGACTATATAAAGAACTGTCAAATGTAAATAGTATATGGGAAAAAAACCCAGCCCAATTAGAAAATGGGCAAAATATGAAGAAACATATCACCAACAGAAACTATATAGATGGTAAATAAATACATAAAAAAGATATTCAACATTATAAACCTCCAGGCAGATGTCAGTTAAAATCACAATGAGGTATCAGTATATGCCTGTCAAAATGGGTAAAATTTGAGAAATAGTGATAACATCAACTGCTAGTGAGGATTCAGAGAAACTGGATTACACTATTTCTGATGATAATGTAAAATTATACATCTACTCTAGAAGATAGTTTGGTACTTTATTATGAAACTAAATATGCAAAAACCATATGAATAAGTATTTGTATTCTTGGGCATTTATCCTAGAGTAATAAAAACTTAAGTTCACCAAAAACCTGTACATAAATGTTTTTATCATTTTGTTAGTAATAGCTCTAAACCCCAAACAATCCAGATGTCCTTCAATTAGTGAATGGTTACATCTCGATCCATTCATTCCATGGAATACTGCTCAGCTATGTAAATGAATGAATACGGATGCATACCACCACTTGAAGGAATCTCTAGAGGATAATTATGCTGAATGCCAATTGCAAAAGTTTATTTGCTATGTGCTTCCAATTATATAGCATTCTAGAAATGACAAAATTTTGGAAATGGAGAACAGATATAGAGGATATTAGGGATTTAGAAAGGAGTGGGGTATAATAGGGAAGTGGGGATGACAATAAAAGGGCACCATGAGGGACTTGCTTGGGGGTACAAATGATCTCTACCCTGACTATGTCAATGTCAAATATCCTGGTTTAATATTTCACTATAGTTTTATAAGATGTTGCATTTGGGGGACACTAGATAATGGATACATGGAATTTCTGCAGTATTTTTCATGACTGCCTAAAAATCTATAGTTAAACATAAAAATAAAAATTTAAAAGGCAGTAATTGTCATACTGAATTAAAAAACAAGACTCAACCACAGGCTTGTTATGTAAGACCCACCTCTTCTTCAAATATAAAGACAAAAGTTAGTTAAGAGAGTGACTATTTGAAGATTAAAGTAGATTCTATAGCCAATAACATTACTAGAGATAAAAATAAAAAAGATCATTTCATATTGACAACAGTGTCATTTCATCAGGAAAACAGCAATCCTATTTTTTTTGCACTAAGCAAAAATTCATAGAACCATAAGAAGAAATAGATGTTGAAATTTCAAGACAATTTACAAAATTATTGAAGATGAAGGAAGTCATTAAGAATTAGAAGAATGCAAGAATACTACCCACAAATTGATCTACTCAACATGTATAGAACAGTTCACGTAAAAGCAGAAAAACACACATTCTTCTTAGCTGCACATGGATTTTTCACAAAGCTCACATGGAGGCCATCTCACTATGAATCTACACAATGAGAACCAAAATACAGTACTCAAGAAATTAAAAAAAGAACTAACTGAATAGAGAACTGTACTATGTTCATTTATTTTTTAGTTTAATAACCTTAATTTGTCCATTGTCTGAAAATGAATTTATTGCTTCAAAGCCGTTCCAAATTGAATAGCTGATTCTAAAACTCATATAAAAGTGCAAAGGACCTGTTAGAGGATTTATGTTCTCTTGCTTCTAGCTTCATTTTAAATCTATAGAAGTCAAAAGTATGTAGTATCACATCAGGCTGGAAAAATACATCAACAAAACAGAGTAGAGTCTAGAAATAAATTGAGAAATCATAAATTTTTCAACAAATATACAGGAAGAAGTGGGTATTCATTACATGAAAAAAGTTTCTTTCACATGACATGTAAAAATTAACTTAAAATGAATTAGAGACTTTAATGTGAAATACACAACTATAAAACTTTAGTAGTTGTAGTTCCAGCTACCTTGGAGGTTAATGCAGAAGGATCCGTTGAGCCCAGGAGTTTGAAGCCAGACTGGGCAGCATAGTGAGATCTTGTTTCAAAATTAAATAAATAAGAAAAGCCTTAAGGAAGGAAAAAGGAGAAAATCTATGTAACTTTGGGTTAGGCTTGTATTGCTTATAAATGACACCAAACACAAGTTGTAAAAGAAAACGTTTGATAAGCAGGACTTCTTTAAAGTTAAAAATTTCTGCTTTATGGAAGACACTGTTGAAAAATGAAAAAGAAATCACAAACTTGGAGAAAGTATATATATATATATATATATATATATATATATATATATATGAGATAAAGGAATGTGCAAATATATACATATTTGATAAAGGACTCAACAAAAAACATAAAACAAAATTTAAATGGCAAAAAGTGAACTTAAGAAGAAATATGGATGGTACGTAGGCATATGAAAATATGCCTGTGCCATTAGTCTTCAGGACAAGGCAAACCAAAATCAAAATAAGATACCAGTACACACCAATCAGAGGATCTGACCTTACAAGACTGTCCTTACTTACAGCTGACAAGATTAAGGAGCAACCAGAACTTTCATACACTGGAAAGAAAGTGGTGCCACCACTTCAGAAAGCAGGTTGGTTATTTCTTAAGATGCTACCTAAACCCAATATCTGACCCTCTCACTTCTTGGTTTCTCCCAAGGAAAATAGAGTACCTATATGAAGACCTGCACATGAATGTTCACAGCAGCTTCATTTGTAATCACTTCAAACTATGGGGCAACAACCCAAAAGTCATCAACAGGTGAATGGATAAACAAGTCACAACTTATCTATATAATTGAGTAAACTCGAAATAAAAGAAATAAAATATTGACCCGTGAAACAATATAGATGGCTCTCAAAATAACTGTGCTTAGTAAAGAAGCCAGTCAAAATAGAGTGCCTACTGTTTGATTTTATTCATATTAGAGTGTTGAAAATACAGATGAGTCCAGTGAGAGAAAACAGATCAGTGTGGGTAGGGATGAGATGGGGAATGGGAATGGTGGTGGGAGAGAGGCATATGCAGGCCATTACCATGTGGCATGAAAACTCGACAGTTGTTGTCCCTGCAGAATCCTTGTGACAATCTAACCTGAGATTTTGATGCACATTCAAAACATGATGTCCGTCACCCTGAATAGCATTCCCTAATGAGTGAAACATATTTCCGTATCAACATATTAGAATGTTCAGATTCACCTGACTTCAGTACTCCATCCTTTTAAATGGGAAAAAAACCTACAATATTACATCTTATATTCTCAAAAATGGCAAACAATTTCTCAAGCTTCATTATCATACTCTTACACATCAATGTGAAACTTCATAATATGTATATGTGCATATATATACATGCACATATATATACACATGCATATATATATATATATATATATATATATATATATATATATATATGAACACACACAATGGAATATTATTCATCCATAATAAAAAACAAAATCCTGTTATTTGAAGCAACGTAGATTGGCACTGGATAATTATGTTAAGTGAAATAAGGCAGGAACAGAAAGACAAACACTTCATGATCTCCCTCACTTGTGAAAACTAAAAAGCTGATCTCATAGAAGACTAGAGTGAAATAGTTGTCTCTAGAAACTGGGAATGGAAGAGGAGAGAGGGAAGAGAACGGCATAAGATAAGAGACACCAAGGCACAGTCACAGAGGAATTCTGTTTTTTCACAGCACAGTATGTTAACTATTGTTTTTCAACAGTCAAAGATATATTTCAAACCAGAAGAATGCGCAAGTTAATTTTCAAAACATAGAAATAATGTTTTAGGAGATGGCTATGCATATTACCCTGATTTGATCATACACATTCTATACATGTATTCTATTATCATAATGTAATCTATAAAGATGTACAAGTATCACATCTCAGTAGAGAAAAATTAAAACCCAAGTGAGGTTTAATATAAACCATGTAGCTAATATAAACCATGTGCAACATGAGTTATGTAATATTTAGTATGTGAGGACAGCAGCAAATGGTCATGCATCCCCCCTAGGGCCCTACATGCCCTCTCTCCTGTGTATTCAGGTTTCCAATTTTAATAGCGGATGTGGGGGAAGCTGTAATGGTAATTGCCTATTATAACAAGACTTCGGAGAGGGATAAGATTAGCTCCTCCTCAGAACCAGGAACACCTGCCCCATGGGAATTCTGGCGTCCTTCCTGGATCAGCAATTGCTAATTTAACATCTAGAAGGTTCTGACAGGTTGCAGCTCACAGATGTGAGCTAAACTGTAGAGAGGCTCAGAATTGGACATTAGTGTTTCTCTTACTTGAGTTCCCAAAGCCGTCATCTAAAACTTCAAACTTATCCACCTGAAAAGAGAGCAGACAAATTTAGTCATTTATAATCTAGATTTCTTTTTTCTCCACCCAGTTCTTTTTTTTTTTTTTTCTTTTTCTTTTTATAAACTGCTAAGCCCTCTCTGGAAATGACAAGAAAGAAATGCGACTGAGAATCCCAATGTCCATTGTCTCCCTATACAAGCAGATGTGCACATGCTTTCTCTCTCCAAGAAATTTCCTGGCGTGGCCATCCTCAGTCAGCAGCTTGGGGGAAGGAGAGAGAATACTACAAGGAGAGAAGAAGAAGGAAATGGAGACTTTCCTGTTTGGCCCTGGGTAACCTGTGGCCCTGAGGCTGACTGCTGCTCTGTGTACCGTGCCCTCACCCACCCCATGTTCTGTGGGGACATTCCTTCAGGATTTCTTGTTCCCTCCGGTTCCCACCTTACTCACCAATCAATGTTCTGTAAGAACAAGCTTTCCATTTCTTGTCTAATTTTATAATTCAAGCAATTTCAGGAAATATTCATGGAACTCCAGTCATGTGTTGGGCCTCTTGCTCAAATTTAGGAATGTGCATGTAGTGTGGGGAAATCCCACAAACGAAGGCCTGGAAATTGTCAAAATGTAGTAAGCAGCTGCATTTTTGTCCATTTCTGGAAGCTTTACTTAATTACATCGATCTGTGCGTCTACCCTTATGCCAATGTTATACTGTAGCTTCATTATTATAAAACCCAAAATTATGTAGCGTAAACTGTCCAAATTATTCTCTTTTACAAAATTCTGTCCTGGCTATTCTGGAACCTTTACAATTCTAGAAAATGTGATGTTACCTAAACAATTCATACCACTATCCTTCTGGAATGTGATTTTTTGTCGGGAGAGGCAGGTACTGGAGATTAAACTCAGGGGCACTCAACTACTAAGTCACATCCCGGCCTTATTTTGTATTTTATTTAGATACAGGAGCTCACTGAGTTGCTAAGCACCACATCTTTGCTGAGGCTGGCTTTGAACTGAGATTCTGCTGCTTCAGTCTCCGGGAATAACAGGCTGAGGTTGGCTTTGAACTGAGATCCTCCTACTTCAGCCTCTCAGTATTACGTGCCCTGCTCCTGCTGGGATTTTTTTTTTTTTTTTGGAAATACATTGAATAAATAGACCTATTTAGGGACAAGATTCTTAGCTTACTGAGTCTTCCAAATGATGAACTTTATATGCATTTAAATTTATAATTTATCTAACTCTTAATCTTTGTTTTTCTCAGAAAGCATAATTTATAGTGTGAAAGTCTATACATATTTTATTCAAAATATTCCCAATGTACTTTATATTTTCATGCTAATAATGGTTTTAAAATTTTTTTAATTGGTACTATTTTATTAAAATACAATCAATTTTTCTATTATCCTGGAATCCTGCAATCTTGATTAAGTCACTTATTATTTTTAATAGCCCTTAATAGATTCCATAGAATTTCTACATATGCAATTATGCCATCTGCAAAATTTTATTTATTTTATATTTTTTTTAATCTTTATTTCATAAGGATAGCTAGGCTTGTTTTCTGGTACACTATTAAGTAAGAGTGATACTGAAGTTATATATTTTTTTAGCATTTATTTTTTTGAGAATGCATTTAAATTTTATTTATGAAGACTGATTTCATTGGATATAGAATTCTTGGTTGATTTCTTTATTTCTTTTAGCACTTCATAAATATTATAGCATTTTCTTTATATTTATAATGTTTCTGAAAGAAGCAAGTTTGGTCTTCATTTTTGATTACCTGGATGTAATGCTGATTTTTTTTTCTGCTTGTTTTAAGATATTTTTTGTACCTTGGAATTTCTGCAATTTTATCATGCTGTATTTTGTTATGGCTGTCCAGATATTTATCTTACTTGTGGTTCACTTAGTTTCTTATATGTGGGGAAATACTGTTTCTATTAAACTTGGAAAAAAAGACAAATATTTCAAAAATTTTTTCTCCCTCTTTCTGTGATTCCAAATATAAGTATGTTAGGCCATTTAGCATTACTCATAACTCAAGGAGTCTGGAGATTTAATGTTTTTTAGTCTTTTTTTTTTCTCTATTCTTATGCTCTACTAATCTGCTGTTAATCCCACCAAGTTACGTGCTTTTTTTCAAATACTGCATTTTTATTTCTATAAGTTGTGTTGCCTTTTTATATCTTTAATTTCTCTTCTTATTATGTTCATCCTTTTATGCCTTGAATATTTTTCAGAGCTGTATATAGACTTTGCCTACTAATTCCAGTAATTCTGGCATTTATGGTTTTATTATGGTATCCATTAACTGACAGGTTTTTTTTCCCCCTCTCCTGATTATAACTCATGGTTCCCTATTGTATCACACATCTAATAAATTTTATTTGGAAGACTGAATTTTGATTCCTCTTTCTTTAAAGTTTGTTTTAACAGGCACTGAATTACCTGAGGATTATAAGCTTTGTTAGAGTGTATCTAGTTTAGGCTTAAAAAAAATGAGGCATGACTGTTCTGGCCTCTCTAACAAATGTGTAATTAACAAAGGCATGCAGGCAGCACTGTTAGTCAGGACTCTGTCTTTATCAGTTGACAGGAATTCTTCTCACCCGAATGGCCTTGTGATCATGGAATTCAATGAGACTTTCATGGTCTTTATCTTTCAGGCTTTTCTGTATATTTGACTGTCCATTGATTCCCATCTTCCTGAAGGACTCCTCTGCTTTGGCTTCCTCCAAATTTATTTTACATTGCTTCTTCTCTTTCTTCTTCCTGTCTTTCTTCTCTGCTCAGTTCATTCCTTTTCCACTGATTTAAAATATAAAATTTTAAAGGAATATGCTAATAGTCTATGCACGTGTGTTAGATACTAGTCTATTAAGTCTCATATCAACACCTGCACATTACACCTCTCTTTTGCTCCATACCCACACTCAACTTGCTACTGGGTATCTGTCTCCCCTTGGAGCTCTCACAAAAGCCTCAGGCTCCACATGCCCCAACCTGAATTCAGCTTCTCCTCAAGAACTCCTACTAATAACCATAAATTTTTTCAGAGCTGCATGCATGGTTTATCATCTCCCCAGGTGCATAGTTCCGACTCCCCATCTTTACCATAGGTCCCATCTATTTTACCTCCCAGAGATTTGATACAGTCTCTTCCTTTTATCATCCTCTCAAATCCTTGACCAAACTTCAGGCAGGCTCCTGAACCCTTAGAGGCCCATCTGTGCACTGCTTTACAAATTCCTGCTTTAGCAAAGTATCCCTTAGGACATTTAATAGAATCTCCCAATCCAATGTCAGATTAGTCCTTATATCAGATCAGATTTCTCATCTTCCACCATACTCCAGGTAAAATCAGACCTGCTGGTCACTTTTGCCAGAATTCTCCTGATCCCTGATATTTCCTCCTAATAATTTTCCTTCCACCAATTCCTACCCAGGTCCATGCCGATAGATTCCCACAATAATCCTAAATGAAGACTTCCTACTATGCTTCCACAAGTATCACTGAATAATTTTCATTTCACATCTCTCATCATTTCTGCAGTGTGTTATAAGAATAGCCTCCTAAACTGTCCAGGCTCAGTCTATTTCAATTTCATCCTTTGCAGGATTATTTGTGTTACTTCATAAAATTCAAATTATATTCTGTTACCTTCCTGATTTAGTTTTTCTCAAAGCCATCTATTATCTTTGAGATGCAGCCCAGACTTTGAAGTATGACCCCACAATCATCAATAGTATAATTGTTCTTTGTCCTTCTACCTTCATCTTTCTATATTTAGATAAGAACTTCTTTATTTTTTTTCCTCTCGTGGTCTATTTGTAGGTATTCGAAAATAGTAAATTTTCATTTTCCTCTTATCTTAACATGCATCCTTAAAATCCTCCTCCTCTCTCTGGCCTCACTCGCTCCTACACATTCATCCCAGGCAGATGAGGCATCCCTATGGCAAGGAAGCCTTGCTTATTTCTCATAACAAGAGAATAGCTTACATCCTCCTATGTCCCCAGCATGATGTGTGTGTGGCTCCATTGCTGCACTGTGCCACTGAGTGATTACTTGTCTGCTTATTTATATTTCCCACTGGAATTTGAGTTTCTTCAAGGCAAGTTCAAGCTGCACACCAGTTAAGTATGATTTGAAGTGCCCTTGAAGAGGAAGAAATGAGTAAAGTCTGTATCATTAGGAACAAGGTCAACCTTTTAAAGAGAATTGCATAATGGGCCCATTTATACTTGATTTAGAGTATGTGTATTAGAAGCAATGAAATAAAAAAATGTGTCTGGATAGAAAGTGTGGTCAGATTGGAGCCTTGATATCAAATAAGGGATGCTACAGTCAAAGGACAATTTACAGGATTTTTAAGAAGTAAGTTGATCGGAGCTCTATTTTGAAAAGGATTGGGTTGAAAAGAAGAGCAGGACAAATTTACCCAAGGGAACAATAATAACCAGAGTCCTTCCTCAATATTTTACATATGTAAATAATGAATAGAAGCATGTATTTTGGAGTTCCAGAAAGAGAGAGAAGAAAAAAAAAAAAGCATAGAAAAGCATTTGCATTTCAAATGTAGAACATGAATAAATGCACGGGAGAAATTGTCAAATGTGAAATGGGGGAAATTTCCTGCCTCAGGAGGAGAACCAGCAAGGAGACATTCATAAGAAGGTGAAGAAGGGTCCGGGTCCCTGAGGGCCAGAAGCACCACAGTCCCTTTTGCCAGGTGCTGTGTTGAAAGGCAGCACTAATTTCTTCACATTGTGCTTTTTATTCTACATAGTAGGGATAAATCTTGGATTCCAGCTTTTCAGCATCTTGTTCCTTTTGAGTTTCCTGTTACATATCAGTGATTCAAAGCACTCCCCTACCATTTGGTAAGTAAAAGAGAGGAGAAGCCTTTCCTCTAGCACCAGCTTCAGGCAGCAGCTGATGTCTTTTTTTTTTTTTTTTTTTTTTTTTTGAGGCTTTCAATGACTCTAAAAGTCCCATCTACCTTGGCACTGTGAGCAGCTGGGTCACTGATATTTATTTTTTCCTATAATCCTTGCACATTAGGTTTTTGGAAAATGGCTTTTTGTTCTATCTCCTACAGGGTTCCCAATTGCTATAAGAGACTTTAAATGCTGTGTTAAACACCTGTACTGAAAATATTTATGAGGCTTCTATTTCTCTGAATAAACATTTACTAATATGACATTTGATTTTGGAAGGAATGTGGAAGCAATAAGAGCCGTAAAAATGGTCATTTAGACCGAGCGCGGTGGTGCACACCTATAATTCTAGCAGCTCTGGAGGCTGAGACAGGAGGCTTGTGAGTTCAAAGCCAGCCTCAGCAATGGCAAGGCACTAAGCAACTCAGTGAGACCCTGTCTCTAAATAAAACACAAAATAGGGCTGCGAATGTGGCTCAGTGGTTGAGTGCCCTGAGCTCAATCCCCAGTACCCCCACCCCACCCCCCAAAAAAAAAAATGGGTATTCAGAACACATTATTTGACCAGGTTGGATTTGAAAGAACAGTTACTTTTACCCTGGTTGAAAATTAGACATTGGCAGTTGCAAACATATGGTCACATTGATCATCACTTTCAACTGACAAAATAAAGTTGCCCTGGAAGGCAAAGCTTTGATAGACAAAGTTACTATTATAGTAGACAATTTACTGTGAAGGGAATACAGAGTAGGCAACTTACTTACTCAGGAGAATACAAAGAAAAAAACAACAATTTTGAGGGCTTAAATTTCCAGAAGAAAACATGGTCATATAATTTCAGAATCTTTGTCTGTTCCTCAAACATTGACTATCTCTTGAAGCTTCAGTTTTAATGTTTCCAAAAATCTATAGCCAATTTGACCCTTGATTTGGCTAAAGCTGACTTGGAGTCAGTCTTGTCAGATTGGCATTGTTCAAATTACAGACTAAAATAAATGAATAAATAAACATACAAAAAATGGGATTCAGAGTCTCCTAAAATAATGGCAAAGTATCCATGATACAATAGAAAATCACTCTGCATAACAAGAGATAGAAAAAATACAACATGGATGAGAAAAGACAATCAATTAGTACCATTGCTTAAATGAATCAGATGTTAAAGTTATCTGACATAAATTTTAATGAGATCATTATGTAAATTATTCAACAAGAAATTAAAAATTCTTTGAAACAAACAAAAGGAACCATTTCAAAAGATACAAGTTATTTAAAAGGACAAGTTAAAATAGTAGAGTTAAAAAATAAAAACTATTTTTTTAAAGTCTAAGTTCTTTAATAATAGAGATGACAGCAAATACAATCAGTAAATTTTAGGAGAGCTCAATTGAAATTATGTAATCAGAAAAACAGAACTAAATAAGTCAAAAAAACGAAAAATAGGGTATGAATGACCTGAGGGAAATTAACTCAATTAGCATTTGTTTCATGTACATCTCAGATGAAGAAGAGCGACCTGGTGCTGAGAAAATATTTAAAGAAATAATGACTGTAAACTCACCAAATTTGGGAAAAAACACAAGCCTAGAGATTCAAGAAGCTGAGAAAACCCTAAGTGGGTGTGTTTAAGTCTGCTTTTTCACTGCTGTGACTAAAAGACCCAACCAGAACAACTGTGACGGAGGAAATTCTTGCTTACTGAGGACCCATGATTCCAGAGATCTTAGTCCATAGACAGCCAGCTTTATTCCTCAGGCTCCAGGTGAGGTAGGACATCATGGTGGAAGGGTGCAGCACAGGGAAGCAGCTCACAGCATGATCAGAAAGCAGAGAAAGACTTCACTGCTAGATATTTTTATATCTAGCATACCCCAAAAGGCACACCTCCAGGACACACCACCTCCAGCGATACCCTACCCACCTTCAGTTACCACTCAGTTAATCTCATTGATACTGCCAGTTAACAATGACAAGTCCTGCTTCCTCACATGTTGAAGTATAGCATTAGAGAAGCACGCCAAGGCAAGCATATAAAACAGGGTTTACTTAAAAAGGAGTAACAGATTTCTCCTGGGAGGAAGAACGGGGTCATGTCTGGTATCCTTGTATCCCAGGAAGTGAGGGTGTTCTGCCTTTTAATTTGTCCTAAACTTCCTTTGTTCTCCTGCTTGCTTCCCCTTATCTTTCTCCTTCTTCTTTATGTGATTAGGTCCCAAAGATGCTTGGTGGGGTGGCCCAAAGTTGAGAAGAAGGTGGACTGGAGGGACCAGGGTGGAGTAATCTGGACAGGAAGGAGATGTAATTAACAACTTTTATAACTGCCTGTAGGGAAGGACAATGCCTGGGACAGGGCAGGTTATCTAGATAAGGGTGGAGGAAGGCCTTTCAGTCCCTCAGGGGGTGGTCTCCAACTTCCCAGACTTAAATTGGCCTCCTTGATTGACCTGACTTGATTTTCCTATCTATATTGAGTACCTGACTAATTCTGGCTTCGCCCTCAGGGGATTAAGCCACTGGTTGGGTTAAGGCTCTCATAACCCTATTATTTCTCCTCTAAACATTCTTGCATTGTTTCACACAGGAGCTTTTGGGTGATACTTCACATCCAAATCATAACAAGAAGGCAGAAGGACTGCAAGTTCAAAGCCAGCCTCAGCAATTTGGTGAGGCCCTAAGTAACTTAGGGAGACCCTGTCTCAAAATAAAAAAATAAAAAGTGCTGGGGATGATTAAGTACCCCTGGTTTCAATCCCTGGTAAACAAAACAAAACAAAACCTAAGTCAGATAAACTCAAAGAAATACACACATACACCACGTAGACAAAGAACACATCATAAAATTTATAGCACAGAAAATCTTGAAAAAAAAATTGAAAACAGTCAAAACCTAAAACAATCCTGAAAGCAGTCAGAGAGAAACAAATCTTACCAATACACTAAAGACTTAATTTTTGACCAGAATTTCAGCAACTATTTTTTTAGACTCAAATGTTTATTCTAATATTTATATAAAAGATAAAAGTAATAAAATGGCTAAAATTATTTTGAAAAAGAGGAAATAAAAATTACTGTTTTTTTATCATAAAACTGTACTGATTAAAAATAGTTACTATTGGGCTGGAGCTGTGGCTCAATGTAGTGTGCTTGCCTAGCATGTGTGAGACACTAGGTTTGATGCATGGAACCACATAAAAATAAATAAAATAAAGGCATTCTGTCCATCTACAATTACAAAAAAAAATACTTACTATTGGCCAAATGATACACATAGATAAAATAAGCACATTATAGAACCCAGAAATAATCCCACACAAATATGTCTTAATGATTATTAGTAAAAGTTAAAAAGAAAATCAATGGAGGAGGGATAATCTTTTCAAAAAATGGTGCCAGAGCAATTGAAAATCTGTAAGGAAAAAAAAAACCAAACAACCAACCCTTAACACGAGCTTTTACCTCATGCAAAAATTATATCCAAATGAGACATAGACTTAATATAAACCCATTACTATAATTCTTCTAGAAAAATATAGGAAAGAATATTTGAATTTAAGACTAAGCAAAGTTGATATATTGATACCAAAAACATGGTCCACAAAATCTAACTGATCAGTTGGGTCTCATCAAAACTAAAACTTTGGCACTGCAGAACAATCTGTTATGATGGGACAAGAGACAGACTGGAAAACAATATTTGCAAACTAAATAGTCCTGAGAGAGATTGGGGTCCAGAATACACAAAGAACTCTCAAAAGCCAATAGAAAAACAACGAAATAAAAACAATCCAATTAAAAAACAGAAAAACAAGATGAAACATCTATCAAAGAGGATATACCTAGGCAAATAAGCACTTGAAAAGATGTCCAAAATCATTAACCTGCAGCGAAATGTAAATTAAAATCACAATATTACCACATACCCATAAAAATGACTAAAATAATAGTGAAAACGTCAAATGCAAGAGAGGATGTGAAGAAGCTGGATCATTCTCACCTTGCTGATGGGAATATAAGAAATGAGAGCCAACTGAAAAGCAACTTGGATCATTCCTAAGAACTGTCTAGGAGACCGGGGGAAAGGGGCTTATGGTTTTTTAGAAGTATTTCTTACACATGCATCTGAACTCATGATTATCTCAAGAGAAAAATTTAAATTGGTTCAATGTTTTCACTAGTTTCTCACTTCAACCTAAGAACGCTCAGGCTGGGGACAACTGGAGAAGAGTCTGGGTTCTGTTGCCCACATTTATTTAATTGATTATCCAGCAACTTGTGGCCTGGTTTCCAGTTTGCTTCTTTACAAGCCTAGAAATCACAAATTCCACCCAGCTGCCCAGTTAAACTAACTGTACATCATGAGGGCAGATCCTTTCTCCTCCCACTTCTGGCCTCAAATCTGCCTTTCCCTGCATGCTAGTTGTCCTTAATGTCAGGGTTCTGGCTCTGCTTGCTATGACCTTCCCAGGCATTTGTCTCTGATTCTCATCATATTTCAAGCTGGAAGAGGCTTCATCCAGAGGAGAAGGAGAATGATTGTTGTTATTTTTCTGACTTGGTAACATTGATCTATTTTATAGTATGCAGATATGTGGTTCTAAATTCACCATATCACTACAGGATATGCCAACTTCTGGAACGTCTACTGTGGCCCATGACTTCAATCAGCCCAATCTTGGGAATACCTGGCACTATGATCCTACATCTGAATGTGCTTTTCATCTCATGGCTCAGCCTCTCCCTTACTTTTCTGTTCAGACACTCTCTTGGCTTGCCTTTATCTTGGGTTGTCCGCTTAGATGGGTCTTCCTCCCTGGTTTGTTCATGTAATGCCTCCTCCTAATGCATTGCTAACTGCTTCCTGCTATATGTCAATTCTTACCATGCTGCTTAAAGGGTACTTGTGTTATAAGGATTTTTCACTACTGTTTCCTCTGAGATTCATAGCATCAATCCATGCCTATTTTATGGCCTCATTGCTACTGAGGATATGGCATTTTTAATGTGTATTAAAGCATCCCCATAAAATCTGTTCTTTTAGGCTAGCATGTCCAGTAAACTAAAAATGCCTGCAATATAGCCTAATGATACACTTCTGCTCCTCACTTGTGGTTGTATATTAAAGCACCATGACCTTTACAAAAATTTAGTGCGTTATCTTTTTTTTTAACTTAAAAATTATTAACACCTTTCTGGTATGTTAAATGAACCAAAAAGGATACATTAGCATTAATTAAGATCCATACCTTCATTCAGATTTTTGTAATTTTTCCCTAATTCCCTTTTCATATTTCAGGATCCTATCCAAGATATCACATTACTTTTAACCATCATTTTCTTTTGGTTACTCTTGATTATGACTGTTTTGCATATCATCTGTGTCTTTAATGATGCTTTCATTTTTATTTTATTTTCAATTAACACAAAATAATTGTGCATGTTTTATGGGATATAATATGATATCCTGAGAAAGTTATACAGTATATAATAATAACCAGTTCAGGATTATTAGCATACTTATTCCTTAAGCATTTATCATTTTTTTTGTGGTAACATCATTCAAAAGCCTCTCTTTTTCTGAAATATATACTATTATTGCTAGTTTAGCCTAATGTGCAATAGGGCACAGTTGTTAGGAAAATGGTTGGGTTATTTTACAGAATGCCTTTTAATTTGCATTGCCTGGTGTTTTTCTTATGATTAGACTGGGGTATGGGTGTTTGGGAGGAAGACTACAGAGGCAAAGTACTACTGTCATCACATAATTCCAAGCACACATCTGTCAATGTGATTTATCACTGTTGATATTGGCCTTGATTAACAGGTGGAGGGGTGGTTTGCTAGGTTTCACTGTCTTTATAATATTTTTATCTTTGTAAATACTGAGGACTTTCTTATTAACTTTATAAATTTAAAACATGTAAAAGCACACTATATTGCTTTCAGATGATTATTCCCACAGTCCTGTTCTTGGTACATTTTTTATTCTTACTATCTCTGGGCTAATTAAATAGTCTGAGCTACTTACATAATTTGAGTTTACTCCTACATTTCTATGCAGATGACTCCTAAAGGTACAGCTCCAGAAAATATATGTTGGAAGTGTTATGGTTGCATTTTTAAAGCATCATTTCTCATTAGCAGCTGAAAGCAGTCGTATAAAAATTGCACTTTTTGTTTCTGTACACACTCCAGTGCTTACACCTTTTCATGCCATGTCTGTTACCTAATTGTATAGTCTATTGTCTACTTATCAGTCTCACCATTCTCAGCTCTTCCTAAGACAAATTTAAGTACTTATACTTACCTAACTTTCAAAAAAGGGATATTTCTTGACAATTAAACATATATTAAAAATAGTTCTGCCTTTATAATTATGCTTAGCCAATTTCACTAAAATTCATAAAAATCTGAACGAATTCATTGCTACATAATGCTTTATAAAAAATCAGGTGAGGGCCTGGGGTTGTGGCTCAGTGGTAGAGTGCTTGCCTTACATGTTTGAGGCACTGGGTTCGATTCTCAGCACCACATATAAATAAATGAACAAAATAAAGGTCCATCAACAACTAAAAAAATTTTTTTGAAATAAAGAATTAGGTAATCAGGTGATTTTGTTTTTAACATGAAATATACTGCATTCTGAAAATATCCTTTTTTTTCTCACTATTTTGAAATTCCTGCTACTTCTTTCTTTTCAATGCTACTTAAATGTCATAGCAAAGGCATGAGAAATCAAAATAGAGTTCTATTTTTAAAATTTTTATCCAAAAATCAAGTAACTTTTTCAAATTTAATATGAGTTCTCATTATTGAAAAAAAAAACTGAGGTTTGTTTTCCCCTTTGTGAACTAAACTGCAATAAACATTTAAAGATATGAAGTCACTAGTGATTTTAGCTTGTACCTGAAATGTAAATCCTTCCCCTTCATACATTGCACAAACTAGTTTCACTTGACATCTAAGTATATGTATGTATTTATTTATATATGAAGGCTATAAACATCCAATTTTAGACAGAGCACACTTGAGTGAGTCCACATTCTTTCAGGTGTTGGATGCAGCAGGGGAACAGCCCCTGGTTTTGCATAAACCTCAGCACAGTACTTGCCACTCTTTCTCCTATCTTATCCTTCACTTAATACCTACTCACTCCTTAGATCTGGACTTAAAAGGAAGCCTCCTTAATCTTGTAACTAGGTCAGGCTTTGCTGTTGAAAGTTCTCATGACAACTCTGTACCTTTCCCTGTTTCCCTTTGTGCTGTTGCTAAGAAACACTGAGGTAAAGTGTGTCTGTCTGGTGTATATGGCAAGCTACAAAAAGCTGAAAACATTTTGCTTTAATGGCTATTAAACTGAAGAAGCATATCCATCTCAACAAGTGTTTGCTGATCACTTGGTTGATGGCAAGTGGTCTGCCAGGTATCAAGGACATCATAGAAGTGAACAAGAGAGGATGATTTAAACACAGGGCATTAGACGTGTTCCACAGGGGTTCTAATACAGTGGGAACAGAGCATGCGGCAGTTGCCAGGTGTCCCAAGATGGTAAGGAACACCTGGGAGGAGGATG
The DNA here is from genome assembly GCF_048772815.1 of Callospermophilus lateralis. Taxonomy (NCBI): domain Eukaryota; kingdom Metazoa; phylum Chordata; class Mammalia; order Rodentia; family Sciuridae; genus Callospermophilus; species Callospermophilus lateralis. Next base: position 100,980,661 of record NC_135305.1, read on the forward strand.
GAGGTCTTATACCATTTCGAGAGAGGGGTCAGCATGCAGGAGGTTGTTGTAAAAAGGGGTTTCCATTGAGATTAGGGAAGAATTAAAAATCAACTGCTACAACTGAGGTTCACTTCCCCTTTGAAGTCCTCAAACCCCACCCACAATACACTTATGTTTAAAGGGGCTGAACTGCTCAAGAAGAGAAAGGAGGAAGGGCAGCTCTGGTATGCAACAGGACTGGCTGAAAGGAATGCTGGTTAGGGCTCCCAGGAGCCTACCTTTGCAGCTTGGTAATGCAGCAAAGAACCACCATGGCTGGGGGGATGTGGCCTGCACCTAAACCTATTCCCACTACAAATGTTGAGTCTTCAGGCAATCCTGGTAATGGTAATGACAACAACAGTGGGACACTTTTTTTTTTTTTTTCCTTTTTTGCCACTTCATGGGGTAAGTTAAGACACTTCCACAGCCTGTAAATTTGTGGAAGAAAAGTTGAGAAACCTGGTGTGTTTCATGATAGAGGAGATGCCACAAGCAGGGTGGGTGCTGACTCAAGGTCCAGGTTCTGTGAATCAAACCCATCAGCTCCAGCCTGTGACTCAGAATCTAGTGATGCAAAGGAGCAAGCAGCAGGGAATTCTCCCATGCTCATGGCCAAGGCCACTTCCATGACAGATTGAGAAGACATAACCACTCTCCCCTCTAAGCACTTACATGGCATGCATTAGTCCTCTACTAGACCTACATACCTACCTATACAGTGGTTTATCTCTGTGTCTTTTGAGCCCTGGAAAAGTCTATTCATGTAATCAGATGTTGGCCACAATTTTTAATGAAGGAATGAACAAATGTGTGAATGGTAGTATAAACTCAAGGGGTTATTTTATTTTATAGATTTACTAATTTTATCTTTATTCTACCATTGTGTGTAAAAGTGATTCCATTTATTGAAGCTTTAGTTTCTTCTATAGTATTTTGAGATTCTATCAGTCTTGAGGTTCATTGTGTGGCACCATAAGTAACCCCCAAAACAGAAGCCAAGGGTAAGATCCTTCACATCTCTGGCACCCTGAGCTTGCTACCATCATCCATTTGCAGGTGATAATTTCCAAGAGCCCCAGTGGATGCCTGAAACCATAGATAGGACAGAACTCTAGATATACAATGTTTTTTCTAAATATCCATCTCTATGGTAAAATTTAACTTAGGAATTGGCCCGAGTAAGAAGTCAACAATAATAACTAACAATAAAGTAATTATAACAATATAAAATAATTATTATTGTTTAAAACTCATGAATTGTTTATTTGTGGAATCTTCCATGTGATATTTTTAGACCATGGTTGACTGTTGGTAGCTAATACCTCAGAGAGCAAAACTGCAGATGAGAGGTAACTACTGTATTTAGGTTGAATTCAGTGCAGACAAAACTCAGGAATCCAACAGGCTCAGAGGACACTTAAGGAAGCATTATGTATACAATTTGTAAAATTGTTTAGCTTAAGGTATAGATTATTTCTCTTTTGTGTCCTTCGTTATAAATTGAGGTCATTACAGGCAGCTGCCTTTATCTATGGGTACATGCACTCAACCATAGATTGAAAGTATTTGAAAAAAAATTGCATTTCTACTGAACATATACATATTTCTTCTTCTTCTTCTCTTCTTCTTCTTCTTCTTCTTCTTCTTCTTCTTCTTCTTCTTATTAATATCGAGGATTGAACCCAAGGGCACTTAACCATTGAGACACATTTTCAGCCATATATATATATATATATATATATATATATATATATATATATATATATATGTATTATTTATGTTTATATGTATTATTTATGTTTATATGTATTATTTATGTTTATATGTATTATTTAGAGATAGGGTCTTACTGAGTTGCTTAAGGCCTTGCTAAGTTGCTGAGGCTGGCTTTGAACTCACCATCTTCCTGCTTCAGCCCCTGAGCTGCTGGGATTACATTTGTGCACCACCAGAAATGGCCTATACATATTTTTTAATCATTATTCCTTAAACAATACAGTATAACAACTATTTACCTATCCATTTTTGTCATATTGGGTTATAAAAAATTTAGAGATGATTTAAAGTATAAATAAGGATGATTATCAGTATATGAGAGATGATTTAAGGTGCATGAAGGCTGTAAATATAACACCATTTCATATGAGGGACTTGAGCATCTCTGAGTTTGGATATCTGTGGGGAGTCCTGGAATTAACCCCTCTGGATACCTAGTGACAACTGTGTGTTTATACTGAAATCTCTCCATGGCCATTTTAAACAAAAATAATTTGCTGATCTTCTTGCATTGTAATTGGAGTGAACAGTGTCATGTAGATGATCATATTTGTTTCCAGCCTGACAATGTTGATCTCATAGGGAAGAGGCCTTTTCTCTTGGAGTCCCTAAAGAGAAAGCTTCTAATGTAACACATCCAGATAATATCTAAGGAAGTCCTGGACAATCTTGCAACCCTTGAGCAATGACAGGGAGTGCGAATTTATTACATTTTCCATTGTCTGGATTCCATATTCTAATTGAATGTCTGCTCTAAGAAATATGCTGCAAATGTTAACAAGAAGGACTGACAGCCCTGGAAAGAGTTGACCCAGAGCTGCCTCCTATTTCCTGCAGGCATCCGTTTCCCTCGGCCTGCTTTGATGTGGGTTTTGGCAATTAAGAGTTTGGGCTAGAATGATTTGGAAATGGTAAGACCAAAAGCAACTGGAAGAATTTGCTTTCTGGCTTGATTTTAGATGAATGGAATTCCCACTTAGAACATTCTTCCGAAGGTGTTATTATTTATTTTTCTTAAAATACTTTAAAACTTTTTCCCCCCAAATTGCATGCTATTTTCAAGGTTTAAAACCTAGAGCCACATTAAGTATCCATTTCTGTATTGTTAAGATTTTATCTGGACTGAATTCCCAACAAGGGGTGACCTGAGCAGTCAGGTGGAGCGTAATGATAGAGACACCAATGATGACACAGTAGTTGATGATGATCAGGATGAGAATATTGTTGAGTCCTATGCCAACTCTCCCTATGCATCTGTTGGGTTACAGAATCCTAACAACCTATGAGGCAGGTGCCATTGTTAGTTTCACATAAAACAGTCAGATGACTAGAAAGATTAAATGACTTCCACAACTCATAAGAACCCCACAAAAATTCAAATCCAAGTCACACAATTAAATATTGTTAATTTTCTAGGTTCTTGGGCATAAGACACAAGTATTCTGCCCCTGATTTGACACTGGCCTCATTATTTCGAAGATGTTCCTTGTAGAAGTGCATTTATTTTCAATATTTTATTCATTTTGATGTATATTTATTGGCCACCTTCCATAGATCTAGATTATAGTGAATGCCAAATCACAATCTCTCTGAACTCTCTATTTTACAATGTATTCAATTCTTCATTCAGTGCTGTCAGTTCATCATTCAGGAACGCCAACTCAACATTACTGTCCATTTTCCCTGAGCACAGCATGGTCTTTACCTGGGATACTCTGAATCTCTTAAGTCTTTCTAGCTTTAGATTTTCCTTCACTTGTAATTTTTCTAAACTGTCACTTTGTCCAAACTCTTCACAATAAATAAAATTTAATGCCTTCTCATTCCTTAAGTTACAAAACAAAGACTTTTCTCCCAACTTTTGGGGCTTTGAGCAATTCATTACTGAGTTAGACCGTGCATAATCCCAGGAAGTCTGAAAATTACAATACTTGATGGTTCTGTAATTAGAATGTCTCAGATCAGTCTATTTTCCACTTTTCCATCCAAATCCTTCCAGGCACGAAGGCTTTGAAGAGCCAGACATTTGAGGAAAGAACTTCTTCTGTTCATTTGTATCCCTGAGATTCAAGAGAACATTATACGTCTCCAGAATGATAAGCCAGCAGCCTCCTGTGAATAAAAACAAATGTAATAGAGACAAAGAGATGGGATTTTTTTCTTATTTGATATAATGTGATCTTCAATTTAGGGATTGGGGCTGTGGCAATGAGTATTCAGACATTTGATTGTGGCTTCTTTGTGGTCTTAAAGGTGTTCCAGGTGATATATCCTTTTGCTGACAGGATACTGTTGCCCTCTCGTACCGCCATCCTCAAGGAAGTGCATGCCATGTGCCACTGGGGACGACAGCAGCAGGTAATGAATGGCCATGGTCAGGGAGGATTTGGAGGCAGATTCCTGCTGAGGAGCCAAGATGAGACAGCATCTCAGCAACATAGTGTTCTCTTGGGGACATTTGTAAGCCCAGATCTGACCTGTTTTGGGGAGAAGGAATCAGTTTTCCTTCCTCCCTTCCTTGGATGAAATACCATAGAAGCCCATCTTCCCCTACGCAAAATACAGGTCCCTAAATTGTGAGGTTCCCAAAAGCAGACCTACTCCTAAGCTCTGTGTCATGCCCTAGAACTCAGAGGAAATCCCCATTCCACTCAAGGACTGCTCTTGTTTCAGCTTTCAAAATGCAATAATAGCTCGGGATGTAGCTCAGCGGTAGAAAACTTGCCTATACCTGGCGTGGGGACACTTGCCTACAACCCCATGACTTAAGAGGCTGAGGTAGGAAGATTGTGAGTTTAGGATCAGCCTCAGCAATTTATCGAGGCCTGTATCAAAATAATAAATAAAAAGGGTTGGTGATGTGGCTCATTGGTTAAGCCCCCATGGGTTCAATTCCCAGTACCAAAAAGAAATATGCTTGTCTTTCATTGCTTTAGCATGTATGGGGCTCTGGATTCAATCTGGTACCATAAAAGTAAATGAAAGTAAAATAATAAAATAAAATATAAAAAGCCAAGATGCAATATAGTATCTCTCTTTGTTCTTTTCAGTGAAATTTTACAGAGGAGATGTTTCCCTTCTATCCTGACTTCTTGTCTCTGCCTCCTAACTCCTGTGCACAGGGGCATTTATAGGTATACTCAGACCATCCTGCTGTTATGATCTGAATGTGTTCTCCTTATGCCTCTCTTAAAGCCCTCACTTCTGGATGTGATAATATCCAGCAGTAGGGCCTTTGGGAGGTAATTAGCATTAGATGACATCAAGAAGTAGAGCCCTTGTAATGGCATTAGTGGTCTTATTAGAAAAGAAACAAGAGCTAGCTAGCTCTTTCTCTCCCCTGCCCTAATCCCATGTGAGGACTCAGGGAGAAGACTCCATGCACAAACTGGGAAGGTGGTCCTTTCCAATACCTGACCATGTGGGCTCCTTATCTTAGACTTGAGCCACCAGAACTGTGAGAAATAAGTGTTTGTTGTTTAAACTGCCCGGTCTGCAGTTTTATACTATGGCATCCAGAATAGACTAAGACATCTATTGAAATACATTTTGGGAGAAGTACTCCTCAGGTACTTGACAGTTTAAGAATATTTAGAAAGGCAGGGAACAACACTGTTACTCTTAGGATCATGTTAGCTCAAGATCTTAGTTTTCTATTTGGTCTGAATCTTGCTTTTACATAACTAAAAGATAATTTTAGTATCGTTTCTTCTAGATAATTGACTACAGGTCCTAAAACCTACATATGGAATGGCATATGGAATCTTGGAAAATAGTTTACCCAAATTTCTAAGTCCAATTAGATGTCCAGATTCATCAGAGATCAAGTGAAAATACACGACAGACATTTCCTTTACTCAGATACCCTGATCACGCTCAGGACCAACCCACGAGACAACCCTCACAACCAGGACTCCCTGGGGGCCCAAAGGCTGTGCTGCCCTATTATGGCCACATCCATGAGCTGGGTCCCCAGAGGCCCCTGTCTGAGCGTGCTTTGGGTATTTACAGGAGAGTTAGTGGTCTAACCACTACACCAGGTCCCCATAGCAGAGTGCTTGGCTGACAGGCCCTATGAGGCTAAAGTCTCACCCAGAGGAGGATGTGAAGAAAGGCAGGCTCAGGGGCCTCAAAGTACAGGAGAAAATGAGGGTGAAAGCCAAGGTAGATGTGGGCCCTGGTGGGGAGTTTCCATTGGAAGCCATGCTATAGGCCCAGGAGGTGTGAGGCACCTGACTGCGGTCATGTCTTTGTATGTCAATGTCTGAATGACCCACATCCAAGAAGTCAACACTTATCCCCACAGGTCTAAGATGCTGATTTGCTACATACTGAATGAATTTTCATATGTATCTGGTTATACCTCTAGACTTCTATTAGTCTGTGGGACTGTTCAGTGTGTGAATGTTAATTTCTTAAAATTATCCCATTACAGTATATTTTACTGCGTGTTTATCCTGGCACCTCTTTGTAGCTCACTTTTATTTTTTAGAATTCTGTTTCTCTGACTTTGTTTTCCACATGAAATTTCAAACAAGATTTTCAGTTTTGTTGTTGTTCCTGTTGTTATTGTTACCAAGAGTGTGTTAAATATAATGAGCTAGAGAGAATTGACCTTTTTATGACACAGGGCCTTCTGTATAAGAATATCACACATTTTCCCTTTTTCTTAGAGTATACTTATTACACTTTTATAAAATAAGTAATAATGAACTTTGAACATTTAAAAATTGATTGTTAAGTATTTTATTTTTTAATGACTATTTTTAATGGGGCCTTTTTTCCTATGAATAAGACAATTGCATTATTTAGAATAAGAGTGAGAAAACTTGTATGCCAGTTTCCTGCATAATTAACATGTGTGAAAGCTGTCTTTAAACCATTGTATATTTATTTATGTCATTCTGCACAGTATTTGAATTATTATCTTTGTTTACTATCTTTGTGACAAACATTTGCCTACACCCTAGATAATTTTAGTCCTCATAGCAGCCTATGAGATAGTTGCTATTATTTTCCTCATTTTATGGGTGACAACAGTGAGCCATGGCACCTTCACTATTGTTACACACTGAAGAGCTTCACAATGAGACCAGAATCCAAGCCATGTGGCTCAGTCTGTGCTGGTAATCACAGTGCCACCAGGTCATTTGTTGTTGTTGTTGTTTTGTTTTTAAAGGCATTTTATTTTTTTTTATTTGTAGTTTTTAATGGACCTTTATTTTTTATTCATATGTGGTGCTAAGAATTGAACCCAGTGCCTCACACATGCTAGGCAAGCCCTCTGACACTGAGCCACAACCCCAGCCCTAGATCATTTGTTTTTAATGAAAATATATCCAAAATAATTTTTCTCACTGTTGTCCAAGAGAACAATGTGAAACTTTGTAAGCTAGTATTGAAATGTTCATGACGTGAAAAATAGGGAAATTTGCATATTTCAACTCTCTCAACTTCCAGTAAACACCCAATAGCACCAGCACCCAGTGGACCCTGCTGGGTATGTTACAGGACAGCATGTAGGATCTTCCCATCAATGGTGCCAAAACCTATCACCTCAAATAAATGTCAAGAAATTGACCTATTTTAAGTGATCTGGTGATTGAAACAGAAAGTCTGCAATAAAAAATCTTGAAGTTTCTCAACAATTTTCTAAACATGTTTATTTTGGGTCACAGGGTTTTGCACAGGAAAATTGACCCCATTAACTTCTGATGGCGTGGGATTGCCTTGATTACACTTCTGACTTTTTCCTTTAGTTAATTTATTGTATTTATTTCTGGATCACAGGGCAGGGAGTGGAGGCAAATTAAGGAAAGTCTATTTTTGTTTAGTCTAGTTGGATCTGGGGATGTAATGCCCTCCCCATTCTTTCCTTTTTTTTTTTTTTTCTCATATCCTGACCCTCTCCCATGAGTGCATATCTTCTGCAGATGAACAGCTTTACAAAAAAGATAATTTAGATTATTTTTAAACATAAGCATTTTCAACAATGCTTATGAAAATATGCACAAGTGAAAAAATTGAAGCTCAAAAAGGTGAGTTGGCTTGTGTTTACCACACAGCTCATAAATAGCTGACCTTGACCCCAAGCAGTACATTCTTCATCGTTGTATAACACAGGCTTCCAAGTTCATCATGATAAGAGATCACATTTTATGAATTTTTAGTTTATAAACAGCATTCACAGTCCAAATCTTCTTAAGAACCATAAGGCAGAGGCCTTTATCATTATCATTAAAAAAATGCAAAGGGGATGGTCATAGAGTTAAGGAACAAGTCCCTGGTTATAGATGGCAAGTGACAGGGCTACCCTTTGAATCTAAGGATGTTAGTCTCCAAATATGTGAACTTTTCTATCTGAATATGACTCAAGGAATCTACCATCCAAAAACAGATTGAAAATCTACGATGACACTATGTAGTTTCTCTAGCTCTGTGTTCAGTTTTATTACCCCTTTCTTCTACATGGTCTACTCTGCAATGAACCGCATCTATTGTACTTTCCATCCACAACATTTTAGTGTTCACCTCCAGAAGTTTTATTTGTGTCTTTTTAATGTCTTTCATGTCTGTATTTACTATGATCAATCTTTCCTATAGTTTTTTCTCTGTTCTTCTCTTTTATTAATTAATTTATTTATTTTAAGTAGGTATATATGACAGCAGAATGCATTTTGATTCATTGTACACAATTGCGGCACAGCTTTTTATTTCTCTGGTTGTACACGATGCAGCTTCACACCATATGTGCAGTCACACATGTACCTAGGGTAATGATGGCCATCTCATTCTACCATCTTTTCTGCTCCCATGGCCTCTCCCCTCCACATCCTCCCCTTTGCCCAATCAAAGTTCTTCCATTTTTTCCCATGCCTCCCCCTGCCTGTTATGGATCACCATCTACTTATTAGATAGAACATTCCACCTTTGTTTTTTGGGGATTGACTTATTTACTTAACATGATATTTTCCAACTCCATCCATTTACCTGAAAATGCCACAGTTTTATTCTCTTTTAATGCTGAGTAATATTCCATTGGGTATATACACCATGATTTCTTTATCCATTCATCTATTGAAGGGCATCTAGGTGGCTTTCACAGTTAAGCTATTGTGAACTGAGCTGCTATAAACATTGATGTGGTCTCATTAATATAGTATCTAATTTTAAGTTCTTTGGGTATAGACTGAGGAATGGGATAGATGGGTCAAATAGTGGTTCCATTCCAAGTTTTCTCAGGAATCTCCATACTGCTTTCTAGATTGCAGTCCCCCCAGTAATGTATGAGTGTGTCTTTTCCACCATATCCTCGCTAACACTTACGGTTGTTTGTATTCTTGATAACTTCCATTCGACTGGCAGTAGTTTTGATTTGCATTTCTCTAATTTCTAGAGATGTTGAACATTTTTTCATATTTTTTTGATAGAATGTATATCTTCTGAGAAGTGTCTGTTCAGCTCCTTAATTCATTTATTGATTGGGTTGTTTGTTTTTTGGTGTTAAGTTTTTTTGTGTTCTTTATATATCCAGTAATTAGTGCTTTATCTGACATGCGTGTTCTATTAGACACACAGTTCCTGGGACTGTGCTTTGTTGCATATCATAGGTTTTTAAATATGTGGAAAAAAGTTACAATTGTGTTAATGTCTTTGTCTACTATTTTATTATATGTTGGTCATTCCTGCATTGGTTTCATCATTAAGGGATATATTCCTTTCTTACATAACTGACAATTTTATTAGATGCAAAACTGTAAGTTTGATATTATATGGTGCTGGATGCTAGGTATGTTTTGTTGTTGTAATAATTTTTGAGCTTTGCTCTAGGATGTAATAAATTATTGAAAAGATTTGATTATTTTAGGTCTTACTTAAAAAACTTTGTCATTTGGGACAAGACCTAGGGCTAGAACTAAATTTGAACTACTAATGATGTTTTGCTTGCTGTAACCAATACCCTGTGGATATTTTTACTCTGTTGTGTAGGTAAACAAACTTCTCATGTGAGTTTTAGAGGTGTTCCTTTCTGTCCTGGGTACTTTCCTCACACACAGGGGTAGATCTGCAGAGGCAAGGATCCCTCTGCAAACCGTTTGTTCTTTCTCTATACAGTTCTTTCCTCTCTGAGACTGTGCTTTGTTGCATATCATCATGTGGAACTCTTGATTCTATCTCAATTGATCTAGTTCTGTTAGGATGGCTTGAATTTGTCCTTGCTTTGTGAAGCTCGTGGGTCCTTCACGTTTTGGGTGGCCTGGAGTTTTTGCAATCCAGAGAAATCTACTTTTTAAATATGAGCACACAGTTACAAATACAAAACTGCAAATTCAAAAATCAGGCGAAAACTGGGGTATTTATTTAGAATTAGGGAAGAAGACACAACGAATTCTGAAAACCTAAAAAATGTCATTAACACTTCTTTGAGCTCATTTTCTTTTAGTAAGAATGAATCTTTCTAATTATATCTGAATTTTGATATGATTGATAATTAAAAAGTATAAAAATTAATTCCAGATTACACATTCATAGTTAAATTACACTGCAATCTGCTGTTTTGTTGTTTTGAGCCACATAAAAACACTATCATATTACTCTTACATTGGATACCCTGACTTACCATGAGTCAATGTAGGGTTTAGTGCTGGAGTTCTGACTCTGGATTTCTCTTTATTGCAGCGTAAGGAGGCAGTTTGGTCTGTGGTCCTACCCCAACTCCCAGATTGCATTTAAATGAGATGTGCCGAGTATTCTAAGCATATTTTGATATTCTAGGTTGTATAAAACCTTGGCCTCTCTCAGGCATACATGATGTGGTAACCCATACAGGTTTGGGAATTATAATAGAGAAATACAGCACTTCTATTAAAAAAATAAGTAATGTATGTTTATCTTCACATATGCTGCATAACTGAGTCTGTTCTCAGAAGGAGAGAATTACTTAAATGAAGTGTCTTTTGTCTGATGTCCAGGAACTAACACTTATGTCTAGACTACTTCCATAATGTCTACTTGCCTGCATCCCTTTTTTGACATTTCAGAGCTTCTTTCTCTTCTATGTGGCACAGACATTGGGTAGAAGGAACATCTTAGGCGATGTTCATCTCACTGTCTTTTTTCCTTTGATCTTTGGGTCTAGACATCTGGTGGAGGCCTCATGGACTTTCAGTTGATTCCTAAAATCATTTCTACCTTGGGACAACTAGAAGCGACCTATATGTGTAAATGATTAAGAACCACACAAATCTCTCACACTAAATTCAACTTACATATTTCCTCTGCCCCCTCTTCCTAAACTCCCAGATGCCCAAGTTCTATCAATGCTACTGCTATTATGGGAATGTGCAGAAGTCGTCTCAGGGGTGAAATGAGACCACATCTCTAAACAAATGCAGTTAAAATTGATTACTTTTGTAAATTTTGCAAAATCAACAAATTTTTAAATCAATGAACCCACTGCTAGTTCCCTCTTGGAGTCTTAGAGGGGTCTGCTAGGGGTAGTTCTCTAGGTTTCAAACTTTAAAAGACACTCAGTAAATCTGTTCACCAACCTGTCATCTCCCAAAGGACAGATGTTCCAGCCTTTAAGAAACTTCTGAGTATGCTGTTTTGAGGCCAGACACCCTTTGTTGGCCCAAAGAAATCCAACCTTGAGTAGCTTTGAAGGCATATGCCCCCTGCCCCGTTACCTGAATCCCCACCCACTCCTCCAGTAGAGTGGGCTGGCCCAATTATCATGTTCTACTTTGCTGGGAGAGACAGAGCTAAACCCTTGGCTTTGAATGCTTTGCAAACAAGGCAAATATACAAAGTGGTCATACTTTAAAAATCAGGATAATTTTCTAAAACATTGTACATGTGAGAGGCTTTGAAATTTACCAAATACTGCATTTCTTTCCCAGTCAATTCTCACCATAATCAGGTTAGGTAAGCATAGTTCTTTCCATTTTACAGATGTGCAAATGCAGGCTCAAAGTAGTTAGTAAATGACCTCAGATCATTTAACATGGCTTGGAGTGCAGAGACTTGTCTTAAAATCAGATGCTCTGACCTACTCACAAATTCCTGAAAACACACCATGAATCCTCTTAGTGAGTAAACTCCCATGGTAACACACCTAGCACTGGCAACCACATAGTTGTGTATGTTGGGTGACTGTTCACTTCTCAATTTGTACACAGCTCACACTCCCTTAACAGCAGAGGTTTCAGATAAGATGATGAAAAATGTAGCATGTGTAGAATACTGATCAAATTTATTTTCAAGTCTCACCTGCACATCATTGTGAATTAAATGTAATTTTTTACTTTCTTTCAACACTTATTCTTTCTGATACAATAAATATTCAATATAGTTAGTAGCTTCATTGAAAGTTTCCTTAACTAAAAAAAAAAAAAAAAAAGAAAAAAGAAAAGAAAGAAAGAAAGAAAGAAAGAAAGAAAGTTTCCTTAACTGGATTGTCAGAAATTAATGGCCACGCTGGGCAACTTAGTGAGACCCTGCCTCAAAATTAAAAAGATAAAAGGGGTTAGGGATATAGCTCAGTGGTATAGCATTCCTGGGTTCAAGCCCCAGGACCACAAAACGCACTCTTGTATTTATTTTGTCCCTTGGGTTTCAATTGTGTACTGTCATTATATATTTTGTTGTTTCAGTTACTGTTATGATTTGGACGTAAGATCTCCCCCAAAATCTCATGTATGAGAAAATGCAAGCAGGTTTAGAGGAGAAATAATTGAATTATAAGATCCTTAACTCAATCAGTGAATTATCCTCTGATGAGATTAACCAGTAATTGTAGGTGGATAGGGTGTGGATAAAAGAGGTAGAACATTGGAGGTGTGCCTTTGTGGCCTATACTTAGTATCTGGTAAATTTCTCATTCTTCTTACTGATCATCATGTGAGCTGTTTCACTCCACCACACTTCTCCGCCTTGATATTCTGCCTCACTTAAGCCCCAAGGGATGGAGATAGCTGTCTATGGACTGATCTCTGAAACCATGAACCCTTAAATAAACTTTCCTTCCGTACAATTGTTCTGGTCAAGTCTTTTAATCATAGCAGGAAAAAAAAAAAAAAGCTGAATAAAACAGTTACTGTAGCTTTGGCCTTTAGGAAAACCTTTCAGATTGACCAATGCCTTTTGATATACCCTTGTGTGTTTGAACATTTTCTTATACTACATGATACTTCAAACTCCTTTAGTATTTTTTCTGCATTGGCCCTGGAATCAGGTATTAATCAGAAAGAACTATCTGTCATATAGCTTACTCTAAGTTTAGCAACTCTCATTACCTTGGAATATTGATCAAAACTAATACTGGCACAATATCAGTAGTTGAACTGCAGGCTTAAGTCTGCTTTCACCAACTTTTCCACTAATGCCCTTTCTCTATATCATGTTCTAATTACAGGATTCCTGTTGTGATCCGTTTCGAGTCTTGTTAGTCTCCTTAGGTCTGAGGTCAATTCTTATCTGTCCTTGTCTTCCACAGCTTTCACACTGCTGAACACTGCCAATCAGGTGTGTTGGGGAATGGTCCTATTTTCCATGTGTGTAGTGTTTTCTCATGAATAGATCCAGGCTGTGGATCTAGACCACAGAGAGGAGGTGCCCTTCTCATCACTTCATGTCAAGAGCATGATGTCACCTGGAGTTGCTGCCATAGGTGAACCAAGGTCAGGTGGCCAAGACCTGACTGCAGATTCCTGCACTATCACATGACTACTGTTCCCTTTCTGTTCTTCATTCTTAGAACCACTATGTTCAATCCCCATGCCAGTGGTGGGAACTAATCTATTAATTTTTTTAACATTTAAATTTTATGTAAAATATGTTAAAAACCCAACAGTAATTAATACTTTTTGTGTTTGTGTGGCATGGATACTTCTAGGTTGTGGGTTGTACAAATATCCTATTTCTCCTTAAATTACCACCTACTCATTTTAGCATCATCAGTAGTTCTTTCTTCTAGCAATTGTTAATATGACATATATTATTTTTGTAGTGGGGATTTAACCCTATTGGGGCACTTTACCACTGAACCACATCTTCGGCACTTTTTGGTTTTTATTTTGAGTTAGGATCTTCCTCAATTGCTGAGTTGTTGGGGTTGGTCTTGAACTTGTGATCCTCCTGCCTCAGCCTCTCCTTGCTGTAATGACAGGTATGCTTACTGTGCCTTGTTTATTATGATGTTTGAATGGCAATTTCCTATTTCATTCATTCCTTCTACTTTTATTAATTGTAATTCTTCTAAAAGGAAGATGTGTGTATTCTTCCCCTTCTCTCTCTCCTTTTCCTTTTTTCTTTCCATTTATTTCTTTTATCTCTTTTTATATCAGTGTGGACTCCTGGGTATTTATTTTATTCCCTGGGTTTCAATTGTGTGCGGTCACTATTTATTTGTTGTTTACGTTGCTCTGACTTTGGCATTTAGGAAAATCTTTCAGGTTGACTAGTGCCTTTTGACATGCTCTTGTGTATCTAAACACTTCCTTACTTTCTGGTACTACATGATGCTTCAAGGTCATCTTATATTTTCTCTGCATCAGCTCTGGAATCAGTCATTGCTCTAAGGATCTTGGTTCTTTCATTGGAGAATGAGGATGGGGTTAGAAAGCACTAGATGTGCTTGCTGCTGTTTGGGGGAACCATTGCTTCTAGGGTTTTCAGTCAACAGAGCTAAGATGTACTTGAGTGAAGACTAACATCATGTACATTCACATTTTCATCAACTTTTCTCTATATATAGTCATGTACCTCTTAGGGAGGGGGATACATTTTGAGAAAGGCCATCGTCCAGGCGGCTTTGTCATTGTTCAAACAGCCCAGAGTCTACTCACACAAACCTGGATGGTGTATGTCAACCATTAAACATGATCTCTTGATGCAATCCAATTACACAGTACACAGAAGATGAATGAGGTTATTACCACTGTTACAGCATGTTCTTTTACAGTAGACTTGTTTTGATATAAATGGGAGCATATTCTAAAATAACAAAACTATAAGATCATAAATACATACATCAGTCAATGATTTATTATCAATATTATATACTGTTCATGATCATATATACACTATACCTTTTATGAGTGTTAGTGCAGCAGGTTGGTTTACACCAGCATCATCACAGACATATGAGCCATGCTTGCATTGCCAAGTCATGACAGCTGTGATGTCACCAGACTATGGCCATATTTCAGCTCCATTATAATCTTCTGGGACCACTCTCCTACGTAGAACCTTAGTTGATCAAAATGTCCTTAAGAAGCACCTGGCTGTAGATTTATTCCTTCATGTGAGGCTGTCTGTGCATTTATGCTGATACACCTGACTCCAATACCCGTACCACAACTTCTCGTCAATTTCCCCCCTGCTTATTAGTGACTTCTTGGTCTGGCAGTGAAAACATGGCTCTCTTTATCCTATTCTACCAATAAAGTTTGTTTAGAATTGTTAACAAACACCACAGAGGGAAACAACTAGAGAAAACTACTTAAATACAGTTCTTTTTTGTTTTTAGCCTCACAATATGTTGCCAAACACCATAATCCAAAAGGGGCTTAGGTCAGTTTCTTTCCACTATCTATCCAATGTAGATAGGCCATGTAATCTTTGTTTCCCTGTTGATCTGGTAGATTATATATATATCAACCAATCATACAGTTGCACAAATCTTTGTGGCATAGAGTTTAAGGATTTTGTCAAAAAAGTAATGAGTCAGCTAACAAGATAGCATCCAGATAAGTCTTATCACCCTAAATCTCCTCATGCCATCCCCGTGTCTTACACCTCCCTTCCATCCCTTCCAATTCCTTGTGTTCACTTCTCTGTATTCTGTTGCTATAGATTTTTCCAGAAGGGTCTATAAGCCCACTCATATAGCATTTAGCCTTTATATCCAACTTCTTTCTGTTAGAAAAATGCATTTAGGATGCATTCATCTGTCTTATTGCATCAATCAACAGTGTTGTTTTTATTATTACGGCTAAAAGTATTCCTGTGTGAGTCAGCACATCTTATGTACTCATTCATCTCAGGAAGGATATCTGAGTTGTTGCTACACTTTGGTATTATGAATAAAGCTGCTATAAACAGTTGTACACAGATTTTTGCATGAACGTAACTTTTCATTCCTCTTAAACAAATAATCTGAGATTATTGGATCAGATGGTATGCATAAGTTTACCTCTATAAGAAATTCCCAGAATGGTTTCCAAAATGGCTGTATGATTTTTAACCCATTACAACAATAAATAAGAATTCAAATTGTTCTATATGCTTATGATCATTTGGTGTTATCTGTATTTTTCATTATGAGTCATTTTAATGGTGTTAATTAATAGGGGCTTTATATGCATTTCCCTAATAATTAATGATATTGTGTATATGCTCAGATGCTAGTGAAGTGTTTGTTCAGATTTTTTTACCCATTTTTAAATTTGGTTTACAAATGTTCTTCATATATTCTGGAAAAAAGTTTTTTATAAAACATGTAATTTTCAAATATTTTTGTTTTGTGGCCTATCTTTTCATTCTCTTAAAAGTATATTTTGCAAAAATATGCTTTTGATTTCATAATGACTGGTTGATTTTGGGGAGGCGTGGCATGCCTTTGATATCACATCTGAAAACACCCAAGTTGAAATTCAGGATCATATAAATTTTCCCCTATTTGCTCTCCTGAGTCTTGTAGTTTTACATTTAAATCTATGACATATTTTGTGTTGATTTTTATGTAAAGTGTTAGGTATCTGCCAGAGTTCATCTTCTGTATAATGAAGTTCATTATCCTGTTTTTAAAAGACAATTCTTCATTATATTGTCTTTACACCTTTGTCAAAATTCCCTTTCTGATCTAAATTCTGCTATTCCATTTATCTATATTTCCATCTTTTAACCAATATAAAGTTGCCTTGAGTACTGTGGTGTGGAAGATATCCCCGGATTTGAGTAGTGTAAATCCTCCAACTTTTCTTTCTTTTAAGAATGGTTTTGATTATTTTACTTTCTTTGCACTTCCCATGCATTTTAAAATAAGCTCATTGCTATCTACAAAAGAAGAAACTTACTGGGATTTTAATTGTGTTTGCATTGAATCTATAGGTCAAGGTAGTAAGAATTAGAATGTTAACAATAATGTATCTTTTCAAATGTGAGTACAGTAAATCTCTGCGTCGATTATTTGGCAGAGGGGGGATTACTGGTGATTGGGCCCAGGAATGCTTTACCAAACAGCCACATCTGCAGCTTTAATTTTTTAAATTTTGAGATAGGGTCTCACTAAATTGCTTAGGGCCTCCTAAAGTTGTAGAGGCTGGTCTAGAACTCTGCAATCCTGCTACCTCAGCCTCCCAATTAACTGGAATTACAGACATGCACCACTGCTCCAAGCTTAATTTTATCTTTACAAAAAAAAAAAAATTTATTTCATCAGTATTTTGCAGTTTCCAACATATTTTTCACATATTTTGTGAGGTTCACATGTAAGTATTTTAATCTTTTGTGCTATTATAAATAGTATGTTTTTGGAATTTCAAATTTTAGTTGTGTATATTTACTATATGAAATACAATTGAATTTTTCATTTTGACATTGTTTTAGACTGTATTTCTAAACTCATTTAATCATTCTGGAAGTTTTCAAGAAATATTCTTGTGCATTCTTTTCATGGACATTCATGTCATATAAGAACATAGAGTTTTATTTCTTTGTGCCTGATCTGCAATATTTTGTAATGTTGTTGGGATTTCTTCTCATTTGCTTGTTTACTTGTTTTGTTCTTGTGTTTTGGTCATATTGTGCTGACCAGGCTTTCCATAGTGGCACTGAGCAGTAGTGGAGAGAGAATGCCCCTGCCTTGTTCCCAAACCCAGGAGGAAAGAATTCAAATCACTAGTTTTAGCCATAGACTTTTAAAAAATTAGATGATCAGAATTGTTACAAGACTTATTACATTTTTAATTTGTAGACAAATTTTATCATAAATAAGATGATTTTCTGCATTTATAGAATTTTTTTATTTAGACTATTGCTTGGCAAAATACATTCATTGATTTTTAATTGCTGATACAGTCTTGCCTTCCTTAAATGAATTCATATAGAATAATGCATGTATAAAATATCTTATATATTGTTGAATTGAATTTACTAACCATTAGGGATATTGTTCTCTACTTTCATTTTTCTTGTAATGCATTTTTCTGATATTGGTGTTAGAATATTTCTGGATTAAGAAAACATGTTGGAAAGCATTCCCGTTTCATTTACTTTCTGGAAGAGATTTGCAGAATGCTATTAGTAGTTTAAAAATTGTCCTTGGCTGTTAGGATGATTAATAGAGAAATTTTGAAAACTACTAAGAATAATATCAGGCACTTAGAAGATGGTCAATAAGTGTGAGCCCTTAACCATCACCCATCTCACCCTGTAGGCATCTGAGTACCTGGAAGGCAAAGACAGTATCTTATCCATTATTTTTGTTTGCAGCAGTGCTTCATATTGCTGAAAACCAAACTTGATAATTATTTGCATATGTGTCAAATAAAGAAAATTATACCCTCCCCCCCACACCAAAAAAAAAAAAAAAGAAAGAAAGAAAGAAAGAAAGAATTGCCCTTGGCTCTTCTTCTTTGGCTCATAGGTCATCTAGAAGTGATTTTTTTTTTTTTTTTTAAACACTGGGGATTGAACTCAGGGGCACTTGACCATTGAGCCACATTCCCTGTCTTATTTTGTATTTTACTTAGAGACAGAGTCTCCCTGAGTTGCTTAGCAACTCACTTTTGCTGAGGCTGGTTTTGAACTGAGGATCCTCCTGCCTCAGCCTCCCAAACTGCTGGGATTGCCAGCATACACCATGGTGTCTGGCTAGAAGTGTACTTTTTAATTGCAGAATATTAAAGGGTTTTTTAAGATACTTGTTCTTGATATTATTAATTTCTAGTTTACTTTTATTCATTCTAATTATACAATGTCTATATTTTTAGATTTGTTGAGGATTGTTTTACAACTCAAATGTGGTCTATCTTGGTGAATGTTCCATAAATGTTTGAACATAAATGTATTCTGCTGTTGTTAAGCAGAGTAATCTATTAATTTAATTAGGTCAAGTTGGCTGTTAATTCATTGCTGATTCTTTGCCCATGCATTTTATCTAATATTGAGTGAAAAGAGTAGAAGTTTACAGATATAAAATATCTCATTTCAGAATTATCAGTTTTTGCCTCATCTATTTGAACTTCTTTTATCTATTCTATGTATACTTAAGATTGCTCTGTTTTTGTGGATATTATTTATTATTGGAAAATGCACATCTTTATCCTGATAAATCCTTCTTATTTTGTATAACATTGGTTTAACTACTTCAGTTTTTTTTTTCAATGCACGATGTATATTTCTTTATTCTTTTACTTCAACTTATTTAGATCTTCATATTTAAAATGAATTTCTTGTGAATGCCATGAACCTGGGTCTTGCTTTTTATATCTAATCTGGTCATCTTTTAATTGGCATATTTAATCACACCATTCACATCTAAGGTATATTGTTCTAATTGGATTGACTCTGTCTTCATAGTTGTTTTACCTTTGTTGTTTTACTTCTGTTTCTTGTTTCCTTCTTTTTCACTGTGTGGGTCTAATTGAACATTCTGTATGATTTCCTTTTTTCCCTCTACTGATTTTATTTAGTTTTTTTTATTTATTAAAAAAATGTTTTATGGTTACTTTAAGTTACAAATATTTGATCTAATATCTTTTGCCTGAGAGAGTTATTTCACAGAATATGCCACATATGTCAATATGCTAGTAATTACCTTATATTTGTAGCAGAAAATATTTTTAAAATTTCTCTTAATATCCAATTGCATGTCAAAAAGTTTAAAGACTTTTGGTGAGATAATTGCCCAATATTATAAAAATGATTACATGGCAGTTGGAAAGATGGTTTTAAACAAGATCAAATGAACACTTCGGACAGGCAGAAAGACAGACTGAGCTCTGTCTCGCTCCCCAGCTAAGGCATCCAGTCCCCTCACCCACAGAGTGCCCACAGTGACATATTTCCTCACCAGGTTTGCTGTCAGGTCTGAGTCACTAATGAAAATGCTTGAGCAGTCTGACTGGATCAGGGAAGAGAGAAAGCATGCTTTATTTTTATTTCATTGTGAAATGCACTGTGGATTGCAAAAAAAAAAAAAAAAAAAAAAATGTTGACAAATCCTGGATTTGAAACTCAGCTCTGCCACATATTAGTTTTACCATCTTGGGGAAGTTTTTGAATCTTTCTGAGTTGGTTATGTTTATTTAAGGAGAAATAAGTTACCTCCTACAGGCTTGTTGAGAGGATTAATGAAATTATAAAAGGCCTGCCATTAGGGTGAGTGCAGAGCAGGGGCTAAATGAGTTTGTCTCCTCATGGGGTTTCTGGAATAAATGTGTCCTTTTCTTTTTCTTAGGCTATGCTTCTGCAGGTGTTGATCGCAAGCATAATGAAATACAATAATCGTGATTCTTGTTTATTGGGTTCAAAAATAGTACTATGATTTATTGAGGATGCATTATTTGCCATATTCTTGTATGCATGTGAAAAATGTCATGACAGCCACAACCACAGAGGAACAAAAGCGATGAAATCTCTATATTGCAAGTGGAAAAGGATAGAGCTGAGGCTGTGCAGTGGTGAGGGGCCTATTCTTTCAAGATTTTAGGAAAGGTTTGTGTTTCGTTGCAATAAATTGTATACATCCAAAGTGAACCTCAGAAAAGACTTTACTGAAAGTTGCTGCTCTGCAAGAACTTGAAGAGGGGGGAGGGTGAGGTGCTGGGATTTAAAGCTGCAAATAACTCATGTGAATGAAGTCAAGCTGGTCCTCTTTTGGTAAGCACAGTCCACAAAAGAAATCTAGCCTCATTTACTGTTTTTTTTTTTTTTTCTTAAATAGGAACACAAAACTAAGGAAGTTTCTATGTTTCATTCACTTCTTTCATGACATGGCTTTCTTGGCTTTGTCACAGTCCTCTCTTCTGCTTGCACCTGTGGCTTAGTGAAAAAGATCACTTGTCTGCAGTGAATAGGGGAAATTCTCTGCTCTCAGCCTGACTGGGGTTTCCTGAGTGAGTGAATGGGACTGGATGCTGAGAGCACCGCCTCCACACAGGAACAAAGCCTTTATCTTAGAGAGGCAAATGGGGTGGTTTTCAGATGCATTGAGGTTGTCCTAATTTATTTTTTCATGAACAGTTTGTCTGACTTTTTAAAACATAACGTAATCGATTGTGACCATTCAGTTGTCTTTGCTGGTGATTCAATAGCCAGAGGGCAGAATATGAGTTTGCATTTTATTGTTTACATCAGGATGAAAAACCAAATGAATCTTTCAACAGAATTTAATAAGATTTTACAATGAATGATTTTTTTAATAAGCCATTCCATTTAAAAAGGAAAAATCCATCAGAATTTTTCATATAAATGTAGACACATGAAGGTATATTAAATCATCTATGCATACAAATATCTATTCAATTCACAGACTTTCTCATTCAGTAAACTCCAGGGGAAGTTGGGCAAAGTGACTTAAGTAACTAAGAGTCCGGGAACAGTTTTATTCTTTATTAATCCACTTAATGAGAAGATATTTTGTAAATATTGTAGTTTGCAGTAAAGAGTTTGGTAGGACATTTCTGAGTCAACTTCCCAGTTTCACAGTGCGACCTTAGGTGTGTTGCTTTATATCTGCTATAAGGATGTTTATATCTGCTATAAGGATGTTTCACATCCCTTATCCCTGAAGTCATGTGTGTGACATCTGTGATATTTATCAGGAGGGCTTTCTCAGCCATAATCTTCTATGTACATTTAAGGAGTTATGATAAGGCATTGTTAAAATCAGACTATTTTTATCTTCATGGGCACACATGTTTTTGGTCTACTGAGGTCTGTGCCCACGTAAGCTTTATGTTCTTCCACATGAAATAATAACCAACAACACCCCTGAGATGGTATTGGAGAGGTGGGAGAAGGACTGTAAATGAGATTACACAGATTACCCCTTTCTTGGACCAAAGCCAGATGTGTACATGTATGTGTGTGTGTATTCTTAGCCATATCCAGTACCAGGGTTTTGTTGTTGTTGTTGTTGTTTTCCATCAAGAATAAGAAAGTTTCAAAGTTCCTATTGAAGTCTATAAGATATTGTTACACAGACAAGGCAAAATGCAGAAAATGTTGAAACAAGGCAATCTCTGAGATGTGTGTGTGTCCACATGTGTTCTTTTACTGTTAAAAAATAGGGGAAATCACAGATGATAATATACTAAGTGGCTAAAATGAATGAACTAGAAACAGGCTGGGCAGGTTGAGACAAAAACAGAAAGATGAGGAAAGAATAAAAGCAAACAATAAAGGAGAATATAAAATAGAAACCTTAGACGAAAAAGGAACAGAGTGATAAATATAATCTTTTACTTTGCAATTACCTAAACTAGGTGTGTACATACATAAAGAAATTTTATACAATAAAATTTAACAAACTTGTCCCTTTGACAAAGAGCTGTGGAAAGCCCCTGTGGAAGAGAAAGTGGAGGTGGCACCAAAAAGGGCAGACCCCTCAGGAGAAGGAAAAGCTGAAGATGAGAGTAAAGACCTGCAGGGCAGGTGCCAGCACTGTAGGGTTCATCGGGGTCACTTCGGTCCCTGAGACTCCAAGTGGGAATAAAGAACTTTTCACCTCAGAGAGGTGATATCCACCCAGAGGAAGGTGAGGACTAGCATCTGTGGAATCCAGATGAGTTTCAACTTACCTGGCTCAAGGCAAAGAGGATGTACACAGTCTAGACAGCCAAGGGAACCCTTCCTGGCTGGGGATAGTTCTGGGTGGGAGGAGTTTTCCTAAGGTCCAAAAAGATTCCTTTGAACAATAAAAGAATATGAGCAACTTTGAGAACAAATTCAACCTTTCTGTGTCAAGTACTATTATTATAGAGTATTTGCTTCTGTGCTTTTTCCAACACAAATTAGCAGGTAATTCTGTTTTACATGGATGCTAATTGTTTGATTTTTCATGTAGGGCAGCATTTTATTTGCTCACCATTCTTTCTTGCCTCTCAACTTTGCTTCTGAGATAATTTTCCTTCCACATGAAGTACCCACATTAGACGGTCCTTGAGTGTCATGTTTTTTTCATAAACTCTTTCCATTTTTGACTATATTTAAATGTCATTCTCTTTAAAATCCTTTATATTTTTCTTTGTACATATACTAGGTTGTAGTTACTTTCTCTCACTTGTTTTTTTGAAGATATCATTTGATTCTTTTCTTCCCTTGATGCTGGTGAGAAACTTGTAATTATCTCAAATTAATTTTTTTTCCTGATGCCCTCTGTATCTCCTTTTTAGATTTCTTTCTTTTTTTTTTTTTTGCTTTAAACAATGTGCTTAGTAGCTTTTCTTATTTTTCATTTTGTGTGATATGTATTGATCTACATAACTATGTATAAATATAAATATATACATATGTATGCATATATATGGGAATATATACATACATACATATTTGTTTTGCAGTTCTATAAAATTTCCAACCTTGAGCTCTTGATCATGACTTTTCTTCATTTTCTCTTCTCGACACTCTTGGATGCTGATCAGATTTGCCTTAAACTATGACAGTCATCCACACAGTCCACCCAGCCTGTTCAACTATCTGCTTCTGAACTCTGGTATGATTGCCATGTACCTAGTTCTAGTCAAGGACGGCAGACATCAGTGGTGTGAGCCCTTTCAGCATGGATATCAAATCACTGCAATGAGCCTTCTTGAAGTTTTTCTTCTACCAGGGTGATAAGCAGTGCTCCAAGTTGTGGCATCTGCAGCAGTTGGGTCACAGAAAAGGACAACAGCTGAACACAGCCTCAAAAAGCTCATAATGGATGTAGAGAGAGCCATACTTCACTTTGGTTGCTTAGGGTTATCTGTCACCATAGTTTTGGTAAATATGGCCAAACCAAGAGACTTTTTCTTTCTATCATTCATGTCTATTTTGTATATTTCATTTTGTCTATTTTGTATGTTTCATTTATCTTTTGGGTCTGAAATAGTCTCCAAAGACCAGATGTAAAATGCTTGGTCACCTGTCTGTGATGTTACTGGGAGGTGGTGGAACCTAGGGGGTGAGCTTAATGGGAGAAAGTGAGATCACTGGGGGCAAGTCCTTGAAAGATATAACTTTTTTAAAAATTGTTTTTATTTGTCAATAGATTTTTAATATATTTATATGTGGTGCTAAGAATTGAACCTAGAGCCTCACACATGCTAGGCAAGTGCTCTACCACTGAGCCACAACCGTAGCCCAGAAAGATATATCTTGTCCTTGGCATCTCCTTTTATCTCTCTATCTCTGCTTCTCACCTGCCATGAGATGAGCAGCTCTGATCCACTATACCCTCTCCACCATGATGCCCTTCCTCACCACAGGCCCAGAAACACTGGTGCCATCTTGTATGGTACATATTGATCTGCATATTATTTTTTGTTAAGTTGTTCCATGGACTGAAACCACTTTCATTACTATCTGTTCTTTTTTTTTTTTTTTTAATAGTCTCATGTTAATTGATCACTTTTACTCATGCCATTTATTTCTTCAGACATTTATAAGGTATTATTCTATGTTTATCAGAAGATCTCTCAACTCTATAGTCTAGATCTTATTCATTATTTGCTGTTTCTATTGACATTCAATACTAGTGATATGTCCTCTCCTGGATATTTTGAACTTGGGTTACTACCCCATAGGTTGATCTTGACAGTGGGATCATTTTGGGCCTAAATTGCAGATCAGAGAAATGTTCTTCAGTGTAGATTTATTTATGTTTCTTGGAGAAGCAGAGAACACTTTGTCTTGCCTGAGAGTCTTGACTTGGTTTTCTGGTCGACCTTGTCCTTTTCCATATAGCTAGCAACACTGCTTAGTTTCTTGAACCCTCTGGCTCCAATCAATCTTGAGTTTGTGGTGCTCTGATATGAGCTCATTAGTGTGTGTGTGTGTGTGTGTGTGTGTGTGTGTGTATGTGTGTGTGTGTTGGGGGTAGTTGTTTGCTTTCTTTGGAGGAGGCAGGGACTTAATATTTGAAAAAGTAGCAATGTTTCATAAATTCTATTTATATACCACTGTGCTGACTCTTAAAGGACTAAAAGTTCTTATAAAAATCTTTGTTGAGATACAATTGACTTGTAATAAACCAGAGATTGTTCCTAAGTTATAATGTTTCAACTCAAATATTTTTTAGCACATTCATTCTTTCATTCTTTTATATCATTAAAAAAAAGCTGAAGTTCTTTTTTTAAATGTTGCTAAGGTTCATTCTATCGTTTTTAAAAATGAATTATGCTTTTGTTGCTATATTTAAGGAACCATTACTTATCCCAAGATCAAAGGAGTTTTTATCTTCTAGAAGTTTTAAGTTATAGGTTTTAGAGTTGGGATTTCAGACTGGAGGATTTTGGTTTTCATTTTACTGAGTCATTGTGGACAAAGGTCTTATAGTTAAGTTTCAGACTAGAGGATTTTGGTTCTCATTTTACTGAGTCATTATGGACAAGTCCCTGCATTAAATTGGATTCTACTTTCATCAAATCTGATAAGTGGGTTGGCCATGGGGGCAACTGATGGAAGATCAAAATAGGTCAGAGAGCAGCCCAGGGCAGGCAGAGTCCTATGGTACATCTTGTGCTGTCTTTTGCGTGTGACAAGAAGATTTTCAGTAGCACATACACTGTCATTAAGAAAACAACAACTACAAAAAACCACCCCCCCAGTATCAAAATATAATTTCAGAAGGAAAAAAGCCACATTTAAAAAAAACCTATAATATGCATTTTTAATATGTGAACCAGCTTGGGTATATTTACCTCCGGTGGGTGGACAGTTCCCTTCCTGCTCCAAGTTCAAATAGCCTTGTCATGTGGTACCTGCTTCTTTAGAAGACCAACACCTGAGGGAAGGACTCCAGACAGCCTCTCAGTGTATTGAGAACCCAGCAGCAAAAGTCTGATTTAGGAGGGACACATACATAGTCTTTACTAGTGGACCAAATCCATGATGGAGCAGAAATCATTTCAAACAGTCCTGCCTTTCTTCCTGTCGCCTCCTTTCTGTGTGCGTGCAAGGCAGCACAGGATTAAACATTTAGATGTTGTTAGAACAGCAAAATAAAACTCTAATTATTTCTGTAGTGACATTTGACTTGTATGAACATGATAGCAAAAAGCCATCTCTTAAACATTTCTCAACTGGGGCATTAGAATCATTTATATTCAGCTATTTCTATTTGCCAAAAAAAAAAAAAAGAAGAAGACGAAGGAAAAAGAAGTAGAAGACACACCTCCTCCCTGCCTGCCTGCCTCAGAAGGTTAAAATTGCAACATGAAAACCTACAGGAGGAATTTGCCTAGTCTTTGCTTTTCTACAGCATACCTCTCACTGTGGTTATCAGCCATTGCTTTGGACAGGATTACTTGGAAGATCCGATAGACTTGTCCCCTGTCTAAAGTCACTGCTATCGCCTAACCACCATCCATGGAATATTCATTTTAAACAATGTTTATTTTAGAGTTTAGAAAATTGAGACTTTGAGAGTTTAACAAACTTGCTTCAGGTCACACAATATAAATGATGGAATGGGATATGAACTCAGGTAATGAGTTTCCAAATCTACTGCTGGAAAATAAACTACATCAAATTTAATAATTTTATTTTCAGTGTGTTTTATGGACTTACATATGGATAGCAGAAAACACTTTGAATAATCAAAGCACCAAAAAGCCCTATTATGGACTCTTTTGCTGAATGAGGATATTTATTCACCTAGCCTGTGCCTTAGTTTCGTTAGAGAAAAAAAATCTTTAAGTATAT
The DNA here is from genome assembly GCF_048772815.1 of Callospermophilus lateralis. NCBI lineage: Eukaryota > Metazoa > Chordata > Mammalia > Rodentia > Sciuridae > Callospermophilus > Callospermophilus lateralis. The sequence goes on from NC_135305.1 coordinate 101,007,376, forward strand.
TGCCAACTATGTAGCCAATCATGTAAGGCATACCCTACATGTTAGACAATCAAAGTCAATTATTTTGTTTTATTTTAAAATTTTTTTTTTTGATGCAGGGAATTGAACCCAGGGTTGCTTAACTACTGAGCCACATCCCTAACCCTTTTTATTTTTATTTTGAGATATTGTCTATCTAAGTTTCTTAGAGACTCTCTAAGTTGCAGAGGCTGGCTTTGAACCTGCAATCCTCCTTGCCTCAGCCTCCCTGAGCCACTGGGATTACAGGTGTGTACCACTGTGCCCAGAAAAGGCAATTATTTTTTAACATTTCTCTCTGGTTTATGGCCACATTATTTTTAGTAATAGTTACAAAAGATTCAGTAACAATGATTATTTTCTAGTTCCACTCTAATGAAAAAACAGTTAAGTTTAAAGAATAAGTACCATTAAAAACTACACTCTTCAAATCCAGTAAAATATTTAATATTGTAACTGAAATATGCTCTGACTATTCAAAAAAAGCCACACCTTCCCGACTGTGCTCCATCTCACTCTTTTGAGATTTAAATTCCATATGACCTCCAGATGGTCGCAGGAAATGAAGGGGTCAAAATCACTGTGCCACCATAGCTGATATAGAAGGTACTGCTTAAACCTTAGAAAGGCATTATACCCCAGGGACTGGACACACAAACGACACTCAAATTGAACCTAATAGAGTTATAGACCTTTCAAATTTACTCTAGAAATGAGCTGTGTGACAGAATCTTACAGCTATATGTAGCTAGGCGCCATTATTTAGGTGGTAAACCAAATATATACTTTAGGGAGAAAGGAACATTTTATCCATGGAGTTATTTAGAATTGCTAGAAAATCCTGATAAGGTCCAGTCTGATTTGAATTGACTATTATGCTTGTTTTCAAGTTTTCCAGGAGCAATGCATCTTTTATTGCCTGCATTTAGATGGGGTATGCTCCACAGCCCAGCCCTTGCTATGACATTGATCCAATGTTTGTAGTATCCCATTTTGCTTAAAGTCTGTGCCGTTCAAAACCTTATAGGTCATCTTTATTCCCACATGCCATCTTGGTGCATCTGTCCCTCAAGGTCATTTCTCAGGTAGCTTCAGAGGTGAGGGTTAGAAAGTAAGGTATGGGCTCCTAGGCTACTGTGGATACCCTTGTTTTGAATCATTGTGCCTCTTGCTCCTCTCATGTAGAGTAAGCATGGTCCTCTAATTCCCTCCAACTTTGGGACTAGAGGGGACTTGACACCAAGGTTTCTCTTCCAGACAAGGGCACACCTCTTTTTGTAATGAAGAAGAAGCACATGATCATCCAGACTTTCAGCCTCTGGATCCTGAGGTTCTGCTGACCAGGGGCAAGATTCCCTGTCCACACCTTTTCCTGTGGTAAAGATTTAACATTGCCTTCTTGCACTTAACGTCTGAGAACCAGGATTTCAAAACCTTGAAATGAGAAAGTGACTGGTATTTGCCACCTACTGACAATGCCATATGGGGATCTTCCTTCCCTTTATAAATAAGAAATCAAGAAGAAGCTTTGGTTTCCAAGGATCCTTAGTTAAGAAGAGAAGAGTATCTCTCAGATGTCCAGAGTCCAGGCCTTCATGTCAAGTGGGAGCCACTGATGGCCCCTGAGATGATTCTCAGGATACACTCAGCCCATCAATCCCGAGCACCCCCTGGAAATAGTCTTTTTAGCTCTCTCACATCAGGGTGTGGTGCAAAATGTTGATTTAATCTACAAAGCTGCTCGCCTGCTTCAGGCCAGAGGAGGGACCCACCCTCAGTAGAGGCGCCAGGCCACCCTGACTCAGTCTTCTCTTCCCTGAGCAGGGAACCCGCAGCTGACTTTGTTGGGCACACCTCACAAACCTCATGGAGAATGGCATTATCCCAGGCGGAAGTCTCCTGATCACAGCCAGCACGCCCGGGCGAATGTGCACAGCTCACCTGTGCCACATCTCTCCAGGAGGCTGCACAAGGGATTCTGCTTCTTATGGGTGTGGGAGGGTGATGAAACAGGGATCCTTGGGGATGACTGATCATAGCCTCTTTTCATCTCCTGGATGCCTTTTTCCTCATAGACTGAATTCGACCTGACAAGGACGCCCTGAGCTCTGCGCCTTGATTTTCTTTATTTTTAAGTTCTTTGTTTTTAAATTTTTTATTTGTTCTTTTTAGTTATACATGACAGTAAAATGTATTTTGACATATCCTATATGCATGTAGTATAATTTCCTATTCTTGTGATTTTGCATGATATGGAGTCACATTGGTTGTATATACATATAAGAACACAGGACAGTAATGTTCAGTTCATTCTTCTGCTTTTTCTGTTCCCATCACTGCTGCTCACTTCCCTTCATTCCCCTTTGTCAATCCAGTGAACTTCTATTCATCCCTCTCTGCTGCTTATTGTGAGTTAGCATCCACATAGTAGAGAGTAAATCATGCCTTTGGTTTTTTGGAATTGGCTTGTTTCACTTAGCAAGATGGTCTCCAGTTCCATGTGTTTTAGGCAAAGGTCATAATTATGCCTTTGTTTTCTAAAATAATAATAATAATAAATATATTATGTTATATTTATTATATTCTATATTTGTTATATTATAATTATTACATTATTTAATAGAAAATAATAAATAAATAAAAGTTAAGATTGTCAGGTTGAATTAATAAATTGTTTACTTTTTTATTAAATGTGTCATTTGAGAATCTAAGCCCATTCTGATCCAGACCCGTCCCACACACCTGTCCATCTGCTTAAAAAACAACTAAAAAACAAACAAACAAACAAAAACTGGTGGGTTATTTTTAGTGCTATTTTCAATCTTTCATACTAAAAATTGATGTGTGATCACTAGTGGTTTTAGGGAGTACTGAATCAGCCATAGTCAATACCCTCAGGGTTTAGAATCTGAAAATAACAAGTGTGCTTCAAAAGTAAATTCCTTGATACAAAGAACAAACTATGTCTAACTTCAGTATTTGGGATTAGCCATTTTTTGCTGATTAAATAAATAAATAAAACTTTCCTGTCCCTAATTAGGGGCTTCCTTGGCTTCAGTCATCAGGGCAGACTTAGTCTATGTGACCCTCACAAGTAGGTCCATAAATCTTACGCTACACACCACCATCACAGATTCACTGTAAGAATAAGAAAGTGATGACTGGTTTCTTTTTCCCTTTGTGTTTTTTATTGTTTCAGTGTTTATTTATAGTCATATCTATTTAATCCAGAGACTGAGTCTGAAATTTGGGCTGGAATTGGAAAATAAGAATTCCTCCATAGTGAATAGAATCAAATTGTATCTCATCTTAGTTCTGGTGATCTAATTGCCATAGACATACATACTTCCAAAAACCAAAAAATTTAAATCTTCACCTGCTCAAAAAACTGTCTTAATTTTATGTATTGAAAATAAAACAGATACAAGCAGAAGGTTAGATCTGGCTGTGTTTACTTACAGATTATGTTCATTTCTAAATAGTTCATATATAAAATTATACTGATAACTCCTAGTTTCTGCAAATCCTCTAACAGCCAACCATTGTACCTTGTTTTTTTTTAAAAAAAATAATTTGGGAGAAGGAACTGTTCCTTGGGACATGTGTTTCTTATTCCATTTTATTTTTCATTTTCTCTGATGAAGTTTGATGTTCTACCTGCAAAAGTCCACTTTAAAAACACATTATTATTAAGAAGTATGATTATTTAGACTAGAAAACTTATTAACTATGAAATAATAGCCTGGGGTAAGTATTTCTTCTCCCACCACCATTGCCATCTCATTTTCTCCATGTACTTCCAGACTAGACTGAATTTGCCATTCCACTTCTTATTTGAATGTCAGTGGTAGCAAGAGGTTTGCAGATTGTTTCCATTTAGTTTTTTCACTTTATATCTGTAGGAGATCTTTCATCACTTAGAAAACATTTTAACAACTATATTATGTTTCATGGTTTCAATGAAATCTAATTTATTTAACTAGTATTTATAGCCTACTGCTGAATATTTAGGATGCTTTCCAGTCATCACCCAGCACACTGCCTCCAAGCATGAATGTGTCCTCCACGCATGAGTGTGGGTGTACAGGTGAACATCTGCAGCTTACGCCATTCATGGCGGAATGTCTCCAAAAGAAGAGTTTGCTGGGACTGTTTTCCACATGGCTAGGATTTAATGTCTGATAGAATTTCCAACACTGCCAAAGTGTTTACACGAAGGTGTTTGGCGTACTCTCTCCCAGACTGAGTGTTTATATCTAAAATTCCTGCTTTCCTTTAACTTTCAATATCAAGTGCATCACCAAACATGCTGGTGTCTGTGATCTGAGAGGAGAGGCACCTTATTTTGTCTTGGTTCAGCTGTGTAATTATGAGTGATCCTGAGGTGTTTGGATTTAATTTTGTGACTGATTTGTTGAAAGTACTTTGCCCATTTTTCTAAAGCCATCTTGTCCTCTCCCTATGACCCAGCACTCTCATAGCCAATGGACAATGTCTGTTTTTTCACATCTGGCAGAGTAAACAGCAGTCTGCATTTTACTTTTGAGAATTGTACATCTAGGAACTCCTCAACAGAATTCAGCATTTCTTTATGATTAAAAACCCTGAAGAAACTATGGATAGAAGGAACTTCTCTTAAGATCATAAAGGCTCTATATATGTCAAACTCCCAACCAACATTGTACAGAATGTGGAAAAACTGAAGGCATTTCTCCTGAAATCAGGAAAAAGACAAGGATGTCCACTATTACCACTCTTATTCAATATAGAAGTTGACATTTTAGTCAGAACAATTAGGGGAAAGGAAGAAGTCAAATTATTTGAATTTTCAGATAATAGGATCCTATAATTAGAAGACCCTAAATGTTCCATTAGAAGACTTTGAGAACTGAGAGACAAATTCAGGAAAGAGCAGAATACAAAACAACATACACAACTCAATAATTTTCTATACACCAATAATTAATTCACTGATAAAAAAAATCAGAAAAATTCCATTCACAATAGTTTCAAAATAAAGTAATACATAAATTAAAACACCTAGGAGTAAATATAAACAGATAAAATACCTTCACAAGAAAAATTACAGAATGCTAAATAAAAAAAAGTAAAAAAAAATGAAGAAGAACTAAAAAGAGGAAAAGACCTCCCATGTTCATGGATAAAATTAATATTGTTAAAATAGCCATATTACCAAAAGTGGTCTACAGATTCAGTATAATTCCCATAAAAATATCAATGATATTTCTCAAAGAATAAAATATCGTCTAAATCATATGGAATAACAAGAGAACCAGAATAGCTAAAGCATGCTCAACAAAATGAGCAAAGCATAAGGAATCACAATACCCAACTTCAAATTATACAAAAGAGCCATAGTGACAAAAATAGCATAGTATTGAGATAAAAACAGATGCATGAACCAATAGCACAAAAGATAGAGACAAACCCACAGAGTTATTGTCTTCTGGTTTTTGACAAAGATGCCAGAAATTTTTTGGTGGAGAAAAGTCAGTCTATCCACATGTAAAAGAATGAAGCTAGATTCTTCTCTCTTTCCTTAGGGAAAAGCCAATTCAAAATGTACCAAATGTGTATGCATAAGATCAGAAACACTGAAACTCCAGAAGAAAGCATTAAAGAAACACTTTAACACACAGGTACAGGCAATGACTTCCTGAATAAGATTCCAATAGTTCAGGAAATAATAGTAAGGCTTAATACATGGATCAGAATCAAATTAAAAAGCTTCTGCACAGCAAAGGAAAGAGTAGAGTGAAGAGACCATCTTCAGAATGGGAGAAAATCTTTGTCAGTTACACTTCCAACAGAGGATTAGTATCCCAAATATGTAAGTATAATATATATATATATATATATATATATATATATATATATATGAAAATATATGCAAATATAATATATAAATATATAATATAATATATAACTAAAAAAGCTCAATATCAAACAAACAGCAACAAAATTTAAAATTAGCCATTCAATAAATGGGCAAGTGAACTGAACAGGTATTTCTCCAAAGAAAAAGTAGAAAGGGTGAATAACTATAGGAAAAAATGTTAAACATCGTTAGCCATAAGGAAATGCAAATCAAAAGAACATTGAAATACATCTCACTCCAGATGTGGTACAGATGTCAATCATCAGGAATACGAATAGCAATAAATACTGATGAGGATGCAGGCAAAAAGCAACTCTGTTTCCTTCCTTATGTTATTATGGTGCATTATAGTTTGTACATAATGGTTGGATTCATTGTTACATATTTGTATATGCACAAGGTATAACAGTATAATTTGGCCATTATCATTCCCCAATATTTCCCTTTTTTTCTCCTATCCTTTTCCCTCCTGATCTTGTTCCTTTACTCTATAGATCTCCTTTCAGTAGGAGAAAGGAACTCTTTTATATTATTGGTACAAATGTAGATTAGTACAGCTACTGTGGAAATCAATATAGAGGCTCCTCAGAAGACCTAAATAGAACTACCATATGGATCAAGCTATACCACTCCTTAGCATTTAGCCAAAAGAGTTAAAGTCAGTACAGTTTAGAGACACATGCATATCCATGTTTGTTCAGCACAACTCATAATACCTGGTTATGAAATCAGCTTAGGTGTCTGTGAGGAGATGGGTGGATAAAGATATTGTGATATGTAAATGCAAAGGAGTTTTATTATGCCATAAAGAGAAATGAGATTTTGTCATTTAAATGAATGGAATCGGAGAGCATTATATTAAGCAGAAGCTAGCTAATGGAGGAAAGAAAGAAAGGACATTGTGAAAGTAAAAAGAAAATCAATAAAGTAGAACAAAGAGCAGGGGAAGGGAGATAAGGAGTTTTAAGGGGAGCTCTTGGAGAGTGAAAATGATTAAATTATGTTATATGCATGTTCCAATATGAAACCTATCATTCTGTATAATTAGCATGTACTGATAAAAAAAACGTGGGGAAGGTGAAAGGATTAAATGAAAATAAGGTTTCCATACTTCACTTGAAATGAGGAAAGATTCAAGAGAGAAGACTGCTATAAATCACTTAGGTATATTGTCACATTCAGAGCAACTACTTTGAAAACCATAGGAGAGATACAATCACACACAAATCAAGGTATATATCTCTATAAAGTATTCAAAAAACCCAAGAGAAGATAGAGAGCAAGAAACAGAGGAAAGAAAACCAGAACAAACAATTGGAAAACTGATTATAAGATGGCAGACTTAAGTGTTAACGTATCAGTAATTACTTTAAATATAAATGGTGAAAATACATCAATCTAAGATAGAGATGAACAGGGGGAAATCATTACAACAATAAAGTGACCAAACTATGATCATGTCATTTATAAGAAACTCCTTTCTAATTCAGTAACATAAATAGACTGAGAAGGAGAGAATGGGTAAAAATGGGCCATGCAAATGATAATGTTTTTGAAAAAGCAGGAAAAGTTGTTTTAATATTTTTAAAGTAGACTTTAAAGCAAAGAAAAGCACTAAAGGCAAAGAGGTATATTAGGTAATGATGAAGCGATCAAGACATCAGGGAGACAAAATAGTCTTAAATATTATACATCAAATAACAAAGTCTCAAAATAAGCAAAAACTAGTAGAATTAAGTAGGGAAACAGACATATCATCAGCTATAGTCAGTGTTTTGTTAGCTTTTTTGCTTCTGTGACTAAAGGATCTGCCCAAAACAACTGTAGAGGAGGAAAAGTTTATTTGAGGGCTCACAATTTCAGAGATCTTAGTCCATAGAAGGCTGGCTCCATTTCCCAAGGCTTGAGATGAGGCTGAATGAACATCATGGTAGAGTGTGTGGCAGAGGGAAGCAGCTCACACTGTTCACATAGCAGTGATCAAGAAGCAAAGAGAGAGGCTCCACACTTCAGATACAAAAATATATACTCCATAGCCATGACCCAAATTAACCACTTCCTCCAGCCTTACCCCACCTGCCTCCAGTTACCACTCATTTGATCCCGGCAGGGATTAATTCACTGATTAGGCTAAGACTCTTAACAACTGAATCATTTCTCCTCTGAATCTTCTTGCATTGTCTCACATGTGAGCTTTTGGGGGACACCTCACATCCAAACTGTAACAGTCGGCAACTTCAACACGTTCCTCTCAGTAACTGATAGAACTATGAACAAGAAAATAAGCAAACCTTGAAAAGTATACTCAGCCCACAGGATTGACGTGATCAGCATGAGAGTAGAACATTTCCTTCCACCTCACAGAACATTAACTAGGATGGACAATATCTCAGGGGATTGAGCAAACCTGAACAAATGCAAAGATTTGAGATGATCTGAGAGTATTCTATGAACATAATGGAATCAGTTTAGCAATCAGTAACATGAGGCAACTGAAAAAACTTGGAATTAACAAGATAGTTCTAAATTCACAAGTCAATGAAAAGGTCTCCAAAGAAGTAAAAATATACATATTACTGAATGAAAAGGAAAAACACAAGACATCAGCTCTGTGGTGGGTGAGATGAGTAAAACTGAGAAGGATATGTGTAGCATTCAATGTTTAACCAGAAATAGTTGAAAGTCCCACAGAAATAATCCAAGCCTGCTTCAGGAAACTGGGATGATAATAGCAAAATAGCCGAAAATAACCAGAGAGGAGGAAATAAAAAGCAAAAATAGATGAAAGTGAAAATAGAAAACATTAGAGAAAAATGGTTTTAAAAAGTTCTGCTTCTTGAAACAAAAATGATATCATAAAGTTGATACTTCTAGGAACACTGGCAAAACAGAGAACACATTAAGTCAGCAATAATCACCAATATAAAAATGAAATGGAGCTGGGTGAAAGGTACACGCCTGTAATCCCAGTGGCTCGGGAGGCTGAGGCAGAAGTTCAAAGCCAGCCTCAGTGAAAGTGGGGTGCTAAGCAACTCAGTGAGACCTGTCTCTAAATAAAACACAAAATAAGGCTGGGGATGTGGCTCAGTGGCTGAGTGCTCCTGAGTTCAATCCCTGGTACTCATAAGAAAGAATGAAATAGGGTAGAACACTTCAGATTCTCTGGCCATTCATAAAATGACGGGGAAACCTGTGAATGATCTGACAATTGTACATTCCACAGCTTTGAACAGAGAACTAATTACTTGACAAGCCAAAACTACCAAACACAACCAAAACATAAGAGAAAATACATATAGGCCTGTGGCCATTAGAGAAAGTGAATTTGTAATTCAAATCTCCCTTCAAAGTGTTCTCCAGAACCAGATAGTTTCACTACAGAATTTTACCAGCCATTAAAGAAAAATTAAAATAAATTTTGCAAAATCTCTTCCAGAACATAGAATATGATAAAACACTTTCAACTCATTTAATGAGAGCAGTATTAGCCTGATAGTAAAACTAGATATTGAAAAGTGGTGGTAGGGGAAAGGAGAGAAAGCCATATACCTTTATCTCTCATGAATATAGTACTGCTCATGACATATTAACACTCCAAACTGAACAATGTATTAAGAATATTATATAACAAGTGGTAGTTATTTTCAGTGTGGCAGGTGAAACATTTGAAAACCAGATGCAGTCTATCATATGATCAAGCTAAAGAAGAGAATGATCAATTGATGCAGAAAAGGCACTTGACATAGTTTAATACTCACTCAGGATAAAAATGTTCAGAACTAAAATAGGAGCAGGGGAAGGTTATTTCCTCAATTTAATAAAGAACAACTATAAAACACCTCCTAGCTAATAGTATACTTAATGGTGAACAAGTTTCTTATTTTTCCTTAAGATTCAGATGAAGACAAAGGTGTCCACCCTTGCCACTCTCATCAACACAGTACTGGAAAATTGAGCCTGTGTAATAAAATATGTAAAGTAAAGCCATTAATCAAAAAGAGAAAAATCCAAGTGTCCCTGTTGCTGAGGACATGCATGTCCACATAAAAATCTCAGGAAATCTATAATACCACTCCTAGAAATAAGTGAATTCAGCAAAGTTGTAGGCTACATGATCAACATGTATCATGTTGTAGGCTATAAAATCAACTCTATTAATATAGATTGAAATAGAAGTGTCACAAAAACATGGTACTACTTATAATTTATCCAAATAAGATAAAATTATATGTACACTTAACATATACGGAACCTGTATGATAAAAATTACAAAATACTATGAGAGAAGTTAAAGAAGGCCTAAATACATGGGGAAGAATATCATTTTTATAGATTAAAAGACTCAAAATGGTACGGATTTAATTTCTCCTCAAATTGATTTATAGCTTTAATGTAATTTCTATCAAGAATCCCGGGAAGTTTTCTGAAGACTAGATAACTCTCTTCTAAAATTTGCTTGGAAAGATATTGGTCTTATAATAGCTAAAGCAATCTAGAGAAAAAGAAGAAAGCAGGTGGAATTGATACCTGATGTTGATTTGCTACATAGCTACAGCAGCCAAGACAATGGAATACTGGCAAAACAATAGACAAACACATCAATGACAGAATAGCAAGCCCCTAAATGCAGACAATTAGCCAGGTCGCATTTGACAAAGAGCAAACATAATTCAAGAGGAAATGATAGTCTTTTTAATAAATGATCCTGGAACACATGAAAATGGATGTCCACATGCAAAAACCAAACACCCAAATAAAATTAAAACCCAAAAGCAAAACAAAACACCCAGAAGTTAGACCTAGACCTATGCCTTTCACAAATATTAACTCAAATTGGATCAAGGTGACTTTTGACAGAGACACAAAAGCAATTCAACAGAAGAAGCATAGATTTTGCAAATGGTGTCTGAACAATTAGACAGTTATAGGCAAAAAAAAAAAAGAACTTCAATCAAGTCTCACTACTTATATAAAAATAACTACAAATGAGTCATGAACTTTGATGTAAAATGCAACACTATGAAACTTTTGGAAAAGACATAGGAGGGCTATGGGATATGGATATGGGATATATTTCCATGTCCCTAGGAATGGCTAAGTACAAATAGCACATCAAATGCAGGCAAGGATGTAGAGAAACTGGAAATTTAGAAATTCTGAAGAAGAAAATTAAAAGGAGTAAACTGCATTCTAATGTCAAAAATGTGCTCTTCAAATTCCTTCTCTTTTTTCCCATATTTTCAGAAACCTGAGGCACAAAAAGTTGCAATAGCATAGCCCCCATCATACCATGACTGGCTCCCATGTGATTTGAACCTGCATCTCTTTGGCTGCATCTTAGGTCATGAACACCTGGCAAATCATGGCAAATCCATGCTGTTTCAGTAATCATTTGTAAGCCTCACTCTGAAATTGCTAAATTTTCTTTAAAAATTGTTTTTTTAATCACAACTCTCCAAAGTGTTACACTTACCTACGATCTTCTAGTTGGTTGTTTTTTAAAAACCTGAAGGTTTATTCCAGGTCTTGCGATATCAGTTAGGAAGTGCATGAAGGGGGATATAGCAAAAAGAGAGACTCTTTATAAGTAGCCCAGTGGATATTGATGTCTAGGTCAGCCTATAGCTTTAATGCTTTCATCAGGAGTATATTTCCAAGGGTTTGAGCTTTTCTGGGAATGGAAATTCCTATTCTCACCTGCAAGTGTGAGATGCAGAGGTTAGAGTGTGCTCATATCTCCAACACTGAGCCTGTCCTGTTGGCTACCTGGGTCCAAGCATTCTGCCTATTTCACCATCAATAAGATTCTTCCCCTTATAATATCAAGGTGAATCACAGGGACCTTGTGCAATTCTGAAAGTCTTTCAGAAAGTCTGGGGTGGGGCCTGAGGTGCTGAGTTTCTGGTAAGCTTGCAGCGGGTGTCACTGCTGGCCCCATGGCTGTGGTTTCAGGAGCAAACCATGCTATGCTCATAGTGATCATTCAAGACCTTAATATGGGGTTGTCCCCTCACTGAAGTGAATTTGGATGAGGCCAACCCCATGTTCCTCTTCTACATTTTCTAGCAGCTTTCTAAAAATGCTAAAGATGAAGAAGGTATTCGGGGAGGGGGGAGAGGGGAGAGGGAGGGATCCTACAGATTTGAATTTGAGGTGTGTTTGGGCAATACAAGTGGAAGGGTCTAGTGAGGGTTGTAAGTGGAGACCAGGGATCTTTCCTGTCAAAGGTGAGTCCATGTGAAGGTATAATTGTGCTCAAGAATGAAGACAGGAACACATAAAATCTCGGGCAACTGTAAGATAAAAAGGGCTAGAGAATCAGATCGGATATGTATCCCTAAATGTGATAAAGAGCACTTGATGGTACAAAATTCAGGAGAACTGGTCTAACTTAAAAAGATAATGGGTGGATTAGTCTCCTAAGGCTGCTTTTCCATTTATACTCTGTTGGGTGTACCTTAATTTAATTCACTTTGGACCCTAACTGACTGTAATTTAGTCCACATACTCCACAAATTAAGGGACTCAGTTCCTCAGGGTTGCTCCCACTTTAAATGCCAGCCACGAGTCTTAGTGCATCCACACTTAAGAAGGGCTATACATTTGGAGGTTCCCACAACCCTATTAGGTTTGACAATTCCCCGGAGTAAGTCATAGAACTCAAGAGAGCACTCTACTTATGATGACAGTTTTATTGTAAAAGATGCAACTCAGAAACAGCCAAAGGAAGAGATGAATGGTGAGAAGATTTTTAGTTATTCTTCATAAGTTTTTCCTTTTTTTCTATTTTTAGGATCAATTTCTTTCTGATTTGGAAGATAATAATATAAGTTTTGATTACTGATCCATTATTGGGTATGTAGATTGGGAATTTTATCTACTAATATGTTGCTTGACTTTCAACGTTTTCTAAAAACGTATTTAATCATTGATTTTTTTTTAGGTCCTGTGGATTGAACCCAGGGAGTACTCTACCACTGAGTAGCATCCTCAGATATTTTTATTCTTTATTTTGAGATGGGGTCTCACTGAGTCACTCAAATTTTTAATCCTCCTGCTTCAACCTCCAGAGTCACCAGAATTACAGGCATGTCCCACCATGCCTGGCCATCTCTTTGATTTTTATATATGAAAAATCTAGTGATATTTTCTTTCCTGCATTTTTGTGTATGTTGAAGACGTTATACTATAATAAAAAGAATACTTACATCACTTTTCTAATAGCTTTAACTTTTTGCTTTTTCAGTTTTATCTTTAAAATAGTTGTAACTTCTGTGTATGGCACTTGATAGACTTTTTGGAGTTGTCTCTCTAAATAATTGCAGGGTTTCCAAAATGTAAGAGCACTCTTTTTTGCTTTCCAATCCTTCCCTTTCTTACTCCTTTTCTTGGTTTACATTTCTTACTGTGACACTCCCCACCCCTTCCCAGGGCACTGCTTAAATCTCTTGGCCACTCTCCTCTTGTTCCCAGTCTCAAGAGAAAGACTTTTACAGTTTTAGTTTTATGGCTTAAGCTCACAAAATGATTTTTATAGGTTTACTGAACTGGTGCAGCCATTTCCTTTTTTAAAAATTGAATTTTTCATGATAAATGGAGATTGAAATTTATCAATGTTCATTTAGCATTCATTCAGAGATAATCAAATGATTATGTAATTTCTAATCAGCTGATATGGTTTTCCTCTCATCCATTAATTTTTTAATTGGACAAACTCAGTTTAATTCAGTATAATTTTTTCTATTATTTTAAATATTGCTGAATGTAATTTGTGCTGTGGTTTGAATGTGTTCTTCCAAAGTTCAGGAGTTGGAATCTCAATTCCCAAATTTGTATGTCAATAGCATTTGAAGGTAGAGCCTTTGGTAGGTGATGAGGGTTAAATTAGGTCATGTAAATGGGGCCCCATGATGGCATTAGTGGTTTTGTAAGAAGAGGAAGACAGTTGAGGAGCTCACTTGCTGTCTTGCTAGGTGATGCCCTTGGCCACGTCATGATGTTGTTGACTTGACATTAAACATCCCAGCCTGCATAACCATGAGCCAGATGAAATTGTGTTCTTCACAAATTGCCTAGTTTTAGGTATGTTGTCATAGCAACCAAAAATGGACTAAGATTGTTTATTAATATTTCTTTCAAGTACTATTGGGTTTTGAAATCAAGTGCTTTTTAAATGATTAAACACTTTAAATAATTCCATTTTTTTCTTCTTGCATTTGTTTGGAAGTCATATACTCTAGTTCTACTCTTTTTTAAAATTAAATTATTTATTTATTCTAATTTGTTATACATGACAGCAGAATGTAGTTCATTTCATATTACACATATAGAGAACAATTTTTCAAGTCACTGTTTGTACACAAAGTATTTTCACACCATTTGTGTCTTCAAACATGTACTTAGGGTAATGATGTTTAACTCATTCCACTTTCATTCCTACCCCCATCCCCCTTCATTTCCCCTCCCTCCCCTTTGTCCTGTCTAAAGTCTCCATTCCTCCCATGCTCCCCTGGTCGCTGTTAAGAGTTAACAACCTCATATCAAAGAAAACATTCGACTTTTGGTTTTTTGGGATTGGCTTACTTCAGTTAGCATTATATTCTCCAACTCCATCCCTTTACCTGCAAATGCCATGATTTTATTCTCTTTTAATGCTGAGTAGTGTTCCATTGTGTATATATACGAAAGTTTCCCTATCCATTCATCTACTGAAGGGCATTACCTATTGCTCATTGTGCTTCTATAAACATTGATGTGGCTGCACCCCTATAGTATGATGTTTTTAAGTTCTTTGGATATAGACCGAGGAGTTGGTCAAATGGTGGTTCCATTTCAAGTTTTCCAAGGAATCTCCATACTGCTTTCCAGATTGGCTGCACCAATTTGCAGTTCCACCAGCAATGTATGAGTGTGCCTTTTCCCCAACATCCTCACCAACACTTATTGTTGTCTGAATGCATAATAGTGCCATTCTGACTGAAGTGAGATGATATCTTAGAGTAGTTTTGATTTGCGTTTCTCTAATTGATAGGGATGTTGAACTTTTTTTCATATATTTATTAATTGATTGTATATCCTCTTCTGAGAAGTGTTCAGTTCTTTGGCCCATTTATTGACTGAGTTATTTGTTTTTATGGTGTTAAGGTTTTAAGTACTTTATATATCCTAGTGATTAGTGCTCTATCTGATGTGCTTGTGGTAGAGATTTGCTCCCATTCTATAGGCTCTCTGTTCTCCTCACTGATTGTTTCTTTTGCTGAGAAGAAGCTTTTTAGTTTGAATCCATCCCACTTATTGATTCTTGCACAATAGGAGTCTTATAAAGGAAGTTGGGGCCTAATCCTACATAATGGAGATTTGGGCCTACTTTTTCTTCCATCAGGCACAAGGTCTCTGGTTTAATTCCTAGATCCTTGATGCACTTTGAGTAGAGTTTTGCACACAGTGAGAGATAGAGGTTTAATTTTATTTTGTTACATGTGGATTTCCAGTTTTCCCAACACCATTTGTTGAAGAGGCTGTCTTTTCTCCAATGTATGTTTTTGGCACCTTTGTCTAATATAAGATAACTGTGATTATGTGGGTTAGTCTCTGTGTCCTCTGTTCTGTAACATTGGTCTACAGGTCTATTTTGTTGTTAATACCATGCTGTTTTTGTTACTATTTCTCTGTAGTATAGTTTAAGGTCTGGAATAGTAATGCCACCAGCTTTCCCCTTATTGCTAAGGATTGCTTTGGCTACTCTGGGTCTCTTATTTTTCCAGATGAATTTCATGATTGCTTTTTCTGTTTCTATGAGGAATGCCATTGGGATTTTGATTGGAATGCATTGAACCTGTACAGTGCTTTTGGTAGTATGGTCATTTTGATAATATTAATTGTGCCTATCCAAGAATATGGGAGTTCTTTCCATCTTCTAAGGTCTTCTTTCTTTCTTTAGTGTGCTAGTTTTCATTGTAGAAGTCTTTCACCTCTTTCATTAAGTTGATTCCCAATTTTTTTTTTTTAGGCTATTATAAATGTGGTGTTTTTTCTGGTTTCTCTTTCTGAGGATTTGTCACTGATATACAGAAATGCCTTTGATTTGTGGGTGTTGATTTTATATCCAGCTTCTTGGCTGAGTTCATTTATTAGTTCTAGAAGATTTCTGGTGGAATGTTTTGGGTCTTCTAGGTACAGAATCATATTGTGCGCAAATAGTGATAATTTGAGTTCTTATTTTCCTATGTGTATCCCTTTAATTTCTTTCACCTGTCTGATTGCTCTGGCTAAAATTTCAAGAACTCTGGCTAAAATTTCAAGAAACTGGGGATCGCTGTCTTGTCCCAGTTTTTAGAAGAAATGCTTTCAATTTTTCTCCATTTAGAAAGATGTTGTCATGGGGCTTAGCATAGTTAACGTTTACAATGTTGAGGTATGTTCCTGATATTTCTAGTTTTTCTAGTATTTTTTTAAGCATTAGAAATTTATTGGTTGCTCAAAACATTACATTGATCTTGACATATCATATATCATACCTTTGTTTCAAATGGGGTATGAATTCTTATTATTCCCCCGTGTACAGATTGCAGGATCATGTTGATTATACAGCCACGTTTATACCTACTGCCAAACAAGTGTCTGTTGTATTCTGCTGCCCTTCCCATCCCCTTTCTATCCCCCTCCTCTCCCCTCCCCTTCCCTCCTCTCCCTTCCCCTCCCTCTACCCCATCTACCATAACTCATTTCTCTCACTCTCTCTCATTTTTTTTAAAATTTATTTCCTCCCTTTTGCCTCACATCCTCTTATATGTAATTTTGTATAACAATGCGGGTCTCCTTTCCTCTTCCGTGCAATTCCCCCTCTCTCTCCCATTCCCTCCCACCTCTCGACCCTGTTTCATGGTAATCTTCTTCTCATGCTCTTTCTCCCTGCTCTATTTTGAGTTGCCCCCTTATATCAAAGAAGACATTCGGCATTTGTTTTTAAGGGATTGGCTAACTTCACTTAGCATAATCTGCTCTATGCCATCCATTTCCCTGCAAATGGCATGATTTTGTTGTTTTTTATTGCTGAGAAATATTCCATTGTGTATATATGCACATTTTTTTAATCCATTCATCTGTTGAAGGGCATCTAGGTTGGTTCCTCAGTCTAGCTATTGTGAATAGGGCTGCTATGAACATTGATAATGCTGTATCCCTGTAGTATGCTCTTTTTAGGTCTTTTGGGAATAGTCCGAGAAAGGGAATAGCTGGGTCAAATGGTGGTTCCATTCCCAACTTTCCAAGGAATCTCCATACTGCTTTCCAAATTGGCCACACCAGTTTGCAGTCCCACCACCAATGCACCAGTGTACCCTTTTCCCCATATCCTCACCAGCACTTGTTGTTGTTTGACTTCATAATTGCTGCCTTTCTTACTGGGGTGAAATGGTACCTTAGGGTGGTTTTAATTTGCATTTCTCTGATTGCTAGTGATGGTGAGCATTTTTTCATGTATTTGCTGATTGATTGTATATCCTCCTCTGAGAAGTGTCTATTCAAATCCTTGGCCCATTTGTTTATTGGGTTGTTTGTTTTCTTATTGTTCAATTTTTTGAGTTATTTGTATACTCTGGAGATAGGGCTCTATCTGAGGTGTGAGGGGTAAAAATTTGTTCCCAGGATGTAGGCTCCCTATTTACCTCTCTTATTGTTTCTCTTGCTGAGAAAAAAAAAAAAACTCTTTAGTTTGAGTAAGTCCCATTTGTTGATTCTTGATTTTAACTCTTGAGCTACAGGTGTCCTATTAAGGAATTTGGAGCCCGCCTCCACAAGGTGAAGATTAGAGCCAACTTTTTCTTCTATTAGACGCAGAGTTTCTGGTTTGAGTCCTAGCTCCTTAATCCATTTTGAGTTAACTTTTGTGAATGGTGAGAGACAGGGATTCAATTTCATTTTGTTGCATATGGATTTCCAGTTCTCCCAGCACCATTTGTTGAAGATGCTGTCCTTTCTCCATTGCATGCTTTTATCACCTTTGTCTAATATAAGGTAGTTGTAATTTTGTGGATTGTTTTCTATGTCCTTTATTCTCTACCATTGTTCTACTCCCCTATTTCGGTACCAGTACCATGCTGTTTTTGTTACTATTGCTCTGTAGTATAGTTTAAAATCTGATATTGCTATACTGCCTGATTCACTCTTCCTGCTTAGGATTGCTTTTGCTATTCTGGGTCTCCTATTTTTCCAGATGAATTTCATGATTGCTTTTTCTATTTCTGCTAGAAATACCGTTGGGATTTTGATTGGCATTGCATTAAACCTGTAGAGTACTACTGGTAATATCACCATTTTAATGATGTTGATTCTGCCTACCCATGAACAAAGTATATCTTTCCATCTTCTAAGGCCTTCTTCTATTTCTCTCTTTAGGATTCTGTAGTTTTCATTGTATAGGTCCTTCACTTCTTTTGTTAGGTTGATTCCCAAGTATTTCTTTCTTTTTTTTTTTTTTTTTTTTGAGGATATTGTGAATGGGGTGGTTGTTCTCATTTTCATTTCAGTGGATTTGTCACTGATATACAGGAATGCCTTTGATTTATGCGTGTTGATTTTATATCCTGCCACTTTGCTGAATTAATTTACTAGCTCTAGAAGTTTCTGGGTAGAACCTTTGGGTCTTCTAGGTATAGGATCATGTCACCGGCAAACAGTGATAATTTAAGTTCCTCTTTTCCTATCTTTATGCCTTTAATTTCTTTCGTCTGTCTAATTGCTCTGGCCAGTGTTTCGAGAACTATGTTGAATAGAAGTGGTGAGAGACGGCATCCCTGTCTTGTTCCAGATTTTAGAGGGAATGCCTTCAGTTTTTCTCCATTTAGAATGATGCTAGCCTGAGGCTTAGCATAGATAGCTTTTACAATGTTGAGATAAGTTCCTGTTATCCCTAATTTTTCTAGTGTTTTGAACATAAAGGGATGCTGTACTTTGTTGAATGCTTTCTCTGCATCTATGGAGATGATCATATGCTTCTTATCTTTAAGTCTATTGATGTGGTGAATAACATTTATTGATTTCCATATGTTGAACCAGCCTTGCATCCCAGGTATGAATCCTACTTGATCATGGTGCATAATCTTTTTGATATGTTTTTGTATCCGATTTGCCAGAATTTTATTGAGGATTTTTGCATCTATGTTCATTAGAGATGTTGGCCTGTAGTTTTCTTTCTTTGAAGTGTCTTTGTCTGGTTTCGGAATCAGGGTGATGTTGGCCTTGTAGAATGAATTTGGAAGAGCTCCCTCTTTTTGCATTTCCTGAAATAGCTTGAAAAGTATTGTTATTAGTTCTTCTTTAAAGGTTTTGTAAAACTCTGCTGTATACCCATCCGGTCCTGGGGTTTTCTTGGTTGGTAGTCTTTTGATGGCTTCTTCTATTTTCTCCTTTGCTATTGGTCTGTTTAAGTTGCGTGTATCCTCTTGACTCAATATGGGTAAATCATATGACTTAAGAAATTTATCTATGTCTTCACTTTCCTCTATTTTATTGGAATATAAGGTTTCAAAATAATTTCTAATTATCTTCTGTATTTCTGTGGTGTCTGTTTTGATATTGCCTTTTTCATCCCATATACTGGTAATTTGAGTTCTCTCTCTTCTTCTCATCATTAGCCTGGTTAAGGGTCTGTTGATCTTATTTATTTTTTCAAAAAACCTACTTTTAGTTTTGTCAATTTTTTCAATTGTTTCTTTTGTTTCAATTTTATTGATTTCAGCTCTGATTTTAATTATTTCTTGTCTTCTACTACATTTGCTGTTGTTTTGCTCTTCTTTTTCTAGGGTTTTGAGATGAAGTGTGAGATCATTTATTTGTTGGTTTTTTCTTTTTTTGTGGAATGAACTCCAAGCAATAAATTTTCCTCTTAAAACTGCTTTCATTGTGTCCCATAGAATCCGATATGTTGTGTCTGTGTTTTCATTTATCTCTAAGAATTTTTTGATTTCCTCCTTATGTCTTCTGTAGCCCATTGATCATTCAGTAACATATTCTTAATTCTCCAAGTGATGCAGGATTTTTCCTTCCTTCTTTTATCATTGATTTCCAGTTTCATTCCATTATGATCGGATAGGCTGCATGATATTATCTCCACTCCTTTATAAATTCTAAGAGTTGCCCAATGGCATAGTATATGGTCTATTTTTGAGAAGGTTCCATGTGCTGCTGAGAAAAAAGTATATTTGCTTGATGATGGTTGATATATTCTATATATGTCAGTTAAGTCTGGGTTCTTGGTTGTGTTATTGAGTTCTATGGTTTCTTTATTCAACTTTTGTTTGAAAGATCTGTCCAATGGTGAGAGAGGTGTGTTGAAGTCAACCATAATTATTGTGTTGTGGTCTGTTTGTCTCTTGAACCTCAGGAGAGTTTGTATTCTTTCATTGTTTGGATTTGCTGTCTAATGACTTCTTTAAGATTCCATTCCATCTGAGTAAGGTATGCCTTGAGTTCTTTATCTGACCATTTTTCCGATGCCTCTAGGTTCTCCTGTAAATTTAAGCTATCCTGCATTGTTTGTAATCCTTTTTTCCCTTGTTTTTTTCATGGTGCTCACTTTACTTTCCAATTCTATTTGACTGCTGTGTTTCTGTTTTCTCCTATAAATTTGTTTTGGTTTTGTTTATCTTCAGTATCTCTCTTTTGTGATGGGAGACTATGTCTAGAGATGTTGGGTTTTATTGTAATTTAAAGCCAATTCATTCGTTTCATAAAAGGCATATGGATTCTGAAGGTGTATAGCGATCCGCGGTTTGGTCTTAAGACTTTATGTTTAGGTTGGGTGCTGAGATGGTATGGAGGTTGGTATGTCTTGGCTACCTTGGAAGATTGCTCTACTGAAGGGGGATATTAACAGGCGAATGGACCAGGGTATTTGGTGGTGGCTAGGGACTTAGGATCCCTTTATATAGCCTCGAAACATTCACCTATTTGCATTTAGAAAATTACATGTAATGAAAGTCGTAATGCTTGGGATGAAAGGTAGGGGAAGGGGAAGGAAGAAGTCCTTAAGGAGAAAGAGGGAGAACAAAATAGGTAGAATACAATAAAATGGTATTTTGAACATAAAGGGGTGCATTTTGTCAAATGCTTTCTCTGTATCTATTGAGATGATCATAGGATTTTTGTCTTTGATTCTACTGATGCGATGAATTACATTTATTGATTTCTGTATGTTGAACCAACTTGCATATCTGGGATAAACCCTACTTGATTATGGCACACTATCTTTTTGATATGATTTTGTATTCCATTTGCCAGTATTTTATTGAGAATTTTTTCATCTATGTTCATTAGAGATATTGGTCTGAAGTTTTCTTTCTGTGATGAGTCTTTGTCTGGTTTTGGAATCAGGGTGATATTGGCATCATGGAATGTGTTTGGAAGTGTTCCCTCTTTTTCTATTTCATGAAATAGTTTGAGAAGCATTGTTGTGATCTCTTATTTATAGAGCTTGTAGAACTCAGTTGTGCATCCATCCGATTCTGGGCTTTTTGGGGGGTTGGTAGGCTACTGATAGCATTCTTTATTTTGTTGCTTGAAATTTATCTGTTTAAATTGTGTATGGTGGGGTTAAGTAGAGGAGCATCTGTGATGCCAACTGGGCAGAGCTCAGGAGGCAGTTGAACATTTCTCATATGAACTGCTATGGGAACTTCCTTTTCAATGTATGGAAGAATGGCAATATAAATAAGTTAGTTAAGAAGAGAGGTGAGACTGGGTGAATCAGTGTCGCCTGTTAATTTTTTGGAAAAAAAGTTTTAACCATTAACACATAATCAAACTTCCTATCTCCTAAATACATTAGAAATATTCAGTTAATCATGGCAAAATTGACAATAAAATTTCGTTCTAGTTGGAGTCAGACCTCTTTACATCTTTGGACTAGTTTTGTTTTCACCTTGTTCTACAAATGTTTCTATTTCTGGATCCAAGATTGTGGGCCAGAGGGAGGCAGCATTCTGCATTGCCCTGTGACCTGGGATGCAAGTAGTGAGACTGCTGCTTCTCTGCAACCTTATTCCTGCCCCCTGCACTTGTCAGGGCTCCAACTACTCACCTCAGGGTCACAACTACTCACCCAGGCAGGGCAACCAGGTACCCAAGTGAGACCATAGGCAGCTCCAACAGCACCTTCAAAGAACTTTTGGCCACCTAGGTGAGCAGAAAGCACACATGCTGCTCCCATGGAGAACACCTGGAAGCTTCCCATGAGTAGAAATAGCAGTCACTATCCCCATGTGAACCCCATCTACCAACGTGGGGTTTCCCCCCAGTCACCACCATCTTGGGCCTCTGCAGCAGTGGACACAGTCCCTTATGTGCAGTAGTCTGCCTGCAACCAGGAACTTCACACAGGCTCTGAAGTCAGCCGACACTGTTGGTCACTGAACTCAGCTTCCAACACCATCTCCTGGCTCCCCCACCCGACCTGACACCCCACTGCTGAATCCAGGAGCCTCCATCTTGGGTCACCTTCATCACCATCCTCCACGTACCCAGTTTCTAACTCCCCCCTCTCCAGCAGCCACTAACCTGGCACAGGGACACTCTGATTACCTTCACCACCCTGAGGGTGGAGATACCAGCTAACAACAGAGGACACCACCTACCAGATGAGAAGGGAAGCAGGAAAGATACCAATTGCCAAGCAAAACAAGCCCTGTGTCTTCCTTCAAGGTTTTTTTCCTTCTCTCCCCTCTCCTGTCTCCTGCCCTCACATCCCCAACATGTGTGAAGCCAAGTACATTGCATGAATTAGGATTTTGAGGACTGGGATGTCTGAATAGTATATTTGAGTTGTGTTGTACATTCTTTTTACATTTTTTTCTTTCTCTATTCTGCCACCAATTTCTGGTATTTTAACTTTTTAAAATTTTTCTTGATATATATGTCTGTTTGTTTTATATACTCTACTGTCTTCCCACTTTCTTGTCTGATCTATATAGCCACTAGGTATTTTGTTTTCACTTTTTATTTTTGTAAATTATGATAAAAGATGAATCAAAAGTTTTCAGCTCAAGTAAGGTGAAATCGAAGAAGAGAAAAAAGTAGATTACATAGCAAATAGTTCTGACACCTGCAATTTCGAAAAAAGTTGAGAACATTTTATCAAAATTAAATTAATTTTATTAAAATTCATATTAAATTACATAATGAATATTAAATAATTTTATTTATATTAAAATTTACTAAAATTAATTTTTAAACTAATCTTTAAAAATTAAATAAATTTTTAAATGCAAATCATTAATTTTATTAAATTAATCAATAAAATCAATTAATAAAATGAATTAAATTAATGAAATCAATTAAATTCATAATTAAATTAATTAATAAAATAAATTAGTGAAATTAATCCATAATAAACTATAATGTGATTTATTTTAAATAATTTAATTTATATTAAATTTTATTTGAATCAATTTTAATAAAAATGTTCTTAATGGTTTTAGAAATTACAGGTGTCAGAGAAGCATTTGCTACATAATCTGCTTTTTCACTTCTCTGATATCACCTGACTTAACCTAGAAACTTTTGACTTATTTTTTACCTTAATTTACCAAAATAAGAAAGGATTTAACTACCCCTTTGTTAACTTTTTTGTCTTTCAAAACTTTGTAATGTTTTTTTCTCTATCCCAATTTTTTTCCTTGATCAAATGTTGTTAAAAATGTGTTTATCAGCATTCCTGAAGGGCCCAGCAAAGTATGTAAACTGTCCAGATACTTAATGATACATTCTTACAAATTAAAAAGGATGCATGTGATTATACTTTGGGTCTGACTGACAAATGTCCTCTTCCTTCTGGACATATTTAACATCTAGAAAACAAAATGAACGTCAATTTCGTTTATAGAATGAAGTAAAATAAATAGGTTTCATGGTATTTGGATTAAAAGAATCTTAGAATTTATCCACTAAACTTCATGCTCAGGCCCTCCCACTATAATTTTCTTGTAGTAGTTAAACAGTGTTTTCTTTTATAAACTAAAGAATTCACAACTTTTCTACATCATATTTTATTTTCAGCTAGCCCAAATTCTGAGGTATGTATCTTTTTCATATGGGTTTCATATGGGTTGGATTTTTCTTCTAATCTGTCTGTTATATAAATGTATCATTTTTATCTTAATATAATTAAATGTAACAAATATAATCCTAAAAAGGGGGGTTGGAGCTATGGCTATTATTGCTATTGATTACCTGATAGCATTAGAACAAAATATCACATGAAAAACAGGACTATGGTAAACAAAGAAAAATTTATTTTAAAATAGTGCTACAGCAAACAAACACACACTAAAAATGGGGAGGGGGAGACAAAATACCTGGTACTTCTATGTGTTAACTTTTTTCTTTGTCCCTACAAATACACCACTTCTTTTTCAAAAGTCCCTTTATAAAAAAGAACAGAGTGTTTATTTCTTCTTTAAAGTGCTAACTCATCTCTGGCTTGAGAATCACTTTGAATTGCTTCAAAGGTCCTTTAGTACAACCCTGGCGCTATTGTCTGGCGACACTGGCAATGGTGTAAAGGTGGGCATGAAGTATGCGATGGGATTCAAAAGGAGATTCCCAGGTCCACCAGGTCCAAGTCCATCTAGGCTAATCAGTGGCACAGCCACAGAACTCGGTGCCAAGAATGGATTCACAGCCTCTCTTTTACCAGCTCTGAATTCTGCTGCGTCTCTCACACTTCTTGGTACATTGGCACGTTCCTTTCTCCTTCCTCTGGAGTCTAGACACTTCATGGCACGGGCAGAAAGTTTTGGTGATGGAATGGATGAATGAGATTCTGTTTCCAGAAATTGGACAAAAAGTTCTGAAAAAGAACTGTTCAGCCCAGGTTGCTCATTTGGCGTCAAAGGTGTGTTGGGGACACATTGGGATCCTCCTGCAAGCCATCCCGTCATCCGCTTAGTAACACCACCATTATATCCATTCAACAACTGCTCCATTTCCTCCTTTTGAATGCCCAGGATGCTTCCCATTAACCTTAACACTTTGGGACGCTGATTTTTCGGTGTCTGGAAATGCCCAATGAATAGGTTTCTCATTAGGGCTTTGTCCACTTTTCCTTCTGTGCCATTTTCTGAGTTAATCCATTTCTTTTGGGCATCATCCAATATTTCACATGGGAGCTCACTTTGTTCAATCTGTTTTTCCTTTTGATGTAACTCTTGTGTAAGTCTGGTTGCTGAATCCAACATATGGTTGGCTTTATCCAAGCGTTCCTATAATAACAATGCCTCTCTTTCTAGATTTTCTGCCGTTTCCTTCCATTCGGTGGTATGTTGTCTTTCCTTTTCTAATTCAGTGGAATACATAGCTTTTTCTTCTTGTTGGGAATGCTCTAGAACCTTTTGCAGGTTAATGAGTAACAGTGCATACTGCTTTCCTTGTTCCTGGTAGAGAGAAAGCTGCAGTGCGTTCTCTTCCCTCTCTTGGGAGAGGAAATGCACCTGTTTTTGCAGGGACTCGACCTGCACACTGGCTTGATGACTTGCATTAGAAGAGGAGAGCAGCTTTTCCTCCAATAGTGTGACTTTCTCTCTCAGGTTCCTCTCTCTCTTCTCTGCAGCCCCAATTTCCCGGCTGTAAGAATCTTCTGATTCTAGAAGATGGCTCCTCAGGCTTTGTACCTCCTGCTTCAAGTGTAATTCTTTGTCACGTAAGTGTTGAACCTCTTGCTCTAAGGTCCGGTTTGCCATCTGTTGGTGCTTTAGAGA
The DNA here is from genome assembly GCF_048772815.1 of Callospermophilus lateralis. Lineage (NCBI taxonomy): Eukaryota > Metazoa > Chordata > Mammalia > Rodentia > Sciuridae > Callospermophilus > Callospermophilus lateralis. The sequence continues at coordinate 101,033,044 of NC_135305.1, forward strand.
CAAGGTGACTTGGTCTCTCTCCTGCTGAAACAGGATGGTCTTCTCCTGCATGGATTCAACTGTTTTCAAAAGCTGACTGAAGTCCTCAGCCTTGCCATCTTCTTTTTCTAGTAACAGCTGCTCAAAGGCAAGAGCTTGCTCCTTCATGGACTGGCACTCGTACTCTTGTTCTAGCAGGATCACAGAGAACTTCAAGTTGGTCTCTTGTAATGCTTGATACTCCATTTCCTTTTCTTGGGATCTTTCTATCATTTTTTCATTTTCCCCTTTGAGTTGAGAAATGACCATTTCTAAAATTAATATCCTCTCTTTTATATTTGTTATTGCTTGCCTTAACAACTCGTTTTCACTCACTTTGTCAGTGAGCTTTTCATTGGAAGAAAGTAACTGATCACTTTTGGCTTGGATGAATAGGTCTTTTTCCTTCAGTAAAGTTTTTAACACATCTTGTTCTTCCTTGAGCTGTTTAATTTTGGAATCCATTTCTTCATGTTCTTTGCTTTCTCTCTCTGTGGTCGCATCAATTGCATCAGACAACCTGTGGTTATTTTCCTGGAGCATCCTAATGATGGCCTCTTTTTCTTGCAGTGATTGTCTCAGCTCTTGGACCTCTGCTGACTGGGAGGTACGTGATAATGCAGCCAAGAGCTGGGGTGGAATCATATCAAGTTTTCCTGAATAAGTTTTAGCCTGAAGAGCTTGTTGCGGGATAGCTTGAGTGAGTTTTCCAACTTCATCTTCAGGCAGCTTATCAATCTGGTTGGTTAAAGATCTATTCTTTTCTTTTGCAAGTTGAATTTCAAGTTCCTGTTCTTGGATTCTTTTTACTCCTTTTTCAGTTTCACAGTGATACAGGTGGTGTTTGTCACTTCTGTTTTCTATATGAAGACTTTTAACTTTTGTTTTTTGAAAACTATCAGAATTGTCTGCTGGAGTATTGTGTGTGTCTTCCTGCAACTGGGCTTTTATTTGTTCACTGGTTTTCTGCACATTCCCAATTTCCTCCTTTCTGCTCCATCACAGAAGGCTGCAATTGACTACATTGCCGCTTCAAGGTTTCACACTGTTCCATTATTTGTTGTTTTTCCACACTGAGCTGCTCTTTTTCTCTCCTCAAGACCTCTGTGTCATTTTGTGCCAAAGATAATTGTTCATTTATGTCTTTTAGTTGATCCTCAAGTTCTTCGATCTTCCTGGCAGACTAGATTTTCAGTTTGTAGAACCTGAATCGCGTTTTTCAAGTCACAGATTTTAGACTCATCAGTTACTGTTACTCCCGAGTCACCTTGCTGTAACTGATTTTCAAGTTTTTTAATTCTTTCTTCAGAGTCATTTAGTTCCTCTCGATACTGGCGACTCATCTCTGTCAGTTTCTGTTGATGTACATTCTGCAAAACTGCAATTTCATCTTGATGATTATCAAGGTCTTGATTTCGGTTTTGTTCAAGTAGCTTAATAGTATTTTGTAGTTGGCAGATTTCACTTTGATCTGAATTATGTGTTGCCTGTGCCTGAGCAATAGCGCTCCAACGGCCAACTTCGAATTCGAGTCTTGAAACTTGAATTGACAGCCTGTTGATTTCTTGTTGTGCTGAAATGATGTCACTGAAGTCCATGTCATCACCGGGAAAGGCAGTGGTTGATGGTACACCACCAGCTCCTGAATGCAGTGGTTGGGCAGCTGACTTCAGTTGCAACAACTCATCCTCTAGTACAAACTGTCTTGCTTTCAGTTGCCTGATTTCGACTTCTTTCTGTGCCAGTTGATTTCGGTAATCTGCAGATTGATGTTGGATCTGTAGCTCGGAAGCTGCATACCTTTCTTCCAGGTCAGTACAATAGTTTTTAAGTCTTTCATTGTCATATCTGATCATCCATTTGGTATCTTCAATGTTCTTTCTCCAATAACTAGGGAAACCTGCTTCTACATCCTCGAAATCGTCGAGAACCTTGTCTTCGGTGACGTTGGACTTATGGCCCATGAAGGAAGCCAAGCTATCCCCCACCTGACCCAAGGAGTGGCCCAAACTGGAGCCTAGGCCTCTAAACCAGGATGACATCTGCCCAATTTCAGTGAGCCATCAGACCCACTCTGAAAACCACCTCTGTCTGTATCCACCTCTGAAAACCACCTCTGTCTCTATCCACCTCTGAAAACCACCTCTGTCTCTATCCACCTCTGAAAACCACCTCTGTCTCTATCCACCTCTGCTCTGAAACTCCTGGAATGCTGGGGGGGGTCAATTATGACCCAAACACTCAGAGTTCCACGAAGGGTGGGGCTCATGCCAACAATTGCTTTCTGCCTAGAAATGCAGAGGCCTGGCCTGGGCTTGTACCAGGGACTTGCAACCAGTGGCCCAGTAACCCCCGTGGTACCTGGGCTCCTTCTCACTTTCCACCCTCGGGCTTGGGTGACTTCTAGCCCAGTGTTAGCAATTTTCCCCAGCTGGCGGGATTCCCTTGCTGCCTGGGCGCTGGCTGCCATATTATCCCTACCTCATTCTTAATGATAATAAACTTTCCCACAAAGATCAGGAACAATCAAGGGTATCCTCTCCTACTACTTCTTTTTAACATCGTGCTGAGTTCCTAGCTAATGTCCTAAGTCAAGAAAATGAAATTAAAGACATAGCGGAATGGGAAGAAAGATAAATATGCTAGTAAGGTGTCTTCTACTTAGGGACCATCTTATAATTTTTACCTTATTCTATGTTGGTAATTAATATCTTTACAGCAAAGGAAGGTTACATTCAATTTCTTCAGGTATTAAATCAGTTTTGACCCCTTCCTAACATGTTGAGCTCCCATAACTTGATATATGAGGAAGGTGTCAAAACTGATATATATATATATGTAGTTTTAGATGGACACAATACCTTTTTTGTTGTTGTTGTTCATTGTTGAATATCGAACTCAGTGCTTCATGTATACCAGGTGAGCACTATAAAACTGAGCCCCAGCCCCAACCCCAAAACTGATTTTTTTTTAATGGGTTGGGAGTATATCTCAGTGGTAGAACACTTGCCTACTAGGTATGCAGTCCTGGGTTTATTCCCCAACACTAAAAAGATGATTTTTATTATTGATTTTATTTTTTTAATACATGACAGTGGAAACTGTGTAATAAGAATTAGAATTCTTATTATACATATAGAGCACAATTTTTTATATCTGTTTGTATATAAAGTATGGTCATACCAATTCGTGTCTTCATACATGTACTTTGGATAAGGATGTGTATCACATTTCACCATAATTGCTACCCCCCCTGCTTCCTCCCTTCCCCTCCCACCACTCTGGCCTATCTAGATTTCCTCTATTTTTCCATGCATCCCCTCCCTACACCACTATTGTCAGTTACCTTATACCAGAGAAAACATTCAGCATCCAGGAATGGCTAACTTCACTTAGCATTATTTTCTCCAACGCCATCCATTTACCTGCAAATGCCATGATTATATATAGATTATAAATAAATTATGAAATGTATTGGATACTTTCCATCTTAACCACACTGAATTTAAGAATGTAAATGCAGATTCCCAAATCAAACCATCACCAATTAACAGGGAAAGGGTTCATTAGTACTGGGCTAGGGAGAATGATATTGGAAATCAGAGACTCCTTTTCCACATTTATGCCTTGTAATTCTAATGTGCTTTTGTTATTTGTACATTGAGATGTTCTTGCTACAAGATCCGACTTGATTTATTTATAAGACTAGGACTTATATTACTTAGACTTATTTATGAGACTGGGATTTCTAATTTTTTAGTAAAATAAATCCCAATATTATTTCTTTATTTATTTACTTTAAGCATAGCTTTTAAGCTATAATTTTAAAGCAGATGTATACAGAAAATGTTGGTTTCCTCCTCTTTTCTCTGAAATATCAGGCTGTCTGCTTTACCTGCTAACCTGGGAAAGCCTGTGGAGTGCTGATGCTCTCTGCTCTGTCCTGTGCATCCTGTGGTTACAGGCAACATGTAGTGTGTGCTCTGGTGTGGAGTGGCATGGCACTGCCCTGGCATATAGAGCTGGCCCATCCAGTGTTGAAACCTAGGGGCAGGCATAACCAAGTCTTCTATCCATGAGAAGTCTCACATCCCAATGGTCATGCAGACCAATGTGCCCTGAGTCAATCTGTGTAAAGTACTGAGAGTACTGCTGGGCATGTGGTGAGTGGCCAAGGGATGTGATGTGTTTTGGTGCCAGCATTGTCAGTGGATGCCTGAAACCCTGTGTTGTGGATGATTCTGAGTGTGTGTTTGGTTGGAAAGAAGGCTGGAATCTCAACTGTGATCTTTGCACAGCATGCGATGAACATTGGCCACCCAACAGCTAGTTGAGTCATTTCCATTCAGGGACAAAGGAGATGGGACCCAGGCAGGAAATGACCACCTCTTAGACAACATAACCACTCTATAACTGGGCAGGAACTTGTTTCTCATCCCTTAGATGGCCCACTTGGGTTGTCTTCCATTTGTGGTTCACAGTTTGCTGGACGTATTGGTTATTATAATGTGGGACAATATCAACAAGGACATTTGACATGAGCATAGGAATGCAGTGTATCATTCGAGATGAGCACAGTTTGAGTTTGCTGTTTCTAATCATGGGTGGGAATGTTGATGGTTCCTGAGTTTCCATTTTTCTCTTATTCTCAATGAACACAATCCTCTTTTTATTTAGGTACAATGTCCCAGTTAATAGTAACTTTTTGTTACTTCCTTCCAGCTGAATGTGATGGATGCCATTAGGTGGAACTTTTAGAAATTTTCTCAAAGAGCAGGTCATATGCTTTTTTGCCTTCACTCCTTCTTTGTATGTGGAATATCAATATAATGGCTAAGCTCCAGCAGCCATTTTGGACTGTAAGACACATTAGAAGATAAAAGGCATGTTCTAAAGAGAGAAGGTACTAGTTTTCAGGTAAAATTGTGGAGGTAGCCCATTGTCCCCAGACTTCTTTATTTGGGAGAGAAATTAATCTGTACTTTTTGGAAACTATTTATTTGGATTTTCTGGGTTTTTTAAAATCCACATCTAATATTTGTTGAATTCTTTAGTCTAGAAAAATGCTTAGCCTAAGAGTCAACCAGGAGAGGTACTAACCTTTTATCTATCCTCCTTTCTCAGCTCATTCTGACACACAGAAAAAGGAGGCTGAATGATAACCACAATTCAGGAATCCCCACAAAACTGGCATTTGGTCAGTTTATGTTATCATGAGATTAGATAAGCCTTTTTTATCTCTGAGCCCAGTTTTCTTTTCTTGGGAGGTGTGGACTGTCACAGCTATCAGGAAGGGTTCTTAGGAGTCTTAACTGAGAAAAATACAGGATACAATGCAACTCTTCCCATATATGTGTTATAAATATCATCTCCATTTGGCTAGTGAGAAAACAAACACAGGCAGGAATTGACCTGTGGAAATTCATACAATGAAGAGAGCATGGTACTAGCACTGGTCTGCTCCCCACAAGCTGCCTCCAAGCTTTCTTAATCCTCAACAAACCTGGATCCTGCTATGGAATCCCATACTTCACATTTTTAAGGATTTTTCCCAGATGTGTCCTGGGTCAAGATGCACAAGCCTGCCAGCCACCAGAAACGCCAGGAACATCCCGAAGCTATCACATATTTATTTGGTTCAGCCCTCAAGAATCTCCCCAAGTCCATATTTAGGACACATCGAGTTCCTTCAATAGCTCCTCCTTCCTTCTGTTCCTGAAGAGGTGCAGATGGCCAATTTTCCCCCTCATCCCTCTCCTAGGAATGCCACTCACTCCTCCCATGACAGTGTGCAGGGTTGAGGATGAGTTTTGATGTCATCATCTGTTTTGGAAGCAGAATTGGATCTCTCAGTGTCAAGAACTGGATGGGTGTGTAGGCATGAAGCCGGTCACACAATGTCTGTTTCTAAGTGACTCTTTCTGCAGCTGGGAACGTGGGCTGGAGTACCAAACATACATAGTTTGATCCATGGACCTGAACTTTGGTCCTGATCTTGATTGTCTAGACAGCACACATCTGGCTTCTATAGTGTTTGCTATATTTTTCTTGCCACCACCAAACCCTTGTCATAATTTCCATGATGGTTCTTGGTCCATCTGCGGGGCTGCAATGTACTTGCGGATGACTGATGTTGCGAGATCCACTGGCCCCATCCGTTTCCCCATGTGGCCCTGGGCTCAGAGTCATCTCCCGGGCGATGGCTTGCAGGTGTGGTGTCTGGGCTGCCCTGGTATCTTCCTTTGTGGTAGTCCCCAGGCACATCCTCACCTCCCGTCTGTGTCAACACCTGCATTGTCACACCGTGGATGAAAAGGGCGAGGAGGGTACTCTAGACAGAGAAGCAATTCTGTAGATCTGAGCAAAATGTGTTTGCCAAACCAAAACAACCCCCTCAGAATCTTTAGGAAATTGGTTCCAGGATCCCTATGGATACCAAATCTGCAATGTTCAAATCCCTTCTATAAAATGGCATAGTATGTGTGCATCGCCCTGGCATATCTGCCTGCGTACTTGATTTATCTCTACGTTACTTGCAGTATCCAACACAGCATCTATGTACCACTTTAGTCACATGGATTCATCCTAGTGCCCAATGTGCAGCAAAAAATTCAAGTTTTGCTTTGTGTAATTTTCTGGGCATTTAAAAAAGATGTTTTTAATTTGTTGTCAGTTAAATTTATAGATGCGAAACCTGAGGACAAAGCAGCAACTATATTCTGCTCGTGTGGGTCTTATTCAGTTGACAGTACCAGGCACCAGACACATTGCTGAGTATCAGCTAGTCATACGTCATGATGCTCAGTCCCAATTCTCACCCTGGGCTCTGGCAGGCAGTATTGTCTTCTGGATGATGAAATTGCCTTTCGAAAGGTGTAGAGGAGTACTCGGACTGTTCCACTGAATGCAAGTGAAAGTCAGTATTTTTTTCTTTATCATCTATTCACATGTCATCATTTGTAGGTGGCTAGCTCATGCATCTCACCTTTTCTTTAGATGTGTTGCTGTTTCTCACATGGTTTTGGAAGAGGCTTCAGGGGACATCCACCTTCGTCTCTGAGTGTGTTGCTCAGAATTCACTAAGTATGACACAGATCTTTTATCAATGTTTATAGTGGTTTTGGTGCATGGAATATTTTTACTTATGTGTGACACAGATCTTTTATCATTGTTTACAGTGGTTTTGGTGCATGGAATATTTTTACTTATGTGTTCAAATGATTTAATTATTATTGTTGTTGTTATTATTATTATTATTGCAATGCTGAGGATCAAACCAAGGGCCTTTCACATGCTGGGGGAAAGTGCTCTACCACTGAGCTATACTACAATATCAATGTATCATTTTAAAAATGGTTTCTGCTTTATTATTAGATGTGGACATTTCATTGTTTCCTCAGATGTGTTTTTATTTTGTTGTAAATGATAACATCATTTAACCAAATGAAAACTAGGTTTTTAAGTTTTTTATTCTTATTGTCTTATAATAACTTTTAAGGAAATCTTGATACTTTTGTAAGATGTCAACATTCCCAAATTTTTACACCTCCCTAAGTTAGTGAGGGTAATTCTGTGACTATCAGAAAGAAGAGAACATTTCATCAAACTTTCAGTAACATAATCTTTGCAATTTTCTGACTTTGGACTCAGGACTAGGTTCTGGGACCTGATGCCAGTAGCCGAATATATAGACTAGCTGTTTACCTTCTGAAACTGAAATTCCCACCTGCATAGGGGGATTAATATTAGAATTCAGTGGGCTGGGCACAGTGCTGCATGCCTGTAATCCCAGCAGTTCAAGAGGCTGAAGCAGGAGGATCAAAAGTTCAAAGCCAGCCTCAGAAACTTAGTGAGGCTTTAAGCAACTTAGATAGACCCTGTCTCAAAATAAGAAATAAACATTATCTGGGGATGCTGCTCAGTGGTTAAGCACACCTGGGCCCTGGGGTTTAATCCCTGGTACCAAAAACAAAACAAAACAAAAAGAATTCAGTGGGATAAAATATGTGAAGTTTTGAGTGCAATGCCAGGCACACAGTAAGGCCAATGTAATAATTCTATTTCTGTTTCCTCTGGGAAAAATATTATGTTGAAACCTCCCTATAAATTTGTGCCTGAGTAGGAGACTTGTACTTGACTTGTGCTGGGCACATGGCAGGTAACAGTTTTTCATAATGTTTGGTGAGATGATAGAATAAATTAAATTTGCCAAAATGTGCATTCCACTGTCTATTGAAAGTGTAGATAACATGAGCAAAGCTGAGTTTATATCTGGAGTGGACACCAACTTTTTTTTTTTTTTTTTACTTTCATTAATATTAAAAAAAAATGAAGGTGGTTCAAAACTGCCCAGGATGTACACCCATTGATGCTTTATTTTTGGGGGGGGGACGGGGGTACTGGGGATTGAACTCAGGGGCATTCAACCACTAAGCCACATCCCCAGCCCAATTTTGAATTTTATTTAGAGACAGGGTCTCACTGAGTTGCTCAGCGCCTTGATTTTTCCTGAGGCTGGCTTTGAACTCGGGATCCTCCTGTCTCAGCCTCCTGAGCTGCTGGGATTATAGGCATTGATGCTTTCTTGATGTGGCAGGCTTTGGGTTGTGTCGGGGGTGGCTACACTCACCCTGGGCTCTTCCTAGTAGGATAGAGAGTCACCAAAGTTGACCTGTGAACTTTTGAAATATCACAATGGCCAGGAGACTGCTCTGTTTTCATTTGTCTTTAAAAAAAAAAAAAAAGAGTAGAAAGCAAAATCACAAAAGAGTTCATAATGATGACATTGAAGAAATAGTGTCAGGCCCCTGTGGAGTTCTTAGGTGAAGCAGGCTATCACGGGTGAATTCAAGTGCATATTTAGTTATATGAACAATGAAGGCCAAAAAACTGCTTTGCATGAGGCATCAAGTGTGTTGCTGAAGATGAAAAGTAATCTCAAAGCCCTTTCCCTTGGAGAACTCTTAGCCTAGCTAAGGAGAAAGGTGCAAATAAACACCTGTGAGCTGCGAGCCCACCCACCCTACAGGTGTGCAGGAGGCAGGAGAAGAGGCTGGGCCCATGAACAAACCTAACGGGAGTTTGTGAGGCTGACTCCTCGGGTCCTCTAGCTGCATGTCAGCAAAGTGGGACTATCCTGATAAACATAAAGGTGAAATGACATGATTATAGGAATCTTTCTGGGCTATGCTTTGAAACTCCAGATTTATCAATACCTGTCTTCTTTCTTCTTCCAACTTATTCAAGTCTCACCATTGACTTCTCAGCAGCAGAGGCCACTGGGGTGTGGGGCTGCTCAGTGTGTGGGAATGGGCATGCTCGCCACTTCCTTTGAGGTGACTCACCATGAACACCCACAATAGAAGGCCTCGAGGAGGTCCACAGCTCAATTTAGCATCGTTTCAACTAAGATGTCTGGAGCTCATTTTACCCTTGCCTTCTCTTTCCAGGAAACATTTTTTCTTCCCATGACGTACATTTTATAAAAAACGACCATCCCAGTCAGCCTGTGTAAATGAATAACAACATTCTTTTTTTTTTTTCCTTTTTAATCAATGTGTGCATAATTTCTAGAATGTCAGTCAAGGAATGACTGCTGCTCAGACATACCTTGTGGCACTGGGAAGAGGATCCAGGTGTTGGAGGAGGGATGACCCACAGAAGCTATAAGGGAATTTCAGGGCTCCAAGCCTGTGGTTTCATCTGCGTCTAGTGCAAGTTCAGTGTTTCTGGGATACAAGGCAGGGTTCCTGAAGTCATGGACGTTCCAGACAAATACCTAGAAAGTTAGAAGGCTACGCTGCTCCCCCATGGTTTCTTAGCTACCTAAGCAGAGATGCAGCAGCAGATGCATTCACACTGTAACTGAGACAGACAGCAGAAGGGGTCTGCCATCCACACGGTTTTCAACGTTACGCTGAAAATTCTTGGCAGTGAAATAAAACACACAGAAATAACCAAATCAATTGAATTCTGAGAGGAAAAGAAACATAATAATTATTATTTGCAGATGATATCCTGATCACCGTGGAGGAAATTTGAAAACTACTGCAACTAATAATTGAATGCAGTAAAATGTGGTTAGTTAAAAATAAACATACAAACATAAATGACTTCCTTATGTAGAAGTCATAATCAATTGTAAAACAAGGCAACGAAATGATGCTTCCCACAGGAATAGACAAGGATAAAACAGGTACATAAATGTCACATATATACATACGTCTCTCCAACAAGAACCAAACCAAACAACCAAAAGCAACTGAAATATTTGTTCAGTTCCATAAAACAGCCCAGACTTCTCTTCTGGGTGGGAGATGTGAGAGATGTTGGCTCTTGACCAAGGTCTGGGAAGGGGAGAGGAGCACTTTGCGTGGGCGTGGGCACATGCTGGGCGCCACCATGGGTAGGTAACCAGGAATCCAGTGCGGACACAGGAAACAATCCCCTCATCTTGCAGGGTCTCGAGCCGGGTGAAGGGATTATTTCTTTCCCCCAGCGTGAAGAATAAAACAGCATGGTTCTCACAGGGCAGTCGTATCTGATTTCTGTCCAGAGGACTGCTGTGGTTTGGAAGAGGATCTCCTGGCAGGATGGTACAGAGCCCAGGAATGGAGGACACACACTGAGGACCATCCTAGGAGGGCAAGTGGAGACAGGCGGGTGTGGGTGGGGCACTGTGTGTGCGCAGGAGGTGAGAACACGCACAGGAGCTGTGAGGGGCTCTGGGAAAAATAATGCTCTTTATTTCAGCATTACACCATATCCAATATCCAGTCAATGTATAAACTTCCAATGGATGGAAGACTTCAAGTTAGAATAAAAAAATATTTATAAAAGAACAAGAGAAAAAAATGCATGTGAATAATGTGAATAGAATCTTGAAATGAAATGGAAATATCTAAATGTTGCTCCATATCAGAAACTATGAAATTAACTACACAATTACATATTTTGAATTGACATGTTTGCATGACCACATATATTACAAAGAGAAAATTCTTTAAATATGAAGGAAAGAAACCCATTACATGTGTATGAGAATCATGGGGTAACAGAGACCACTTCCAACTTATCATTATCCATTCTCCCCTCTTCCTTCTTGGCAGAACTCCAACTTCTAGCTGAACACGTAGCTTCTGGGAAAAAAAAAAAAAAGTTTCCATTTCCTGGTCTTTTTGGCAATGATGAGTTTAATGACTCACCTCTGTCCAGTGAGAAGGCAGGATGGGAAAACTTCAGAAAAGATTCTTTTAAGAGAAAGCATACTCAACCTGCTTCTCTATATCTTTATTCCATTTCTTTTGGGTTCCTGATGTCCTGGAAGATAGGTATAATGGCTAGAGCTCTAGCAACTATGTTCATTCATGAGGTGCACTTGAAAGTAGAAGTCACAGTGTAAAGCTAGTGGTTCAGGAGGGTAGATGCCTGAGCCCCTGGAACCTCCACATGAACATTCACCTGCCTTTTCCCAGTGTTCTTTCACTTGTCAGAGAATCAAATAATGTAAATACATGCTTGCCTGATAAATTCAAAACTAGACAGAATGCAGAACAATTACTAAGAAACCATCTCTTTTTTAATTATTTTATTACTGAGAAACTTGCAAGAGGACAACTCCCAATATCGACTTTCCTGGAGGTTGCTCCATCCTTCATCAATCATTTTGTCTCTGTTGTGTATCAATCACGTAGTTGTATATCCTAACTATGTAATTGTTCAGGGGATGGCGAGAAATGGGAATAAGTGAAATGTTTGAAACAGGATATTAGGAGTTTGGTCCCTTCACTCAATAAAATGCTGCTGCTATTTAATATATCATAGAACTGAGAAACCGATCAAAGTAAGATATGAAGGTTGAAATAAAGGCTAAAAGCAAAAGATGTCCATTCTTTCAACTTCTGTTAAAATATAGCTAAGATTATTTTCACACGGCAAGGTACTCTATGCATAGTAGTACTCTCACTGTCTCTCTCTTTATCTTTCCTCCTCTCCTCTCTCTCTCCCTTCCCCTCATTCTTAGTTTTTCTCTTTCTTGTCTTTTAATAGCAAAAGTTATTGATTCAGTAGCATATATATATGTACATATATACTTATATATATATATAATTCTCTCCATTAATTGTTTCTATCTCCTAATATTTCATGCCTTACCACAATGAAACCTAATCTTTATTGTTAACCTACTTTTCACTCAAGGTCCCTGCTCTCATGGCTCTTCTGAGGGATCATTCTCTCCTCTCATCTTTCTTGCCCAATGATCTTCGGAACCCTCTGGTCACTGGTTCATCCCTGAGCATCTGTGGACCCCACTTGCCACTTGTAGATAACTCCAGCCTTGGTTTCTTCCGCAGGTTGCCTCCTGCTACCTCAACTCAGTTCAAGACTTGGATGAGGCTAGAGAAGGAAGAGGTGAACTTTCAGGCTAGTAATAAAAAAAAGACCATGGAGGTGGGCATGGTGGTACAGGCCTGTAATCCCAATGGCTCTGGAGGCTGAGGCAGGAGGATCCCAAGTTCAAAGCCAGTCTCAGTAAAAGTGAGGTGCTAAGCAATTCAGTGAGACCCTGTCTCTAAATAAAATACAAAATAGGGCTGGGGATAAGGCTTAATGGTCGAGTGCCCGTGAGTTCAGTCTCTGTTACCAAATCATCATCATCATCATCATCATCATCATCATCTCCAAAACAACAACAGCAACAAAACAAACAAAACAACAACAAAAAACAAACCCCACAAAGAAAACAAAAACGAAAACAAAAAAAAAACCCATTGGAAGACAAAGAAGTTAAAAGAGACCTCGTGGAAAGACAAGATTGATATAGACTCTGAGCCCAATTGTGGATAAAGATCTGAGTGGAACTATCCTTGGGAAGTGTGGGTCATGGCTCCTGAGATTTGGGGAAAGCAAGACTAGGTAAGTCAGATGCAAGGTACACAGAAGGTGTAGCAAACCAAGACAGCAGGCTCATCTGGAGAGAGATTGCAGAGTCCTCAGGACTGGGAAGAACATTATCTGGAGAAAAGCCATCTAGGTGTGAGCTGGAGGAGGAGAAAGAAATGCTGAGTACCATGTGTGTTGTGTGGTGAAGAAAAAGGATGGGTATCGAGGCAGAGAGATGAATCTGTTGTACGTGTCAGAGGCTGAGAAGCAGAAGACCCTGGAGAGGTGATTTTGAAGAGGTGGTATAGAATGGTTGGTGTTGTTCAGAATCACACTGAACATGCTCAAGGTATGTGCTGCTTGGTTTGTTCATGTTGAAAGGGTAAAATGCACAGTTCAAGCATCTTCTGAGACAACTGATGAATCCATTTCCTAAGTGTTGGGGAATTTTTGGCAAACATTCCAACCATTTCATCTACCCCAGCCCTAGTACCACATTTATATTGTGTGATTGAAAACATCTGAGCCATAAAGTGCAATACAGAATAACAGGCATGTCAAGTGAATGAATAATTGTATGTGTAGCTAGGAGAGCAAAGTTCACTATGATTTTTTCTTTTCTTCTTCTTCTTCTCTCTCTCTCTCTCTCTCTCTCTCTCTCTCTCTCTCTTTTTTTTTTTTTTGGTCTTTTAAGTGTAGAGATCAAAATTTACCTTCTTTACCTTGATTTGTACCAGGGAAGAAAAACTACCGGAGTCCATGAAGAAAACCAGGCCTGGGTGTTTGCTGTTTTTAAGACATTGGGCAAACTACCTATAAATCAGTTTTATTGTCTGTAAAATGGGGATAATAGTCTCCTGCCAAATTAAATAGGTTTCTGCTTCAATAAAATGAACTAATGAGCACCAAAGAGTATTACAATCTGTAATATGTTCCAGGAATTCTTGCATTCTAGGAAAGTCAGGACATGTGGGGTGGTGAAATTTTTGACATTTGGGGTAAGATATTTTAGGAGGTGGGAGTAAAGAGAACGTTCTTCAGATTGCATAGGGAATTCTTTTTCTGCATTGAGGTTTTTCTCCACTATCAATAGGTGATAGAAAAAGATTAGTTATGGCATTGGTTGACTAGAAGACTCCCCCTGACCAAAGGCCAGGGGTAGGCTGGGGCTCCACGGAGCTACTGAACAGGGCCTGTCTGGCTAGTGCCAACTGTTTGCTCTCAGTGACAAGACAAACCCAGAAATGAAAAGTGTTTAGAAACTTCTGGTAATTTCAAATTGTAGCTTAGAAAAAATTATTCCTCTCAGTTGGAAATCTAAAAAGTAACCCCCCCCAAAAAAAAGAAAAAAAGAAAGAAAAACCAACACACCTGACTCTTCATCACTTAATTTATGAAGCATGAGTATTAAGACCAAAACAATCCATGATCTCTATACTAAAACCCAGCAGGGAACATATATGAGTGGAATATGTTTTCTAACTTAAAAGCAATAAAAGCATCACACATGTTTTAAATAAATTTGACTAATATAGATCTATGATATATGGTAAATATATATTAAATTAATATATATTATAAATATACGTATTAAAAGCCAACAGAGAACATACATGCAGTAGAACAATTTTATGCATAGAGGTAATATAAACAGCACACATACTTTTTCAGTTTATTTGACTAATATACACATATCCTTGTAGAATACAAAAGTATTAAATTGAAATTGACAGGGTTGATGGTACATGCCTATAATCCCAGCCACTCGGGAGGATTTCAAGTTTGAGGCCAGCTTCAGCAGTTTAGCGAGACACTGTCTCAAAATAGAAAATAAAACAGGTTTGTGGATGTAGCCGAGTGGTAAATCACACCTGAGTTCAATCTCCACTACCAAAAAAAAAAAAAAAAAGAAGTTGAAACAAATAGGAATTTATTTATATAAATAGCAAGTTATTGCTAGCACTGAAATACTTGTTATGAGATTTGTGGAAAAGTGGTTTTATGTTGTAAAATAGCAAATAATAAAAACAAAACCATGTGATAAAGTTGAGGTGAGATCTGTACATTTTAGCAAGCCTTGGCATTTTTAGCTAATATAAGTTTAAAAAAAGTAAATAAAAAAAATTATTTCTCTACTGCTTAAATTCTTGTATACATGCTGCACTGTCCAGTAAGCTAGGAGGTTAGAGTCATTGTATATTTTTATATGTTTATATTTTAGTTGTAGGTGGACATAATACTTTTATTTTATTTTTATGTGGTGCTGAGGATCGAACCCAGGGCTTCACACATGCCAGATGAGTGCTCTACCACTGAACCACAGCCTTAGGCCTGAGCCATGGTACATTTTTAAATGGTATTTGTACCAAAAAGTTTTCTTTAAACTTTATTTTTAAAAACTCCTATGGAAGTTGATATTTCTATATTCTCTAATCACAAATTATATTATAAAAGGTGGTATTTTGAATTTTTTTTTCAAACATAAGAAACAATGCACACTTGGTTTATTGTGGTAAATAAATTTCCAGTGGGATCCTGAATTTAGAAGTACATGTTGAATAATTGCTTACATTACAGAATCCTAAAAGTGTTAAGATAACTTTCAGTTCAAATAAAATTAATTTTGTGGAAGTCATGGATGAAAAAACAAAACAAAACCAAAAAACAAACAAACAAAAAAAGAAAGCAAAGAAAGCACAAAACAATGATTTTTAGGCAACTTCCTGAATTACCAGAATGTCTTTCTTCATCTCCCAAAAGCCGGCTGCATACGTCAAGAACTGTCTCAAAGGAGACTTCATGTTCTGATCCTCCCCAGCCTCTCAAGCCAGGCACGTCGCTCCTTGCTCCTGGGGCTGAACAAACACTACTGTTTTTAGAAAGAGGGCTATTTTCTCAATAATGTCTGGATGTGTATTTGTCTCTTACTGCACTCTCAAATTGAGCTTCCTTCCTTTCTTCCTCCCTCCCTCTCTTCCTCTTTCTTCCTTTTCTTTCTCTTCCTTTCCCAGTTTTGGGATTGAATTCAGGGCATCACACATGCTAGGCAAGCCCAAACGTTTTTGATTTTTTATATTTTGAGACAGGGTCTCTCTAAGTTGCTGAGGCTAACCTTGAACTTGTGATCCTCCTGCCTCACCTCCCAAGTAGCTGGGTTCACAGCCTGCACCACTGCATCAAGTTTACTTTTATTTCTTGTCTTTCTTTTCTTCTGTTTGCTGTTTTCTTTTTTTCCTATCCTTCCTGCTTCTTTTAATTTCCATTTATTCTTCCCATGTGTATAATATAATAGATTGATCCATCGTATTAACCACTTCTCAAAGCAGAAAGGAGCACTGTTCTCTGAAGGCATGGTGATGTGGGCTGGGCAGAAACCAGAGGAAAAAGGGGCTCTGGATGGCCATCTGGCTCTGAGTCTTTGCATCTTACCTCGTTGAACTATTTGGAATAGCATAAAGTAAATGAAGGCTTTCATCTCTCAAAGAATATGAGACTGTCTTCTTAT
Source organism: Callospermophilus lateralis (assembly GCF_048772815.1). Taxonomy (NCBI): domain Eukaryota; kingdom Metazoa; phylum Chordata; class Mammalia; order Rodentia; family Sciuridae; genus Callospermophilus; species Callospermophilus lateralis. Next base: position 101,049,449 of record NC_135305.1, read on the forward strand.
TTCATTGGCACAGCTAATTACCTTAACTTGACTAAATCGTCATGGAAATTTTGCTATTTTTATATTTGAAAACCAAGCTTAGGCTATTTCCCCCCGCCATGAAATGCAAATTGAGTTAGAAACTCATTAGTCTCTAGTTATAACTAAAGTGAAGAAATGTGCTGAGGTTATAAATTCTGAAAAAATAGAATGTGGATATTGGAAATAGCAACCCATCTAAGGCAGTGTGACCACCTTCCATAATGATTCCCATCTCCAGCTCCTTGGACAGCAGAATGGAAGGATTGAGACCATCTCTTCTTATTAGAAGTTAATGATGATTCTGGAATTCTCTGGGATAAAGCAACCACCATAGACCACATTTACATGTTCAGATAATTTCTTTTGGAGGCAGCAAAGGAGTGCTGGACTATGATAAATAATCCTTCTCCATCGGGCTCATCTTGGGTCAGATGAGCACATTCCCTAATCACTTGAGCTAATATTGCTATTTGGTGGAATTGAGAATTCTCATCCCTGTCCTGTCTGCACCACAGGAGAACATGGAGAACTAATTGAAAAGAGACTTTTCCAAAGCCTTTGCAAACTTTCTTTACAATGCAAATGAAGAATCACAATAATTTTACAGAGGAGGTCATTGAGATTCAAAGCAAAATCTCTAACATCACAACTCTAGAAAGTGACAGAAATAAACTTGAAAACAGGTTCCTTGACTCTAAGTTCAATGCTCTTTCTATCACACACTATTTACCATTAACCCATCTTGTGGTGCCCCTAGAAATGTAACCCACTAGAAAAAAAAAAAAAAAAGATTTGATCTTAACTTTTTCACTATGAAGAATAGCTGCCTTCCTTACTTTATACTACTTTAAAAATAGAGGTTGTGGGCTTCTAGTAGAGACAGTCGAGAGAGATATAGAGTGCCACTCCTAGTCTTACAAGAAGAGGAGACCTGAACAGTCTATAAATTAAAGACATTTTTTTGAAACCTTGAGAGTACTTATGTCATAGAGCACATAACTAACCTGGAAAGATGGAAAGAGACAGGGGTCTGCAGGGAGAAGCAGGACCCGAGGACTTACCTACCTGGAGTAAACGCAGCTCCATGCCACATAAGACACTACAAAGATGAACTGGAAGCTTTAAAGGAACTGCTCAAGGAGGAGTGTGAGACAGCAAGAACAGTAGAGGTCATGTGGGTTTCAGGTAGAGGGGAGTTTGTCCCATCCTGTTTATATGTTTTTATTTCAGGGATTCCAAAAGATAGGAATTCCAGGGAGCCCTGGGTGGCCTTCCACGTGGTGCTTCCTGGCAGAGGGAAATCAGCCACTCCCCAGACTCTACAAAGACCCATCCATCTCTCCTGTCCCCTTGTGACTACAAGGAAAGGATGGCAAGGCTGGGGACCATGTTAGAAATCATTCATCTAGGAGCAGAGAACAGAGAAATGAAGCTGACAACAGGGACATGAAGCTTTATCCCTGCAGGTGACAGAATTAAAGTTCAGCATTACATCTTGGTGGGACTCAGGGACATTTGTGAAGACCATACCAGAGACTCAGGTCCTCACTACCTGTGGAATATGGTACCTTCTGCAGAATCAGAGATAAAGAGGCCCTTCTGACCGAACACAATGTCAGCTAGCACAAAAGAAAACAGAAAAGAGCTGTGGTGGAATATAGCAAGAAGACAGCTTTATTAGGAGACATAAAAAGGAGAGACTCCAAGCCCAACACTTGAATAGATGAATATTAATCCCTGCATCAGAATCTCAGCAACAGAAGAGGTATGCTCATTTCCAAACATCAAAAATATTTATTTCATTTTCTACTGACCCATACAACCTAGATTGTCTATAAGAGTGTATTTATTACAAGGCATGCAGGAAGATCAAGAGCAACATGGTTCCAAGAGATAAAGCTACCCTGAGCTTCAGGCTCTCTGTCATACCTATGGGAGACGAAACTTAAAATATCTATGATTAATAGGTCAACAACCTAGAAAAGTAGACTTTAAAAAAATTAGTATCAGAGATAAAGAGGACATTGTATATGGATATTAGTCAATTTTTCTTTTTTCTTTATGGTACCAGGGACTGAACCCAGGGGTGCTTAATCACTGCAGCCCTATTTTTTGTTCTTCTTGTTGTATTTTATTTAGAGACAGGATTTCACTAAGGTGCTTAGGGCCTCTCTAAGTTGCTGAGGCTGGCTTTGAACTTCCCATCCTCTTGCCTCAGTTTCCCAAGACACTGGGATTACAGGTGTGTACCACTGCACCTGGTTACTAACCAATTTTTTGAGAAGACAGTAACTCTAAATATGTATGCACCTAACAATGAAGTTTCAATATATTAAGTTCAAAAAACCTGACAAACTGATAAATCTATGGTTATAGTTGGAGGCATCAATATTTCTCTCTCAAAAGTGAAAAGAACAAGGAGGAAAATAGGCAGTAGGAAGACTGGAATGGCACAATTGATCGACTTGGTCTACTGACTTAATGGAGCACTTTCTTGAACAGCAATAGAATATACATTTCTCTCACTTTTAAAAAGATTTTTAATTGATTTTTTAAAATATAAATGACAGAGGAATGCATTACAATTCTTATTACACATATACTACACAATTTTTCATATCTCTTTATATAAAGTATCTTCACACCAATTCATGTCTTTATACATGTACTTTGGATAATGATGTCCATCACATTCCACCATCATTGCTAATTCCCTGCCGACTCCCTTTCCCTCCCACCCCTCTGCCCTATCTAGAGTTTGTCTATTCCTCCCATGCTCCCCCTCCCTACCCCACTATGAGTCAGTCACCTTATATCAGAGAAAACATTCGACATTTGTTTTTCGGGGATTGGCTAAACTTTGCTTAGCATTATCTTCTCCAATGACATCCATTTACCTGCAAATGCTATGATTTTATTCTCTTTTATTGCTGAGTAATATTCCATTGTGTATATATGCCACATCTTTTTATCCATTCATCTACTAAAGGGCATCTGGGTTGGTTTCACAGTTTAGCTATTGTGAACTTTTCTTATGGAACATTCACAGGTAGATAGCATTCTAAGCCATGTGTTTTGAGCGGCGTTTTAATAATTACTTGAAGGTGGATTGTCTTTGAATGTGAGCATATATTCAATCTCACCAATTGTCAAATACAAACAGTTAATTCAATTCACATTAATTAAACACAGGAAACACATCACACAATCCCAGGGCAATTATGAACCCCCGAATACCTTTGATGCCACGTGACTTCTATTAGCCCAAGAGCCAACCTCTGATTGTCTGGTGGTTCTGTCCAGCTGATGGTTGGATGTCAGGAAAATGGTGGAGTTGATCTAGGGACAGAGAACGAGGTGGTCAGTCTCACCAAAGTCCTTGGAGTTAGGCTCTCCGATGTGGCAGGACAAATGGGTTGAGTACGATTCCAAGTTTGTGTTCATTGATTATGTCATTGAGTGACATTTTATTGCACTCAAGCATTGCTCTGTCTGTACCTGATGATGGTCCTTATCAATTGTGTCCAGACATTACTAAACATTCCTGTGGCTGATGTTCCATATATCATGAAACAAAACTCAAAAAATCTAAAAGAACAGGATTCTCATTCAGGTATCATGGTACACACCAGTAATCCCAGCAATTTGGGAGGATCCCACCAAGTTCAAGGCCAGCCTTGGCAACTTAGCAAGTTCCTGTGTCTAATGGAAAAAATGGCTGAGGCCCAGTGGGTAGAATGCCTTAGAAATCTCATAATGTAAGTTCTCAGACCACAAAGGAATTAAACTATAATCAACAACAAAATTAATAATAAACCAGTAACAAAGTTATTTCTGGAATATAGCAATAGCTTTAATACACCTCCGGTTTATGGTTCAAATAAAAAGTCTCAAAGAAATTATAAAATTGTATTTTAATTAAGAGAAAATACAAGATATTCAGCATTGATGCTAAAAATTCAAGCAAACTAAATAAATGGAAACACACAATTATTGGAAGATTCGATATTATGGAGATGTCATTTTCTACCAGTCTGATCTCATTTATAGGTTCAATGTAATCCTAAAGTCTCAGTAAAGCTTTTCTATTTTTCTATTTTCCCCCCAACATTCATCTCCTGATAACCATAGCACTACTCTCTGCTTTTATGAGTTTGGCTTTTTTTCTTTTAATCTTCATTTGAGTGTGATTATGCTAAATGTAGCTTTATGTATCTGGTTTATTTAAATTAGTATAGTGAGTTCAGGTTTATTCATGTGGTCATAAATAATAGAATTTCTTTTGTTTATGGAGCCTGAATAGTGTTTCATTGTGTTTATACTGCTTTTCCTTTACCCATTCATCCACTGGTAGAGACTTGAGTTATTTCTGTATCCAGCCTATAGTGAATTGTGCTGCATAAACATGGATGGGCAGATATTTCATTGAGATTCCTATTTCCTTTTTTTTTCGCTTTTTGTATTTATTTTATTTTTTATATATGACAGCAGAATGCATTACAATTCATTTTACACATATAGAGCATAATTTTTCATACCTCTGGTTGTATATAAAGTATATTCACACCAATTCGTGTCTTCATACTTGTACTTTGGATAATGATGTCCGTCACATTCCACCATCATTTCTAACCCCCTGCCCCCTTCTTTTTCCCTTCCATCCCTCTGCCCTATCTAAAGTTGGTCTATTCCTCCATGCTCCCCCTCCCTACCACACTATGAATCAGTCTCCTTATATCAGAGAAAATATTCAGCATTTGTTTTGTGGGGGATTGGCTGACTTCGCTTAGCATTATCTTCTCCAACACCATTCATTTACCTGCAAATGCCATGATTTTATTCTCTTTTATTGCTGAGTAATATTCCATTGTGTATATATGCCACATTTTTATTTTTATCCATTCATCTACTGAAGGGCATCTGGGTTGGTTCCACAATTTAGCTATTGTGAATTGTGCTGCTCTAAACAGTTTTCATTGTCTTTGTGCATGTACACAGATGTAGAATTGCTAAGCCATATGTAAAAACAATTTTTTTTTGAGGAAATTCTATACCATTTTCCATAATGTTGCATGAATTTACATTCCCTCCCACAGTGTGCAAGGTGGTTCCCTTTTTTCACACTCTCACCAAGACTTACCTCTTGTCCTTTGGTAATAGCCATGCTAATAGGTACAAAGTGACATCTGTTTTGGTTTTGATTTGCATTTTCTTGATTAGTGATACTGAGAATCTTCTCATGTACAGTTCATATGGTTTATATGTCTTCTTTGGAAAAATGCCTATTCAAGCACTTTGACCATATTTAATCATGTTATTTTATTATTATTATCACTGCTGAAGAGTTTCACCGTTTCAGTGATAGAAAATATAATGATTATTTTAATATTTCTATTAGATAGGGTCAGCTGTTGAAAACATGAGAGGGCTCCTTTTGAGAATTTGATGTCTTGGGTTCTCTATAAATCTGAGAGCCTAGGAAATATGTGCCTATGGATCTATTTCCAAACATAACTTTCTTTTGTCAAACATTCACAAATGTGTACCTTCAGCGGGAAAAAGAAAATCACTCAACCCTTTCTCTGTTTTCAAGAGTCTTCTGTCTTCTGCAGGTCTCAACAAAGCCACCAGGTAATGATTGTGTTGATTGATAAATATCATATCAAGACTAGCCAAGCCTCCCCACCCTGCAAACCAGACTCTGACCATGGTGATGAATTACTCAGAAACACACCACAGGGTTTAACAGTTCTTGGGATTTTCCCCCCCAAGGAAAACTAAGAGCAGGTGAAATAGTAGGGTGTGAAAGGCCAAGTGGTGACTCAGCATGGAATCACTTCCCTGACGTAATCTCCTGACTTCTGAGAGTTCCTCTAAATTATTCATGCCTCTTGGTGCACAGTCCCTGGAGACACTCCTGCCCCAACGCGCCTTCTCTTAGCACTGTTTCAGCAGCATGGCTGGGAATGACGATCCTATCTTTTGTTTGTTGGTTTGGGGGGAGTGCTTATGGAATTGATATGATGTAAAAAGGACTCTTTGGTGGAGTCCTGAACTCTGATCAGGTAGGAGCAATGCTGGGTTAGCGTTTCGTTGAACTTTTTCATTCCACACTTATTAAAATGGAAATGTAATAATAATACATACACTGTAAACTTGAGATGTACCTGGGTATGTATATTCATTTTCTTTGCAAATACAATTAGATCTTCTCCAAAAGATCACAGGGCTCAGAAATATTAAGGAATGTGTCTGAGGTCATCCATGCAAGAAACAGGAGACAGGAACTGAATCTTATTCTGTGAACCCTGAAGAGAATGATGGTAGAGTCAGCTCTTAGAATTGATGCACTTTTGGGGTGTTTAGCCATGAATCAGATATCCATGTAGTAAAGATGCTCTAATTGTAGAGGTTTCAAATAAGGTTGATATTTCTCTATAATAAGCAGAAACTTGAAAGTATTTATAAAGAACAAGACAGGGTTAGTTGCTCATCTGGACATGAAAGGAAGAGTGGGAACATCTGGCACAGAGGGAGGCTGAGCATCTGCCCTGGTAGTTCCTGTGTTAGTGAGAGACACTTGGGCTGGGAGTGTTTTCTTCAGAAACACTGTCATGAATGAAAGGAAAAACAACTGTAGGTGAGAAAGACAACAATGGTACTAGAGAAGTTAAGCTGTAGTTAGCATAAGAAAAACAGTCAGAGGGCAATGTGTTGGCACAAGTCTGTAAACCCAGTGGCTCAGGTGGCTGAGGCAGGAGGATCAGGAGTTCAAAGCCAGCCTCGGCAATTTACCAAGGGCTTAAGAGATCCTGTATGTAAGTAAAATACAAAAAAAGGAAGAAGAAGGAGAAGGAGAAGGAGAAGGAGAAGGAGAAGGAGAAAAAAAAAGAAAGAAAAACAGCAGTCTATTGATGAAGTACTCAAGACAGGAAATAAGAGAGAAATACAAATCTCCCTGGAGGAAGTCAAATAATTGTATGCATTGCTGTGAAACCCTGTGTGTCATTTTAGAGACCTTTAAATATTAAGAATCATCCCAGCAGAGAGAAAGATAAAATGTAAGTGGAACATTAATGGTGAAGAAATTTTTTTAAATTTCCAGATTTCTTTTTCCTAAATGAGGCCAGACAATTTCTTGGATGAAGTTTATAAAAGAATAAAATTTACATAAAAATAGACCTCCACTAAAAAAAAAAAAAAAAAAAAAAAAAAAAAAAGCCTAAATTTCACAATGATGTGATAATTTTATCCCTCACATTACTAATATTTTAAAAAGTTTTATAGTATTTGCATTAACTTCTATCAAGATTTAAAAGCTATTGTGGCACTGTGATTCTAATTCATTGAAATTACCTGATACATTTCACAGGAGCTATGCAGAGAAAGGAAGCTTTTTTTGTGTAATAGCAAAATACTTTTAAGGAGCACATGGTCATGACGTACTGGGGATTAATTATGATCTATGAAATCCATAAAAGTTTCTGACAGTGTTAAAAAGGAATGAGATGTGTCAACATGAGCTGGCGTGGGAGCTGGTGACTTGAGGAATGTGATTACTTCTTTTTAGAGCAGAGTCTAAAGCAGGTATCCCCAACCTGTTTTTTTAAAAAGTAGTAAAAGATAAAGAGCTAGAGAGAGATATACAGATCTGGATACAGATTAAGGATAGGAATAGAGCTAGAGATGGGGAAGGGGTAGAGGGAAATAGAGATAGGAACAGATAGAGAGATGGAAGCAGAGAGAGGTGGAGACAGAGATAAGGTGTAAAAAAGATGGAGCAACCCCTGGGTGTCTATATAAAGATGATCTCTAGAGGCGCGTACAGGAAGCTGCTGATAGTTTTCCTCTAGGGAACAGGACTGTGGACTTGATATCAGCTATAGACTAATGATTTTATGCCTTTGAATTATGAGATATTTTAGATACACACACACACACACACACATACACAAAGCATAATAATAAACATCATTACTTGTCTAACTGCTTACAAGATAAAATATTGCAAAATCATGGCCCTTAGTTGTCTCCAGGGACTCGCCTTTCCCTTCTTTGTAGAGGTAACCACTGTCTTGAATGATGCTTGTGCATTTTGCATAAGGCTTTGTTCGTAAACAGAGGCAGTGCTAGGGGTGGAGGGAGCCCAGATATGACTGCAAGACAACCACAGGATTTTGAGTGCATCTCATCCATAGTGACACCGAGGAAGACATGCAAGCACACACATGTAGATCTGCAAAACTTCTTAATAATTTTGTATATTTTTACATTTGTAGAATCATATCCTAATATGTGTAACATTTTACTACTTTTTTTCCTACTCTTATTTTCTCCATCCTCAGGTCAATGTATTCTCTCAGGTTTTTTAATGGTTACTTTTCTAACTTTTTCATATATATTTTTTTCTTTTTTCACATGGATATGTGTATTCTCGAGGAACTCATTTTCATTGTGTATAGTATTTCTAGAATAAAGACATATCGGTTTGTTAGAGCTTTCTTCTGATACTGCATCCTGAGAGTGTTTCCATCTGCACCATGAATGTTCATGTGCAGGTTATGTCTCTAGTACACACTGAGGAATGCAATTATTGGGTGGTATCAGAGGTACATTTTCTCATCTACTCCATACTGCTCAATTCTTTCAGTTTCCATAATTATTTGTATGATATAAGTATTCTCCTTACTCTTGCAAAGTTTCTCTTACACTTATGGTTTATGAAACAGTGTCACACGAAGTCTTAATTTCCATTTCTGAATTTTAAGTACCAAGATTAGTCATATGTGGTAGAAATGACTCTTGAGCTTTCCTCTGTTTCTAGGCACACAGAAGACTAGGCTTTGTAGCCCCACTTAATCCTTTGTGGGTGAAGAGAATAAAGAGTGATATATAGACAGGGTGCAAAAAACTTACTTGTGTCTTATAACCTCCTTTGGAATGCAGTAGCTTTTGCATGCTAATACTTTCTTACCCACTATAACATCTAATTACACTGCTTCCTACTATTACTATATCAAAAATTTGAATTTTTTTTTGCATGAAGTATAAAAACCATGTGGTTTTCCTTTTTAATTTTTAAAGTAGTGAATCACAGGAATAGATCTTCTAATCTGGAATCAGGCTTACATTCCTGGGAGGAACCCAACTTGGATTTTATCTTTTTAATATATTGTTGGCTGAGGTTTTCTAAAATTCTATCAAGATATTTTGCCCATGCCCATAAATAATTTTGATCTGAAAATTTTCTTTTTCACATACCTAAATTTAGGGTTTGTATTACAATTGTCCTACACTGTTAAAATTACTAGCATTCCTTGTTCTTTCTTGGAAAGTCTTGCATAAGACTGACATTCTCTGTCCCTTGGATACTCAATACAAATCACTTAAATAAATGCAAGCCCAATTGTTGTTTTCTGTATCTTAAATATTGTTTCAATTAGCATAATGGTTATCTGTCCAAGGAGGTTTTCTCTCTCACCTTCATTGAGTTTTATAACGTGATGTTTCTGTAGGAAATTGTCCAATGAATTTGATTTAGAAGGCATTTGTCAGCTGCCTCTGGTTCAAATAAAGAGAGACAACTAAAAGAGAAGCCTGGAAACAAGTAAAAGAAAGGACAAGTGGTTGTTCTCTGGATCCCAGGCCTGAAGGAATGGCACAGCAGCAGGGTATCATTGTTCTCCCACCCAAGCAGGTGACCCACACCAGGCACCAGAACAGAAGGCAGATCAGATGGGCTCATGTTCCTGGTGGGCTGAACTGAGGTTTCTGGTACCTTCAGCAAGGGGGATCCAAACGGTGTACTCTCTAAATAACAAGCAACTAGGGACCCACTTTCTCCCTTTCCTGGAGCTAACACTACTGTCTGCCGTCTCCAGGCACTGAGGCCATGGGGGAAAACCAATGCCATAGAATGTCGCTCAGGAAGCTCTTTGCCAACCCCTTAGACATGAGACTCACCTCTTATGCCCAATGACAAGGAGGCAACAGGGAAGCAGCAACCACAGGGACCTGCCACTGAGACACTTCAATAGCACAGAGACTCAGGGATTGCATGGGACTTGGGTAGAAAGGACTCTGCCCCCAAATGGAAACAGCCCGCATGTCTTTTAGCATGTACATGATTAAACTGGTGCATTCAGAGATAATGGAATATCTGTCCTGACTCAGTCTCTCTGCAGGCTATGTGACAACATGAAAAATTGAGACTGCTTCCTCTTATCTTTTCTTCCTCTCACATGCTATTTTTATTCAGCAGTTTCCCCCATCTTACTTTTATTGTTTATATGCAGTGCTGGAGATGAAACCCATGACCTTTCGCATGCTAGGCAACCACTGTACTATTGAGCTACACTCTCAGCCATCCACAAACTTAGTTTTTGTTATTATTGATAATTTGATTTATCCACAATACTTAGAGTACTGATATATTTACAAAATTGTTGTTCATAGCTATTTTAAAAATATTGACAAAATTGTTGAAATGTTTTTTAAAAAGTAAACACACATAAAGAATAAATTAGGGATGTTTAATATAAATTTGTTATATTCTATAAAAGAGATAGAAGATTATTAGACAATATTCAAAGAGAAAAGAATGAGAGTTTTCCTGAATTGATGAAATTCACAAATTCAGGAATCTGTCTCTTCTGTCTGGCTGTTGGAAAATTTTCCATTTGTAGTTTTGCAGTTTCCTAATAACGTGCTTCTAGAAAAGAATGGAAAAGATTTATCATGCAAACAGGTCTGCTTGTTATTGCTGCATTGGCCAGGATCTAAAAATTTTTTTGTTGTTGTTTGTTGTTCTGTGGAGGAAACTTTTATCTCAGAGAGCGTGCAAAACTGAATGCTAAACTTACTACCAGCCCCACAATTGTTGAGTTGAAAACAGCAAAGTACTTTTCTATTGCTGTGTTTGAAATGCAGTAAGTCAGGAGCAGCTATTACTAATGGTGAATATTTTGACTCATGTGTTCATCTATAATTTTATTATCCTTTTGAACACAGATATTTTATGCTGCTGTTTTTTTTTTCTTTTTGTTTTGAGTACTGAGGATTAAACCCAGGGGCACTCAAGTACTGAGCCACATCCCAGTCCTTTTTATATTTTCTTTTGAGACAAGTTCTTGCCAAGTTGCTGAGGCTGGCCTCAAACTTGTGATCCTTCTGTGTCAGCCTCCTGAGTTGCTGGAATTACAAGCATTTACCATCACACCTACATTTTTAAAAAATGACTGTAGTCAAGAAGAAATCTCAATCTCTCTCTCTCTCTCTCTCTTGCACTCTTTGTCTCTCTCACACACACACCACATACACAATTTTGGTAAGTGTTGTCTGCTTTCATTTCTCACAATGTCAAACTTCATTTATTCACCTTTGTTTGGAAGGAGTTATCACATTGATCATGAATTCTACACCCCCTGTGACTAATACAGTCACAAACTGATCACAAGTATCAATTACATGGTATTCTGTACATACCGAGGCATAGTGACAAAGAACAGCCAAAGAATTTATTAGAAACACAAATAAGTTTGGTAGCAACTTGCCTCTAATTGATTATAATTAGACACAGTATTTGAGCTGTGTTGGAACATGCTGCTTGCATTCTAAGTTGCCATACATGGACATTTTGACTGAAAAGTTCAAAGAAGAATAGGAGAGAAAGAGAGGGAGGGAGGGAAAAGTCCTTATGCAACAGAATTGTAAATTGGATACTAATTTTCTGTTCATTTAGAACTTGCTCAATGAACGCCTGCATCTTCCTGGCTTGCAGAGTCAAGAGCATCTCAGTGGGCTTCATTCTTCACTTTTTCTCTGAACACATTTAACCCTACCTAATAAGCACCGGTACTTCCCTTGGGTTGATCTTTGTGTTTATTTGCTTAATGTGATGATGGCAAACCTACGTGTGCAATAGTAAACTCTCCTGCCACACCTGTTTCCTAACTTCTTTATAAAGCCATCACTTTCAAGAGTTCTGGATATAAAAAAAGTGGGGGACCACCTGTACTTCTGAAGGGCCATTTTGGTAGAACAACACTGGCACCTAGTGGCACGTGTTATGGAAGGAAATGCCTCCCAAATACAGCCTGTGCTCCCCACATATTCTGTACCTGGTTCCCATGACTTGAGTACACTTGCCCTTAATAATATGCAGTTGAATTGCAAAAGTCACAGAGTTCTCAAAAATATGATAACAATAAAAATATTATGCTCCCTTTTGAGAGCACAAGTATTCACTTATAATTCACTTATAAATATTATCTTGGGCGGAGTGGTTGATCCTAGAAAGAAGGTCAATGCCTTCATCTTTGGTCAATGTCATCTTATCTAACGTGCTCAAGTTGATGCTAAAAGGAAAAGAAACAAACAAGAAAACAACATTTTTCTTGTCCTAGAGGAATTTGGGAACAACAGGGTGGAGGACACATTTATTTACCAATTGATACATTCAAAGATATTTACGGGCCATGTCCATGGGCACTCTGTGAAGTGCCATGGGTAGAGAAGGAAGCAAGACCAGACAGAAGCTCTCAGTCTCCTTGTGGAGGTAAGTCAAGCAGCCAGTTATCCATCCTCAAGATGTGAAGGGACAAGTTGGGGAGGTTTATAGCAGCAAGTCTGTGAAGGTCACAAGGAGAAGTCTTTTGGCTGGCGGCCACAGAAGGTTTGTTATCTCAGTTGGTTCATGAATGGTTGGCAGAACTGACCAATGTGGACATGAGCACCCAGGAACAGAGTAGAGGATATTCCCCAATCATAGCCTCAGAGTCAGGGAACCTCAGAGTGTATATGAAAAAAAAAGTCCAGATTCATTTTTACTGCAGTCGTGGTGAAGGAATTGTACTAAAGCATCCTGTAGGGCATATGAAAGGAGGGGTGACTGCCAGATCAGGTATGTGCACCCTGGCAACTCACAAGTCCTCTAACCTCTCTGTGGCTTTCAACATCTTTTTCGTACTCCACCCCAACCCAACCTCACATGATGTAAGTGAAGGCAATCTGGCCCTCCAGTCTCAGTTCTCCCAGGGAACAGCAATTTTTAACATCTGTCTTGTCATCAGATCATGTGGATGAATTCTGATTGCAAGAAAAAGATCAGAGAGGAACTTTTTTTTTCTTTTCTATTTTTTTTTTTTTTTTTGGTGTGAAGGGGAAAGCATGTGATGTGATAAAATTGTTTCCCAGAAGGATGAATCTAGCCTCAGGAAATAGAATGGGCTGTGGGTAAAAAAGACTGTCATCCCAAGAAAACTGACTCACGTGGGCTGAGGACAGTGTGACTTTGCCGTGAACTGGAGAATGGCCAGAAAGGGGGGGCGGGGTGGAGACCTTACGTGAAGACCCACTGGGTGCTGGGGGATGAAGTCCATGGGCGCAGGGGCAAATTGTGAACTGGAGGCTGCTGTTACCTTCAAACTAATAGAAACAGAGGAAGAAAAGGAGATCTCCAGAGGAACAAGCCAAGCTCCAAGACGATCTGCACACTGGTCACCATCATGCTGTGTGTAGTGGGACAAAGCTATCAGAGGCAGACCAGAGAAGCCACATCTCTTAGTGGTAGGACCAGGGCTCTGATATCCATGCTTTAAAGAGTGCTGGACAGGGTCTTGGCAAAAAGGGAACAGGCATCCTAGCTTCCTAAGAAAATGACAATGGCATTCTGAGAAAGGAGAGAGGTGGAGCCTCAATCCTGCCCTGAAACTGCCTGGAGACATGTTGGAAAGGAGCTGGGACAGGGTGCCTTGTGCCCTTCTTCTTCAGCCCTGAGAACTTGCCTGTTGTGTTCACTTGAGGTTCAGAAAGGTGAGAGTCGTATTCGTTCTCAGGGTAGAGGGTAAAGTGGCAGTGATAGTGGGTGGGGGTCAATGGAAGGCTCTAGAGCTGGCTTTGGATTGCAGGTCTGGAGCTGCAGGGTGGCCCAGGATATTGTTTTGTCACACTGGGTGACATATCCTCACTGCTATGGCCTCCAGTGCACTTATGTACACAGGGTGCTATAGGACAAGCTGGCCGGATGCCAGGTGGACTCTGAAACTGACTCTGTGGTTTGTAGTTTTGGGGGGATGGGCTCATGTATCTGTATGGGTGCACCTTGTGGGTCCCCCAAGCTGGTCCAGGTGAGCACACAAGTGTTGGGTTGACCTGCTAAAAAGAGTACACATGCACACACATACCCTTCACCGGCGGGATTTGTGGGTATCTGTCTTTTCCTTCCATTCCTTAACTAATCTTTGATCACAAACCAGTTGTTTCTGCCTCCAAAAATGCTTCTCTCACACACTCACTTTCTGCTGCCTCCCTGTCATTGACCCTCCTGGAGCTGCCTCATTTGTCAATGGGAATGTCACACTGGCCTCCCAGGGGCTTTTCTGACATTCTGCTATCCCTTTGCCACTCTTTTTTCACAGAACTAAGGTATGCTTTAGAAACATAAAGCTTGAATCACCATACCTAAACCTGCTGGAGTCCATCAAAAGCTCTTGCCACCTTGCAGGTCCCTGACCCCCCATGCCTGCCTTCTGCCCGCAGTGTCTGTCCATACTCCTGCTTCTCCATGATGCTCTGGACTTCCTTCAAGTGACGATGTCTTCCCTCCTGGCATATATCCACTGACTGCTCCCTCTCCCTTGATGAACTTTCTCCCTTCTTTTGAAGAAGAATGGATCCTTGTTAATTATTAAGTTCCTGCTTGTATATCTACCCCTAACAGAGACTCTGTGGACCATTTTATTTGAAACAGCTCACTCATCCCCACCACATTAATTACTTCATTTCCTGCAGCTCACACATCCCTAGAGTTACCTGATTTTTTTTTTTTTTTTTTTTTTTTATGATTCTTGGGTAACTCTTTACAATTGGACCCTTAGTACACAGAGGGCAATGGCAGAATTTATTAGGCGATTGTGACTGGGCAGTAACTAAATGAATGATGAACACTGAAACTCAGCAAGTGATTAGTGATTACCAAGCTCTCGAGTAGATGCCATCTGGGCCCTGTTCTTGATGATCTGCTGTCTCCCCTAGAAGCCAGACACCCACTCAATGAATGATAGCTACTGCAGTCACGGATAAAAAAAAGGGAGAAGGATAAATTGTTGTATAGTAGAAGCACAAATTCAGTTGTGGCAAGCACCTTGAAAAAGCTGATATTGAGTTGGCAGAATGAGTGGAGCACATGCCACCGAGAGGCAGGAGATGCCTGTGGAGGTGAGGTCACATCCGGAGATGTGGAGCCAGGGGACGATGGAGACAGTGGCATAATGAAGGCGGGTGACAGAGGTAGGGTATATGTTGTCAGGAGAAATACTGGGCAGCCTAGGACATACAGCATGAATGGCCTGGCAGGCCACATTGAAGAGAATCTTCCATCACACTCCATCCCCCAGGTCCTCTCTCATGACAGACTAGCTATTGACATTTGGGAAACTTTTAAAACAGGGGGAAGAACATTGTTGAAGCATGAGGAGGAAAAGAGAAGTTAACTATTCTCTTGGCATTTAAAGTCATAATGAGCAAATGTGTATGTCTTAAAATTCTCTGAGGGGGGCTGGGGCTGTAGCTCAGGGGCAGAGCGCTTGCCTAGCATGTGTGAGGCTCTGGGTTTGATCCTCAGCACCACATAAAAATAAATAAATGAAATAAAGGGATTATGTCCATCTAGAACTAAAAAATAAATAAATAAATAAATAAATTCTATGAGGGGAATCTTTCAGTATATGTTCTGTTGTGTCTGACTTCTTTCACCAGCACTATGGCTCTGAGATATATTTATATTGTATATACAACTATAGTTTATTTATGTTTATTCCCATAGAATATTCCAAGGTACTACAAATTATTGATCTGTTCTGCTACTGATGGATATTCAGGTAGTTTGGATTTGGGGACTTCTATGAGCATTTTTGTAGGGTATCTCTCAGGTTCATATAAGTTGGCATTTCTGTGGAGTTTATAACTAGAGTCAGTTGCTGGATCACAGTCTTTGTATGCATGTAACCTAAACAGATAAAGCAAAACTTTTGTGGCAATTTGAGTAGCCTGTTGAGAGCAGTTGTTGATCCATGTCTGCACCAGCACTTGTGTCTGTCTTTTTTTACGTTAGCTCGTTCAGTGTAGGTGTATCTTCATGATTTTAATTTAACTTCCTTGATGACTTAAGAACCCATCAAATATACCTATTAGTCATTGAATATCCACCATCAAACCTTGCAGTCTCAATCGGCTTCCGGAGTGTGTTACTTTCAAATCCGACTTTAGTGATTCTTTTTGTGAAGGAACCAGGGCTGGGTCTGCCAAGAACTTACCCTCTCTCTCTTAACTCAACTACACTATCCTACAAGAAACAAACACACAGACTCACAGACAAAAACGAAAAACTGGCAAATCTCAAAAAGCAAAATGGGGTGGCTTCCAAAGTACATATCAAG
The DNA here is from genome assembly GCF_048772815.1 of Callospermophilus lateralis. Taxonomy (NCBI): domain Eukaryota; kingdom Metazoa; phylum Chordata; class Mammalia; order Rodentia; family Sciuridae; genus Callospermophilus; species Callospermophilus lateralis. Next base: position 101,065,906 of record NC_135305.1, read on the forward strand.
TTCCAAAGAATCATCTTATAGAGTCCCCAAACTCATCTCCCCTCCACTGCCATCCAGATTTCATGTAAGAATTGGTCACATAGAGTAGATGACATTTAAAGACAAGTAAAGATGAGCAAGTAGGAACTTGGAAGAAATGGAAGATAAGCCAACCACGGGCCTCCGAAAACATCCCCACCTCTACTTCATTCCTCGCTGTTAGGCTAAGTCTGAGCTTCTTCTAGAGGCATCATTCTTCTCCTTTGCAGGTTTTACTCCCCATCTACCTTATTACCTTACCCATCCTCCCTATGTCCTGGTATTCCCTCATTCCCAAATGCATTTTAATCTTTGAGAGGGACCAGGTGAAACTGAGAGTAAAGGGATTTTCTCGAGGTCATCTAACCAGGCAGAACAGAGACAAACTTCAAGAGTAGAAAACCAACTCATTTGATTTTAAGTAAATACCACCTAGTCAAGTAAGTAAATACCACCTAGTGAAGCCTTCTGTTTTTGTAGCTTCAGTCTACTTAATGTGTGTATGTTTAGTGCACAGTTAAATCTCAAGCACAGGCACTCAACTGAGTGCCTATCTCTCACTTCTCTCTTTCTTTCATCCAGTCCTTACTAAAGAAATTCATATTCTCCAGAAAAGTCTAAATATTGACACAATAGATTACCATATGCTCCCCATCAAGAGCATTTAATCAGAATATTATACTTATTTTTCTGACTCTTAATGACTCCTTCAATCTAGAACTGTCCTTGCATTTTGGGGGATTTGGGTTCAGATCAGTTGTCATGAAGAATGTCTTTCCATCTGGATGATATCTTTTCTCCCTGAGATCCTTAAGATTCAAGTACAGTTAAACATTTTTTAATGCAAATGCTCTAAATTAGTGTTGATTTTTGTATTACACAAAGAGGTGCATGATGTTAGTCTGTGTCGATGGCTATTGGCAATACTAAGTTTGTCACTGGATTAAGATCTGGAAGAAAATGTGAACAACACTTTTTTCCCAAAACTTTTTCTGCAATAATTTATTTTACTTCCGCCTCCTCTGTTAGTTATTATTGTGGATTCAATTTTTTTTTTTGTAATTCATGTTACATTATAGTTTATTTTCTTGAAGCTCTAATTTTTTTTTAAACATGCCTAGTGGCAATGCACTTGAAGTGCCTCCATTTGTCTTTGAGCATTTCCTTCTCTTCTGGTACCAGATGTTTGTGGCTTGGCTTGAATTTTTCCTTCTCCAGACAACGTATCAGCCATTTTTCTTCATATCTGAACACTAAGTGTGCTCATTGACACTAGGGTACAATTGCTTCTGGACCTGAACTTCAGTGAAAAGAGTTAGGGGAAATGTATATAACATACAAAGTCAATCATAATTCCAAAATGGACCTCCCACTTCATTTGACACCTCAAGATTCTTCCTTGTCTATTCCTTCACAAATGTCATCCAAAATACAGATATTCTGGGAAAAGTCAAAACTTCCTTATGTCTAGTTCAATTTGTATGTTGAATTTATGTCTGCAACATCTACTTTGTTTAAGGCAAGAACCCAGATCTCCTTCTCAGAGCAGTACGTGGGGCTGGGTAGGTTGAAGTAAAAGAAAAAGCTTAGAGAAAAGTGAAGAAGTAAAATAATGTTTGTGGAGACAAGGAGTTTATTTGGTTGTGAAAAAAAAATATGATTTTGACATGCTTTTCTGGGTGATCATTCTAGCTAACCCGCTAACACAGAGGACATTTTTGTCAATTTCTCCAGTAGTGTTCAATTGCTAGAATTTCATCATGTGAAAGACACATAGTGGGCTGTCATCTTCCTGACATGCCAGTAACCAATTGCCATATAGTACACTTTACTACTAGCTATGTAACTTCATTTGGGGAAGGAGGTAGCTCCAGAATACTGGTCCTTATTTATCTCATAGAGAAGACCAATGACCTTTCAGTCGGTTTGTTGAGTGTCTTTGTGAACAAAAAAAAATGTAAGTACAGAAATAACAAATTCCCAGCTGCATGGGAGGCTGAGACAGGAGGATTGTGAGTTCAAAGCTAGCCTCAGCAATAGTGAGGTGCTAATCAATTCAGCGAGACTCTGTCTCTAAATAAAATACCAAAAAAAAAAAAAAAGGGCTGAGGATGTGGCTCAGTGGTTGAGTGCCCCTGAGTTCAATCTCTGGTACTCCCCCAGCCCCCACCCCCCCAAAAAAAAAGAAATGACAAATTGCAGTTTCTTAGCACCATAAAGATGATTCTCATTGAAATGTGAAATAACTAAATGATTCTTTCTCAGAAAACTGAGCTTAATCTTATCTTTAATGAACAACAACAACATACTATAACTAACCTATTCAGTGTGCTGTGGAGGTGAACAAGTACTATTTTGCTCCTTATGAAAAGTCTGTAATGAGATTCTGGGATGTAAAGTAGTTAGCATATCTCTGTGAAGTTAACCTGAGCTTCACAATACATTTTCAAGAAAGGAGGTTTCATTTCCTTGTTGACTTTCTCTGTCCCAAATGTTCACAAATGGGTTGAAATAGTGGGTACAAATGGGGTTAATATGCAGACATGCTTGTGAGAACCTGTTGTGGTGGGGAGGTGTGTGGACAAATGTCCACTGAGTGCTACCTGGTGCAACCATGGGAGGCTCCCTCTGCCCAGATCCCATGCCAACCCTTTGTGGGAGTCCAAAGAGCCCACCGAGATGAGCCCTGAGCCTCTGGCATAGGAACCATTCCCTTCTATTTATGCATATGAAAAAATTATTCATAAAGTGTAATTTTTTGCTTTGTGAAATAGAGTGGTAGGCCTATAGGTCGCCAAGGTCTACCTCAGCAGCCCAGTCTTTGTTTAAATACCACTCCTTAAAGTTAACTTGCCACCTCACAGCACAGCCCGTTCCATTCCGAAGAAGTCGGTGTCATGAGCAAGTCCCCTCTTGTGAGTCCAGCCTTGTGTCTATGCTGTCATCACCCTTTCATACCGGCTTACTCTCCTGGGCCCCACTGAGTAGTTTGTTTTGTGAGATAGAGTGCTCCAGAACAGCAGAGAAATTCAATAGTACCAAATAAACACATTCAAGCATTTTGCCTGTGAAGGCGTACACGAGATGCATCTACTCTTCAAAGTGAAAATATTTACTGTTTCTCCTAGGTGATTTCCATGAAGCACAGTCATTCAGTTCAGAGAACAACCCTGACGACCACAGTCAGAAACTCAGGTGTGGACAAGCAAAGTGGGAGAGGCCTGAGTGAAAGGCCCGTGGTTGCAGAATGAATATCCAGTGGAATTACCTGTGACCCAGGCCTGACTTACCAATAACTCTACTCCTGCAGCCTATGTGGAGGCAACAAAATTAAATTAAGCTATTAAGATCCCTGCATCTTAGTTTCCTCATCTGAAGCACTTTCAATAATTACACATAATAAAGTAAATGAATGATAATTAAATATTATTCAATAAAATAATATAGTATTTACCTTATTATGTAAAATATCATTTTAGTGAAATGATAATTATAAACAATAATAATAACCTATTTTAATACAAATAAAATATTATGTAAAATATTTTTGTTTTTATTGGTTCTTTTTAGTTATATTAATGTTAAGATTTATTTTGACATTATAAAAGCATGGAATATAATTTGTTCTTATCAGTTCCCAATGCTTCCCCATTCCCTCCCCTGTTCCTTTTCCTATGCTCTACTGGTCTTTCTGTTATTTACTTTTTTTTTTTTTTTTTAGTATTTTTTAAAAAATATTTTGTTTCTTTTTAGTTGTAGTTGGACACAATACCTTTATTTTATTTTTATGTGGTGCTGAGGATGGAACCCAGTGCTCTGCCCATGCTAGGTGAGTGCTCTAACCTTTGAGCCACAACTCCAGCCCCTTATTTTAGTATTTTGTAGATGCATATGATGGCGAGATTCACTGTGATGTATTTGTATGTGTATATAGGAAAGTTAGGTCTGATTCATTCCACCACTGTTTTTTTCCTTATCCCAATCCTTCCTCCCTCCCCTTCATTCCCCTTTGTGTACTCTACTGATCTTAATTATTACAGACAATAAAACAAAAATAATGATTATTTTATATGATTTATTTTGTTACCTTTGACCCATCTGCACCCTTCCTTTCTTTTATGGGTGATGATTTAGAGTGTTATTCTGATTTTTCTTTTTTCTTTTTTTTTTTTGATACCAGTGATTAAACCCAGGGGTGCTCAACCACTGAACCACATCCCCAGCCCTTTTTATTTTGAGACAGGTCTTGCTAAGTTGCTTAGGGCCTTACTAAGTTGCTGAGGCTGGCTTTGAACTTGTGATCCTCTGTTCTGACTTCTTTCTGTAACCATTTTATTTGTGTTCATACTTCATACACTCAGCTCACTGAGTATATGACTTTACTGTTGTTCCTTTATTCTGTCTCCATCACAAGCTCCTCCCTGGTTGAGCTAGTCATTGATGATTTGTTTTATCATGGTACCAGAAGGTTGGGAGGTCTTCATGTGAACCACAAGCTTCTGAGAGGCAGGGTCTGGACGTGGCTTGACTCCAGCCCTGTCTAGAATGGGAGATGCATGTTTGTCTGAGGAAGATGGGAATAGATGGAGAGAGCAACCAGTCTTAATGCGAGTCATTCAGGACAACAAAAAGAATATCTGATAAGATGAATAGTTTAGAATTCTGAGATCTGAAAATAAATTTCCTGAAAAATCATCCAGTGCAAGTTGGGAGCACTCTTCAGAGACCCCCTGGAGGTCTTGCTGAGGAAGTCAAAATCATAAGAGCTTGTCTGTCTGTTCCTTTACCTGGGCTACTCAGGTTTGTTTCTAAAGCTGGAAGTTTTAAGAAGTATCTATGGAACTAAGTTTTTCTTTAGTGGCTGCACATTATGTTACTTAACTGATGACATGTGTTTGAATTTATCATATTGCTATGGACCATTGCAATAAATAATGAAATTCATTTCTGTCATTACTGAAGTTATACATCTTTTAATGAGTTTTATGAGCCATTTCCATGTTTATTTTGGGAAAGATCAACTTATTTCATTCCCATTTACCAGTGGGTTTTGTACCAGTCAAAGTAGGTTAGAATATTTTGCTTTGGGTAACAACACCAAGTTCTCAATGAGTTGATGTGCTATTTTAGATATTTTGAATACACTTATTAATATTTTTATTGTCCAAGGCAACTGGAAATCTATGGATAACTCAAAAATTTATTTATGAAAGTAGAAATACTACTAAATCCTGTAAAATTGAAAATATTCAATGAACTGACAATCCTCATAGGATAATTACCTTTTTCTATTTTATTTTTGATACATGAAAATTTGTTATATGCATTATACATAGTACATAGGTGTGTGTATGATTCATATCTGTCTGTATGGAATTGCAAAAATTTTCCCCTTGTCTTTTAAATTGAAATTATTTTTTTAGAACTTAAAAGGTTTACTATTTTTTTCTTAAGAAGGCAGTTGGCTTCATAAGTCTTCAAATACTTTTCTTATATTTTCATAATTTCTTGTTGAGTTTTATACACTCCATTTAAATGAAATATATCAATGTATCCTATGTCACAAAGGTAAAAGTGTTATTTTTTTCCCATATGTATAAACAAATAAGGCTATTTATTTTTCAATAATCCATTTCTTTTATCTGATTCAGGATGTCATCTAAAAAGTTCATTCCTGCACTTTTGGATCTATTTCTGGACTCATTATATTGTCATTTCTTATGTCAAAACATAGTCATATCATTTCCTGTGTTAAAAGTATGGTGACTTCCAATAGAATATTACTCAGCCTTAAAGAAGAATGAAATCATGACATTTACAGGTAAATGGACAGAGTTGGAGAATATCATGCTAAGTGAAATAATCCAATCCCCAAAACCCAAAGGCAGAATGGTTTCTCTGATAAGTGGATGTTGACCCATAAGGGAGGGGGGCAAAAGAAGAATGGAGGAACTTTGGATTGAGCAGAGAGGAGGGAGGAGAAGGAATGGGGTGTGTGTGGTGGGGAGATGGTGGAATGAGATGGACATCATTATCCCTATGCATGGGTATGATTGCACAAATGGTGTGACTCTACATCATGTCCAACCAGAAAAATGAAAACTTGTGCTCCATTTGTGTAAAAAAAAAATAAAAATAAAAAATAAAAACACAGTGACTTCACAGGAAAGTGATAATCTCTGATTCAGCAAGTATTTTTTTAATTATTATTTTTTTCAAGAATATTTGATTAGTTTTGTGCACTGAATTTTATAGTTAAATCTTAGAATGAAATCACTTAATTTCAAAATGTCAGTGCTTTGGGGATTCTGAATAAATTAAATTTACTATTTGTAACTTGGAAAACTTACCCTATTAAGAGACATTCTTTCTATTCAAGGCAATGTTTACATCGCCTAGATAGATAGATAGATAGATAGATAGATAGATAGATAGATAGATAAACTTTACATAATATATTCATCTGATGTGGTTGCTCACCTGCACCATGGGAGGAAGGTCCTCAGCATGCAGGAAATGGATGCAGGGTGTTGTCAGGTTTCCTTATCTGCCTCCGAGAAACACAGGGTCTGCCTAGGAGGATTCAGGCTAGAAATAAGTTACCATGGATCCTTCGAAAAACATATCAGCTCTAGCTATATAGCATGATTTCATGTTTTAAATTCATATGCCTATGTGAAAAATAAGTACATACATTTATATATCATTGAATCCCAATATCAGTGCTAAAATTCCTCCTGTTTCTCTCTAATTAAACCAATATAAGAGTAATAAGGCTCTACCGTGAACTCTACCAGGTCCCTAGGCAAATTGTTATGAGTACCTTTTAAAATATGGAGAATAAATTTTTATGGGCAATATTTCAAATCCAGATAGAAGACTGCAGGGAGGTGTTAATGTTCCAACTTTACCCAGAAGAGTCTGAAATCCAGACATGACCATGTAGCTGGTAGGTGGCAGCAACAGGGTTTTCATAGTTGTTTAAAAAGTATTTTCAGCTGTTATTGAAACAGTAACATCCAACAACAAAAACATTCAATAAATTACAAGCTTTTATTTCTTTCACATAAAAGTTCCAGCTGGCTTCAGTTTGGTTCTGTAAAGGACATCTCCCATTGAGGCCTCTGATCCCATTTCAGTCACGGCTGGCTCCATGCACAGTGAGCAGGATGAAGGCTCCTGGAGCTCTTCCCTCTTAAAAATACAGTTTAGATGGTGCCCAGCCATCTGCACTCAGATCTCATTGGCCTTTGCAGCCATACCTGACTACAAGCAAGGCTGGGAAATAGAGTCTCATGCACAGCTGAAATTGTGATTCCCATCCAAGGCAGGCAAGGAATGGATAACTCAGGAAAACTAGCAATTTCTATTTCTAAAACAGTAGACATGTCTGGGCCTGGTGGCACCCATCTATAATCCCAACTATACGGGAGTCTGAGGCAGGAGAATTGCAAGTCTCAGAACAAGACTTTGTCTCTAAAAATAAAAAGAGCTAGGGGCATGTTCAAAGGTAGTGTGATTAATTTCTAATCTCTCTGTTACTCTCTTTCTCTCTTACACACATACAGACTAACACACATACAAAGAATAAAATGGTATAAAATAACATAATAATTGACACAAATGGACATTCATATATTTTATTTCAAAAAGAGAAAAAAGCTAGAGAACAGCCTTAGTTCCCATATGCTGCTGGTGCAAATATAAATTAAAACATTATTCTGGAAAATATTTTAGCATATTTCAGACAGGTTTAGAGAGGCCAGGGTGTTTTAGACCAACATCTCAGTGTCTTGACCTTTGTCCTGGTATGCAGGGCATCTATGTGTAGGGATTAAATCTATGCCCAGTGGTAATGCCATGACAGTGCAAACACATGTAACAAAGAGGCATCCACCTGAAGGTAGAGTTCTACTTACAAGTATGGATGTGCCTCTCAGGAGCAGAGAAGGCTGAGTTAGTCTCACAGAACAGTGGACACTTACTACTTTTCTAGCTCTGACATTACAACTTGTGGACTTTCAAAATCTGCTGTCTCTGCTGCGATGCTAGAATGTGGGAATGAACAAAGAACATGTATCCTGGGCTGGGGATGTGGCTCAAGTTGTAGCCCGCTTGCCTGGCATACGTGGGGCGCTGGGTTCGATCCTCAGTACCACATAAAAATAAAATAAAGATGTTGTGTCCACCAAAACTAAAAAAAAAAAAAAAAAAAAAAAATTAAAATTATTTCTTTCTTTCTTTCTTTCTTTCTTTCTCTCTCTCTCTCTCTCTCTCTCTCTCTCTCTCTCTCTCTCTCTCTCTCAGAAAAAAAAGAACATGTATACTTCACAGTGCAATGTTCAAGAGGCCCTATGAGATGATTTTGTTGAATTAAAAATTTGTGGGACTCAAAATAACAAAACAAGCATGCAATGTAAACATTCCTTTTTTTTTTTTTTTTCCTGAAACCAAGAATTGAACCCAGGTGTGCTTTATCACTGAGCCACATCCCCAGCCCTTTTTTATTTTTTTATTTTGAGACAGGCTCTCACTAAGTTATTTAGTGCCTTGCTAAATTGTGGAGACTGGCCTCCAACTTAAAATCCTCCTGCCTGAACCTCCTGAATTGCTGGGAATATTTAAAAGATCTGACAAATAAAATATTAAGATGATCCTATCAGTAAAAGAATAGCCAAAATTAATTTACAAAAAAATTAAAAAATGGCCAAAAAATATGATAGTAACTTTTCCAAATTAGGAAGCATGACTAAGCATACATATTTAAAAGAAAGATATTTTCCCATCTACAAAATTGGCAAAAAAACATGAAAGAGGAGGAGGAGGAGGAGGAGGAGGAGGGGGAGGAGGAGATGTCCAGAACTGTAGAAGAACTCAAGATATCAGGTGCAGGGCTCTCTCACCAAAACCTGATTGGGATATCAAGCTGAACAAAATGTTTTATAGAGTAGCCAGTGACACCCTTCTGTAAACTACAAGTTATTTAGTAATGTTTTGAATGCAATTGTCAAAATATCAACTTGAGCTGGGTTATATAAGTCATTGTTATTGGAAGGATCCCGAAGCAGCTCCTAGACCTAAAGAGAGGATGCCAAATAATGTCTATTAAGAGAAGGCATCGATGTCATTCATTCTGCAAGTATTTTGGAGCCTTTAGGGAATTAGAATGTAGAAGAAACTTCTGGGCAGTTTTTTGAAAGTGCAGCTTCCCCAGGCTCCAGCAAAAGAGGAGACTTCCTCTGGTTTATGTTGGGGACTGGGATCCCACACTTTAACCAGTCAGGGCTGCCAACATTTCATAAATATCATCATGTCAAGTACTAGCAATGAATCAGGTGTTTTGGGTCAACTTCTGTTTTGCTCCCTTAGCTATTATCTCTCCAGGCTTCCTTCTGGCCACTGAGCCCAGTTTTCTGTACAGATTTTGACCATGTTTCATTGGTCCTGATTATTGGAGGGACCAGAATGCTTGCACAACAAATGTGTTTGCAAATGTGTGTGTGTGTGTGTGTGTGTGTGTGTGTGTGTAATTCCGTATGTGAAAATCTACCAGAAATTTGTTATGCATGAATTCTATCCCCACCCCCAATATATAGAAACCCTACTCCCATATCTGTGAAAGTGGTCTCTACAGATGTGATAAAGTTGAGATGAAATTGTTCTGAATTAGGGTTGGCCTAATCCAGAATGACTGATGTACTCAAAAGAGGAAGAAAGAGGCACAGAGAAAAATGGGGCATGTGAAGACATAGATGTGGAGGGAGGTTGCCCTGTGAGGATGGTGGAAGAAATTGAAGCAGTGCATCTAGAAGCTAAAGGATGCCAGAGATTGACAACTTTCACCAGAACTGGAGCAGATTCTTTCTTAGAGCCTCAGAAGGAACTAACCTCACTGACACCTTAATCTTAGAGTTTCAGCCTTGAGAACTCTGAGAGGATAATATTTTGTGGTTTAAAGCACCCAATTCTTGCTACCCTTTGTTACAAGAATCTTAGCAAACTGATATGAGACGGCTCCAAAAATTCACATAAAACAAGCACGCACAGCCTGTGCTCAGAGAGTTGGGAAAAAAGTGTTTCAGGTGAAGTCCAGGGAATGGGGCCAGCAAGGCTGAGCACCTCATTTGGCAGCAACCATCATAATCAGGGAGAAGGTGTCAAGGTTTGGAGGTGAAGTGTAGCCCAAAAGCTAATGTGTGAGAGAGTGCAAGAAGGTTTAGAAGAGAAATGATTGGGTGTGAGAGCCTTAACCCAATCAGTGAATTTATCGCCTGATGGGATTAATTGAGTGGGTAATTGAAGGGAGGTGGGGTGGATGTGGAAAATTAGGGGCAGGCTTTTAGGGTATATAATTGTTTTTGGCAAGTGGAGCGCTCTCTCTCTCTCTCTCTCTCTCTCTCTCTCTCTCTCTCTCTCTCTCTCTCTCTCTCTCTCTCTCTCTCTCTCTCTCTCGTTTTCTTATCATGTGAGCTGCTTCTCTATGCCACACTTTTCTACCATGATGTTCAGCCTCACCTCAAGCCCTAAGGAATGGAGCCAGGTACCTGTGGATTGTGACCTCTGAAACTGTGAGACGTCAGATAAACTTTTCCTCCTCTATAATTGTTCTTGCTGGGTTTTTCAGGCACAGCAGTGAGAAACCTGACTAAAACAGAAGGTCTGGTTAGTGAGTAATTGGAAAGTTCTGGAAGGACTTGAGATAATCCATCTCAAGAAGGTACCTTAGGTGTTATTCGAAATGACGGTTGATTTGGTACTGTTTAAAGTATTTAAAAGAGTATATGAATTAAATGGAGAGAGAATGCACCAAGATTATTGGAAGGTTAGCTGGGTATGGTGGTACACACCAGTAATCCCAGCTACTTGGGAAGTTGAGGCAGAAAGATCACAAGTCTGAGGCTACCTTGGGCAACTAGAGAGACCCTGTCTCAAAATAAAAACAATTAAAAGGGCTGGGGATGTTGTTCAGTGATTGAGTGCCCCTGGGTTCAAGCCCTAGTAACACACACATAAATTGTTGAAATGTTAACCTGAAGGCAAAGTGTGTGTGTGTGTGTGTAAATTCCTAGGACTACTGTAACAAATTTTCACAAATTAGGTGAATAGAAATTTAATAGAAATTGTCTCACATTTCTGGAGATTAAAACTATAAAATTAATATGAGTCAACAGAACCATTCTCCTTCTAAAGTTTCAGGGAAGAATATTTCTTGCCTCTTCTAAGCCTCTGGAGATTTCTGGTATCTTTTGTCTTTCTTGGGTTTCCAGCTTTACCCTTCACTGTCACATGTGTTCCCTCTGGTCTTGGGTTTCTTTTCTTTTAATAAAATTAATCATTGAATTAGGGTGTGCTTGTATATGTGCATGTTTGTGTGGGTGAGTGCATGTTTTCATGGACTTATGGCTATGTGCATAACAGTCTTAGAGATGGGTGGGTCCTTAAGAATGACCAAAGCAAAATTACTGCTAGAGTTTCCATGACTTGAAAAGTGCCATAGTTCAAGATTCAGAAGATAGTCCTTCTGGTTTCGGAAGGCATTTCTTACTTAAAAAATTTCCACAGACCATGCACAAAATATTTTCTACATGGAAAGAAGAGCTAACTGTAAAAAATAAAATTGAACAAAAGAAAAAAACATGTGCCATCAACTATACAAATATTTCATATGTTTTTATTAATCTGGGAGTAACAAACACCTCTTTGAGCAAGATGCAAGGATAAGATAAAATTTTCCTTCTGTGTTAGTCAGTTTTTGTTGCTGTGACCAAAACACTCAACAAGAACAATTTAGAGAAAGAAACTTTTGCTTTAGATCACAGTTTCAGAGTTTCAGTCCACAGTCAGCTGGCTCCATTGCTTTGGGCCTAAGGTGAGGCAGGACATCATGCAGGAAAGTTTCAGAGTAGGAAAGCTGCACACCTCATGGTAAGCAGGTGGGAAGTCAAGAGGGAGATGGGAAAGAGCCCAGGATAGATGATATAATCCCAAAAACACACCCAAGAGACCTACTTCCTCCAGCTATGCCCCACCTGCCTCTAGTTATCACCTGGGTAGTCCTTTTGAATTATTAATCCATCCAATGGATTGTTCTACTGATTACTTAGTGTTCTCATAATTTAATCATTTTTACCTCTTGCATTAACGCCATAGCTTTTGTGAGACACCTTACATCCAGATCACAACACTTTCCCTTTTTTTGAATAGTCAATTCAAACTGCTTCCCTGGAATCTTTAATCATTATGTTTAATACTGACCACAACTCTATTGGGAATGTTATGAAATGAGTGGCCTCCTGGCTTGTCCCAATTTTAAATACCGTTACCTTGTGGGGATGGGGTAACATGTGCACTAATTCTGCATCTACCAGTCCTTCTCCTCTTTGCATAGGTGTTAGAGAATGAATGTTTGCATCCCCCAAATTTTACATGTTGAAAGTCTAACCACAATGTGGTACTAGGACATAGGACATGCAGGTGGTGAATAGGTCACAAAGATGAAGACCTCATGAATGGGATTAGTGCAGAGGTCTCTGTCTCGTTCCATCATATGAGGCCATGGTGAGAAGGCGACAGTTCTGTAAGCCAGGAAGAGCACCTGTACCTATGCTAGTATCTTGATCCTGGACTTTTAGCCTCTAGAACTATGAAAAATAAGTTTCTATTGTCCATAAGCCACTTACTCTACTGTAATTTATTATAGCAGCCTAGGCTGAGGTAGACAATAGGTTTCTTAGTTTCTCTCTGGGACTCTTGTCAAACACATGTTTTATCTTTTTGACATTTGGCTTTCCCAAAGCTGTACATGTGTGTCCGTCCACTCATTTCCCAGGTTTAGTGCAGTTTCTGCTTGAGAAATAAGGAATTCTAATATAATGTGCCCATTAGATGAGTGAATTTGGAAAAGCCCTTGGAGACTATCCAGTGAAAGTACAAACTGTATAATTACCTTATTTTTTTCTTGGTGCATGTTTGCTCTCAAGCTATCTGACTTACAGTTAGGAGGAGAATAGAAGCTTGAAAGTGTGATGATCATCAATGTTGCAATTACAGATCCAGCATCCAAAGAGAAAAAAAAAAAAAGGAAAAGAAAGAATTTCTTATGTTTACTCTCTCCAATTCAAATATAATTTATGAGTTTATTTACATAATAAAATGGTAGAATGCTTTAAACTCTTTGGACCAGATCCAGTGGTTCTGTTTGTTTGTTTTAGAGGAAAGTGCAGTCCCGGGTTGGCGCCCTTGGGAACAGGCTCATTGATGCATTTTGCCCTTTAACTTTTGCCCTGAACTTCCAAAACCCATGAGTGATGAAGTCAAGAGCCCAGCTTCAGGGTTCATGCAGCTAGTGAGCCTGGGCCCTTAGTCATGGCATTCTTCCTTCAGTGCCCTCATGATAAGCTGTAAAACCATGTTACCTCAGCTTCTTTTTCCTGAGACCCATCTCTAGTTAGAACTTGCTTTGCTTCTCAACTACAGGGACACAGTTGGTGCCTCAGCTCCATGTCATCAACTCTTGGTTCCACTCTGTATCCTGTGTAGCAGGGAAAACAGGCTGAATCAAAATTCTCAACATTTTGTCTTTCTCCTTTGGGTTTTCCTACTTTCCTCTCATCACAATGTATGTCTTCAAAAATCTAATTTGCCATCTTGTCATTGTCTGTCTTTGAATCTTTGAAAACGTTTCCACCTCCTCTACTGCACTTGAACTGCACCACTGACATTGTTCAATGATCTAATGGCTAAATTGGAGGGATGGTTTTATTTCTGCATTTAACTAGTTTCTAATATTCTAGAAACATCTTCCTCCATCAGTTCACAATGATCCTTTCTGTGCTACTTTGTTCTCTTTAGTAGTCCTAGTTTTCTGTGGAACATGGTCCACTGTGATTCCTTCCATCCTTATCTCCCTTCTCTTCCTGTCTACACTCACTTCACATGATTTGCTTTCATGCTCATTATTAAGTAAAAAGGGGGTAGTTAGTCAGGTGTAGTAAATTAAATTGTGTCTTCCAATTACATCTTGAAGCCCTAACACCTCTTGTGATTGCATTTGGAGTAAAGAAGTAATCAAGGTCAGATGAGGTCATAAGGGTGGGACCCTGATCCAATAAGATCAGTGTCCTCATAACAAGGAACATCAGAGAGCTCAAGTTCTCTCTCCACCACATATGGACATAATGAGAGAAGTGCATTCCAGGCTGAAAAACAGGAGTCAGGTGACATGAGTTTCTGAAAAGTACAACATTACTCAGTGTAGGAGTCAGAGGTTCACCTGAGTCATGTTTCTAAATGGCAGAAGGCATTTACAGAAGGATAAAATGTTTTCTCCTGGTAAGCCTAGCTAGAGAAATGTTAAGAAAGCAAAATGAACTCAAGTTTCACCAGCTGCTTACCTCTCTTCAGTCTTCCACTTATACTTTAATTTCCAACAGTATCTGAGACAACATTGGCCCCTTAATGCCTGCCCCATCTCTTACCTCCTCTCCTTTATACACTACAGTGATTTTCTTCCAGATCTTTTGATTCAGTATATTGTCCCCTTGGAATTCCATATAGAATGTTTTCAATGCCTAAAATATTGCCAAAATATGTATTATAACTGCTATCCTTTCTGAGGCTCCTAGGCCAGCCAGATGAAAACTGAGAGCCTGTGAGAAATGCAATTTTCAGGTCTTAACCCAGATTTCCTGAATTGGAAACTAGAGACACTCTCCGGGTGATTCATACACACAGTAATGTTTGAGAACTACTAAGATATGGTATTATAGTTATCACTGAATCACAGACTATTTCACTTGTCTCACTCTGTCACAGGCCTTGAGTTTGGTGATGTGGTTTTCTAGTCATCCAAAGCTTTCTTAGAACTCAGCACAGTACCTTGCACTGTGAATTTGAATGAAAACCTATGAACATAAATGTTGGTTACAGTAATAAAATATAATATTTACAGGTATAATTTCATTTATTACTCAGAAGAGAGGGAAGAGACATGGGAAAAGGAAGAAACTGTGTAATGAAATTGACCAAATTATGCCATGTTCATTATTAAACATGAATGAAACATATATGAATGTTGAATCCTACCTTTATGTATATTTATAAAGTACCAACTAGTAAAACAATAAATAAATAGAAGGAAGGTCAATAGAGTAGAGGAAACAAAACAGGAGAAGGGAAGAGGGGAGGGAAAGTGGAAATATTGCTGATTAAAATGGAGCAAATTATATTCTATGCATCCGTGAATATGTCAAAATGAACCCCAGCATTATGTATGATTATAATGCAATAATAAAAACACTAAAAATAATAATAACAAGATGAATTAGCTTAATTTACAAACACAATTTAGAGAAATTTCCTGGTTTAATTTAAGTCACAAAGTTTTTGAATAGTGGAGACCAAATTCTGCCTAAGAAATAGATTTACCATTTTTTCTAAATCCCTTTTCAATTCATTAATGTTAGACTTACTGAAATGTAAGACTTTGCACCTAGTATGGCCCTTTCTAATTTCTCCTAGTAGAGGATAACTATTGTGGAATAAAATCCTTAATGGAATTGTTCTAAAACATTCTCTTCATATCCACTTGTGGCCCTCTCTTATTTAACTGTTGACTTAAGCATTTCTTGCATAAAGCCTCTGTTGCTTGGAGAATGAAATGTTTTAACCTGGTAAGGAAGCCTAGCTAGAGAAATGTTGAGGCAGCAAAATGAACTCAAGGTTCACTAGTAAAGCTGAAGTACCACAATCATGAGTCAGCATAATACATAATGCTGGACTCCTACTTAAGAGTGTTTTCTTAAATTCTTTTATTCTGTGGTTCTCTAGACAAAGTCTGATCCCATGGATCACAAGGCAGTGTATGCACTTTTGCAGAAACGTTGTAGCTTATACCCCACTTATTTCTTTTTATGGTCTAATAATATTCTATTAAATATATATATATATACACACACTTAATGGCATGGAAACACAATAATGAATACTTACTTTGTAGAAGTCAGCTTTTCACTTTTGCACTAGTAAATTTTCCATAAAATGAATTAAAAATAGATAAATAAATTAGGCTTATAAATCTAAAAGTTATGGACACAAAAGGACACTATCAACAAGGTAAAAAGACAGACTTTTGTTTGTCCATTCACCATACTGGACATTTGGATTGTTTCTAGCTTTTGCTACAAAGAATATTTATGGCCAAGGATTGTTTTCTTTCTTTCTTTTTCTCCTTCTTCTCCCTTCTCCCTCTTTCCCTTCCTCTTTCCCTCCTTTCTTCTCTCTCTCTCTCTCTCTCTCTCTCTCTCTCTCTCTCTCTCTCTCTCTTTCTCTTCCTTTCCATAATTTTATTTTTTGGGGTGGAATTTCATGAGTAGAGTAGCTGAGTCATGCTTAACCTTCTAAGGAACTGCCAAAATGTTTTCCAAATTGGCTGAACCATTTTACATTCCCACCAGCACTGTATAAGTATTCCAAATTCTCTGAATCTTCACCAACACTGTTTCATATTTACCTTTTTGTGATTATGGCTCTCCTAGTGGGTATAAAGTGACACCTCCTAGTTGTGGTTTGCATTTCCCTGATGGCAATGATGTTGAGCATCTTTTTATGTGCCTATTGGACATTTGTCTATTTTTTGGAGAAGCATCTATTCAAATACCTTGCTTGTTCTCTTTAACTGGTGCTTGTCTTTTTGTTGCTGAGTTGTAAGAGTTCTTTACATAATTTGAATACAAGTCCATTAACAGATATGTGAACTGCAAATATATTCTCCCAGTCAGAAAATATTTCCAATATCACCTTTTCACCTTATTGTGTCCATAACTTTTAGATTTAGAAGTCTAAATTTATTTAACAATTTTTAATTCATTTTATGGATAATTTACTAGTACAAAAGGGAAAAGCTGACTTCTACAAAGGAAGTATTTATTATTGTGTTTCCATGCCATTAAAACAAATTGGCCATTGGAATAAAGCTCTGCTCTCTTAGAACTGGGGAATGACCCTCTTCTATGGGTCCTCATAAAGATCATCATAAAATTCTCTAAAGAAGCATTCCCACATACCCCCATAATCCCCAAATCCAGATATTTCTCAACCATTGTTCAGCACTAACTCTCATGCAGCCTTACTTGCCCACCAAGATGAGTTAAATGTCACTATCAGTCTTCTGGTGTCATTGTGAGGCAATTAACACAACCAAAGTTAAGCAATTGTTTATGTAGGTATTTAATGATCTGTCTGCATGACTATCAGTCAGAACTATGAGGAATTAATGTGGCTACCATTTTCTTTTTTTTTTTTTTATAATGCACTTAACAGAGTGGTTTTCAATACTTGTCAAACATTCAAATAAACCCACATCATTGGGGCTCTTTCGTAACATATTTCTCAAAGCATAGCAATTATCTCAGAACTAAATGTAGCTCAGAAAATGCAGTTTTATGGAAATGAGAAGATACATTCCTGACAGAATTTGCTGATGATCTGAACTATTCTTTAAGCATTCCTTAAAGATATCTTTAATATATTTGGTACTAATTGGTCTGGTAGCAGAGGGTTCAATGTCATAGTTGCTGAGAAAACTAGACAGGAACTTAGAGGCACTTTTTGGATGTTCTCTAATATAATAATAAAAATGCAATGAATATTCAGAATCTATGCAAGAACTATACAAATTAGGTTTTTCCAAAAATTCTATTTAGCAATTTAGCAATCAGGGCTTAAAATTGTGTGTGTGTGTGTGTGGTGTGTGTGTGTGTGGGGTGTGTGTGTGTGTGTGTGTGTGTGTGTGTGTGTGTTAGGCTGTAGAGGTCCAAAGGTGGAGGGTGGGGAAGGTACTTGAAGGCTGTGGAGCCCTTCAGCCCTTTTCTCAAATATAGAAGCTCTTTCTTTTATTCTCTGTATACAGTGTATTTAAAGTAACCCAATTCTGTAATTTTCAAAATAGACATCTTAAACCTCTGCTCTGCAAACCACAGGTCACGGGAATTTCAGCCTGGAAAATTTCCAAGTCCTGGTGATAGATCAACTACCTTACCTATAAGTCTACTCTAAAAATCTTTTTTATATACCTTCAGTCCATCCTTATCACCAAAAAAGTACTACCCAGGTAAACCTCATGCACTTAGTAATCTTCGGGACTTCATTTTCCTCATCTCTAAAGTGAGAATGGTAATACATCTACTTTATGTGGTTTTGGAGTAAATATGTGAGAGCACAGTGAGTAACATTTGGTGACTGGCACCAAGTAGAACAGAGAGTTCAGCTACGTTCACTATTCTGTGCCCATCCTTGCCTTGCATAAGGGGTAGGAGTCAGTTTCTCACCTCACCTGTGGGCTGTTCCCAGGTCACTGTTGCATGGGATCATGGCTGTTTCTGGTACAACACAGTACGAAGGAAGGAGTGGTCACTTCAGCCAGGGGAAGTTGGCAAAAATTTCCATGGAGCAAAAGGCTCTATGTTCAGTTTTAAGGCTTCAGGGATTGTTTGGGGGTTGGGAAAGTTGAGGTAAAATGGGGAGGACGGAGAGTACATGTTACATTGAATAAGATCATACTCATGCCAGGACACTGTGGCAAGAGCCTTAACACGATCACCTTGATCACTTCGATCACTTTGATAACAACCTTGTGAGGAGTGCATGGTGGATACAGCTGGGATTGCTTTGCTTGGTGGGGTTGACTGCAGTAAATTGAGAGAGAAGTGGGAAATGAGGCTGAGTGGCTGGAGCTAGGGTCAGATTCATGGAGGGGGAAGTTGTCTTTTCATATGCTAATAAAAGTGAATTGGAACACCTACAGCAGTAAGATTAGCCCTTTGGTGAAGCAGTTGCACAGAGTCCTGGGCTCAGTGAAGCCCTGTCTGTGGTGTAATACTCTGCTTTGGCCTTGTCAATTTTTTTCTACACACAGTCCTAACTCTGCACAGTAGTGCATGACCATATAAATGACCTTGCATGCTAAAATTGTGTAAAGTAACTTTAATTTATCCTCGGGGAAATTATGATTGTTCTGTGACCTTTAACTCTTTTTTTTTTTTTTTTTTTTTGTCAAAACATTAAAATAACTCCCTTTCCATTAGTTAAAAATGTGTACTAAACCAAAAAGAAATGCTTAAAGTAATATTTACTCAGTGTACTGTAATTTAAAAACATCAAAACCATTGAGAATTCTAGTGAACTTTTTTCTTTTATGTTATAAATAACTCATCAAGAATAGACAGAATTTTGAGTGTTGTGAAATATCTCTAAGACTTCCTTAAGCTGATTTCTTTTTGCCAGCATTGCTTCTAATCCTTGTTATGATAATCACTTTCTTATAACTTTGCTTTAGTTCAACAGGCCAAAATCTAGCTATGCAATCTATAATGCAATTTACGTTCAATTGGAATTTTACTTTTAGCATTACCACTTCTTATTTCCTGGATGCATTTGCTTCTTTGTTGGTCCATTCCCTCTTCCCTTGAGCCATTTTTGGCAAACATCATGTGGGTTTATCATCAGAGACAAAGCTCTAACACAGTGGTGCACTTTGTTGTCTGAATGAAAGCAAAAGTGGTTGAAAAGAGACCACTCACTGTCAGACTTTGAGAGGAGTGACGTAATTGGTCAAGGATCATCTGGGCATCTGTTATGTACACAGTGATTTGTGGACTGAAAGCTAATAACAAAAGCTTTACTTTATGCAATCACAGATAATGTGCCACAGGAACTGAAATTTGAACTGTGTCTCTCTGGGGGCTACTGTAATTAATTGGTGGTAATTGATAGGCATGCCATCAGAACTGTGCAGAGCGAGGCCTGCCTGTAATTTTATCTTTGAATGTGTGTTTTGTAAGTGATGTTTGGGGAACAATGGCACACACTGAAAGCAGGGGAAATGAGGAGACAGTGCCTAGGACTGCCATCAGTCCTGACTGTGCCATTTGTATGTCGTGTTTGTCTTGACCTAGGAGCACAGAGTTTTAGGAGACTCATGCTGAGCAGTAGTTAAAGAAATTAAGATGAGTAAAAGGTAAGTCTGTTGTATCTCTGACTAAGTGGAAGCAGCCTCTATTGGCTCTTCTCTTCAAAGGAACCAAAAATTCTACCACATGAAGAAAACAAGCAATCAAATTCTACAGAAACATGAACAACCAAGGGACTTAATCATACCCTTTCTTATGTGTTACTTCCACATATTAGTTGACCATTTACACTAAACACAGTAACAGAAAGGAAGGGAAAAATAAGGCCACCAAGGTTTCTGTTCTTCTAGTCCTTCCTTATTCATCAGCTGCCTGAAGATGGAAAGGGTTAGAATGTGTATCATAAGTGACATAAAAAAAAAAAATGGATAAACCTAGTTGCATGCATTTTGCCTACAATTCTGGTGTGCATGAAATGCATATGCATTATGGGGTTCAAAATAGATATTTTGGAATTTCAGTGTTTCTATGTGAGTTAAATGCTTTTACATTGATTTACTGCCATTGTACAAGATAGATGATAAAATTCATGCTTAGAATTTTATGTGCATCGTAAGAGAGACTGTGAAGAAAGGGAAACATTTTGTATTTTAGTACCATTAATGAGACTCATTACCTGCATACTGAACCAGAGGCCCTATATTTTCATTTTGCACAGGGTCCTGTAATTTATGTAGCCAGGTCTGCCTTCAGCATTCCTAAGGCCTCTTCTGGGAAGAGTGCTTAGGAACATTTGGGATCCTTACTTCTATTAAATGTGAAAATACTGAAAAGGTTTTATGTAGGAAATAAAATGTTTCCCATTTATGAAATGATAAATAATAGATTCTTAGCAAGCTGTAAATTATTTAATATACCCTTAGAATAAAAACACAACTAACTAAAACAACAATAATCTTTTACCTTTGGGTCTTATTTATGTCTTTGGAAGCGCAGGTTAATGTATTCATGATTTCATCACACTCCTAGGAAAAACAATGAAATGTTTTGTGGATAATGAAACTGATGCTCAATGAGACATTTTCTGAGAATCAACAAGTGAACAAGTGCTAGCAATGAAATGTGGGCTCAGGCACTTCTGAAACTGAACCACTTGCTCTTTATACAGCTCATATGGATTATCTCCAACTATAAGATCACAAAATCACTGTCTCTCCACAAAGCCTTTACAGAGTATAAAGAGGAGTGGCTATGTGCTATTATGCTTACACTAAAGCCACTATAACTTTTCCTTTAATACCTCTCCTCAAGTCTACAATTGGCCCTTTATATTATGAATATATAGTGACAAATTCTATGGAGCAATATAGTGTAATCTAAACTAACTGAATATGCAGGTATGCAAAATTATTGACACCTAACTTTAAAGAAATAAGAAAGATTATGATGCTTTTAAAAAAGTAATACTAGTAACAAAAGTTGTTATAAATATTACCTTATTTCTTCTGCACTGGAAAAACAAACTACTCATGAAAAAACTTGAAGCATGAGCCAGTCTTCTATGATGATAAATATGAAATATTTTAATGAGAAATTAAGACACAAAGAAATGTGCATACAATGTTCATGGATTTTACAATACTGTACTATTAAGATCACTGTTTTAACTAATTCTATCTATAGATGGAATGCAAATACAATCAAAACTCTAGCAGTTTTGAAGAATTTTGAAAGCTGAATCTGGAATATATAGAGAAACTTATAAGATGTAGAACTATCAAAACTGTCTCACAAAAGAAAAACATGGTTGGAGGGATTATGCAACTTGATTTCAAGAATAATTTTAATGATCTAATAACCATTATCATTTTTTTTTCTGGCATAAAAGTAGACAAATAAATACATGGAATATAACAACATCATCGAGAAACACATGAAATAGGAAGCCAAGAGTCTTTTCTACAATTTGAATACTAATTGTGTGTGTGTGTGTGTGTGTGTACGCGAACACATGCATGTTGTATGTGTCTGTATGTGTTGGCATTTATCTTGCTTAGTAAGATTTTTGGACCTGTGGTTTGGTGTATATCATCAATTTGGGAAAATTTTTGGCCCCTATTTTTTTTTTCAAATATATTTTTGCTCCTAATTTCCTCCTGATATTCCAACAACTTGTGTTTTAATATTTAATTACCTCTTAGTATTTAACTACCATGCTTAGATGTTGTGTTGAATTTCTTCCTTGTGTTTGAGTTTGGGTAATTTTTGTTAATCAGTCTTCAATTTCAGTTATTCTTTCCTGTTATTGTTTGGATTACTGATGATACAGCCCATCCGTGTCATTCCTTATTATGTTACTGTGTTCTTAGTATCTAATATTTCCTTTTGATTCCTTTGAGTTCCCATCTCTCTGTTTATATTTACCACCTGGTCTTGTGTGAGATATGTAATATATATTACTCAAAATTATGTTAAATTTGTCTGATAGTTTTAGCATCTCTGTATCTTGAGTTTAATGCTAACAATTGGTTTGTCTCTCTGCACTGAATTTTTTTCTGGCCTTTTGTCATGGATCGTAACTTTCTTGTTTGGAACTAGATATATTGTACAGGCTGATAAACCTGAGATAAATAGGCCTTTAGGAGTTGGGCTGTTTGATGATGGGAGTAGCTAAGAATAAATAGTAAAGAAATCAAATTCCTGTCAACCCTTTATTTTTGTTTTCCCCTTTTTGGTTTGGAGACTTCCTTTGTTCTGCTCCTGAGAGTCAGTTTCTTATACTCCTTGTAGCTGTAATCAACTTATATTTTTCCATAGTACTAGACAGTGTAATTAATCAATAGATTAACTTACAGTCTTTGGGTACATAGTATGCTACCCCAATGGTGAATTCTTTAATGTTTCTGACCGTTTTTCTGGGGGCAGAGATTTCCCCTGATGTAGTTAGTGTCCTCTGAAGTCTGTGTCATCGGAAGGAACCCTCTCATTATAGATTATGCCCCTCTCCCCAACACAGAGAGACAGAGTTTTTGGAACAATGTTGAAACAGGATAGAATTCACTCTCCCCAGTTAGGCTGAGATAATTTTACTCTTGCCATGTGGCATTGCTGGGGATTAAGGCTTTTATATCAGCAGGGAGAAAAGCTGTGGAGGATTTTGTTATGGTTGTTCTTCCCATCTCACTGCCAGGGCCCATAGGCTGTAGAGGACAGAGTAGAGAATAGTGGGGGAGGGGAAAGGAGAAGATAGCGAACTCAGGAATTCTCTCTCTCATTCATGAGATTATAGTGGATGGTGGGGTGCTTGGTCAAATCCTGGAAAGTGTGATCTGCCCATGAGATTAGTGGCCAGGAGGGTCTCATGCTCCTGCATCCCATAGTGCTGAGAGCCATAGCCAAGTAGGAATGACGCATGGCATTTGGGTTTGAAAGGTGACCCTGCTCAGGGATTAGGGTGGCTCTGAGTTTAGGGTGTATCCTGCTGGGAATAGGGCAGCTCCTGGTTTAGGGTGGATCCTGCTGGGAATAGGGCAGCTCCAGGATTTAGGGTGTATCCTGCTGCCTCAGGCGCCAGCTTCTTTGGAGTTCCCGTTGAGTTCTCACGGGGTGCTGAGAGAATTGGCTGTGGAGTCCGGTGGAGGCAGTGTATTTTCCCAGAACTTGCGTGAAGAGTGCCGGTGAGAGTTCGGGAACAAAGAGTTGCTGTTTGAATCTACAAGGCTGTGTGGTGGCTCAGTTATTTTGTGCCCAGCCAGACTGCGGCACCATAGAAAGTATCTGGGAAATGGGAACATGAAAGAATTTAGAGTTCTTTGATTTTCTGCTTTTTCAATTTTCATATGATTAAAAGTTCATGAAAAATAAGCATAGTAATAAAACAAATCAATGAAGGATAGTTTGGGTAGGAAGAGCACAGAAAATTAGGGTGATGGAACTATTTTATATGATCTATAATCCCGGGTAATGTCATCCATCTGTCCAAACCCATAAAATGTACAATAACAAGAGTGAACTGTAATATGAACTTTCTGAGTGATAATATGTATCAATGCAGGTTCATTGATTGCAATTAGCACACTTTTCTGGGGGGAAGATATTGAGAGTGGGGCAAGTTATACAAGTGAGGGAGCAGAAAGACTATGTTAAATCCCTGCATTTTCCATTGATTTTTGTTATTAACTTTAAGCTATTGTAAAAAAAAAATAGCTTATAAAAGTCTACATCAGTGTTCAATAATCCAAAATTACTAAATTATAATTATTTTTGCTCCTGTCAAAGAAAATTTATATATATATATATATATATGGAATTGCATATCTGTTTTTACCAATATGCAGCTTTGCAAGTCTCATTGTGAATTAACTTAAATTGAAAATGTTCAATTTTTATTTAAAAGAGATAGTGATAACTCATTTTGTCAAGTTATTGTGCAAGAAAAAGAATGCGCTTTATCAGTTATGCACAGTTCATAGATGTGCTAATTCCTTTGAGAAATCTTAACTGAACACTTATTTATGTCTATTCTGTAGAGAACCAGCTGTAGAAAAATTTTGTTTTAAAAATAAACCAAAATCTCAATACTGAGGGTATAGTAAAACAGTGTTGCTATGGGATAAAGCATCGAGATAGTTATTAAAAAAAAAAAAAACTTTCCAAAATATGACTAAGGATAAGAAAATTCTTAGGTCCATAATGAATCATAAATACTTCTTTTCTCAAAGAGATCTAACACAGCAAGATTAACAGGCTCTTAGTCACATCTTAATCATGACAGGGCTCCGTAAGTCACTCACTAGCCTTGTTCCAACCCAAGACCCAGGAATCTGTTCACCCACAAATTATCTTGCCACTTTGCTCAGATCCACACCCATGACCAAATTATTACCTATTTCAAAACTATTTAACTTTCCCAGAATTTATAAATCTGTGAGTTGTCACAAAACATCTCCTTTTTCCTTATAATCAGGGTCTTTAAAACAAACAAACAAACAAAAAACACGGTGTTCCAAAAGGATGGATACCACTATAGTCCAGTGCCTGGCAGATTATTCTGTACTAAGATGTATTCCAGAATTAATAAGAAAGATCTGCCAAATGCAATAGTTATAATCATCAATTTACACCTTTATGGATTAAAAAATAATGAAAAATGGCTCATCCCATCCTACATTCCAAAGTCATATTGACTCTCTGGTTCAGAATCACATGGTTGAATTTGCTGATGTCCCTCCTTGGCAGGGGCCTTTTACTCTTAACCATACCCTGGTGCATGATTGCCCCTCCAGGAACCTCAGGGATGGAATGCAAATGTCTCATTTCAGTGAAGAGGACTGTCAATGTCAGTGGGTCCTCCAGTCAGTTTTGACCTCACCAACTTCAATATTATCATGCTTCTGGATAAGTGTTTCTCTAGAAGGAATATTACTATTTAATCTTCATGTCTTTAGAATCATGTTTGTTAGAGCCCCAGCCCTGCCTTTGTGACTTACAGAATGTAGACTTACAGGTTCCTTGATCTTCTCTTGAGTTCACATTTCTTGTCATCTTGGAGGCAGTTCATCCTCTTAACTACCACTGACTTATAAACTCATGTCAGAACAAGCTGTGTCTTCTTGGCCCTCATATTTCTTCCTCGTGGCTGATTTTTTTTTCCTAATAGAATCTCAATTCTTTCCAACATGTGGAGACTGCTATTGATAGTATATTTATGACCCCCAAAATGTGCGTGTTGAAACCCAATCTCCAAGGTGATGGAATTAGGAGGTGTGGTCTCTGGGAAGCAACTGTTCTTGAGGTCAGTGCCCTTATAAAAGAGACTTCAGGGAGTTTCCTTGCCTCCCTCTTTCACATTATGAGGACACTGTGAGATGGTGTTGTCTAGGAACCAGGAAGCCCTTACCAGACACTGAACCTGGTTATGCCTTAATCTTCTACTTTCCAACCTCCAGAACTGTGAGAATAAACGTTTATGTTAAGGTCACCCATTCTATGCTTTTTTCATTATGGCAGTCTGAATGGGCTAAGACAGGAACATATATCCAAATTCATGGGATGACATTCTGTACCAGATTTATAACACATCTTTTTCAAAGTAGCTGTTTCTCATTTCCAGCTACACTTCAAGTGATGTGGACATAGTTTCCTATTATCCACACACATTTCCTTTTTTAGTTTAAAATACAGAAAATAGTATATGCATGTTTTAAGCATCTGCTCTATGTTAAATACTGGACCAGATGTTTTCACAAAAATTGACAAATAGAACGAATTTTGATTGAGCATCTAATGAGAACCAGATATTTTAATGTGCATTATCCCATGTAAACCGTAAGAGCATTTTACAACAATTTTGCTGTCATAATACAAGATGAAGATTTAGTCAAGTTCATGTAGCTAATAATGTCAGACACAGAGTTTAACCATAATCTACTTCAAATTTAAATTTGAATAAGAAATCATTGCATAAGAACATCAAAGAGAGGGGCTGGGGTTTTGGCTCAAGCGGTAGCACGCTCGCCTGGCACGTGTGCGGCCCAGGTTCGATCCTCAGCACCACATACAAACAAAGATGTTGTGTCCGCCAAAAACTAAAAAATAAATATTAAAAATTCTCTCTCTCTCTCTCTCTCTCTTTAAAAAAAAAGAACATCAAAGAGAGATGAAATCAGGATATTGAATATTAATAACATAAAGCTTTGTGATTGTGTTTGGTGCAAAAGAAGAATGGAATGTTTCAGTGTGAACCTCCACAGATATGGTATAACATTAAGACTGAAAGAGAAGTCTGGCCTCATGCTTGTCTACTTAGCTTCTTTGACTCTGTCCATTCATGGATTTCAGATTGAAAAGAGAACCCTAACATGATCAAAGACAGTATAAGAGAAATATAAAACCTGAATACCAATCCTTGTACCATTTATTAGACATTAATGTGTGCCAAAAACTTTAGTCTGTTTCATCATTGTGACAATGCCTTTGGAAGTCAGGCACCTGTGTTGATATTGAGAACTAAGGACCTGATAACAAGACCATAGAGCTACCCAGTATAGAATCAGGGCTGTAGACTAACCCAGACTGTGGACGCCAGAGCCCACTATGGTCATCTGTTGTGTTCATGACTGCCTTTCATACATTGATAGGCTGTCCATATTTCTCTATTCATCTTTCCATATCCCAGATGATGAGTCCATTTTGTGTGGACCTTGTAACATAGTCCTTTAGTCCCTTTTCCAGCTAGGACCTAGTCTGTGATCATAGCCTGCACTCAGGTGTCCAGGCCATGGACTTTGGTTTTGAAGCAGGCACCATAGAGCAAATTGTTCAGGTTGAGGCAGAGAACCAGGTGCTTCAGTGCTTCATAGTTGCAGTAGCAGCTACTCAGGGTCTCAAGATCAAATTCAAAGTACAGGAGAACCAACGGCTACGACAGTAAAGTCAAGCCAACATTATGATACTGAAATCTCAGCAGTGCCCATGTGTGACAGCTGATTCCTCATTGTGATATGATGTTGGCAACTCCCCAGAAAACCTTTCTCTCTTTGTTTCTTATTGCCTTTCCCACCTTATATATTACTGAAGCAGCCACTGGGTTCCTCCCAACCATTACCACCAAAGAAACCCCCTCAACCATAGTTAGAACACATAAGCTTCTCCAGAGGTCCTCCACCATATAAGTTTCTCTCGTTGTCAACAAGCTATTACAAAGAAAGTCAACAGGATTTCACAGAGTTCTGTAGAGCTCTTGGGAGATCTACAGAGGGCTCAATGTAGCCTGTAAGTGCCAGGTTTGCAGAAAAAAAGGTATGAATGAGTTTATCTCAAAGAGAGCTTCTTGCTATGCTAAAGATATTCTGTCTGTTTTCTTGGTAAAAACTTTGAAAACTTCTGTGTAGCCTAAGAACATAGGAAAAAGAGTAACTATTATGTTCCCACCCATTCTCATGTAACTATCCCACTGAGTATAAATCCAAAAAGAATTTCCAGACTCTGGGGTCCAGAGATTTTTAGGCATTAGCCCTTCTAGACCAGTTTCCAGCTCATCTGTCCTACATCATTGCTTTACTACATAAAATAACTAGAGTCCATTCTGTTTTCTTCTTACATCGCAGAATCCTGGACTCCTCATGGTCTTGCTGCTTCTGGGGAAAGAGTGGAATGCCATGATCCTTTGGTTTTGGAGGACCCCAAGCACCCACTGATAGGAGAGGTTGGTTCAGTGCTCCTTCCAGAAGTTTAGAGCAGGCTGGAGCAGCTGCTACCACATAGAGCCCAGGATGGCTTGAAGTGGAGAGTGGTGTGAGTCAACTCTGGGCTAGAGATACTGGGTTAATTCTTAGGGGACATTGTCAAATGAAGCATTTCAAAGATGGCATTTTGAAGATTTACAAAATAACTAGCATATTGGTTTAAATAACCAAAAACAAAATGAAGTATTCATGGTTGTTTGGAGTTTTGCATCTGGTCCTTATACAAACCGAACTGGAGGCACTGGGATAAAATGGAAAACCATCTCTAAGACCTGCTATGTGCTATGGCTAGCCTGGGAACTGTATCTGTGCTGTCACAGGGAGTCACATCAGACTGACTGAGAAAACTTGCTCAGAGACTCAGAGAAAGATGGATTTGGGGTTTGGCTGTTCCACCCGTGACCACATGGCATTGAGTGACCTTCTTCATCCCCATGCTCCCTCTGGATGACAGTCATGGTTCAAGTGTTCAATAGTGATTCTTAGTATTTCCATTATTGACTGAGGATGCACTGCTTCAAGGTTGGCACAAAAGAGAGTTAACTTATAAATTCTTTATGGAAGACTGCTCTGCTCTGACCTCTTAAACCAGGCTCCTGTCTGCAAAAATAAGAGATATCCCTGGGTGGAAAGATCAACTCCCCAGAGCAAAGAAGGACTCATTGGCATGGAATAGAGGGAAGGAAACACAAACGACAATCAGCAGGAAAGTGTGTCTAACTCACACTTGTAGCTTCAATTTCCCCCACTTTCTGTAGAGATAAGGAGCTTCCCTGGAGCTACTGTGAGAATTACCTGTGAACATGAACGTGTAAGACATGCTGTGATGACATCAGTGATCCTCCTCAGGGATCAGCTCGAGTAAGAGATGCTATTTTTCATTTGGTACAAACAAAACCAAAAAAAAAAAAAAAGCCTCAGAAATTTTACTTTTCTCATGACAAAATTAAATGAATTATTTTATAAAACACTGAGTCACAACTTATTTAACAGATAGGTCTTAGGACCACTGGGTGGTCAGCATTGTGCAAGATGCTGGTTTTAGACAGAGGGCAGACTACTTGGGAAGAGAATGAGAGAAGGTGAGAGAACAGAAGGATCAGGATGTGGGGAACATGAAGGGACAGACTGGATTCCACATCTATCTAAACTCATTTTTTTTTTTTTTTTTTTGGTGCTGGGGATTGAACCCAGGGATTTATGCATGACAGGCAAGCACTCTACTAACTGAGCTATATCCCCAGCTCCCTAACTTATTTTTAAAATGATTATCAAAACAGAAAACTGCTTTTAAAAGATATCAGAGACTAACATCATCTTTGTAATAGAGCCCCAGAATGAAGCATTGATGGGAACATTTTGCTTAGGTAAAAATAACCTAAGTATCCTTAGAGATTACTTCCAGGGTTACAGAAGTGCCTGGATTTTATGAATCATTTTAAGGTTTTATTAAAATCTACCAAGTTTCATTTTACCTTAATTTTTAATATTGGTATCCTATTTATACATCTTATCTGTGGTTTTCCTTTCCAAGATTTCAGTTACCCATAGACATTGGTATTCCAAAAATATTAAATGGAAAATTCCAGATATATATAATGCATAGGTTTTAAATTGCATGCTTTTCAGAGTCATATTATAGAATTTCATGCCATCCTGCTTTGTCTTGCCTGGGAGGTGAATCTTCCCTTTGTTCAGTATATATCCACATTGTATATGTTCCCTCCCCCAGTGGTTACTCATAGCTGTTTTGGTTATCATATCTACTACCTCAGTTTCACAATACTGTGTACAAGCAACCCTTATTTTACTTAATAATGACCTTAAGTAACAAGCATAATGATAATGGAAATTTCATTACAGTATATTGTTATAAATACTCTTTTGTGTTATAAGTCATGGTTCTTATACTCTCCTTGTGCCTAATTAAAATTAAACTTTATTATAGGTATGTATGAGTAGAGAAAACAGTGTATACTTTTTAGGGTTTAATAATGATGCAGACTAGGTTACCCGCCATACACACCATAATTTTAACATATAAGCTTCTCTAGGGACCTCCACCATAATTAAGCTTCTTGTCAGCAAGATTTTATAAAGAGTATCAACAGGATTTCATAGGAGTTCTGCAGAGAGCTCAATGTGGTTTGAAACTTTCTCTTTGTTGTAAATGCCAGGTTTGCAAGCAAAAGATGTGATAGACTGTCTCAAGAGAGCTTGTTGTACAAAAATTACTCTCTCTGTTTTCCTTGGTAAAAACTTGTGAAACTTCTGTCTGACCTAAAACATGGGACAAAGAGTAACTGTTGTGTACCCCCCCCACACACTGTCATGTAACCACTCAAGTGAGTATAAATCTAAAATAATTTTCAGACTTGGGGTCCGGAGATTTTAGGCATTAAAACCCTCTGGATCCCTGCAGCTTAAATAAACTGGTTTCCAGAAAATTCCTGAATTGTCCAGTCTCGGGTGTTTTGCATCAATACCATCTACAGTTTTAGCATCCACTGGGGTCTTGGGATGTGGATAAGAGGGACCCATATTTATTCAGAAATAAAACCAATAGTAGCCCAAAGTCTATCACTTCCTAGTAATCAATATTTCAACCACTACAGGAGCAGGAAGTGGAAATTAGTTCAGATGAGGCCTTTGGATTAGCAACCTTAACCTTATCTGAACTAGTAAAAATCCCGTGGTGTATGAACTGAGCTGGCACTATGCTGAACACAGCTTCTCCTCTGAGATTTATAGCCCTTCTGCCTCAGTCAGGTTGGAAACACTGAGAGCACTTAACCTCCCACTTCAACTTGCTGGCTCATCTTCTTAGCTTGGAAGAAAAGGGTGCATCAAAGTGAAGCTAGAACACTTAAGGGAATGTTTTACAACCTCAGGAAAGCCTGGGGTTAATCTCATCCCATGTGAACTGGTCAAATATCAAAAAGCAGCTTGCTTTTTATGGGCTCCCCCACATCCTGAAATCAACAGAAGTAAACACTCTGTGAAGTACACAAGCTTGTGTGGGGTGAGCCACAGCCTGGAGGCTGAAGAGGCTGAAAGCTTTGCAGGGGATGGGATCACAAGGCAAAGGAGATCACTGGCAAGGAGTTCCCTTTAGAAAAAAAATCAAACCCAGTTCCACTGTCGGGGACATGGAAGTCAGATGAATTTCCATTCTTATGGATTTCCAGTCGAAGGAAGACTCTCTTGAGACAAAGTCCAACAACTTGTGGTTCAGGAAACAAATAGTCAGTGGGGGAAGAGCTCTTAGTTTGTTCCTGACTGTGAACACAGCTGAGCTGGCAACCGGGTGGTGTTCAGATCCTGCCTGTGTCTGTGTATCAAGCAATGAGCAAAGGTGTTGGTCACCCCTTAGAAGCTGCTTCATGGAGAAGCTCCCTCCGGTGTCCTTTTTTAATGTGGTCTTTCTCCAACTTCCAATTTTCTCTCCCAGGGTGACTTCGGTCTTTCTCACGTTTCCAGTGGCACATCTAGGTAAGTAGAGGTTTGCACATGTAACTGCTCTCTATATTCTGAGCTTTACTCCATCCTTGCATGTTGGCCAAACATGTCTCCCATAATGTCCCATGAACTCCTCCATCAGGAGACTTCACCTCCACTTTGAATCAGCTTCCATTTGCCTACAGTTTCTCTGTCTCTCCCAATGGCATAAGCATGGAACCACTCTCTGTCCCTTGAGTCCTACTAGTGGCCAGTTCCTATCCATACTGTCAGTAGAAGAGCCCTCCACTCCTGTAGCCAGCTTGTCCCATGGGACCCTTCATTGTCTCCTCCAGGTTATTAGAGCCCTTTCCTTACTGGCCTTTCCATATAACATCTTCAACCAGAAAGAACTCATCTTCTAAAGCTCAGCTCTGGGCAGGCTGCATCTCAGTTCTTGTATAGGCAGCGTTCTTCTCTTTTACCTTTTCTGCCCTGGCTTTCCTGCCGTGTGTCCTCTGCTCATTCTACAAATCTCTTTACTCTTATCATCATCATCATATTCGGTCTTCTCTGGACATCATGATGTTTTGTCTCTTATCTACAGCATCTCCACAGCCCCTCAAAACTCTCTACCCCCTACTGATCAGCTGAAGTCATGCTCTTTCCTGAAGATGTGTGTCATGTTCTCCCCCTGTAAAGCTTCTAATGTAAGGAGGATCTCTATAAAGGACCTAATGATGGATTCTTTTCAGTCTTCTGACTGGTTTCCTTATGTGAACGTTTCCCATCATCTATGGCTACTTGTATTATCAAGCACCATAAACCTGGTGGCTCAAAATAACTGGAATTCATTGTCTCACTGATGCGACGGGGGCAGAAGTGCAGATTCCAGGTGAGGCCCAGATCCCCACAAAATCCCCATGGGGAGAATACTTCCTTGCTTTTTCCTGACTTCTGGTGGTGACTGACCATTTTCTATACTCCAGCTTGCAGCTGCATCGTGCTGATCTCTGCCATCTGCACCACATGGTGTTGGATAATAATCAGAAACAAGGATTTACTTCTTCCTTCCTCGAATTTGAAAGAACTAATCTCTGTCGTGTATTATTATAGTTTATTCAGTTCACTGATAATTTTTCAACCTGAACTAAAATGAAGACATTAAATACATCATTTCCTTCTCTAAACATGGGCCTTGTCCTTGTTTGTACTTCATCTCAGTGAGGGACCTCCTAACTTACCCAGGAACCCTCGAGTTGCTCTGGGCTCCTGTCTGTGTGGTGTCCTTACTCCCACCTGTGAATCTGAGTTCTCGTACTAAGCCAAAGGACCAGCTTTATATTCACCTCTGCATCATCTCCCTCACCACTACAAACTTCTGAACCCAAATTGAACATTGAGCATTTGAGAAGCCCCAAAATTTCAATTTTATGAGACCCACGATATATTTGCCTCTGTATATAAAATTTAGGGATTCCAGGTGATTTAGCCAATTCACCTCATGTCATAACATCTCTGATTTTTTACTTCAAATGTGGCATTTTAAAAGTCAACAACATATTCTTACCCCTTCTCTTTTAAAAATGTGCACCAACACATAATACAACATGGATAGATCTTTAAGATCTTATGCTAAGTAACATAAGCCAGTCAGAACAGGACAAATGCTCTATGATTCCCCTTACATGAGGTACTTGGGGTAGTCAAATTAAAAGAGATAGAAAGTTAGAATAATGGTGGTCCAGGTCTGGGGAAGGGTGATGGGAAGTTAAGGTTTAATGGACATAGGATTTTTAGCTTTAAAAAATGAAAATGATTATAGAGATAGATGGTGGAGGTGGAGCATTCCACCAGGAATGCTTGGTGGGATGGCCCAAAGGTGAAAAACAGGGTGTTAAAATGATGTGACTATGCTGGGTCACTGAAATGGTCATAAGTGTCCTGAGCCTTGAAGACAAGTAATGTGTATAAGTGGAAGTTGAAGACAGATATGGGAAGGGCACTGAGGGTGAAGACAATGATGTGCCCAAATGTGGGAGGGGCCTGGAGGCACCTGTCACAAAGGAATCTGCAAACAGAGTAGCCTCATTTAACTGTGTGAGTCGGGCCAGTAACAAACAAGAGTGGAAATGTAGGCAAGAACCACTAAGAAGCTTGGGCTTTCCCCAGTGTGTGACCCATGGACCACCTACATCGGTTTCATTTAGTTGCTTGCTGAGATGGGAATCCCAGGCTCAATTGTAAATTGTGTGCATTAGATTTTTGTGTGCAGTTGATGGGAATCAGCATCTCTCACAAGCTCCCCAGGCAGTCCCTGTGAGAGGATAATTAGAGAAATGGGTTAGCTTTGGTCTCTCTTAAAAACCCCTCAATCTCAGCTACAGTTAGGGAGAGCACTTCTTTCCATAGATCATAGATCACAGAGGTGCAGAAGCACTGCAAACTGGATTCTGAGATGAGCATGTGATGTTAAGGAGCTTCCTTGTTCCAAGCAAATATTGGCTTGCAACTCAAAATGGAAACTTTGCAGCCTGTTTTATTCATGACTTTTGCAAGAGTTTCCACATTTGCCAAAGGAAGTGCTTGCCAGAAGTAAAACACATGAAGGATGCACTGATTTTTCTTCCCACACAAGGGTAAGTGATCAAAATTGAATCAGCCTGACAGCTGACAGCTCAGGTGCTCATTGGTTGTTGGAACCTTGTTTTTGCTTTTTGTTTATGTTTTACACTATTTAAAAAAAAAAAAAAATTAGTTACGAGGAATGTGAAAATGTTCCACCAAATCCTGAGCCTGTGCAAAATTTATTGTTTAGGAACTTGAAACCAAGCCCTAACATTCATTTTCCTTTGGCAAGAGGTAAAAATTTCCTTTAAAAGAAAGATGGCTACTTATTAATATGCACACATACATGCAAAGCCAGAGTAGAGAGAGTGTCAAAGGGGAGCATGATATGATGGCACCTAGCTGGATCGGGTAGATCAGGCTTGTGGCAATCCTTGTGAAGAAAGGAAGACATTACATTGGAAATGGCCTGAAAGGACAGGGTGGGCAATGGGAGACACAAAGGATGGGCACAGGGAGGGTAGCAGTGTGTTCAGGGGCTGAGGCTATAAGTGGAAGTGATCCTGAAAGTAGGTGACCTCACGTTGGAGAAGAACTTGACAGCAAGGAGTGGGGATTTGCACTTAATCTACAGACAGCAAAGAATTCTTGAGTGCTCAGTGGTATCACTCTTTAGATAGAACATTCTAGTAGTCTTATTTTATGACTGCTGAAGAGAGAATATTGCAGCCCTTCAACTCATCAGTGACTTTACACCAGGGAGCAAAAAGGAGGGAGTGGATTTAAGAAAGGCTGAGTTAGAACTGACAGGATGGCTCACACCAGTAATCCAAGTGACTTGGTAGGCTGAGCCACATGTCAGCCCCCGCAACTTAGTGAAACCCTCTGCAACTTGGTGAGAACTTATCTCAAAAAAGGGGGGATGATTGATGGGGCTCAGTGATAGATCACCCCTAGGTTCAATCCCCAGTCCCACAGGGGAAAAAAACTCTTACAAAATGGAATGCATTTTGTATATTTGATATACTGGGGAAAGGGCAGAGGAAGGGGCCATTTGTCAACAACCAGGACTGAACTGTTGAAACAGCTCTTAACTTTTAACCTCAGTGGTCCAGCAGCTCAGAATAGTGGAGCAAACAATTCCCCTCAATGCCCACGCTGACCATTAATGATTATGAAAGTATTCTTTAGGAGGCTTTCCTTGTGAATAGGAGAATATGACACCGCTGTTTACCAGTGATGAGTTCTACTCTCTCAAATGATGAAGTTTGAATATTAGAGAAACACGCCGAGGCAAGCATATAAAGCAGGGTTTATTTTAAAAAGGGGTAACAGACTTCTCCCACGAGGGAGAAGGGGGCCATAGCTGGTATCCTGGTACCCCCAGAAGCAAGGTGTTCTGTCCTTTTTATATATCCTAGGCTTCCTTTGTTCTCCTGCCCTTTTCCCCTTATCTCACTCCTTCCTGCATACATGACTAGGCCCAGGAATGCTCGGTGGGATGGCCCAAAGGTGAAAAACAGGTGGGCTGAAGGGGGAAGGGCAGGATGGTGCAGCCCAGGACACATTAATTAACAACTTTGTAGTTTCCTGTAGGGAGGGGCAATTCCTGGGACAGGTTATTTTAGCAACAGATTGGAGCTGGGGCAGATTCTTGATAAAGGTGGAGGAAGGGCTTTGAAGGAATTAACATTTCAGTCCCTCTGCGACAGTCTCCAACTTCCTGGGACACACTCAAAATTGGCCTCCTTGATCTGACCTGACTCAATGTCCCTGTCTATACTGGCTGCCTGACTAATTCTGGCTTCAAAAACATGGCTGTTTTTCCTCTGCCAGCACACCCTTCTGCCCCACACTGCTGCTACTCAGACACTAATACCATATGCATACTTATGTGATGATGTAATTAAATAGGAAAGTGTCGAGTCAGCATGGGATTCTGGCTGCACAAGTTAAGTGGAAGAGCTACATCCTGCTACACATTCCTAGGTGATAGCTGTCATTCCTTGCAGAACATCCAACTTGAGGTAAGTAGGGCATGTTCCCTAAAGATAGAAGTATGGTCTGGACAAGAACTCTACTCTGAGCACGATGATCCCACTAAATCAATGACCTAGTAGAGAAAGGCAGCACATCCAGGGAAAATCTTTTCAACTAGCAAAAAATTCGAGGGGAAAAAAGTGGAAAACATTACCCTAATTGTCAAAAACATTTTTTAAAATTTCAAATATTTTTTTCCTAACAAATTGCCTATGGTCCATTTTTGTGAAATTAAATGTGTATGAACAAAGGGAAACCTGTACTTCTCCAATGTCCTTCATAGAATCCTAGTCCTTTTATATTTTGTAAATCATCAGTCTGACAAAAGCACAAATAATTTACACATGGCTGATTTACAGAGATTGATTTCCAAGAATTGCTTCAGATAACCTGGTGGATACTAAACATATAAACTTGTTCTAGTGATTACCTCTCAGGGATGGATATTCCAGGAATATTTTAAGGTCTAAATATGCTAATTAATTTAATTCTTCAGTTGTCCTTTTAGAGTGGTATTATTCCTACCCTCCTTAAAGACCAACAAACTGAAGCACAGAAAAGTAATGGCAATGTCTTCAGGTCAGATCTAGCAAGGTAAAGGGGTAGAACGAGAATCAGATCTTAGCCCAGAGCCACTTTGAACCACCATATTCCACTGCCTCTTCTCTATGTTCAAAAAGAACAGAAACAAAAACCAAAGTGTCTCCTGAGATGAGATTTGGGGATAGAACTTAGAATTTATGTAGCTTTTTATTTACTTATCTTCTAAAAAAGAAAATTAGCACAAAAGTTTTAAAGAATCTCAATAAACTTCTGACATCATTATTTAAATCATTGAATCATTTATAAAACAATTAAGATTTTTAGAATACCATCTTCATACTTGGGGATAATTACAATATCTAGGATCTTGGTCAAGTAACTTATGTTACAGTTTAGTTTCCACACTTCTAAATTTGGGATGATTTCAAATTTGTGAATTTGTACTAAGATCACGTATGATAAGGAATCTTCCAGAATCAGCTCATAGAAGTTCCCCAATATATATATATATGATTTATGGTTGTTAAGTCAGTGGGGGCTGGAGATATAACAATGGTAGAGCACTTGGCTTGCATGTGCGACTCTCTTTAACCCCCAGTACAAAAAAAAAAAAAAAAAATGCTTAGTCAATATTTAGGGAACATAAAATTCAAAATTCTATGTTAAACTGTCGGGAAAAACAAAAGAGAAGAGGATAACATCATCTGTTAAGACACAGACACAGAAGGAAAGTGGCCCACTAACAGTGGTATATCAGTGCCAACTGAGTTCACAGGTTGAAGCCTTCAGTAGAAGAAAATAACAGGAACAGGAGGAGTGTTTGTTATGAGTTGAGTTGTTGAATATGAAACATGATTCATATGATGAAACCTAACCCCATCTCCCTCATAGCCAATAATGTGGCTTTCTTTAAAATAGGGTTGTTGTGGATGTAATTACTTAGAATTAGATGAGGTCATATAGTAGTTGGGAGACCCCTACTCCAATATGACTGTGTTACTGTGCTAAGGTCTGACTTAATGTTCTTCCATTATTCATATGTTGAAATCTCAACCCCCAAGGTGATGGTATTAAGAATTCTGGTATTTTGGATATAAGTGATGAGGGTGGAACCTCATGATAGAATTGAGGTCCTATGGAGCTGCCTTGCTCCTCTACCTGTTGAGCATTAATCTGAGAATGCTGAGTATTTGGTCTGTTGGTGTCACTCGATTGGGAAGAAAGTACCTAGGGGAAAAATGGTATCATATTTTCAAATTGGAGTATGCAGTTTTTGTTCAATTTACTTTGTTTTTAGATTTGATAGATAGAGAATCTAGTTGTGCATCTCAGGAGAGTGACTGAAACTTAAGAGTTACATCAAGCCTAGACTGGATACATGCACTCTTAATCAGAAGAAATAATAGCTACATTATCAATACATAGAAATGAAAGCTTTTTAAACTAAAATATAAGTGAACACTGAAAGTTATGGAAAGTTTTGTTTATTTTGAATATTAATGAAAAGCATGATCCAAACAAAAATTCTTATGACCTTCTTGAACTGCACTTTGTTTGCAGAGCTAGTGACCCTCCACATAGTTCCCATTCTGATATCTCCATGCAGGCACAGATTTTAAAAAAATGTCTCCACTTTATTAATCTGAAGGAAGAAGACAAGAACTATACCAGGCATGGAACCCAGATGGCCCCTGGATGACAAGAATTCAGTCACATAGGCCACAGGGAAAGATGGATCTCAAGTGTGCAGGTTTGTCAAGGATAAGGAACAAATAGCATAACAAAACAGACATTGAAGACCAGAGACATGGAATTATGTAAATATTTATAAATGAGAAGATATCTTTGAAAGTGATATCTTTCAATGTAGTGGGTATTTCATAAATCAAGGTGGAATTCAAAGAAACCATCTTGACTAAGCTTAAGGGGATAAAAGAATATATTGTAATAGATTGGTATGTCCCTTAGGTCTCTTTAAACTAAAGATTTCTCTCTTTCTCTATTTTGTTTTATTATTTGCAATTTATTTATTGATGAAAATGAAGTGTTTATCATCCTTTCCCACAGAAATGCTGGATTTGTTTTTAACATGATTGTGTTGTCAGTTAGCCCCTATATTTCCTATTAAACATCTGATTAGATTTAAATTGTGATGCATAGTAAGAATTCAGCAGAAGTTGAGTTGTTAAATATGAAGCAGGATTCATATGATAAAGTGTTGGTGTGACCTTTTGCTAGGAGCAAACAATGCCTTTTTGTGAAGTGAACACCATTGTATACTATTTTATTAGCAGTTGTAAAATCCTGATATTATAAGGACATTATTATTCAGCAATTTACTAGCTAAAATATTTTAATAATGGGAAATTGAGCCTCCATCCACTATTTGGTTAGCTAGAAGGACAGATACAAAAGAAATTGGGACCTTTTCAAGTTAGCTTCTGAGTCCTTTTGACGTGGATGAAACAATCTTTGATGCTTTATGGCTTCATATGTGACAAGATTTCTCAGGCTCATTCTGCAAATTTCCTGCCTCAGACTTTGAACCAAGTTTTAGCTGGAAACAGTATTTAGAGTAGATGGCTAAGACATTAATAGAGCAACATCTTGAACTATGTCCTTCAGTTAGTTTGGGGTACTTATTTCTTCTACCAATGATACTTATGTACCTGAATGTGGAATGAATGGATGCAAAATAAAATTTAAATATTAGTGTTGCTCCTTGGTGCTAATTGTTATAGTTAATTTGACAATCATCAGCATATTTCCAAAATAATACTTGAGCATAATACTTGAGAATTTTGGGCTAGAGTCTTATTAGCCTGATTTTTTCTGTTTTTCTTTCTTTCTTTTTATTTTTTTATTTGTTTTGCTGTTTCAGGACTCTCATCTGCTAATCATTACCACTGGAGCTCTCTGAATCAACATCTTATCCTATTCTTCTAAATACAGATTGCTGAGAAGAGTGAATTAAGTAATCTAAGAATCTCAATTGTTACAAATTGTTATGGTTTAGATCTGGAATGTCCCTTCAGAGGTCCATGTGTTGAAGGTTTGGTCCCTAATGCAGTGATGTTCAGAGGTGGGGTTTTGGGGAAGTAATTGAATCCTGATGGATCTAAACTTATCAATGGATTAATTAATCCATTGATGGATTCGTAGCTGAGTAGACCATTATGAGTAGTAGAAACTGTTCGATGTGGCCTTAGCTGGAGGAAGTAGGTCATTGTGGAACTTGAAGGGCTATATTTTCTCCCGGGAACTCCTCTTTCTGCTTCCCAGACACCAAGAGGTGAGGGAGTAGCTTTGCTCTGTCACAACCTTCCACCAGGATTTTCTGCCTTAAAACAACATTAGAAATAATAAACTTACCTGACAGTGGACTGAAAGCTTTGAATCCAGGAGCCAAATAAATCCTTCCTCCTTTAAATGGTTTTCCTCAGGTATTTTGTCACAGCAATGAAAAACTGACTAACACAAATTATCCCACATGTGGCTACTTTTGGGAGATGTCTCAAGTGGGCACTAAAAGAACAGTTTTAATTTTGATAAGTTTGTAGATATTCAATATATGTCCTGACAGAAAACTAAATCTCAAATTCCAAGTAGGGATTGCTCTGTTGGATGGGTCAGGCCACTGGTGTCTTCTCTTCTTCATATCACAGGCATCTTAGCAGTAACAACATGAGCAAAACAGTAGTAAAGACAAATTTTACACTGAATAAATCTCAGAGTTCTGAGAGTGCAATTATAGGTAAAGCTTCATTTCTTCATAATCCTTGCAAAATATTTCATTTCCTTTCTGTGCTTAAAGTCCACTTTAAAAGGGGAGAGACTAGAGCAGCAGAATTCAGGGTCTTCAGACACAGATGACCTCAATTTGTGTTTTATCCCTGCTGGATATTCATTCCAAATGAATGACAAGACTGCAGAAAACTCAATGATTTAAAAGTGGGTGTCTCTGTTTGTCCTGTGGATTTTATTACTGTAACATAATTTACCATCGAGTAATAAAATTGCAGTATTGAACATTTTAGAGTGCAAATTTGCAAAATCTTTCCCTGATATGTGTCCAAGTTCAAAGAAATCTTTTATGAAACTCAGCATTATTTTCTGCACAATTAATTTCTAAATATGCCTTAATAACAAGGCAGCTTTGTTATGTGGAACATTTTGATATGTAGAATATTTGGGCCATAGAATCGTATTTATCCATCTATCAATCATTATTTGCTTTCCCTTTTGTTAGCTACAGCCAGTTATTTTAGTAAATATGATCTTACTTATGTGATTTATGGTACGTTAGGAAGGGAAAGTTTCCATCTATTAAGACTTACACTTTGGTTATTAACCACTCTATAAAGCCAGCAGAGAAAAAAAAAATCAATGATTGTCCCACAGTCACAGGTAGAAATGTAAGAGCAGAATTTAAATTCAAGCACTTAGGCTCCATGAACCCACGATGTTAGATGTGACACTGCTTTTTCTCTTCTTTCACTGACGTTAACAACTGGGAACCCAATAGATGCTCATTAATATCGTGAATACAGATGTGCTTCCCTTCTCTGAGGAGGTTCTTGATTTGTAAATGACAGTGGTAGTGCCAACCTAGAACATTTTGAAGAGGTCCATAAGGTAAAATTTTCCTGAAAATGCCTGGCACAGAGCCTGTCCTCGAGGAAAGCCATCGTTATAATTACTTCTCCAACAAAATGCTGGCATTTCAGTCTCTTCTTTTACAAGGGTGTGACTAGTTTCTCTTCAAATAAATTAACTCAGATGAAACATTTCTCCTTGCACTGGGTGCATTTGAATTGCTTCATAATATTTAATATTATATTAAAACATATTAAAATGTAGGGCAAAGTGAATCAATCTGGAGATATGAGTATTAAGGACAACAGAATTATTCTTTCACTGATATTGAGGCGTATGACTGCCTTACTTAGTCATCCAACTTTGATTCAAAGCCATTTTATGAGTCACTGATAGCCACATGCACAGAGGATGAGCCTGGGTATTTTACCCTCAATTATTTCTTTAAAAATCATCTTGTGGTAGTGATGCTCCTTTGCTGCCCCCCATCATAGCCAACCACCTTGTTTACCCTCAGCTTTTCCTGTTTCCAGGAAGGATACCTCCACGGTCCTTTTGTCTTTAACCACCAGCTTTTGATTGCATTTGGCCTATGGGAGACTGGAATGATAAAAAATAAAGACAGGGCCTGCTGCTGCACCAGCTGGCATGGGCTCCCTTATTAATGGGGTCTTTCATACCTGGAGGAGGTAAAAGCATCCTGCATTTGATAAGCACCAGGGGCTTGAATCCTTGATGTAATTCTTTTTTGGTACCAGGGATTGAACAAAGGGACACTTAACTACCAAGCCATACCCCAGTTCTTCTTTTTTTTTTTTTATTTTGTTTAGAGACAGAGTCTCTCTGAGCTGCTTAGGGCCTCACTAAGTCACTGAGGTTGGCTTTGAACTCAAGATCCTACTGCCTCAGCCTCCCGAGCCACTGGGATCACAGGCGTGTGTCACCATGACAAGCTCCTTGATGTATTTCTTCTGTTCTTTCTTTGTTCTTTTTTCAATCAGCCCATATAAAAATGCAATTTCCTGTCAGGTCCTATACCGATGCACATATATTGAGTCCTTACTGTATACCAGGCACTTACTATATAGAGGGATAAGGAGACATCTAACACATGGAGGCCCTATCTTAGTTTGTCTATAAATAACATAGAGCAATAAAGATGTAGGTGGTCATGGGAGCTGGGCCTAGGGAGAAAAGAGTAGTGCCTGCCTTGGGAGAGGGGGAGACTGAACAGAACAGGTAAGCCATGAGCTGGTTATGGGGTACACAAAAGCACTTCTGAAAGATTAAAGAACTTTTTATTTAAAGAGGCAGCTCATTATCCCTCAGGGAAATCAGTATGAGTCCACCGGTTGGAAGATGAAATAGATAACAGAGAATTGTTTCTGTGGGGTTTTTTGGTGGCCTGTTCCAGGAGGGTGTTCCTGAGTTAATGAGATCAGGCTGGGGAGGGCCCCAGGGGGGTTGTATCCTTCCTGGGTATCCACTTAGCCTTTGGCTTTGACAATAATGTAAGCAGATGGAACCAAATGATATTTTTTGCCATACATCATAAATAACTGATATAAGGGGGCTATATATACTCCTTTGAAATATTTTGGAATTGAACTATTTATAAATATTATATATCATGAAAATGATCACAGATTGCACTTTAAAAAATGTTTTCCTTGAACTTAAGAAGTTCATGCTGTAATTATAGTATATCTGTAAATCAAAATCATACAACCACAACCCTCTATAATTGCCAAATATGGACATGCAGATCAAAATAACAGCAGAAAGAATGTCTCTGGGGGTGGGAGGCTATGATTCATGAAGCAAGCTATTTCTAATCTGAAGTTTTAGTTTCTTTATTTAATCATTCAGTGACTATTATACTAATGGATGAGTTTTGTAGAAAAGTGAGCATATATAATATGATAAAGAACAGTAGGTGGTCAAACATGTTCGTTTAAAGAAAACACTCAATACATTAGCCTCTTTGTCCACAGGTGGAGCTTTGTGGACATACGTGATGAACTGTGGGTGAATGTTGCTGCATAGGGGAGAGCAGCTAATAGACACCAGCAGAAGAGCTGGTGAGTGACTAAAAAATCAAGATTAGAAAGAGGGAAGAGATAAATATGTCTGCTAGCTTTTTCTTTTTCTTTTTTTAAACCATGATATACCAATATAATTCTCTTACAAGAAAACACATAAATATAAAAATTTAATAAAAAATAACTACAAAAATTTAAACCTAATTTATCCATAAGACAGATGTGTAAAATTAAAATTAGAGTAAAATTAGCCTTTATATTTTAATAACTTTATAATAAAGAGATTTAAATGTCAAACAAACTTTTAAAATTTTATCAAAGTTATCAATTTGTCAAGATTTACGTTTGCAGATCTGAGAATGTAGCTCATTAGAAAAGCACACGCTTGGCATGTGTCAAACCTGCTGATCCTTGGCACCTCAAATAAAA
Organism: Callospermophilus lateralis; assembly: GCF_048772815.1. Lineage (NCBI taxonomy): Eukaryota > Metazoa > Chordata > Mammalia > Rodentia > Sciuridae > Callospermophilus > Callospermophilus lateralis. Next base: position 101,109,733 of record NC_135305.1, read on the forward strand.
TAAAAATAAAAGGTGTGTTATGTAGCTTTGGTTAAAATACTAAATAAGGTAAAATATTAAAAAATAAAAATGGAAATTTGTAAAATATTTTTAAATTGTGAAACTTCGTAAAGACTGTGGAGTTTATTTTACTATTCTTTTTGCTATTGTGTACGAAGTTTTATAGCAAAAGGCCAAAACATTATAAACCTGAGGTTTTGGTGTCAATGCAAAATAAGTCTTTTCTCTTTTTAGAGAAGTTTATATAATGAAATTCAACAGTGTCCAAGCTATTTGTTAGAATTCAAGTTATTGTAAAACAATACCTTATTAATCCAAAGATAAACTAAAAGACAAATCAACCACGACACTAAAATAAAATTTTTAAAAAATTGATGAAAATATTAGGAAGTTCTTACCTAGTTTTATCACTCCCTAATACAAATACAGGCTTTCAACATATAGACTTTGAAACATTACTTCTTACCATTTTGAAACATTACAACAGATTTTTTAAATGCTTCAATTATAAGCAAAAATCTAGGAAAAGTTGGAGCTTTCCAAATGAGTATGAGCACTTCTTGTAAAAAGTATTTTAATTGTTTTCTGTTCTCAGAATCCTTCAAATCTCAATTATCAGACAAAAAATCAGAAGAAAATTCTATTCTTTTTAAAAAAATATTACTTTTTAGTTATATATGACTGTAGAATCCATAATTGTACATGCATGAAATATATCTGTTCTAATTCAGATCCCAGTATCTCCTCCTCCCCTTCCCTCTCCTTACCCCTTGCTCCCTTCCCTCTATTGATCTTTCTGCCACTTACCCATAGTTCTTTTTTTTAAATTAATTTCTATGGATGTACACAATGGTGAGATTCACTGTGGTATATTCCTATATGTACATAGGAAAGTTGTATCAGATTCATTCCACTGTCTTTCCTTTTCCCATTCCAATGTATCTTTTTGACATCTTTGTCTGTATTTATGTGGGTTTGTTTCTGTGTCTTCTATTCTATTCCATTGTCTTCATGCCTGTTTTGGTGTCAATACCATGCCTGTTTTGTTACTATAGCTCTGCAGTAATATTTAAGGTCTGGTATTGTGATGCCTCTTGCTTAGCTTTTCTTGCTAAGGATTGCTTTGGATATTCTGGGCCAATTATTTTTCAAAATGAATTTCATGACTGCTTTTTCTATTTCTATGAAGAATGTCATTGGAGTTTTGATGGGAATTGCATTGAATCTGTATAGCACTTTTGGCAGTATGGTGTTTTTGACAATATTAATTCTTCCTATCCAAGAAGAAGGGAAATTTTTCCATTTTCTAAGTTTTTCTTCAATTGAAGGATCTATTCTTTAACAGCAGCTTGCTGGCCTGACATGTTCAAACCATGGAACATAACATTGAAAGGAATTTTCAACGTCTCCTATTCTTAATTCCATATTTTTAGGCTTCCATGTCTGTGGGCTCATTAATGGGTAGAAAATATTGCCAATTTTTTTTCAGAGCTTAGTTGAGTTATAATTAAGAAATGATGAGCTGTACAGATTTGAGTTATATGACTTGATAGGCTTTGCCACCTGCACTTATGTAAAGTCATCACCGCAAAGGAATGAGCATCACCATCTCAAGTCATTTTGTTTTCTGATTTTAGCCATTTATATAGATTTGTGGTAAGTCAGTCCTCTCAACCTTGCCCCTAATAACCACTAATCTCACTCTGACAACACAAATTAATTTTCCAGAATTTTATATAGGAATTGTGTAGCAAGTGCCCATTTCTGTGTGGTTTCTTTCACTCAGAGTGGTCATTTTGAAGACTATCTATTTCACAATATGAGTGAAAGTTTGCATCTACTGTTTTGCCTATTGATAGATATCTGGGTTGTGTCAAGGTTATAAATAAATCTTCCATCACAGAGCTGTCAGGATCATCCATGTGCAAATCTTTGTATATCTGTATGCTTTCTTTTTTCTTGTGTAAAACAAGCTAAACTGTATGACGTTTACCTTTTTAAAAGAAAGTGCTGAACTATTTTCCAAAGTGACTGCACTGTTATGCATTTTGACAAACAATGTATGAGAGCTCCAGTTCCTTTTTATGTTTAACTACTTTTATGGTTGTGTAGTAATATCTCACAGTCATTTTCACTTTCATTTCCCTAATGACTAATGACTAGTGTCAAACATTTTTCATAACCTCAGTGGCCATTTATATAACTGCTGTGAAGTAACTGTTCAATCCTAAAGTATCTGTTCAATTTCTAAATTTGGGCTGTTTGTTATTGAGTTTTCAGTGAGTTTTTTTTTCTTTCATTGCACTTCAGATTTCAACTTCTTGATATATTGATTAAAAATATTTTATTCCCATTTGCAACTTGCTTTCCCCCCCATTTTCCTAAGAGTATCTTTTAACAAAACATTCTTATTTATATGAAGAATTACTTACCAATTTATTCTTTTATAGATCATATTTTTGGCATCATAGTAAAATAAGATTTCTCCAATTGTTACAAAGGCTTTCTTGTATGTTTTCATCTAGAATTTTGTATTTTTAGATTTTATATTTACATGTATAATCAATTTTGTGTTAATTACTGTACATATTTCAAAATAAAGTTTTATGTTCATTTTTACATACTAATGCAATTTTTAATACCATTTGTTCAAAAGACTATTGTCTTTCCTGTATACTTTTTAAAAATTAGGCAGATCAGTGTAAGTCTGTTTCTGGAATCTCTATCCTATTACACTGATTTATGTATTTATTTTCATGTTAATACTGTGCTCTTGATTACTTTACCTTCATATATTTGAAATTAAGTGTTGTTATTTCTTCATTTTTCCCCCCAATATCAATTTGAGTATTCTAGGTCAATTTTCTATTCTCACTGCAATGACTATAACTCCTCTCATGTTCTGAAATTCAAAGGAAAATATTCAGTCTTAATGATTAAATATGATGTTACTGATAGTAGTTCATAGATAACAGGTCCCATCTATTCTAACTTGCTGAAAGGTTTCATCAGAATTGGATTGTCAGATGCTTTTTTCCCTGTATTTATTCTGGAATTCTAGGACAAACTCCATTTTGTCATAAAAGATTACTTTTTTTCAATATTGTGATCTCAATTGGCTGAAATATAAACAAAATATAAAGTATATAAACAAAATATAAAACAAAATATAAACTTTTCTTCATCTATATTCACACCACATCTTGACTTGTAGCTACAATTATTTTTTTCTTATTGTACTTTTGTTTGATTTTTGAATCAAAGTAATGTTGGCCTCATAGGATGATTCGGGAAATATTCCCTTCTAATCAAAATAATGAAGCTTTAGCTCAATAAACTTATTTTTTCTTCAGTATTTGGTATAGTTTATCACTGGAACTGCCTGAGCTTGGATCTTTCTTTGTGGGAAGGTTTTAACTACACATTTAATTTCTATATTAGATTTAGAACAACTCAGGTTATCTATTTAAGTTTGAGTGAGCTTTGGTAATGCATATCATTGAGGGACTTCTCCATTTCATAGAAATCACCAAATTTATAAGTATAATGTTATTCATTGCATACCTTTATCCTTTTAATATTTTTAGTGTCTATGGTGATGCCATTGCTTTGATCCTGATATTGGTACTGAGTATCCTCTTGGGTGCTCTTTCACTTTCCAGATCACCATAGAAGTGTACCAATTTTATTGACTATTACTCAGCTGAATATTCTAGATGATTTTGCTGCATATTTCTGGACTTCTTTTCTGTGAACATCATGCTTCTCTAGTAATTTTTCTTGTAACCCTTACCTGTTTTATTGCAGAATCTCAGTGTGATGATCTCAGCTCCAGGGGCTGATAATTATAGCGTTATTCTCCTTTGTTTCCATTCCTTTCAGCATCACTGGCCTTTTTTACAGGATGGGTAATGCTTTCACACTTGTCTTATTTATTTAATTCATTTTATTTTTATTTTTTTGGTGGTGAGGAAAGAGGCATCCTCAGTCATTGTGACTATCTAAGCAGAAAGGAAAATAAGCTTAAACTATTTTAGTTAAGTTGTCTTTCATGGACTCTAGGAATTTTAAAGGCAAACAGGTATATCTATGGGATAATTTTAAATAAAATTTGGGGCCTGGTTAAGTCTAAGACTTCCATGTGGATTGCTGTGGAGTGCTATGATAGCTATGAAGAAGAAGAAACTTTCATTCCTGGGGTGGCCATGAACATTCATTCCCCCATTAGATGCAAGAGATCTGAAAAAGGGGAATTGATTAACTTCATAACTAACTGATGAATGAGTGTCAATCAAGGAATTATTAGAATGCTCATCTTGGTCACTTTTACTAAGTTTACCATTAGTGGAAAGGCCCAGGAAGCAAAATAATGTGTCAATGAGCCTGACTGTGACTCAGGTTGGTTCCATTAGTGGTTTTATTTTACCCCAAATAGCATAGCCAGGCAAGACCTCTGAGTTATAATGGGTTGGTAGTGGTATGCTAGCTAAAAGAAATAGCATCCATTAGAGAGGGGTAAGTGCAGATATTTAGAGAAAGTGTCAGAGAAATCCCATCCACTCAAGTTGAATCTAGGAGCCAACATTATAAAGAAAGAAATGAATGCTTAAAAGACATCTGGCAAAAAACAAATGAAAATACAGAATTTCAAAAAGGTTTTAAAATAAATATTTAGGATAACATAGGGATGCATTTAAAACAAAAATGAAACAAAGCTTTTAAGCCAAAATATGTCTACATGAAACAAACAATTGGGCACTCTAAAGAATCAATTGGCAAGCATGGAAACAAAAAAGAAATGTGCACATTGAAATGTAAATACCTGGTAGCTCAAAACTGTCAAAGAGAATTAGTAACTATTATGAAATATAACAAATGTGAAAAATTGCATAAAATGTATTAAGTATGATTTAACAAGTAATTACGGGTATAAGTCCTCATAACCACTATCAAGTTTGGAATATACTACAGAAAAATATGTAGACAACACCTGTCTTTTTCTTCAGACACACTCATTACCCTTACACTTATTTGCTATGCTGACTAGAGTCAAGAATAGCAATTAGTATACTGTAGACTATAATTATTCTGTATTATGTATCCCTTTATATTAGCTTATTTCAATCACTATTAGTTTTGTTAGATTCAGTTTCTTATAAATTTTTGTGTGCTCTGGTTTGTTGATTTTCATTACCACGAAGTATTTATTCAAATAGAAGTTCAGTATATTCATCCATTTTCCTGTTCTTGGACAACTGATCAGATTTTAGCTTTGGCTGGTATCAACAGTGTCGCTATGTATGTTCTCATACATGCTTCCTGGCTAACAGAAGCAACCATTTCTCAAAGGCATGGATTTCTCTAACTCTACTAGATATTTCCTAACTGCTTAGCAAAGTCTCTAAAACATACCCTAAGTAGAATTTAAAACAAACAAACAAACAAAAAATCAGTGCAACCATAGACTTTGAGTGTAATTGCATGGATTATTTCTAGCTTGCCTAAGAATTCTGAGTTGTCTTGTTCTGCTCATTCATTCAGAAACTCAAACCCATAGCGTCTCAAGACTTCCTGAGTGTTATGGTCAATTGGATTGGGTAAAGTAGGGAAAGTTGTGAAGCTTTTCCTAGGCTAGGCTCATTTCATTTCCTCTTGCCATTCTTTACCTTGGCCTCAGCCTAATGGGAACAGCTGAAAGGAAGGATGAAAAATATAGTCTAAGACAATATATTCTTGTGAATGGTTAGTATTCTTGGCCCCTTCTGCCCATAGTGGGTGCCTCTCTCTAAGATTCATCCCTGTCTTAAAGAACACAGCCCAAGCCCCCAGAAAGTTCTCCTCCCATTTGAAATACAGAATTCCTGCATGTTTTTCCATCAGACATATGATAATTTGAGTTCTGGTGACCCACTAGTTATATTCCCTAACATCTACCTATTATCTTGTCTCCATCTTAGTTTTTAAAATTCATTTTATTTTTTTCCACTAATTTTTAAATGTTTAATTGACACATAATTGTCCATATTGTGTTACAGTCCATATTATGTTACATAATAATACAGTCTAATATTTTGACTTGTGTGCACAATATGTGATGATCAAGTCAATGTAATTAGCAGGTCCATCACCTCAAGCATTCATCTTTTCTTCATGTTGGGACTTTCAAAATACTCTTTTTAGCTATTTTGAAATATGTAATAAGTAATTGTTAATGATAGTCCTCCTACTGTAATATATTACTACTTTCTTTCCAGTCAAACTTAACTGAGGTCAGAGATTATAGTTGGTAGGATTCCAAACCTTTGACATTGATATTTTCGTATGTAATAATGACAGTATGTGTAATTTGGAAATATTCTATACATACTTGAAAATCTTGCTTACTGTGAAACGTTTGTAAATGTTCCTCCAGTCATGTCCTTTTGCTGATTTTCAAAACTATTCCATGTCTTCCATTGAGTGGCATTCACTCAATGTAGATATGGATTAATCTACCTCTCTTTGTAGTACCATAAACTATACTTTAAAATCCACTTTTATTAATTGCAAAAAAATTAGAAAATTAGGCTATTATATTTTTCTGGTAAGTTAAGTTTTCCTAACTATTATGTATTTATCTATGTCTTTAATATAATGTTGATTGCCTAAAAAATCTGTTTTTGATCAATTTTCTTTCTTTTTTTTTTTTTTGGTTTATCTGTTCATGGTCTATCTTCTTTTTATATGTATACCTTTCATCTTTCTGTTTTCTTGTTTTGGATATATTTCTCCTCTAAACAGTATTTAGCTTTTAAAAATTGAATCTCACAATGTTTTGTCTTTTAACTCATGTATTTTATAGCTTTATATTGAATTGATGCTGTATTTTCATACAAATGTACCATTGTCTGTTCTGTTTTCAGTTTTCTCTATTTTTTTTTTTTTTTTGGCTGTTTTTTGGTCTTCTTTTGGATTGACTTATAATTAAAATTTTTATTTTTTTTTAAAATTCAGAATAATTTTAGATTTATAGAAAGTTTCATAGATTATATAGAGTTCCTCTATATTCCACAGTTTCCCCTATTACTAATATATTATTCTGGTATGCTTGCCATAATTAATAAATTGCTATTGATACTTTATTATTAATAAAAGTGTATAGTTTATTTCTTTTTCCTTGCCTGTTGCCCAATGTCTCTTTTCTGTTCCAATATTCCATCCAGGACACTATATTACATGTTATTTTCATATTGGTGACAGATTATCAAACTTGCTTTATTTTCCAGTGAGAGTTTTCAGGAGCATTGGTCAGATGTTTTATAGAATCTCTCAATTTGATTAATTCATCTGATGTTTTCCTCATCATGTCTGCAATTTTTGTTTCTTATTTTGGAAGGTCACAGAGGTGAAATGTCAATCTGATCACATTCTATCAAGAATATATGATTAACATGATTTATATGTAAACTTTCAACCAATTGGCTGGGAGAATGTTCACCAATTTTCTCCCTGGAAAGTGGCTCCTTTCCTATCTCTTTCTAAATTGTACTACTTGATAGAAGTTCCTATGTGCAGTTTAGGCTCAACAAAGTTTTGTGCTCTAACTGCTTGTGAGTGCAATAAAATGTGCTTTTTTTTTTTTTCCTCCTGATATTCGACTGCAATCTCCCAAACTTTTAAAAAAAGTTTTATTGATTGATTTCCCTCACTTTTAAAATTGGCGCATTATAGTTGTATATAATGGTGGGATGTGTTGTTACATAATTGTACAGGCACACAATATAACAATAGAATTTGTCCAACCAATATCACTCCTATTTTTAAACTGGCTCGGAAAGCGTATACCACATTTTTTGGTTAATTTAGTATGAACCCTAGAAATTGCAACAAAGTATTCCTTAATTGTGAAAAACAAATGATAACTCACAACTTTTTATGACACTAAAGAGTAATTTGATTTAAGATGTTTGATAAATGTTTACCACTCCTGACATATCTACTGAAGGGAATTCTCAATCTTCTTAACTCTTTAGCAGCCAATTTGCATTTAAATGCACTTTCATGTCTGCCAAATTCTTCTGTCTCTGAGCTTCCTCAGGGATTATTTTCCTTCTTTTCAAAGAGAATATCAAGAATTTCTTGATTATAATTCTGGCCAACTCCATTTCTGTTGGTCTGCTTTCATTTCACTAATACTTGAAAATATTTTTTGGACTGAGATTAAAATTCCATGTATCCTGTTAGCTTCTTGAGTGTCCTCCTGTTACCTGCCTCCCTCTGTTGAATTGTCATCTTCTATCATCGCTCTTGTGCTCCTGGCTGGCTTTTATTTTCCTTATTACCAACATGAGGTGTCTTTGTGATTTTCTTTTGTTCTTCAGAGATTTCTTGAGATTCTTGACTTTCTTAATCTTAATCAACGTTTTAATATTTATTGCCATTATCACTTTAAAAAGTAGATTCAGCCCCATCTGCTCTTTCTGAGATTAGGTTCGGATGCCCACTGTATTCTTTCTCTACATTTTACCCTCTTCTTTGTATTTTCCAAATTTCTGTCTCTCTATGTGCTTTTGATTCACATTCCATTTTACCACTTATCTCTTCAGCTGTGCTTATTGGCTTTCTTTTCTGTTCTCAATTTCATTTTTAGTGTTTTCAGTTCCAGGATTACTGCTTGGTTCTTTTCCAAATTTGCAATGTCACTTTGTTCTGGTTTCTCGTTCCCATATTAAAATCTTGGTTTATGTTCTATTGTAAATAGTCAGTGGGGTTGTTGTATAATCACAGTCTTTTCATTTTAACATCTAAATCCTTGCAGCCTGCTTCAGCTTTTTGCCCCACCCTCCATCAATGGCTTCTCACTCATGTTTCCTGCCCTTCTGTGTGGCAATTTGCTTTTTGCTTTTTTCAACACTTTGATCATATAGATGTTTGTAACTTTCCTTCTTGTTTTGTTTTCTTTTTCTTTCTATCTTTTTTTTTTTTTTTGCTTCTGCCAAGAGTCTGGGACAAATTTATTTCCTGATTTCAAATTAGAGACTTCTCAATGTTATGAATTCAGGTTTCAGGGCTGCAAGTCTGTTGACTTGTTTATTCTGAGTTTTTCACTGGGGAAGAAACAGATGTTTCAATACCCACCCTGAAGTGAGAGAGGCTTTCTCAGGTGGACTGGACTTCATTTCTGGGCACCAGCAGGCAACCACAATTGTTGACTCAGATTTGCTGATTTTTCTTAGAGATTAACCAAAGACCTTAAGACAGACATGGCTTTGAACACTGAGCTTATCTCTCTGGATTCTGAAAGTAGAGTTAAACCCAGTAGTTTAACACTAACATGTTAGCATTTTGTTGCTTTTGAGATCTCTCTCTCACACACACACATGTGCATACACACATGACATTTGAGATTGTGTTCTAAGCAGTTCATGTGATCTAAATTATGTATTTTTCTACTTTGGCAATAGCAGAAAGACTGAAAGTTAAGGTAGGCTCTGGATTCTCCTTAATTTTTCATGTATTCTTTGTGTTCTAGTAGTGGAATAATAGGCAACTCAGGTCACATAACTATGCCACCCATATGGGTACTCTGCAGCTATCCCACTAAGTGTGTGAAAACGCAAGATATGTGAAAATAGAGCTGCTCAAGTTTTTAAGTTTTGTTTTAAGAAGGCTGGTCATGAAAATAAAGATGTAATGATATCAACTAGATAACAACTCTTTTAAAGGAAATCCATAATGCTCTTTTAAATGAAAATGGGTCTTGACTTTATCTTCTATTGCTCCTAAGACAATAGAGGGGAAATTTATCCAAAAAATAAGATGCAGAGAATATTAGTCCAGTATTTGAAAGTAATTGCTACATACTACCAAATTACATTTGATTCTTTTTTTCATTTATAAAAATATTATAATTCAAAAGTGCCAAATAGTAGGAATATTTTCCAGAGTTTCTAAAATGTCAGTTATTAAGAGCATTGTTGCATGTCAGTTCTATGCAGCTACAATGGTCAAGAAATCTCAACCTCAAAAGGGCTTTTTTTTTTTTCTTTATAATGCAAGAGTCTGTAGTCTGAACCAGAGTTCAAAACTGATTTCTAATTGTGTAATATAAGGATTTTCTTCTATGTGATAATTCACATCACATTGACATCAGTAGGACAAGGATGTTTCCTGTCTTATGCATTATTTTCTCTGAGTAATAAAAAGTAGGGTGGTTCATTGAAAATGTAGAGTAGGGAGTTGGGACCTTCAACCTTGCCAGCAATGTCTTCCCCATGCTCAATGTCAGTCGAGACCATGTGAGAAACCTGGACTTTCATTTCTACCTGCAGTTATAATCTGTCCTCCCATCCTCCATTGGAAAACGTCAGAGGAGATTCAGTGGAGAGAATTAGCAATAAGCAAGCTACCCCCACTTACTCTCTGGTGTCTGGAGGCCACTTAGGAGCAGCCATAATGAGACACAATTACCTCTCCCAGCCATTGTGATATCATCAAAGGAATGTAAGAGAGCTGGAACCCTCACCCCACTTAGCAGAAGCAATAAGTCTGGGCCTTTGAGGGCTATGAGGGGATTCTTGACTTCTGCTCACGCCAAGCAGCAACAGGATTTTTCCTTTGAGAATTTTCAGAAAAAACAGCCTGATAAAAGTGAACTTTGTAATAGGATACTCATTGCTATAAAAGTATCCACAGTATCCAGTTTTTTTTTTTTTATTAGAAATTACTCATCCTACTAAGAACCAGGAAAAAACTCACACTTGGATCAAAACATACAATCAGTGGATGCCAAAACAGAGATGACAGAAATGTTAGAATATTTTCACTAATTTAAAAATATTCAATGTGAAATTATGAAAATGGTTGAAAAAAACTGGAACATTTTGGTAGTTAACTAGAAAAATCTTAGCAAAGTAAAAAAGATTTACACAAGAATCAAACAGAAATTTTAATACAGAAAATACAAAAGCTTAAATTAAAACAAGATCAATGGAGGAACTCAAAAGTAGAATAGAGGGCACAAAGGAAAAAAAAAATAACGAACTTTAAAATGAAAACTAAAAATCACCCAATGTGAAAGGGAATAAACCTAGGGAGAAATTAAGTGATATCTAAAAATGGAAAAAAGATGTGATATTCCTTTTGTTAGAGTCCTGGAGACAAGAGTGAGGGGGTGAAGCTGAAATAATATTTTAAAAGTATTTGGTGACTATAGATAAGGATAGCTATGGTTTGGATATCGGTGTCCCCTAAAGGCCCATGTGTTGAAGACTTGGTCCCCAGCCTGTAGCATTATTAGGAGGTGATGGAACCTTTAGGAGATAAATTCAAATGAAAGAAAATTAGGTCACTGGGGACATACACTGAATGGGGATATTGGGACCTAGCCGCTTCCTCTATCTCCCTTTGCTTCTTGGTCTCTGTAAGGTGGAGCTTTGCTCCACCATGTGCTCCCTGCCTCATTGTTCTGCCTTGACACAGGTCTATAACAATGGAGGAAGCTGACCACAGACTGAAACATGTGAAACCATGACCCCAAATAAGCCCTTCCCCTCTCAAAGGTGATTTTCTCTGGCATTTTGTCACAGGGATAGAAAGCTAACACAAGGCAAATGTGCTATACGTTTCAAAGAAGCTGTAAGAAAGGATTTCAAATGTTTCCATCACAAAGAAATAACAAAACAAATGTTTGAGACGAAATATACGCTTTTTACAGACCTGAGCATTACATAATGTATATATGAATCAAATATCATGTGAGCCCATAAATATGTACAGTTTTTGTAGGACAATTAAAATAAGTAAATAGGAAATAATGACTGAAAATATTCCACATTTAACAAATGACATAAACCTCCAGGTTCAAGATAGGAACCAATATCAAAATACCATAAACCCAAAGAAAAATTCAATAACATACAACATGAATCAAACTAAAGAAAATGAAAAAATGTTGAAAACAGTGAGAGAGAAATCACACTTTACCAGCAACAGAAACCCTTCAAAAAACAGCAAATTTCCTTATCAGAAACTAAGGAAGCTAGAAGGAAATGGTAATTTCAGTTTTCAAGTGCTAGGGGAAAAAAGAATTTTGAACACAGGATATTTATCCAGAGAAAATATCCTTCAGAAAAGAAGTGAAATGAGATATTTCAGAGAATGAAAACCAAGGGAGTCTTCACTATCAAATCCATCCAAAAGAAAGGCTAAAAATAAATTTCAACAGGAAACAAATAATAAAAATAGAGCTCTTGGAACACTAGGAAAAGAAAGAATGATAGAAACAGTAAAAATATTAATAGATTCAATACCTTTACTTTCTGAAATTATGTTTGATAGCTGAAGCAAAAAGAAAGTAACACTGTTTGTTGCAACATTCAATGTATTTAACAAAAATATTTAAGACACATTATAAACAGCATAGAGTAATATTAAAAGGTTAAGGCTTCTACATTGTCACTCAAACTGGTAAAAATAGAAACACCTTAAATTATAACAAATTTGTGATATAGAATGAAATACAAAAAAAGCAACAATTAAAAACCTATATAGGGATGCATTCAAACATACTGTAGATAAACAAAAGTGGAGAGCAATCTCCATTTCTGATTGTGAAAACAGGAGTCTATCTCTAGGCTTTGATGTAAACTTTTTTAAAGATCTAAAATTATAATCCATTAAATTTTTTAACTAGTTATTTTAATAATATAGAAAATACAGTGGCTTTGATATTTCACTACTAAGAAATTACAAATTTATTTTAAAATCATCATTTTAAGATATGTGCATATCATAATTCTTACATTTTAGGTGATCATTTTAGTAACCTGAAATATGTCTAATTGTGACTTTATTAAGCCTATCCATATGACACTTCTTTTATTCAGTATTATATGCCCTTCACAAAGCACACTTTAAAGAGTGTTTTGCAATTGAAAACCACATCTGTATACAATACAATGCCACTTACCCTGTTTATCTTGGTGCTGTCATTATTAATATATAAGGGGAAAAAAGACCAGAAAAGAAGCAGATAAAAGAATACCAATTTTATATTGGCTGTTTTAATCAGCTTTTTCACTGCTGTGACCAAAAGATCTTAAGAGAATAATTTTAGAGGAGAAAAAGTTTATTTCGGGACTCACAGTTTCAGAGGTCTTAGTCCATAGATAGCCAAGTCCATTCCTTAGGGCTTGAGGTGAGGCAGGACATCATAGTGGATGTGTGCTGTGGAGGAAAAGCAGCTCAGGACATGAAGCAGAGCGACTTGCCTGTGATAAAATATATACCCCAAAGATATGTCCCACCTCCTTCAGCTACACCTGACCTGCCTACAGTTACTACCTAGTTAATCCCTATTGGGGGGTTAATTCACTGGTTGGGTTAGGCAATCATAACCTGATAATTTCATATCTAAACCTTCTTGCATTTTTTCACACATGAACTTTTGGGGGTATCTCATATCTAAACCTTAACATTGGTCATACCCAACAAGACCAAAACTTGCATGTGAGTCTCCCGATTTTTGACATATACTCTTTCAATATGATTATTTCACTCTACAGTTTAATCAAATCAGCACTTTAAAAAATTTCTTTAAGTGCATCAACTAGAACTGAAAACTTCTTTCCTGATTAACAAAATTGACCACAAAAGAATTTATTCTTTCTCTTTTGCCAAACTATGCATGCATGTGCATTTTCAAGAAATAATGGATACATTTTCATTTGTCAAAAAGAAGACAATATCAGAAACTACAAATTCTTAAGTTTCTCTGAAATTTTATTTATATTTTACTGCTTTTTAAAAAATTTATTTCTTATCTTTATATTGTCTTAATGTTATTGCAAATTGTGTTTTTAGTGGTTTTTGCTCTCTCTCTCTCTCTCTCTCTCTCTCTCTCTCTCTCTCTCTCTTTATGTGTGTACTAGATAGGTGGAACTCAGGGTGCTTAACCGTGGAGCCACATCCCTAGTCCTTTTTATTTATTTATTTATTTATTTATTTATTTATTTATATTTTGAGACAAGGTTATTTTGAGACCAAGTTGCTTAGGGTCTTGCTAACTTGTTGAGGCTATCTTTGAATTCACAATCCTGCTTCAGCTTCCCCAGACACTGGGATTAAAGGTATGCCTGGCTCTCTCTATTTTTTCTTGATCAGACTCACTAAAGATTTTTATTCTATTATTGAATGAAAGGACAAACCTTTTGGTGTTTTGATAATCTCTATTGTTAACTTTTTCTTTTAAAAGTTTCTTTTCTTATGTTTATTATTTTGTTTTTTAGCTTTCATTAAATTTAGTTAATTTTACTGATTCTAAGTATTTCTAATGTCTATGTTGACTTTTTAATTGATCTTTGTGATATTTAAGAATATATTTCTTAATTTACAAACAAAATTTTTAATTTTTTAAGTTCTTTATTTGAGACTTTACCATACTTTAATCCTTTGAAAATTTTTGAAAAATTGTTTTATGGCCCAACTTTGGCAGACTGAAAAATGTTCCACATGTATTTGATAAAATGTGCCTTTTACCATTGTTGCATGTGGCATCTCTCTCTCACACACATACACATAAAACAAATATAAATTATTTTTGAAATATATTTTACTATTATTGCTTTTTAATTGTTATTTCTGAGAGTTTTGAAGAAGTTCTGTGGAGTTGTAGAATATTGTACATTTTTATTACATCATTGACCTTTCTTTTTATCTTGCTAAACCGACTAAACAGTTTTAGGATTTTTTATGTAGATTTCTTGTAATTTTTATTTTTTTCTTGCAGTTCTGTACGTCTTTATGCTCATTTTTTACCATATTACACAGAATAGACTTTCCAATATAATATTGAATAACTGGTGACAGGGGACATTCTTACCTTGTTTTAAATAGTAATGCAAACTCAGTAAACTTACATCAAGTATACTGTGAGTAATAAATGTTTTGTGGATGTTCTTTATTAAATTTAGAAATTTCCCCACTTTCCCTATCTTTTGGAAGTTTATATCATGAATAAATGTTAAATTCTGTCATACTTTTTCTGTGTCTTTGTGTACAATCTGAACCTGCCTAGCATGGCTAATAAATTCCACTTAGCTATGGCATATTATTATTTTATACATTGTTAAAATCAATATTGATGAATGTTCATCTAACTTCAGAAAGAAAAGTTGAGTGTGTTGCACATATTCCATTTTCTGAGAAAGATGTATGAAATTGGTGTCGATTTTTTAAAAATTGGTATAATTCTCAATGTTATTTCAATCTATGCTCAGGAATTACTTTTTTGGAGTTTTTAAATTAATAATTAATATCTTTAATGGTTATTAAGACATTCAGATTGTTAATCTTATTTTGATTCAGTTTTGCTGGATTTTGAGGAATTATTTAATTTCTACTAAGTTGCTAGTTTATGAGCATCTGTTTCTTTCCATTGAATTCTTTTGCTGTCTTTTCAATGGCTGCAGGATTCTCAGTAATGACTCCAATTTAATTTGTTGTTGATTTCTGTCTTTTTTCTTTTTATATCATGTCGATATATACAATATGCATCACTGCTATCAATATTAATGACTTCTAAAAACCCAGATTTTTGATTCATTGACTTTTCCCTATCATTTTCCTATCTTCAGTTTATTGATTTTTTATATTCCCCATATTGGTTCTGTCACTTGCTTCTTTCTTTCTTTCTTTCTTTTTTTTTTTTTTTGGTCTTTGTTTTCCAGAATATCAAATGAAAAAAATTTTTTCTTTTAACATAATAATTTTAGCACTACAAAATTCCCTCTTAGAGATGCTTTAGATGGATTCTTTGTATTTCAATATGCAGGGTCTTAGTTTTCATTAAATTTTACCTTTAGAAAATTTCAGTGAGACTTCTATAAATAATTCAAGGATCATTTAGAAGTGTGTTATTTAGTTCCTACATGTTTGTAGATTTTCCTGTTATGTTTCTATGATTGATACCTAGTTTGAATGCACTGTGTATTAAGATACACTTTATTTTTTCAGTTCTTAAAAGTTTATTAAGGTTTGATTTGTGGACTATCTCTTTAAATGTTTGCTGGGAATATGAAAGATGTATAATTCTTTTATTGTTGGCAAAAATATTCCATGTTTGTCTATAGGTTTCTGTAGCCCACTATGCCTGTGTTTTGTCTCCCCTATTTTTTTTGTGTATTATAGATGTATGTAATGGTGGGATTTGTTATTATATATTTATATATGCACACAATAGTATAAAAATATAATTTGGCCAACATTATTCCCCAGTATTTACCCTTCCTCTTCCTTCTTCTCTCCCCTGTTCCCTGTCCTGTACTCCACTGATCTCCCTTTGATTTCCATGAAATTTCCCCTCACACTTTTCTTTTTTCCTTTTCTTCTTTAGGTTCCACATATGAAATATGGGAGAATGCATATGACCCTTGAGCTTCTGTGTTTGGCTTATTTCCCTTAACATAATGTTCTCAAGTTCCATCCATTTTCCTTCCCACCATGTCTTTTAATTATAATGTAATATCTTAAAAATTTGGAGCAATTCATGATACAGCCTAAATAAATAGATGTGTCTAAGAGTCATTCCTGAAAATAGCAAAGAATCTAAACCTGTTGTCGGGGAAGCGGGGCATAAGAAGCTTACATATAAAAAAATGAAGCTAAGATTTTGTTAGAGCAAGGCAATCCACAAGTTAATTATCTCACAAATTTCATCCTCTTTTCAAAAAGAATGGTGAAGCATCACAAAACTCCTCCTCAGAAGACGGATTACTTGTCAGTTTCTGGAGTAATGTTGCTTAGAAAGAGACTCTGAGTTTTCTTGTGACTGAGGGAGTGACAAGATATATACATAGTTGTTGTACCAGTGTGTTGGGAAGAATATGGGTGTGCTTTTGGCCTGATTTATTAGATTTAGGAGATGGGCATAATGCATTAGCATATGGATCACCTTATAAACATTAGTTGTTGTTAAAAGCTGAAGTAAGTTTCTGAGCATAATGCCTATACTCTGTATCAACTCTCATAAACACTACAATTAGCAGAATGTCAAAGAGCAAGCAGTTGTATTGATGAAACTTCTAACTCTAATGCCCTGGACAGGATTTCTGTGCTGATATAACAGTTGTTCATTTTCTAGAATCAGTTACACTGCCTCAGTTTTCAGGAGTGAGTGACATTTCTGCTACTAACATATGCTTCTCTTAACATTGCCTTGCTTTGGTGGGCCCATAAAATATGGTGCCTGCCAACAACAGGTAAGCTGATGCATGTCCTTCTCACAAACCTAGAGGACAAGGAAGCTTACAGTTGGCTTAAATCACACAGAATTTACTTCTGAATAGTAGAGAAATAAAAGTATAAAGTATAAAACAATTAAGCAGAGTCCGCTCCAGCCCAGAACAGCACTCCATCAGGGTGAACTTGGAAAAATTACATTTTCTAGACTGAAAATTGTGTGTAACCTGCACTATATCGGGACATTTTTACTCTAAAATGTACATTGGTTGGTAACCTAAGAAGAAAAGAGGCCTGACCAAAAGAGACAATTCTCTTAGCTGGTCCTTTACAGATATCAAATCTTACTATGTTTCTTTTCTATATTATAATTCAGACTTAAAAGGCTAAGTAGGATGATTGCAGTGTTTATTTTTTCAGTCAAGTACTTCCATGATTCATGGCCAACAAGGTCAGATGCACACACATATTATTATTCTAAAAACAAAATGGAGGCTAAAAAATTCCAGTGTCTAAATGACTTTCAGGCAAATGACGTGGATTAGGTGTATTTATTTGTGTGTATGCATGTGTGTGTGTGTGTGTGTATGTGTGTGTATTTTCATTTGAAGTAAAATAAAAGAGAAACAAATAAATAAGAAAGATAAAAGGAACTTTGATCGATATTAATAAAGGATAGCTACCACATGGGGAAAAGGGTATGAATATCTCCTTAAATATTAGAAAACAGAACATTGTGATTATTTAAATCATACCATATGTTTAGTATCTAACCAACAAATTTGTTTCAGTGTGCAGGCTTAACTTTAAATTTCCCTTCTTATAAATTTATATGCATCATTGGTATAAAACAATTAACATCTATATTATGCATTGAAACTTGTGTAGAAATACAAATTTAGTAATTTTTTTCTTAGTTTACTTTGTAATCATTTTGTTTAAAAAAAGGATGCATCTTCCTATATTTATAGAACATTACTGACTCTTTGGGATCTCCTTTTTCATTTCTCTATAGTCTATTCACACACATTCATATGACATATTTCATTTTTGGTATTACTTTAGCTTATGTGGTTCAATAAAATGTACATAAAAGAAGGAAGTGACTGAGTAAGACCAGGATAATCTGTCTTTATAGTAACTATTCTTTCCTTCACATGGAATGAGAGGCTGCTATAATATAAATATTGTTTGGGGAACATTATGATCCCCAAAATAACTGCAATGGAGAGCCTTGCATGTGAACTGGATAGTTAATAATTACATTTACTATGTGCCAGGTACTAGGCTAAGTGCTTAAATATCATTTCCTTATTAATGTTTACAACAATCTTATAAGTCAGTTATCATGAATATACTGATCTACAGTGAATGAAGAGAGAGCCCAGGGCTGCTAAATAAACATGCTCAGGGTCACAGAGCTGACAATGGTGGGGCTGGAATTGGAAAGCAGGCAGTTCAATTATACCCTTGAAGAGTTCTCTAGTCATGGACATGGGTTTCCTCTCCAGCAAGTCACTTCAGACCTGGATGCTAATGTGCACACTCAGGGTTGCCCTGAGGAAGGGCAGCTATTCCAGGCCACAGTGCCATAGGCCTGTTGCATGAAGCCTGCTCCATCAGTCATGCTTTAGGTTTAAGTCTTTGCTTCCTTTCTTCTCATCAGGTATTTCCTTTGGAAATGGTGAGGACACTTTATCTAGTATCTTATGACAGGAAATTTCATTATCTACATTTTTAGGATGAGTAAATTGAGGTTTAAAGAGGTCAAAAAACTTCACCAATATCCAGAAACCAATGAGGAGGGTCTAGTGTTAGACCTACCCCTTCTGAAATGTGTGTGTGTGTGTGTGTGTGTGTGTGTGTGTGTGCGCGCGCGCATGAACGCACACACATGCACACACGCACACATACACACATATTTTTTTCTGATCAAACTTTAAATTTCTTGAGATTTCCTCATAGAGCCACTCTGGAAATATAACTGTAATTAAAACAACTAAAGGGGAAAAAAAAAACACTAAAATCTTACCCAATATTTTCCTTAGTACCTTCAGTCATTAGCCATGAGGCGCTTTGAAGTCTGTAGGACTCCAGCTATTAGGTTTGTTTGGCAACTCATTATAGTGAGTTAATGATTTCTTTGGCATTTTCTGAGAATTTCAATAACAATTGCTTTTAAATCCCCATAAAGGTCTTGAAAAGCTTTGGGACCTTGTCATCTGAGATGATAACAAAGTCATTTTAGGAGAGAAACTGGGTTATGTTGTGAAAGGTCCTGAAGATGGAGCCCAGATGCTTAACCGGGGCCTGAACTCCAATTTGGGCTGCAAATGTGGAGGGAACAACCACCCCTAGAAATCATGCTCTTCAGTGGAAAGAGTGCCAAGAACTAAAAAAGATGAAGGAATTAGAGAGGAACATGAATGAAATAGCCAACCTCTTCATAAGACAGGAGACTAGAAGGAGGATGTAGAGAGGCTACATGGGAAGATTTTTCATTATGTGACCTCTCAGGGGCAAAATTCAACTTCAATGCTGTTATTTTTTAATTAAAAAATATTCTTTATATTGGTGTTGTTCTGAATGCTAATATATTCAATAGCAAAACAACAATACAATCTAAAAATGGTTTATGGCAATTTCATCTGCTATTTCTGGAATGTTCATACTACAAGAATATCAGTGAATAATGTGATTTACAAAGGATAACAATTACTCATGCTGAGAAGGTGGATATTAAAGATGCTTTTCCAGTGTTCAGGCAGCACCATTCATGAGACTGAATTCAAGTAACCTGTACACCATGGTCACTTGGTGTTGTAGAAACAGTGCAGGATTTAACAGCAAAGCAATTGACTTCAGTTCTGTTTTGATCACTTATTCTGTGCAACTAGAGGTAAATCAGTTAGTCTTTGGGAGCCTCAGTTTCCTATTAAGAAAAACAAGAGCAAACGACACAATGAGATCTGAATGCATCTGTCCACAGTCGAGTGGCATGAAAGCACTAGCAGCTTAGCATCTTGTCCAGCATTTCACCATTTGCTTTGGGGTAGAGCTGTTCTTGCTTGATGGCTGTTCACCTCGCTGTCTAGATTGCAAATATGACACTTCCCTTCAATCCAAAGATATTTGATTAGGTTTCTACTATGAAGTATCACTGTAATTCTGCCCTTTAGATCCCATTGATTCCATCTGGGGAATCTCTCACACATCTGAGCACCCACAGCTCATTTTTCACTTGGATTACTGGGAAAATTTCCCACTCTCTGAGCTCTCCGCTTCTATATTTTTTCTATTTCTCTCCAGTTTCCAGGTTAGAAGGTTGACATAGCTAATTCCTTCTCTGGCTTCTCATTAGATAAAGTCCAAATTATTTTTTTTTCACACAAGGCTAGTCACACTGTGGGTGCAACCTGCCTGTCTCATCTTCTGTCTTTCCTGAAATAGGGATAGGTCCCATCTGCTATCCTGTCTCAATCTATCTTGTGTATTTTGATATTCTGCTTAGATTCTACCCATGCTTCAAAAGCATGAATCTTGCTTCATCTAAGCAGCCTTCTCTTTGCACCACCTCAGAAATGATGACTCCCTTATTTTGCACTTTCAAAGACCACACATGTCAATATAGCATCTACCACATTGTACTTGAAAGTGGAAATTTTTAATGGAAGGTTTTAATATAAGAATCTGCATATATTTTTGATGCTGTCTATGGGTAAGCATTAACTATATATGTGGATCGTACCCTTTAGGCTGGACCTGCTTTGGTGCATCCCATCCCCATTTTTACTTATGTAACCTTGAAAGAACAGGCCACAAGTTAATTTAGTTTACCATGCTTAGTGACGAAAGGAAAGGCTGTGCTGGCTAGGGGAAGTCTTACTGAATAAAGTAGATGCTAATTTTAGGTATAGTATTGGGTCAGGGATGTATTGGGCTTGTATTGGGTATAGGGATATACTTAGAAAAGTGGCTATTTGAATGGCAGTAATTAAGAGGTTGGGGTCAGAAATATATTCACTGGAGTGAGACTGCTTTTCCCTCAAATGTGTCACTGGCTGATTGACTTCCTGTAGTCTGGTTGCAGTCATGCAGATTAACTGCATGAAGGTGTATTATTATTCACTCCTCAGGATTAAAGATAGTTTTAGTGTTTACTTGTTACTATGGCTATAAAACAATCTGTTTTCTCCCTAGAATCAAAAGACTTTTAAATTTTCACTATCGTCATGTGTACTTGGTTATATCATGCATTTTAAAATAACATTTAATTATTTTCTCTATCCCTCCTGCTAATTATATACATCATAGTATAGAAAGCAAACATGAAAAATATGGAAGATGGAAAGGAAAAGATGGACTAGCCAGAGAGACTTCAGGACTCCTGAAGAGAGGTGGCAATGAGTTTCCTAGAGCTTCTTTTTGCTTCATATATCTCAGAGTCAGTACTGAAAAAAACAGAAACAGGAAAACATCAAAGGCTCTTCTCCCCATAAAAAAATAAAACAAAAAAACCTTCTATTCTCTCCAGTCAAAACATCAACAAAGAAATACCCTAATAGAGACAACAGTTTTACACAAAACTTTATCTATTCAAGCCAACACTACAGAAAACAAAGTGGCCTAACCCATGCCCAGACCCAGAGTTACATACTCTCCTGATCCTACCAATGTCGCTTCTCCAAATAGAGTGGTTGAGGCTGAGAAGGGAGCCAGTACTTTAATCTCCACTTGGAGTAATAAGACTTGCACCCAGAGTGGTCTCATCAAAAACAATAAAAGAACATAGACTTCTGCCTCACCTGGTAGTAACAAGGTACCTGTCTGCTTCCTCACTGGGATAATATCAAAGGAAGCTTCAGAAAAAAATTAGAACATCACCACTAGATGCATCAATAAGAGGGGAACAATAAAGAAGTACTCAGATTCCTCTCAACCAGGAGGCTATGTGGAGGCCTCCTTGGGGGAGGGGGTAAAACTTCCACTTCCACCATTACTAATGAGGAGCACACACCCCGAGGTCAACACAGACCAAGTAGGGGAACCTGGGCTTCCATTCAGACCTGGAAGTGATGAGGTACTTCTCTCCCTTCTGCCAGAGTGGTGTCAAATGAAGCTGACAAAAGGAGAAGGTCCAAATAAAATCCACAGTCTCAGAACATTAGACTCAAAAGACTCAGATTCAAATAAAAATTGACTTGTGATAAAAGACCAGGAAAATAACTTGAATGAAAACAATCAATATTACCAATACTGAATAATAGTTGTTAGTTTCCTGACAAAGATTTTGAAGCAACCATCATCATAAAGCTTTCTAGGAGCAATTACAACCATGGTTGAGACAGATACAAAAAATGTCAAACCTCAGTTTGCTGAGAGCCATTAGCCAAGTAGGTATGACAATTTCCTTGCCAGCGTACCCCATGTTGCTTAGTGGAAGGACTCCTGGAAATAGGACTTGCCTTAGACATTTTGCAGTGACATTGCATGTAAGGTGACCTTGCTCAAGGACCAGGGCGGATCTGGGTTTAGGGCGGCTCAGGGTTTAAGGCTCTTCTTGGATTTAGGGCGTTCCCGGTTTAGGACAATCCGGGTTTAGGGCGGTTCCAGGTTTAAGATTATTCCTGCTGGGAATAGGGTGTATCCTGCTGCCTAAGTTCCCCTTGAGTTCTCCCGGGATTCAGAGAGTTTTGAGGAGGCAGAGGAGGTGGATTTGGGCAGAGAATGTGGATTTCCCCAGAACGTGATTGTAGACAGCCGGTGTGAGTTCGGGAATAAAGAATTGCTGTTTGAATCTACAAAGCTGTGAGTGGCTCGTGATTTTGTGCCCAGCCAGACTGCGGCATCAGTTAATAAACTAAAGTTATTCAGAAGAACTAAATGCAAATTTTAGACTTGGAAAATATAATGACAAAAAAAAAAAAAAAAAAAAAACTCCAATGGGTGGGCTCAACAGCAGAAAGGAGGGTATAGATGAAAGAATTATGGACCTTGAAAATACAACAATAGAAAATAATCAATCTGAACAAGAGACTGGAGGAAAAAGTCTCAGGGATCTGTGGGACTATAACAAAAGATTAGTGATATTAATAATATTGTTTTTATTATCCTTATTATCAGAATCCTAAAAGGAAGGGAGAAAGAAGACATAAAAACACTGGAAAAAAATAAGGGCATAAAACTCCATAAATTCAGCAAAATACAGAAGCCAATATATTTGAGAATTCAACCAAACATACAACGGAATAAACCCAAATAGATTGTCACTAAAACACACCATAGTTAAACTTCTGTGAACTAAAGGCAAATAAAAATCTTGATATCCACTTGCCTATAGGGGAGAAACAATTCATAGGATAGCAGATTTCCTATGAGACACCTTGAAGGGAAGAGAAAGTGATGGGAAGCATTTTTCAAGTGCTGGGATGGGGGAAAAAAGAAAAAAGAAAGAAAAGAAAAAACTGTCTACCCAACCCAACAGTAAACATCAGGTGAAAGTATCCCTCAGAAATGGAGGGGAAAACCAAACATCCTCAGGGGAAGGAAATGAAAGTCTTTTGTCTATCATAAAGGAAGTCAGGAGGATGTTCTTCAAAAAGAAAAAATATAACCAATCACCACCCCCCCCCAAAAAAAAACAGGGAAATATCAGATGGAAAAAACACCATGAAAACATAAAAAAAAAAAAGAGTGGGTAAATACAATAGACACCTATGTTAGAAACATTAAGTTATAAACTGGGGAAGGCAGCGGGTGAAGGGAAGTAGGATTTCTACATTTCCTTTGAACTGGCAAAGTGATGGCCTGTACACTGGATTGGTGAGTTTGACTTTTTTTGTTGTTGTTTTGAGTTTGACACTGATGTTGTGTAATTTTTGGAATAACGTCTGAAATAGCCTGACAAAGAGAAACACTTGAAAACCCTGTGGATATTTCAAATGGAACATTAAAGGTGCTTCTGGAAAGGTCGGAAAAAACAAGTTAACAAAATGAAAACAAAAAGAGAAAACAAGAGACAATGACAGAATTAACGTCTAGCCCCAGTAATTGCACACACCACAACATATGGCCTGAATATATCAAGCAAAGACATAGATTGGCAGATTGGAGAACATGAACCAACTATATACTGTGTGTGTTAAAAGCTGAAGGATTGAAAAGGCATATGGTTGAAATAGTACTGAAAGTTGAAGTGTCCATTTGAGTATCAGATAAAGTAGAACTCAGAGAAAAGGAAATTACCAGAGACAGAGGGAAATATTATGTATTGATAAAGGGTCAATTCATCAAGGAGACATAAGTAATTTAAAATACATGTAGGCAAAACATCTGTAAAATACATGAGGCATAATCTTTTAGAACTGATGAGTAATGGATACGGCCATAATTATACTCAAAAATGTCAACACCACTCTCCCAACAAATTTTGGAAAAACAACAACAACAACAACAAGAAATCCCAACAAATTTGAAAGAATTGAAATCATACAGTGTACGTTGCTATGACCATAGTGGAATCAAAGTGAAAATCAATAATAAAAAAGACAATAGGGACCTTTCCAAACCATTGGAAACTAGCACCACATTTCCAAATCACCCATAAGTCAAAAAAAGAAGTATAAAAAGAAATTTTAAAAGCATATGTAATTTAGTAGAATGCTACATATAGTTTTCTGGTAGTTGTGGGTCACAACTGAAGCAGTTCTGAAGAGAAGATTCATAGCACTAAATGCATACATTTACAGGGATAAGGAATAAAAAAAAAAAAGTCTTAATAAGTTAGGATTCAATCTACCAAATGCAAGAAGGTAGGAAATAAGAGCAAAAAAATCAATGAAATTGAAAACAAAAAATCAATAGAGAAAAAGGAGGAAACAATTAGTTCTTTTTTAAACATCAATAATTAAAAAAAAAAAACTCAGTAAGACTGACTGGAGACAAAACAGAGAAGACACAGATTATCAGTCTGAGGAATGAAATGAAGTACATCACAGCAGATACTGCAAACCATCAAAACAATAATAAGGGAATAACATGAACAACTCCATATGCAAATTTTACTATTTAAGTGAAATAGACCAATTTCTCAGAATTGTAATAATTCATCTAGTATGAAATAATTTGAATAGCCTTACAACTATTAAGAAGATTAAATGCCTAATGTAATAATTACATTCTATTTTCCCAAAATGTCCAAGCCTAAATGGTTTCACTAGATAATTCTACAGAATTCTTAAAGAATTTTGAAAGAAGAATTAACATTGCACTTAATCTCTTCTGGAAAATACAAGAGGAAGAAATATCCTAAATACTTTTATGAAGCCAGTAAACAAAACCAAAACCAAAAAAACACAAAAGAGAAAATTATAAGCAAGTATTATTCATAAATATAGACAAAATCCTTAATCAAATATTAAAACATACAGTTAATAAAAATAATGTATATACCAGGAATTCAGGTGTGGTTCAACATTCAAATTTCATCAATGTATTAAGAAGTTAAAGTAGAAAAAATCCTACCTTAAATATCTTCCAGCTGCAAATTTGTCAGCTTTGTGCTTGAATTCTTTATGTATTTACCAAAGTCCTTGATGTCAATATGCAGGGGAATCCTTGGTCACCTGCCATGTGGTCCTTCTGAGATCCATGCAGCTTTTCTAGAGTCATCTAAACATGTTAACAATTTTGGTATACTTCATCACAAACACATGGGTGCACACACATGTACACAAACACATATATACACACAGAATTTCCTTATCTATCCATTTTGGCAATTTCTCAAACTCAACTTCATTGTAATCTTATCCTTATTTAGATCCCTGTGTCTGCCTAGGGCCAGCTTCTCGTTCATTCTCTCATTGTATTCAGTTACCATATCAGAATCTTCTTTATCTCTTATCTAGAGACAAAACCACACTTAAAACCATGAATTTACCATTATTGACAAATGCATCATGGAACTATGAGATACAGATCTTGGATCAATGTGTTTGCCAGGCTCAGAGATCAACATTGCTCAATAACGGGGTGGGGGTGGGGGTGGGGGGGCATGATCAAATTCCTCTGTGAGAAAGTGATTTACACTTTAAAGTTTCTCATATTGACAAACATGTTGAAACTTTGATCCTTCATCTCATACCAGGCTGCTGAGTAAATGGTCTTCCATGGACCTAGTCTAGGCCTGGTAGGTGCTCTTTGAGCATGAGAACAAACTGCCAAGTGCAACCAAGTTTTGGTTAGCTCTTCGGTGAATAAATAAATAACTTCAGAAACAAGTGAAAATACAGGCTTTGTGTATGAGTAAATTCTTTCTTATCAATAAACATAAAACATTGCTCAAGAGTCCAGAAGGAATCTTCATAAAGATATATGTAAAATGAGGCTCTAGGAGGAAAGATAGGCCTGCGTGTTAAAGACTCAGTCCCTAGGGTGGCACTATTTGGAAGTGACAAGGCCTTTCAAAGGTAGGGCCTGGTGGGAGGTCTGTAGGTCATTGGGGTGTGCCCTCAAAGGGAAATGTAGGACCCAATCCCTTCCTTGTTCTCTCTTGCTTCCTGTACATGAGGTGAAGAGTTTTGCTCCCACCATGCACTGCCACCATGGTGTGCTTTCTTGCCACAGGCCCAAGGCAAGTGGTTGGTTGATCATGAAGTGATATCTCCAAAACCTGTGAGCCAAAATATTTTTTTTTCTTTTTAATAAGTTATCTCAGATACAATTTTATAGTGATAGATATCTGACCAACTTATGCTATAAAGGCCCTTTTCAGATGTTTCTTTGTCCTTACCCTTTTTTATTTGATTTTACAGAATAGTATAATAGTATCAGTTCTTAAGTTACTTAAACAACCCTTTACTATTTTACTAAAAAGATCAAAAGCAAGAGAAAGAAACCAAAAATCGTAATCTGCAAATTTATTTGAAAACAGTTTTCATTTTTTGAATTATTAATCATGACTATTTGAAAACCTGGTCTATTGTTCATTCATACTAGTTTTGTATGGCCCTTAGAAAAAGTGGCTGTTTATTGTTCTGTTATTTTATAGAGTCCCATTTATTTTTAGCTCTATGTTTAGTTTTTCATTGCTACTGAGAACAGAAATGTCAAATCTATTATGTTGTCTGCTGAGTTATTGCTGCCTAGTTAGTCTATTATATTTCTAATCAGCTTAGTTTGTTCTTGGCTCCAGCATCCCCCACCAACACCATTAGAATAATTTGTTTTGTATCTTATTATATACTTACAATATTTCTTTTACCACCTGCTTATGTTTTATATGTGTAATTCCTTGTTCTGGCAATTAATGGTGAATAATGATGATTCTAAGATGACTGGGATAGAGATTAAAATAAGTAAATCTCCCATCATTTTCAAAGCTTTTCATAGTCCTTTTCTTTGATAGTTTGAAATAATGAGCAATGCTTATTTTCCCATTTCTAGTTAAAGTGACTTTGCTATAAACTGTCATTCGATTCTCTAGTATTCCCTTTTTTTGGCTTCTGATTATTTACTTCTCATTTGATGATGTCAAATTTATTCATAAATAGGTACACATTTATACATACATGCAGACATACACACAAATGTACATATTCGATGAGTCACTTAATCAAGAGGGCCCATTCAGGTAATTGACTCTTTAGGTGCATTTGTGATGCAAACATCATAGAAAGATCTTACAGAAGTAGACGTCTATATCACTAGGGGATAATCCTATGTGACAACTATGTTTTTTGCAATCTGTCACTGATTGAAACATCATTGTGGCTATTTTGTGATCCTCTTTGTGTTCACTTTACCTCCAGACCTAAAAGATAATATTTTCTACAACTTGTACTTTTGAACATTTTTAGATGTTGCTTTATTATGTGCAGAAAAGAAGGATAATAGACATATGAACATATGTCTATTCTTTTGGGTTAAAATTGAAACTTTCCCTACTTTGATGATATTATTTTCTTTGTTTCTACAGTTTAGATGGCTCAAGAGTGTGGTCAAATGTTGGTCATTTCTGTGAAATTTGCCTACACGCACTCTCAATTTTCACTTAACTCTTTTCTTTTCAACTCTGTATCAACTTCACTCTCATTTGAATATCTTATCCCTGGAGCCTGGTGGAGGTTTTGAGGCCTGTCATCACCATCCATTAATTGGATTTTCCAGTTTGAATTCTACTCTTTTATACTTCCAGGTGGGTTTTTAACTTTTTATTGAAATAAAAACCAGCTATTTCTCTGGTCTTTGTGTCTTTCTTTGCTTCAGTAACAGCTGTCATGACTAGTGCAGAAGTTCAACAGGTGTTTCTGGAACTACAAATCCTGAAAGTTTCTTCCAGTTCAGTATTTCCTGGAAAACTTTGCATTTCCATTTACATTTTTAGAATCAACATGCCGATATCCTCAAAAATATTCTATTAGGATTTTTGTTTGGGATTGTACACAGAGCTTCTGTGTTTAATTGAATGGTTGATACTGTTGTGTTTTTTCTTCTATCTTTTAAATTCTTCTGCTGTTGCCAACATGTTGCCTTGCCACTTTCAGGTTCTCTTAGAACCTTAAAATCCTGGGATGCCTTTTATCGATTCCCAACTTTTGCATGATCTTGACTATTACTTTTGATTATTGTCACTTTATATTTTATAATGCCACTGTAAATGCAGTACAGTTGAGTTTCCATTTATATTTACCCACAGAGCTACCTGTCCTCTTGCTCTGAGAGGTCGGATGTACTTATTTTACATGTAAATTTGAAGATAACTTGCCCAGTTTTCTCTGGCTGATTTACCATTTTTTACTTTGCTCTTCAGCAGTGGGACTTTATGTATCTGGGTATGTGTCTTCTTTTTTCTTTATCTTGCTGGGACTTGCTGAGCTTTTGAGATGTATACTTTAATGTTTTAGAGAAATTCTTAGCCACTTAAAATTTTTCTAAAAAAATTATCAGAAGGACTGGGGATGTGGCTCAAGCAGTAGCGCGCTTGCCTGGCATGCATGCGGCCCGTGTTCGATCCTCAGCACCACATACAAACGAAGATGTTGTCCGCTGAAAACTAAAAAAAAATATTAAAATTCTCTCTCTCTCTCAAAAAATTATCAGATTTCCCCTGTATTCTTTAGAGACATCATTTATAGGAATGTTACACTTTTGGGCTATGTAATCCCCATCTCATCTACTCTCTTGTGTAATTTAATTAAAAACATTTTCCCCTCAATCTCTGGGTTTCTGTTTGTGTATTTTCTATCAGTCTTATTTCTATATCATCAAGTCTGTGTTTTTATGCAAGCAATCTTCTATTCATCTCACATATTTAGTCCTTTATTTTAGCCATTGTATTTTTCATTAGTAGAATATGCTTTATATTCTACTTCATAGAATCAAAATTTCTGTTAAATATCCACAGATTTTTAGCTAGTTTGTGCACTTTGGATTTGTTTTCTTGAACAAGAGTAATCACAGTTATTTTAAACTATACTTCCTATAGGTTTGCCTTTATCTTCTTTTAGTTTTTCGGATCATGGCTATTAATATTTCATGGCTAATATTTTTTTAAATGTTTATTTTTTAGTTGTAGTTGGACATGATACCTTTATTTTTTAAAATTTATTTATTTTTATGTGGTTCTGAGGATTGAACCCAGGGCCTTGCACATGCTAGGTAAGTGCTCTACTGCTAAGCCACAACCCCAGCCCTCATGGCTATTAATTTTTGATGAAATGCCAGCCATAGTTTAAAAAAAATAAAAAGCTATTTGGTTGTCAGTCTTGCCCAGATGGGCAAGTGGTCCCTGAGAGAAAGCTGTGGGAGAGTTTCCATGTGGCTTTACTCCACCAGCTTCTCCACACTGGCAGTCCTCACAGTTGTGCTCATATCCCTCCATCTCTGGGGTCTTTGTCCCATGGGCCTCCAAATACTGACAGACTACAGCACATTCCCTGCTGCTTTTCAGATTTCCTAGCTTAGTTCTTTGGCTATCAGCTTGCTGAGCTTGAGTTCAGCAAATACCTCAGAGGAAACTGTCTTGTGTTGTGCCCCCAGTAGCAGCTCTTTGTTCTTGTAGCCTTGGCTTTTTATCAAACCAGCAGATGCTACCTGTATTTCTAGAGGTCCTGAGACTCTCTAAAAATACCCTGTTCTAGCTGTATTTGCTCTATGGGTATGATACTATGTATAGGCAGTACATGTATTTGGCAGTTCAATCCAACTTTCTAATTGTTCTCGGTGAAAAGATGGGCTGCAGAAGATTCTCCATGCCACCTGGAAGCAGAAAATTTCAGAATGGATTATAATTCTTTACAGATGATCCTAAATGAAGATGATGATAAGTTCTGGTAAACGCATTTTAAGTTTAAAATACACCAAATCTACTTATCACCCTAATTTAGCAATATAGTACACTTTAAAGCATCAGTTTCCCTACCTTGTGATGGTGTGGCTGACTGGGTGCTGTGGATCATAGCTGCTGAACAGGGTCAAGAGATAGGATCTGACCAAAGATCATTAGACCCCTAAAGGATCAAAAGAATGGTTTCTATTGGATTCACACCACTTTAACACTATTATAAAGTTTAAAAAGTCACAAGTCGAACCATTGCAAATTGTACTGTGTTTTTCATTTCCTGGTATAATACCTCATATTTAAATATCTTTATTTATCTTATTGCTTTTTATTCCATGGCAAAATAATGAGATAGACAAAAAAAAAGAAAGAAAGAGAAGAAAAAAATAGGAAGGAAGAAAAGAAGGAAAGGAAAATAGATAGAGAGTGGGTGGGGCATGGAAATATGAAAAGAATACACAAGTTGCCTGAAGGGGTACCAATGGCTAAAGCTAGAATAATTTCCATGACAAAAAAAAATGATGGAAGTATTGGTTGGGTATTTTTTTTCTTTTTGGTGTTAAGTCTTTTGAGTTTTTTATATATCCTGGAGATTAGTGCTCTATCTGACATGTGTGTGGCAAAAATTTTCTCCCCAAAGTGTGTGTAGGCTCCCTCTTCATCTCATTGATTGTTTCTTTTGCTGAGAAGATTCTTAGTTTGAATGCATCCCATTTATTGATTCTTGATTTTATTTCTTGCACTTTAGGAGTCTTTAAAGAAAGTTGGGGCTTAATCCAACATGATAAAGATTTGAGTCTGATTTTTCATCTATTAGGCACAGGATCTCTGGTCTAATTCCTAGACACTTCTCAGAAAAAGATATACAATCAATGAACAAATATATGAAAAATGTTCAACATCACTAGTAATTAGAGAAATGCAAATCAAAACTACTCTAAGATTTCATCTCAAGTCATTCAGAATGGCAGCTATCAAGAATACAAACAACAATAAATTTGGAGAGGATGTCGGGGGGAGGGGAAAGGCACACTCATATATTGCTGGTGGGACTGCAAATTGGTGCAATCAATCTGGAAAGCAGTATGGAGATTCCTTCGAAAATTTGGAATGGAACCACCATTTCACCCAACTATCCCACTTCTCAGTATATATCCAAAGGACTTAAAATCAGCATACTATAGTAATGCAGCCACATCAATGTTTATAGCAGCTCAATTAACAATAGCTAAACTGTGGAAGCAACCTAGATGCCCTTCAATAGATGAGTGGATAAAGAAACTGTGGTATACATACACAATGGAATATTACTCAATATTAAAATAGAATAAAGTCATGGCATTTGCAGGTAAATGGGTGGAGTTGAGAATATCATGTTAAGTGAAGTAAGTAATCCCCAAAAAACAAAGGCTGAATGTTCTGATAAGTGGATGATGACTCATAATGGGAGTATGGAAAAAGATGGAGGAACTGTGATTGGGCAAAGGAGAGGGGGGAGGAGGCATGGAGGCAGGAAAGATGGTGGAATGAAATGGACATCATTACCCTAGGTACATGTGTGAATGCACATATGGTGTATGTACATCGTGTACAAACAGAGAAATGAAAAGTTGTGCTGAAATTGTGTACAATGAATCAAAATACATTCTACTGTCATATATACCTAATTAGAATAAGAAACTAAATAATTTTTTAAAAGAATACAAAAAATAGAAAATGATAGAAGTATTGGATTATACATGAAAGAATAAAATAAATATCCAAAAATTTCTACTGATAAAATAAATGATAACAAAAAATAAGGGGAAGTAAAAGTTCCATACAAAAGAATTCCAAATAACAAATGTAGAGGAAAAGAGCAATGTACAAAATCAATAGAAGTGCACCATAGTGATATTTTCTGCAGGCAAGGTCCAGTAAAAAATAGTAAAATTAGTGGGTAGGATTTTACGGAGTTAAAAGACATTTGTATAGCTCAATGTATCTCTTACAAAACATGTGTGAATCACTATGATGGTTTTAACATATTGTCACAAATATGTTTACAAGTTCCATCCACAACTGCCTTAAAACATCCTTACTATGGCAAGAGGTGGTACACAGAAATGGGCAGAGCTGGGAGTTTAGAAAATCTGGGTAAGTCTACTTTGGGCTGATTGGTGGAAAAGCAAATTGGATTCATTGGGCCTGCATGGTAACTTTAAAACTAAGGTGCTTCAAGGGTGATAGTGATACAGAGGGGAGGGGCAGCCCCTGAAACAGTAGTGCAAAGAGTGTGTTCAAGTAATGATGAGTAGATCGGTTAGTTAAGACAAGAATATATGAAGGAAAATAAATAGTGGAAAGTAAAGGTGGAAAGGTAAACAGAGTCTAACGGTTGCTACAGCTTCTCTTAGGTGATCAATTAGGAACCTTCAGAGATGCTAAAGCAGGAAAAATAGAGAAGGGTAGAGAGGCTTCACTGTGAAGCAATGGTTTTTTGCCTCATTGGAGAAAAGTTCTAGCCGAGAGAGTCCTGGACTGTTCAAGAACAACAAGGAGGCCAGTATCACTGGATCTCAAGAAGACCCAGAGAACAGAAGGGTAAGGGGAGATAGGACCAATCAGAAGACAGAGACTGAAAATGGAGAACTAAGTGGGATGACAGGGAAGTCTTTGCTTATTCTGATGAAAACCTGAGAGCTATGGGCTCCAGAGAGAATGGAGAGGGGCAGGACACATGAACAAAGCTCCTGAAAGCCCTTCTGCTATGAAGGGACACTAAGAACCAGGTAGCCAGTGAAGAAAGAGGGGGCAAGTTAGCTTTTTTTCTAGGGATTCTAGTAGGATGGTATTAATTAAAACCAGCCCAATTTAAATATAAAAGATTTTTGAAGTGTGTCACATGCCACAGATGAAACAACTGAGGAGTCAAAATCCATTTGACTTTCAATTCTAAAATTCATTATTTGGCAGGATCATTATCTGGAAGAAGAATTTTGCTTTTTTTCCACTGGTAAATCAAGAGAAATAATTTCATGGGAAACATATTTTGGTTCGGTTCTGCGGAGATTCTGCAAAACCATCTTCCCTGATTCCTGCCTTGGGAGGGACTCCTTCTCCATTGGCCTTTACATGTTTGGAGACTAGTATTAAAGGAATTTCAATGTGACTGAATGAATCAGTTACGCTGTAGGTCCCCTCCAACTCTGACTTTCTAAAGAGGATGTGATGTTTGGGAGAAGATGTGGTCTATATGAATTTATCTACTGCACAGAGAAGGGCCTTGATGGTGAACTCCTTCCTCAAGGGTCTAAACTCCAACTACATCGGCTTTTGTTTGCCTCTGCCTCTTAATGCCTGTGAAGACTTCACCAAACAGCTCTCTTGGACCTCAACAGATGTGTTACTAAAATACATACACAAATGGAACATCAGATCAAATATCTTATATAAACAGGTAATCTTGAAGAAAATTTGAAAGTAGTAATTGTCATTTTCTGGCTCAGAAGTACTCACAACTGTTCATTGATCTTTAACAATAAAAGACATGGTTTATGATGAATTCTCAACCAGTATTAAGGAGATGAACTGTGTGGAAGAAGGACAAGTATCACACAAATGTCATATGGTATCAGAAAAGAGAGGTGTGGAAAAAATTCCCTCCCTGCCTAGTTGAGGCATATCCTAGGGGGAGTTTGAAAATTTGCAGGCACAACCTGACATGGGCTATTCTGAGAACATAGAATCTAACCATAACACTTCACTAACACAGAGGGTGACTGTATCCTCCACTGACTGTCCATCTGGGCCAAGCCAGAGTAGGATTTGCAAAGGATTTTGTGATTGAAAAGTGAGCATGAGTTCACTAGGAAGGGAAGAGGGCATTTCCACTGAGAAAGACACCTGCAGGCAGCATTCAAAGACCACCAAGGGCTGTTGGCATGACTTGTCCTCAGGATTTGTTTTTGAGAAAAGATGACAAATTTGAATGGAAAGAGGAAATTAAGAGCAGGTTTTGAAGAGCAAAGACATTTGAACATTCTCTTTTCTCCTGGAGTCATTAAAGTATAATCACATTTTCATGCTAGATAGATGATCCAGATGGCATGATTCAGATGCACATGGACACCACCTCCCCCTGGAGTCATGTGGCCACTCAGCACCATCACTTCTGTCCTGCAATTGTCTTGCACTTGGTAGCCCTGCTCTTTCCTGGCTACCCTACAAACCATTCTCAACACAGAGTCAGTCTGAGCTAATAAAACATAAAGCAGAACTGCTTCCAACCTTGTCATTGCATACACCCTACTTGGAGGAAAACTTTGAATCTTCCAAAATGGCTATTACGAGGGAAGTTTTTCTGAGCTCTGGAATTTTCTATTTTCCCTGCTCTGGTACATCTCATGGCTCTTTATTGCTCAACTAAGTAAGGAGAATCTCTTACTATCCCTTCAGATTGTCCATCTCCTTTCCATACTTGCTTTTCTCTGTGCTTCTCTATCTTATTGGCATAGCCTCATTCCAATCTGGATAGCATAGCATACAATGAATTGTGTTTACTGGCCACTGTTTGCCTACCAAATATGTATAATGTCAGAAGACACATGGGTGGATGCCCGTTTGATTTCCTGAGTTCAGTGCTGAGCATAAAGCTGACATTCAGCTCATCCTAGATGAGTGAACAGAGCCACACAGGGAGAGGTGTACATGTGGGGGCTGCTTTGTGGTGTGGAAGAGGTGGAGCAACATAGGAAAGTTCCCCAAACCAGAACCAGTTCAAGGGAAAAAAACTCAATTCCAAAGTGATTGAGCATGTGAAATTATTTGTTATGCACCCATAACAGACCATGAAGATGGTGTGTGGGTGGAGAGAAAAAAAAGAGCAATGAAGCAAAAACAAAACAAAACACAAAGAATAGGGGGAATCACCAATAACTGAACTTTTCTGTGGCCATAACATTTAATGAACTAAAATCTCTATTAGAAATCTCAGTGTACCACTTGAGGACCTTATTGATTTGTAACTAACTTGCTTATAGAGTTCCCATGTACGTGGATCCCCTTCTCATGTTAATTGAGCCCTTCACAAATCACGTGTTCCTCAGTTAAGTGATCTGGTGTTGAAACAAATGAGAAAGCGTGAGAGAGGGAGTTGTATGCTCAGTCCTTCGTGCACGTCATGCTGGGCTTGTCTTTTGTCGTCTGTCTTCAGTTTTGTCCAGTACTTGGGAAAAAGAAATGAATTCCCTTTTGGCTTTGATCTAATGGATATAGTAGGTCGGTCATTTCTCTTCCTGTCATTCCTCAAAAAATGGGCCAAATCGGCACTAGATTAAAGTGCTTGCCCTTCTCCATAGTTCTGGGTTTTCAAATCTTTTTGGCAGAGAATCTTTTTTCCGATGCTAAGAAATAGCCAAAACGTCCTCGTGTGTCATTCAGTGAACATGATGGAGGGAGAAGCCCAGGACAAGCTGACATTATTTCATCACTCTGTACCTCAATGCCCACTTTGTTAAAGACCCGTTGAAGGTTCACACCTGAAGTTTTTGGCATTGCACAAATTTCCTGGAAAAACAAGCAGATGGAATTTTGCAGCAAATAGCTCTTGGACAGAGAATCCACATGTTTAACTGCACGAGGTGTTCCGTCTCTTAAATGGAAACAGCACAATCAAAATTTGTTTTAATCAAATTCTAGGCAAAGAAAGAAAAAAAAATGATTGACTTCATTCGTATAACTAAATAGTTCTTTGGAAGTCATGCAGTTGGTTTGAAGTTTTTTAAAACAGCAAATAAGAAGGGACCCATGGTAACCTTGGAGGCCAATTATGTGGGCTTTCATTGTTTCTTTTCAAGAATCTTTGAGAATCACTTTGTACTTTACCTATGTCTTAGGAGGGAAAAATTCCCTGGTATGCAATATTGTAACGAGAGTGTATTT
Organism: Callospermophilus lateralis; assembly: GCF_048772815.1. Lineage (NCBI taxonomy): Eukaryota > Metazoa > Chordata > Mammalia > Rodentia > Sciuridae > Callospermophilus > Callospermophilus lateralis. Next base: position 101,146,214 of record NC_135305.1, read on the forward strand.
TCCTGGCTCTTCTCATACTGTGGAAGTTCCCTATCAGAGCCTCACTGTCATTCCTTCCTCACTATGAAGCTGTTCCCTGGGACTCAGGACCCATGAAGTTGACAGCCTCTGCTGCCTACCCTACCACTACATTTGCATCTGCACCTGTCCTAACACACCCAGAACACAAGACTTGTCTTTGTCTTTCAAAGTCAAGGAGATCTCCATTCACAGTATGATCTCAAGCATCACCATGACAAATTTAAATGTATTGGTTCAATAGGTAATAAAAACAGAAGGCCTTTCTGCACTGCACCTTGCTCTTCTGATCCAGAAGAGTGAAACTCACCTGAAGTGAAGAAGCTGTCATTAAAGAGAGGATGGATTTGAGTCTCAGCATGTCCTCATACAGTATACTAACACATCTAGAAGTTGTCCCTACTATATTTGGACAGTCCAAATTTTTCTTCTTTTGAATATTGGCAAATCAATTAATTATGGTTATTTTCAAATACACATGTCTGTTAATTTGAATAAAGACATGGCAAAAGGAAACTACGGAGCACTTCCCTTCATAGTTAAAGTCTGATCTAGTACCTAAATACCATCTTAGGCCTCTCTGGAGGCTGGATTTAATCAATGCACTTTTCTTGCAACATGAACTGTGGGTCATAACACCCAAGTGATAGGGATCTTTTCCCCAAAATATTCTTATTTCCAAATGCCCAGTTTTGAAAAGCATCAGTAAGAACTTATTATTAAGGCAATACCATCAATATCTTAGCAGAAGATGAAGAATGAGAGCCTTTACCTTTCCTCCTGCCACAGCTGCCCCACACTCAGACTGTACCTGCTATGGGTATGTCCTGTCCAATTCTATACCCTGGCGTCATTGAGACCAGGCACCATGACTTAAAGGTGGCTTCTGGGAAGAGAATGTAGAAGAACATGTGTGAACATAAACCCAAAGTCATGATCCATTTGCAATCTAAGTGTCTGCAGAAGCTTATAGAACTGACCACTTTCTCTTCCTGGGCACTTTCTCACTAGATTACCCCAGGGTCTGGTCTGTGCTCTTCACTCTTTGACCTTGCCTTAATCTCTAGGGCTCATTTGGTGATCTCTTCTGATGCCTTGAATGTATGCCTATGGAGAATGTTTCCAAACTTTGGTCTCCAGTTCAAACTTTGCCTTGAAATCCACTCATGTGTTCCAATACCCCCCAACAACTCTGATGGGACATGTAACCTGTGCTTCCCACTCTGCACATCCCTGACTTGCCCATACCTGTGGCAGTCACAGTTCACTCCTGCTTAGCAGCTTGAAACTCTTTTCAGGAGCTCAGGCAAATCCTGGAAGTCAGACCTATTTCTTTTTCTTTATATTCCATGCCTAAACTTTAAGGAAATCCCTTTGACTCTACCTTTAGGAAATATTCAGAAACAATTGCCATCATCCCCACAACCTATGAGCTGATCAAAGTCATAATACTCTTATGCCCAGATTACCTATCCTAACTAGTCATCCTAATTTTGTCTTCTCCTCACTACATTCCAGTCTGAAGAAGACATGCAGAGTGAATTTATGACACTTTTAAATCATGTTGTGTTGCTCTGAGGCTCAGAACCTTGCAATGACTCTTATGACCCACTACCTCGAATATAAACTAATGTCCTTAGGGAACCTCTCAGCCGGGGCTACTTCAGGCTCCTCTGAGTTTACCTCTGACTGCTCTCATCTTTGGTGGTCCCAGCTGGATCTCTTGGCTTGGCAGATGCTCAGCGAACGTTCTGAGACCTCATGCTAACAGCTGCTGGAGGAAACGCTCTTTCTTCTGGACATGTCCTTTCCCCACATATCTGCATGTCTAGTTTTTTGCCTTGCTCAAGTCTTTGCCCACTGTCTTCTGCTACCCTTGCTGCATAGGTGTTCCTTCCTGCTGAAGATTTATTTTATCTGGTTACCATGGAATTAAATTATCACCATTTCATGGCTTGGATCACATGCTTATCGTCATGCTATCAGTTGCTTTTGTCCTCCTTTTTAGGTTCCAGAAGAGCTTTTGCTCTTCCCGTTGTTTCATCCTGACAATTTTGAGTGGTGCCTTGTATGTGACAGTCATCTGATAAATGTTTATTGATTTAGGGAACTGGAGTGACTTACCCACAGTGTTTCACTTCTTGCATTGCCTTAAGATTGACTCAGTCAACAGAACCATCCCCTCCTTCTCATTTTGTGAGGCTTGGGATTAAAGAACCTACTCACCTATTGCTGGGAAAGAACTGAGACTCAATCTTATGCTGGGGTTGTCTCAGGGCCAAGATTTCTTGATAGCTCTCAGCCACACTGATGTCTTTAGACTTGGCATCTAAGTTACACCAAATACAGCAAACTTTTGGATTTTGCTCCTAAGCTCCTCGTCACTCTAAGGATGAAGGGACCTTCAGCATAGACATCATAGTTTTTTTTTCATACACTATGTTACTCAGACCTTCTTCCCTAAGGAGTCTCTGAGGGGCTTTGGGAAGTTCCAGCCTGACACATCATGTCATTACTAGGCAGGCAGGAAGGTGGAGACACCTTCCAGTGGTCACTTGTGCCTGCAGGTTAGGCTTTGTTTGCAATCTACCAGATGAGGCCATCAGCTCTTCAATCAATATCCTCAAACAGCAGAACACCAGTGGACAAACACTGGCTTATAACTAGGGATGTCCTCAATTCTTTGGGGTCAACAAAAATGTTTTATGGAGACTTTGGGGCAGCAGCTGACCCTCATCACGTAGGACAAAAGTTTGTAGGCAGGGACCTACAATTGTGTTCAAAATTTATAAATGTACCTTTTAGAAAAGACAAGAACCTTGATTTTAGTGCTATAAATTCTTTGTGTGTTTTCTTGCAGAAACTTGGACAGGTAACAGGCCCAGAGACTTCAGAGGCTCCTTCTATTAGAGGCAACTCTCCAAACCCTGTTGATTTTATAAATAAAAAATACAGCTTTTATGAGAGGTAATACCCAATTCCAGAAAATAAATCACCTCAATCAAGACAACAAAATATCCAGGATTATAAAATCTTCTGAACAAATATTCCTTTAAAATTAATAACTTGGGAAAGGATGGAAATGACCTTGCCACTAACTTTTTCTAAAAAGATTTCCTGACATCTCCAGGTCAGTCAGTCATATGTTGGGAAAATACTAGAGGTTTTAATTATTAAGGCATTCAGTTGGTCTTCCACACTCATGATATGGTATTTGCAAGTACATCTGCTCAGTTAAATTCATAGTAGCTAAACTATGGAACAAGCCTAGGTGCCCTTCAACAGATGAATAGATGTAGAAAAAGTGATATATATACACCATGGAATATAACTCAGCCATAAAGAGTAATGAAATGATGGCATTTGTTGGTAAATGGATGGAACTGGACAATATCATGCTAAGTGAAATAAGCCAATCCCCCAAATCAAAGGCCAAATGTTCTTTCTGATATGTGGATGCTAACTCACTTTAAGGGGGGTAAGTAGGGAAGAATAGAAGTATTTTGGATTAGACAAAGGACAATGAAAGGAAAGGAAAATAGGAAATAAAATGAAACTAGGAAAGATAGTAGAATGAATTGGACATTACTTTCCTATGTTCATATATGAATACATAACCTGTGTAATTCTACATCATGTACAACCAGAAGAATTGGAAGTTGTGCTTCATTTCTGTATAATATATCAAAATATAGTCTATTGTCATGTAAAATGAAAAAGAACAGATTTTAAAAAAGTATATCTGCTCACAAAAATTTATCTATAATCTCAGCATCAACCCTTGTGGCGTGGACAAGAGCTGAGAAAAATCTGGATCACCCAACATCACATGCTCCCATCTGAGGGGAACAAGGTGATGGTCTGCCTTCTGGTTTCAACTCTCATATCATAACATAATTAAGTGTTTTACAGTGTGTTTGGTGCCATTTTTTTTTTTTTTTTGCATTTTTGTGCTTTTTGTTTTGGACTTTGCTGTTTAAATGGTCCCCAAATGTAGTGTTTAAGTGCTGTTTCATGTTCCTAAGTATAAGAAGTCTTGGATAAGTACAAGAAGTTGGATAAGCTTCTTTCAGGTGTGAGTTATGGCCCTGTTTCCTATGAGCACCTCGATAATGAGCCAAAACTGTAAAGAATTTCCCTTTAAATAAAATACACTTAAAAGCAGGTTATGAATTGATTAGTTCATAAAAGTAATGTGACCAGAGGCTGATAGAATCCTGTCCCTGCATTCCTCCTGGGAGCAGGGGTCTAGTATTTGCTAATACAGTGTTCATAGATTTATAGAATAATACAAAAATGTGTGTGTGTGTGTGTGTGTGTGTGTGTGTATGTAAATGTGCATGTATAATTCAGTATTTGTCAGGTATTTTACAGATATTTCCTCCTTAAATAAATAACCTACGTATCTGATACTTAACTCTCTTATGATATTTACTATTACAGTGTCTGAAATTCTCAAGGACTTGCCTAAGATGACCCTTTCACAAGTAACAACACAGGAACCACAAAATGGAAGAAAATTATCAAACCCAGAGCATGCTAGATCGGATGACAGACAGGTAGTGTCTATGTTCATATGTGGGGTTTTGTCATAGGAACTTGAGAAGGCTAGGTCTGTGTGTTTTATGATTTCTTAGCTCCTGTGCCTCACCTGCATAGCTATGTCTTTGTTCAATGACAGTTCTTCCCACTAGGCAGTGAGAATGCCAGGATCTCCAATGTGTCATTTGCATATTCACAGTTGCTACCCAAGAGCCCTGTACAGTGAATATCTGCTGAGCTAGTGAATGCAGATACTAGTGAATGCAGGTACACATGTGTGTGTGTGTGTGTGTGAGGTTGCTCTGAATTAAAGGAAAGGCTCCTGCTGGCTCCATCCTGTCTGTGCCCAGGTTCTTAGTCTGCCCTACCTCCATAACCTTCCCTGAAACAGATGTCATGGAACTAAGCTTGAAATCTTCTGCGCTGGGTGCTTGTTTGGGACTTTTGCTAGTTGCAGGAAACCAAATTTCCTCAATTAGAGCTCTGTTGAAAGGTTGAATGGTTTTCAATCTTGAAGTGAAACATGCTCTTAATAGAGCTATAGAAAATGGAAAATGGTCACAATAGCCAGTGCATCCCCAGCACACCCAGTCTGTCCTCACACTGGCAAACATGGACACTTAGGTCCACACAAGTATTGAACGCAGCTCTTCTACCACACAGTGTGGTTCTTATCCTGGCTCTAATGTTAGGAACCTTGGGAACATTAACTTGGCCTTCTGAACCTTGATTTCCTTGTCTGAAATCTGGGTATAATGATAGTAACGATTTCCTTATATATTCATGAATTAAGTGAGTCAAGACATGAGATGTACCTAGAATGTGCCCATTAGTCACTATGCTGAGTAAGGTCTGGTTTTGTTTATGGGGTGTCAACTTCAAATTCAAGATGAGATGCAATATTTATGCTTCCCAACAAAGTAAATAAGACTCCACCAAAAAGGTCTTGACTTTTGGAGATGGGACTGGGCTACAGTCCTACAAGTAAAAAGGAGGAAAGAAAACACTCTATTTTGCTTTTATTATGGCTCTGAGAAGTTCAAGGTAATATTGATTATCTTCTTCCAAGTAAAATTTCCAACTAAGAAAAAGTCCATTTAGAAAATGTGTTTTTAATATTATGTCAATGTGATTTAATGTGACACTGAACATGTGACCTTCCAAAATCCAAGACCAAAGGGAAAGATTTAGAAACACTTTTTTTAACTTACTGAAGATTATAACTATTTAAAGACTTAAAGGAAAACAGATATTAAGAGAAGGAAAAATAGTTTATTTCATTTTTAAATGCTTATGTAATTTTTTAAATGATCATGAAACTAGTTTTAAGCTATTCATTGTTCAAACAGATTGATCAATCAAGAGTGTTTTTCTATACATGACCATTCTATTACCCAGGTTAATAAACACTTTGGTGAAAGCAGACATTTGTTTTCCTTCTCCTATCAGGAGGAAATAAAAGAAATGTTTTCATTCCTCACTAGAAGCCAGGTATTCTAGTAGGTAGAGTTCATATTTTAACCTTGTCCCAAAATCACATTGTGGAGGATAACAATTCTCAGGATAGTCCTGAGGCCTGTGACCTTATTGTTGTCTTTCTTGTAAATCTGAGCTACCTCTTCTGACAAAATGTCTTTATTTATTATGGAGAATATAGCCTGATAATCAACTGGAAGTAGAATTACTGTCTGTGTAACATGGTCAACAAGAAGCAGGGCCATTTGTTTTTCATTCTTTTTCTTATATTTCTCATGTTACTTTATATTTCTTTTCCTGAAAGTTCACTTAGATAAAGTCATTTAAATCTGTAAATGAATAAATACTACCCTGAAGATTTTTAAAAAATTTAATTCATTAGCTAGTCTAGACATCTATGTTTGTTGTTAAAAAAAAAAAAAGGAAAAAATATCAGGACTAAGCTTCAATCATTGTATTCAAAAAGCATCTAAGGTACTGGGAGTATTCTAGATCCATAAATCTCTTTGGTTCTTATGTGGCAAGATGAAGGTCATGGGAAATGTGTAAAGCAGGCACAATGGCAGTTTAAGAGACCAGGAAAGACCTAGTTTTAGCCAGCTAGTAGAAAAGCAAAGCAGACTGATTAAAGAGGTTGGGCTGCATTGTGACTTTGGAGTTGAGGTGGGTGTATGAAAATTACACAGTGAGTGGGGGCAGCATCTAAAGCAATAGTGTGAGCAACAGAGGGCAAAGAGTTTGCTGGGGCAGTGATGAGTAGGAAAGGTTGGTTGGAGAATGAATTTATGAAGGGAGAGAAATGGAGGAAAGTAATTGTAGATGGAGAGTCTGAAAGCCTTCTAGAGGCTTCTCCTTACTTGGGTGAGTTATGAGAGATGATGGAGCTGGGAAATGGTGAGTCAGATCCCAGAAACACCCCTGTGGTAAACAAATGTGGAATATAAAGGGGGGAAAATAGAGGATGTACTTTCATTGCCAGGAAGCAATGACCAGAAAGATGGGTAAGATTTTCATTACAAATGTGGAAAAAGGACACAGTTTGGCCACTGCAGTACCAGAAATCTTGTTAAAATAAATTCAGTCTTTGGCAGAGCGGGGAGCAAAGAGGCACTGCAATGAGTGTCAGGATTTAAAATTACCCAAATGTGCACTATTTTCAACCTTCAGAAACACTCATGACCTAAGGAAGCTTTAGAGTCTGCATAAACCTGTTTCACTCCCGGCCTTAGCTAAGTGATTAAGAGTTATATGGGGCTGGGGATATAGTTCAGTTGGTAGGGTGTCTGCCTTTCATTCATAAGACCTTGGGTTCAATCCCCAGCACCACACACACACACACACAAAGTTATGTGACACAACTCTATAGGAGGTCATTATTTACAAAGTTTACAAAAATGAAACTAGTATCTTTACTATAGAAAAATTACATGAACTATTATATTCACTTTATGGGATATGGTGCTGATAATAAATTCATTGTCAAGTCCAAATAAATGGAACAAAAGGGAGAAGACAGAAAGTGTGTGTGGATTATTGAATAGTTATTAGAAAAATTGGGTAGATGTAGAAAGTACAAACCTGTATACTTATATTTTCCATCATACTAATAACTTGGATACACCTCACAGATGCAAATGGTAAGAAAAAAGTATAAAAATACTACAAAAAACATGAAAATAAAATTTCATAAAAAGAAAGAATAAGAGCAATAAATTTAAAATGTTACCAGATAAAATAAAAACACAAAGACATCAAACTGGAAAGTTTAAAACTTCAAGCAGCCACTTTATTTTTGAAATTGCATAGAAGAGAGCAAATGACAGTTGTAGTGAGGGTATGGAAATGGTAGAAATTTACAGTGAACATTATAATATTTGTGATTGCTATTTTCATGTGTCTACTTAGTAAGGCTACCATAGCCAGTTATCTAATCATATGCCAATCCAGGGGATTCTGGAAATGTGCTTAGTAGAGATGGTTATAATTAACATTTTCAATCAGTTGACATTAAGGGAGATTACCCTCAATAATGAGGATGGACCCTATCTAATCAGTTTAAAATCTAAAGTTAAATGATAATAATAATAATAATAATAATAATAATAATAATAATAATACAGCAAAGATCTGGAAAAGAGGGAATTTCTGCTTAATTTTATGGCATAAAATCCTGCCTGAGTTTCTAGTCTGCAGCCCTGCATATAGATGCCAGCCTTGCCAAATTTGTATTTCCACAAGTTCGTGAATCAACTCCTTAAAATCTTGCCCCCTAAAATCAAACCTCTCTCTTCTTCTCTTTCCCCATCCCTCTCTCTGAACATAGGTTGTTTTTCTGGAGAATCTAGACTGATTTCATTCTCTAGGTCAAGACTGAACAGATATAGCTCCATTCTAGAAATTTATCTCAAGTCATTAGTTCTACCAGTTGTGAAAGACACACATGAAAGTATAGTAATTTCTGTCTTTTCTTCATATTGAAAATTTTGACAATAATCTAAATGACCATTTCTTAAGAGTTGGTTAATAGTCATGTAATTCATCATGTTGTCTTTAAAAGAATACCTTAAATTTGTTTTAATTAATGTTCATCATAGTTGTCAGCATTTTGTCTCTCTTCCCATTCTTCAGGTTTCTTCCTATGTACAGACAATGAAAACATCTATGCATCAGGTCAAACTTTCCCTGGGGCTGAAAAGACCTTCCCCATTGTCTTATAGACATTTTCATCTCTATGTTAACAAACAGAAGAGTTAATTCTCTTCCCATATCTTTACTTTCTCATATATTCCAGACACCCAAGAGCAAAAATCTAGGAGCCAGCCTTAATTCTTCCTATGATGCATTGATACACATACATTCATACACACATGCTCACACACACACACACACACACACACACACACACACACACACACATACACCTTCAACCCATGCAACCTGGTACTGATTACGTCTCCAATACATTCTTCATAGCCCTTGTTTCTCTCCCTGTACCAACTCTTCTTCTCCTACTAACCTGGACAAGACACTAACAGTGTTTTAGGTGCATTTGTGTGGCTGAGAATGGAACGCAGGGCCTCCTGCTTACTGAGAATATACTTCTTGACAGCCCCAAGGGTGCAAATTTAATTTGCTAATCTCTGATGTCCCTGCTTCATTATTCTTTACATTGCAGATAATGTTATTTTTATAAGCTGACATTTTGATTATGATATTCTCTTATGCACTTTGGTATTATAAATTAATTATTATTTTTAATCCTCCAAAATTCTCCCACTTACTTAAATCATAGCAGCCAATGTTCACATTTCTGAACCTGGATTCCTGAATTCTGATGCCAAAAGTCTCCTCAGCTTTGTCTCCTTCCAGATCTCTCCTGCTTGCAGTATAAACAAACACCTAAAGCATGAGAGAAGGCCCTGAACAAAAGTAACACAAGGGTGCAGGGTATCATCTACCACAATAGCAGGTCAACTTGGAGTAGGACAATGAGTGACAACAGTATCTGCCCCAGCAGAGAAGAATAAACTTATGTTGAACAAATAAACTAAAGAAGACCATGATAGACTGAACAATGAGAATAGCTTTGACAGGTGATAGGGTTTGGGTGGATTTCTTTTTAACCTATTTAATATAATTTGTGTGTGTGTGTGTGTGCGCGTGTGTGCCCTATATTGTGATTTCCAACCTATAATGTATTCTGAGCCAATTTCATGGAAATATTTGCAGAATTGAAAACTCAGAACTGACATAAATAATTGTATTTAATGTAATCTTTGCATTTATAATTGGAAATGCAGAAGCATGTGCTATAATATGAATCATATTCATTGAATTTGGAGAATTCAGAATTGAACAAGATTTTCAAGATTATGCCAATTATATACCTAGTTTCTCTTCCCCCAATGATAGAAGTTAGTTTATTAGATTCCTCACAAATAGTTTTCCAGCTTGTTTATGAATACAAGTGTTGAAAGCTTGTGCTTCATATTTTGCTCAGAAAACTTGGTTGTTTAGGAGTTGTCATGTCATAATATGTTAAATCTTATTTAGTCATCCTTATAAATTTATCTTTTGAAGAGTGGTCTTCAATTCTACATGTCCTCCTCAGACCTGGAGAAACAGTCAATGCCTTCTGTTTTTAACCCTGTTTAATACCCTCCCTGCTTCTTCATTCACAAAGTACTCATTATGGAGGTTCCACTTTTCCAAACACACGACATTTTGTCACTGTCCCATATAAAAACAATCACTGTACTCCAAAACCTAAGCAGGGTGAAGTGGGTGTGGCAAAGAGTGCTGGGTGTTTCTTTGCCAAGGACTCTGAAGGCAGCTAGTGTGAAGCTAGCTGAGTGGTCTACTTGGCTTAGATCTTTCTTGAGTCCGATTCCAATACTTAAATCTTTGGCTTATCACACATGCCAAACTGCATTTCTTTTGGATATTCCTTATAAATGTACACATTACTGGGCTTCACAAGAATTCATGATAATATATTCTGTCTGCCTTGGCATTATTCCAGGAACTGGAAATGCAAAGCAAGACAGCACAGAGGCTGGACCTGTGAGGTGCTCACACTCTGAAGCACCTGCAGTCATAAAAATGCATAAGGCACACAGTACATATGTTTTTACAGAGAAAATGTGCTTTATATTCAAGAAAGACTTTCACAGTGTCACTGACTTAAAGGAGCACTGTGTTTACAGAACAATGGAATTGCATGTGAGCCAAGGGAAGAAAGAGTACCAAAGTTTTTGATTTAATATTAAGAATATGTTGCTTGCTTTTAAAGTCAACCTCTGCTCTACCACAATATCTAGAGAGAATTTGCTTACTTTTGGATATTCAATAATTTAATAAAAATAAGCTGGGCAGGATACATTATAGCTCAGTTGTGAAGCATGTGTTTAGCATGTGTGAAGTCCTGGGTTCAATCCCTAGCACCTAATATTACTACTACTAATAAAAACAATAGAAACACAAATGATTTATTTATAATAAAATAGCTCATCATTAAAGGAAGCAATATATGAAAGAAAAATGTGAAAGAATTTGCATTGGTATTATTGACTAAAAAGTTGAAATTGTAGGAATATTTTAGTTTAGCATTTTTAAATGAGCATATTTTATCCTAATAAGACAGGAAAAATCAAGTAAAAAGAGGAGAATAGAGAACTCAAAGTCATAAAGACACTTGTGGATTGGTTACACCAAAGGGAAGGTAGAAAACACAAATAATATTATTCAATTTTATATAATAGGTTTTAATTATAATAAAATATTAACTGGTATTCCCAGAAGAGCATTAAAAATGCTATGGATGTGTTTTGGAATCATTAAACACTCCTAAACTAATAGTAATAATAGTAGCAGTAGTTGTTACTGATGTATAAAGCAGTCTGCTTGATTTTTACAGATATGGGACTTTGGGCCAAGTATTATTCTTAATTCTTTAAGAAGATGCAGAAATTACCCTGGAATGAGTGTAATAACATGTTCAAATGGAACTTTTGGATGAAACATGAAGATATCAAGTTCCCGAGTTATTGGTTAGACAAGGTTTATAAAATATGTGGCCAAGAACTGGTTAGATAACTCTTTATGCAGAATCTTGTGGGGCAGAAATGTGTGCATGTGTGTGTGTGTGTGTGTGTGTGTGTGTGTGTGTGTGTGTTTTCTTGTGTTCCAAACCCATGGAGAAAAGGAACAAAATTAAGCTGTTTGTGATCAAATCTCAAGGCACATGTTATTTAAGAGAGAAGAAAAGTGGGACCATGAGAATCAGCCTTAATTGTATTCATCACACATTCCTGGGTCTGGAAGGGCTCTCGGTTTGAATGTTAGTTGTTGAATCAGATGGTGTGGTAACTATGGTTTATTTTCTGTATTCAGGTGGCTTTGACATCTACAACTTTGCTGACCTTGGAAAGACTGTTTCTAGCTAATTCCTAGAGACAGCAACACAGCTTGCTGAGGAACAGACAAAATAGTCAACTCCGTGCCTATATCACAAATACTTCTTCTGAAAGGACTTCCATTCTTCAGGCCACTATCTACTCCCCAATCATTTCAGGAATAGGAACCTGAAAATTAGGGACCAGCCCTGTGCCCCAGGAGCTGAAATGGTTCCAACTAGCTAATCCCAAGCCTGCTTACCCTTTCTTGTCATTTCTTCCCACAGAAGGCACAACAAAGGCTTGTGGCATACGCCCCCCTCCCTTGCTCTCTCTGCCTCCTGATGAACTTAGTGCTTGTCTGCTGGGACATACATGGAGAGAAATGCCCTATTGTCTTGGAAACGGTGAGTAACAAACTCTATTCAATGGTGGTCATTTCCTGACCCATTGAACTTACTTTATTTTTCACTTTATGTTAACGTACTATAATTTTAAGTAAATGGGAAATGGACCATGTGCCATTTGAATCCAAAAGTTGAACTCATGATGTCACTAATATATTTGGGTCTCTAAATCAACTTGGAGGAAAAGGGAAGGTAGAGAAGGCAGTGAAGGTAGTGAAGCACCCACAAATGCGGGGATCTCCCCAAATGCCACATAGTGGAAACAATGTTTGAAAGTTAATATGGTTACCTCCGTAGGCCTGCTCTTGAGGAACACTACATTTTTTCCCAAGCAGTCACCGCCCGTTTGTATAGCACTCTATTCTGTATTGTCCCCTTCTTGCTGTTTCAGAAATGTTCAGTTTTATGTTTTGAAAACAAAGTTTCTTACTTTGAGATGGTTTAATTCCCCATATTTTTTTTCACCCAGTGTTCACTGTCCTTCACATACCTTTCTAGAACCCCATAGCAAAAGCCAACCAAACCTTCATATCTGAGTTGTATTTTCAGCCACCAGTCCATCTACATGGTTCCTTAACTAAGGCTGTGATGACCTATTTGAATATGTTTTCACCATTCCAGTTCAATAACTGGCCCCATTATTGGGTAACGCAATACTCAAATTAGGGCCTTCTCAGGGGAGCATCACTCAATGTCTCTCTCCTACCTCCCTGAAAATTCCTCCAGCATTTTGCTTAGGTGAGTGCTATGTTTGACTCAGGGGATACATGTGGGGAGTGGAACTCCTGAGAAGCATTTCCAGAAGTATACTGGGGAGTTAATCCCTATGTGTAGTTCTTTGATTATAATATTTATATATTTTTAAAAACTCACCGATAATTGAAAGTGGTGACAATCTGATCCCTGGTTCTACCCACTCTCCTCACATTTTGATCCCTTCACTGGACAAGGCATGGCATTGACGTTATATTTGACTCTGTGCCCTTTGCGTGTGACCCAGTTCCTGGCCAAGGGGTAGATGCTCAGCTTCCATGTGTGGAATAAAATGAGTATGCATGTCTTTGATTCCTTGCCACTTCTATGATGGAAAAATTCAGGACCAAAACAATAAATCAAGTCAAGAACTGAATATATTTTAATAGAGGCAAAAACCATTAAAAAATCAATATCACAAGACACAAGGCAATATTTGTTCCCTAATTACCACCACTTCTCTCAAATTGAGTTTATCATGACTATTCAAGAATCCCAAGTGTGTAGGATGCAATAGAAACAGTTTTCGATGAATTACTATTAATGGGATTTGATGCAAAAGAACTGCAGTCCAGCCCACTCTCTCATATTTGTGAGTTGGACAGCCTTCTTCACCATGTAGGGATTCCAGTGTCCTTAATGGAAAAACCAAGAAAGAAGTCCTGGCCTACTGACAAGGGAACTGTCTGGATAAAATGAGAGATGGATGCAAACAAGCATTGTTCACTGGAAAGCATCTACACCAGGGAGGGTGAAATATCTATTTTAAGGAAACCATGACTGATACGCATTATTATGTGAATATGCTTAATAACACAAATACTTTCTGAAATGAACCTGTCTTGTGACTCTCAGATGTGTTTTTCTTGAACTAGTGGACTGAGATGTAGAGACAATGTTTTCAAAAGTACAGCTAGAAGAACAGGGTGGTGATGGACTAATAATAATAATAAAGTGCACACTCAAAAGAATTGCTGCAGGCCATCCAAAAAGAACATTTTGTTTTCATTTAATTAGTTCTTGTCGCTTCTTCTTCTGTCAAGAAAAAAAGCCAGGCAGACATATGTCTTTTGGGATGCCTTCAAACTTGATTCTGCTATTGGGCATTGTTTGCTAAGAATAAAAATGAACTTTTCAGATGTTTCATGTGAAATAAATAAAATGCTGTTTTACACTCTTATTCTAATTTCTACTGAAAATAACTGCAGGCTGCTCACACAGGTCAGGGTGAACTTTCCGACGGAGAAATTTGATGGGCTTTATTTCCAAATTGAAGGATTGGGGGCCAGAAGGGACAGCACTTGGAAGTAAAGTCATAGTTTCTTTCTTTGATATAAAGGAAATTTGAGGATCTTTGTAATAAACTAGTTAAGTCATTAGTCCAAACAAGAAGTAATAGAGTGATCAGATGTAAAATCATTATCTTTCTGTTACCCTCCCCCACCATATAACATAAATTGTCAATCATTAAGCACCCACCTTGTGGCCAGAGTATGCTAATAGGACCTGCAAACAGATAAGGGTCTTCCTCTGCTTGTGAGGAGTTTGCAGGCAGATTTGCAGGAGAATGAGATATGGAAGCACAGATCATCCCATATAAGTACCAAGTGAGATTGGCTACCCAAAACAGAAGCAGTCAGGACCAGCAAGACTCCTTAGAGTAGAAAAGGTCTCTCAGAGAGGATCCTGGGATTTCATCAATGTTTTAGTTATACCCAGGATTTGTTTCAATCAGGCATACTAAGACATACAGACACAGAAATGATTGTTCATATAAATCTCTTAATTAATTATATGTAATATAAAATTTCTCTCAAAAGGCAAATACGTGTAAATGTTAAGATTGCTTATTAATTTAAATATTACTGTTTAAATATTTAGGCAGTCTTAGGAAAGAAAATAGAATATACTTGGGCATTGAGAGAATAACTGAACATTAGTTTAACATTATCATCAGATGCTGTCAGTTAATATTTACTTAATGTATTTCATTCCTCAAAGCACATTTTCAATGTCTCTGAACTCTTGTATCTTAAATCTTCCCATTTTGTGTATTTTGGTGCTGTTTCTCTTTGTGATTTCACTTTCTGGTCTCTAATTAATTCTCAGTGTCTTTCTTGTTTTATTCAGTCTTCCCTCTATCACCATATCACAACCCCCCCCCCTTGGTTTTGACATTGATTTTGAAGATGCCTTCTCTGTATGGGATGGTCCATATTTGAAGAGTGTGCTGTCTTGAGCACTGGCCTGAGCCTGGATTTGACCTGTTTCCTGGAGAAACAAAGAGCAAAGCTATTTTCCAGATGGCTTTTCCTTTCTGCATCCAGTATTCATTCAGCAAATACTTACTTGGAATCTTTGTGCTGGATCCTGTTCTAGGGGCGTGGAATACATCAATGAGGAACAAAGCCAAAGACACAACCCTCATGGAGTTTATAATCAGATTGGGATGTATATGTGAACAAATGAAATGAAGGAGCAAAATACCTTCAATGGCAACAAGAACTACAGGGTAGGAGAAGGGTTTCGCAGTGTCAATGGCACTAACTTAGGGTGGCCATGGGTTGAGGCAAGCCTGTGGCTAAATGGGAGTAAGCCCCAGGCAGAGGCATGGTTGGTACACAGAGGACATCTTCAGGGCATCTACTCTAATCTGAATTTGGAGGGAAATCAAGAGCTATATTCTTCAGGATCTTGGCCACTTACACCAGGGAGAAGGGATGGTGGCATGGAGACTTGGAGCAGTCTGAGCAGAGGAGACTCATGGTGGAGGTGCAATGATGTTTCCAGAAGATTTTTCTGCCTGCTCTCTCAGGCATAAACTGTGAGGGAACATGGGAGGGAGACCATGGTGATAGCACAGAAATAAGGAGTTGGTGGCTGGGGTGAGCCAGAAGCAGTGAGCTAAGTTGCTTAGGGCCTCACCAAGTTGTAGAGCCCAGCTTTGAACTCATGATTCTCCTGCGCCTCACCAAGTTGTAGAGCCCAGCTTTGAACTCATGATTCTCCTGCCTCAGACACCTGAGCTGCTCCAATTATAGGTGTGTGTCACTGCACCTGGCCAAATTTCACGCTCTTATTAACTCTTAACAGATTTGAGGAGAACTACCCAGATGTTTTGTATAATATCCCTTCACTGGAATATTCTCATGCTTTCCTCATAAGTGGACTAAGGTTATGGATCTGGGGAAGGAAGACCACAGAGGTCAAGTGCTGTATTCTTCACAACAAAGTTCTCACAGTTATCTATGCAGAGGTAGAGTTCATATCCCTGAAGGCAGGATACAGGAGAGGAAGGAGGTCTCCAAGGGAAACCTGGACCTGGGCAGCTAAAAGAATGGAGGATTCAGTAAGAGAGAAAATAAGGGACAGACATGGGGTATTTTCTCTCTTTTGACCTTCAACCTGTTATATTTCCCCAGGTAGAACTTTGCAAGGTGTGAGAGAACCATATGAAAGAGTCCCTACATCTTCCCAGAGCACAGAACACCACCTCCAATGTGGACAGAACTATAATGGAATGCAAGGTACATTTCCAGAACCAAATCCCCACTTTCTGATTCCATCACTTTACATCCTAGGCAATATTCCTTGGGCTGTGGATATATAAAACATGGCGAATGGCTTGAGAGCACACAGACCAGAGGCTGCACAAACACGTGGCTGGAGTGTTGAGTCACACATATTAAATGTTCATAGGCACCATTAGCCACTTTTCTTGAAATGTGTATTGTTTTGTAAATTGCTGCAGAATGTACATGAGACAGGATATTTCCTAAAGATATTACTTTTAGGAATTGCAAACTAGTAAAACCACTATGGAAATTCCTCAAAAGACTAGACGTGGAATCCCCATGTGACTCAGCTGTACCCCTCCTTAGTATTTGCCCTAAAAGAACTAGAATCATCATACTACAGTGATACATACATACCCATGTTTATAGCAGCACAATTCACATAGACAAATTATGGAACCAGCCTAGGCATCTATCAGTGAATGAAAGGGTAAAGTAAATATGGCATACACACACACACACACACACACACACACACACACACACACACAGCACAATGAAGTCTTATTCAGCCATAATGAAAAAAATAAAACTATATTATTTGCAGAAAAATGGCTGGAACTTTAAAACATAGTGTTAAGTGAAATAAACCACACCCAGAAAGGTCTTATGCTTTATCTCATAAGTGGAAGCTAAAGAAGAAAAAGAAAAGAAAGGTAAGGAGAGGAGTAATCGCATGAAAATCAAAGGGAGATCAGTAGAATAGAGGAAAGGGACCAGTTGGGGTGGGAGAAAGGAAGGAAATGGGCAACTGTTGGGGGCGGGTGATGCTGGCCAAACTACATTGTTATATTGTATGCATATATGAATGCAAAACGACAAATCCTACCATTACGTAAAACTATAATGCACCAGTCAAAAATGTGGAAAAAAATTTTACTTTTAGTAGACAAAGTGGGAGGTATCATTGCTTCCACTTTCCATATAAGAAACAAGCAAGAATAAATTAAAGCATCCTGTTATTCCCTTCTTCTATGAAACCATGGGTTGTTGCTCTATAGACCAGATTTAAGTTTTTAAATAAACTTCATTTTTTTAGAACAGTTTTAGATTTAACAGAAAAATTGCAAATGTAGTACAGAGAATTTCCATATACTCTGTACCCACTTCCCCGCACTAATAATCTGGTGTATTTGATGAACTTAGAGGATCAATATAGGCACACTGTTATTGACTAAGGTTTATAATTTATTCATATTTCCTTAGTTTTCCCATAATGTCATCTTCTATCCTAGGATCCCACCTAGGACTCCATTTATTTGTCCTTAATCCTGAGGCTCCTCTTGGCTATGACCATTTCTCAGACTTTTCATGCTTTTTTTTTTTTTTTTTGTACCAGGAATTGAACCTAGCAGAGCTTAATCACTGAGCCACATCCATAGCCATCTTAAAAATATTTTACTTATTTGGAGACAGGGTCTTGCTAAGTTGCTTAGGGTCTCACTGAGTTTTTGAGCCTGGCTTTGAACTCATGATCCTCCTGCCTCAACCTCCTGAGCTGCTGGGATTAGAGGCATGTGCCACTGTGCCTGACTGACTTTTCCTGCTCTTAATAACTGTTAACAGATTTGAGGAGAACTGCACAGATGGTTTTTATGATATCCCCTCATTGTAATATTCTCACGCTTTCCTCATGAGTGGACTAAGGTTATGGATGTAGGGAAGGAAGACCACAGAGGTCAAGTGCCATATTCTGCATGATTGAGCAAAAAAAAAACAATTCTTCCCTGTTGATGGTAACCTCTATCACTGATTGAGGGGGGTGTTTCTCCACTGAAAATCTACTTTTCTTCCCCTCTTTCAATGTTATTATCTTTAGAAGGAAGTCACTACGTGCAGTGCATGCTTAAATATAGGCAACAGATTACATGAGTAAAGAAAACAAGGTCAGAAGAATTCACGATTAGATCTAGGGTGCCACTGCAAACCATGATTTTATTAACTGAAAGAAATAGATCCTGTGCATAATTTTGAAATGTTTTATTTGGTATCCAAGAGAGGAGGCAACTCCTGAGGAAAATTCAGAAGGAGGGATAGAAGGAGATATGGGTGCATGGATATACATGCACACATATTTGCAATGCTGGGGATTAAATTATAATTTTGTGGAAAGTTTTTATTTCTTCTTTGATTCTGAATGACGGCTTTGCTGGATATAAGAGTCTTGGTTAGCAATTGTTTTCTTTGAAAGCTTAGATTATTTCATTCCAAGCCTTCCCAGATTTTAGAGTCTGAGCTGAGCATTAAGAAATGAGACTTATTATTTTACCTCTAAAGCTGATTTGACACTTTTCTCTGTAAGTTTTTAATGTTTCTTCTTATTCTCTATTCTTGTTCTTATTCTAATTTTGATAATGTTGTGTTTTGATATGTTTCGTGTTTTTTGTTTGTTTGTTTGTTTTTTTGGTGCCCAGTATTTAACCCAGGGTGCTTAAGCACTAAGCAACACCACCAGCTCTTTTAATATTTTGTTTACAGGCAGAGTCTAGCAAAGTTGCTTAGGGCTTCACTAAGTTGTTGAGGCTGGGTTCGAACTTGAGATCATTCTGCCTCAGCTTCCTGAGCCACTGGGATTACGGGCATGAGCAATGGTGCCTGGCTGGAGATATTCTTTACTGAACTTTCTGTTTACAGCCTCCTGTATGTGGACATCCATCTCATTTCTAAGGTTTGGAAAATTTTCTGCTATTATTTTATTGAAAATGTTCTTAATACCATACCATTAGCCTGTGTGTAGTCTCAGAGTTCTTAAATATTCTGAAGGTATTCTTTTCTTTCTTTAATATATGCTGGGTGTTCAAGTTTATATACACTGTCTTCAAAATTCTGTTTTCTACATAAACTAATCTGTTGTTCATATCTTCAAGTCGATTTTTAATTTGATTTATTGTGTTTCTTATTTCTAGGAATTCTATTTGGTTTCTTTTCAGAGTCTCTGTCTATTCATTGAAATGTTCCTTTACTTTCTATATTTGCTCTCTGAATTCACTCCTTAGAATCATTAGCTTATTAATCATTTTAATAATCAATTTTTGTAGTCTGTCTCTGGAATTTCATCCCCTTCCATATCTGCATGTTTCTTTATGGGGGGGGGGTCTGTCCATTCTGAGGGGAAGACTTATTTCCCTGTTTCCTCACATTTAGAGGTCTTGAGCTTGTACTTCTGTTGAGATGGATTTCATTTTCTCTTTTTTGGTATGCAGTTATGTCATTTATAACAAGCCCTGTGTTGTCATATATCTTAGCTTCACCACTTAGGCTCAGTATAATCCAAGTGTTAATTTCAAACTTCAATGCCTCTCAGTCTGCCATGGCAGACTGATGAATTAATCTAAACCCGGATAGTTGCCACAATACTGTGGATTCTTTGGAGCCATCTTCTTGGAACCTTACTCTGTCTTTGCTGTAGGAATAGAAGCCTAAATATGGGACCTGAGGCCCCCTGAGCCATTCCTAGCTGGGCCTGGTCATTGGTTTGGGTTTTAGTCTCCCCTATTCTATGAAAGTAAAGTAGTGTTGGAACTTGAGCATGGCTAGCTTGTGTGTTGAACAAGGTGCACTGTCACTTGGCTGAGTTGTGGGTGTAACTCAGCAGCACAATCTTTGTCCTATGAACTCATAGTGTCCCCTTGCTTCCCAGCCTCTCTTAGAAAAATGGGAAATACACAACAGCAACAACAGCAGTCAACAATATATAGCATTAAAATAAATGCCTGGTGCCTACCATGATACAACACTAATGACCACAGAAAGAGGAATGGCAAGGTCAGCAATTAACAGCAGCAGCAACAATAAACAGCTGTGGACTAGAACTAGTAGTAAACAGAAGGTGTCAACTATGCCACCCACACTAGCTAATAACCCCAACTACATGAATAGTGGGGCCGGAAATCACACAAACCATTCCTAAAAGTAGTGAAATTGCATTCCATTAAGAAAAAGGAAATGGGACAGGAAGACAAAAGGAAGTTTAAAATATTCAAATAGGGAGAGAGAGAAAGCAGAGGTAGCAAAGAGGGCTATAAAGAAGGAGGAATAAAACATAACTAAAATAGGCAAACTAAATAAATAAAAAAGAGAAAGAACATGAGAAATTGGATATTAGAGGAGAAAGAAAGAAGAGGAAGCATAACTAGAGTAATAAGAGAAACAAATAAAAGCAAAAACAGTGAACAACAACAAAAAAAAACAACCCCTCCAAAACAACCCTAATCCACTGAAAACAAAGCAAGGCAAAATAATGAACAGGTTAACATAATGACCCAAAATTTTAAAAAAGTAATAGCACAGCAAGAATATGCATACACACACACACACACACACACACCATACACAAACAAAATGGAATAAGAAAATAGGTGAAAGAGATCTTAATTAAAAGTGAAGGGATTGTCTCCTGTGTCAATACTGTTGACAAGCATAATGATCATTTCTTCTTGGGCTGTGTTCCCCTTAGAGTGAGTTCTCCGGGTTGTTAAATCCTCCTCTTTTTGTGATAACAGCTCATTGAGCTGCCCCAGTGGCCTGGTGTAAAGCTGGTTAAAACAGCTCTCAGCTTCCCCTCTCACCAGTGTAAGATAGGACAGAATGGGGAATACTGACAATTGGAGTTTGATGCCCATCAGGGAAGAGCTGATGAAGGTTCTAAATGGGAAGTTCAGGTGGCTGACAGCCAGTGTTCAGCTTTGATCAGAACTTCAGAACTTTGTTAGATGGTATCTGCTCCCGAGAGATCAAAAACATTAGAGATGAGATCGGCTGGGCAGATGCAGATCTCTGCTGGGCATCTGGATCTCAGGGGCCATCTGAGGACTCTACTCTAGGACAGGGTGACTGACCCTCCATTGGTCTCGAATACTACACTGTCCATGAATGGGGTCCTCCCAGGAGCAGATCCTGAGTGCAATGGTGCCCATGTGACCAGCTGCCAGACTCTCCCTGGCTCATCCCGTGAGCTGCCAGACACAAAGAAGGTGAGCTGAACTCCCCTTCACATCTCCAACCTGAATCCCCCTGGGCACAATCTTCTCTGTGCCAATTTCAGTTTTGTCCCACAGGGACACTGTAGGCTCAAGGCAGGCACTTGCTGAGACAGGCTGGCAATGCTGTCTATGATCTCCTGGGCTCCTTCAGCAGAAAGTTACAATGTGGCCACTTCAGGATGACTCCCTACCTCGGCTCTTCACTTGCCAGCCAATAAACATGG
The DNA here is from genome assembly GCF_048772815.1 of Callospermophilus lateralis. Taxonomy (NCBI): domain Eukaryota; kingdom Metazoa; phylum Chordata; class Mammalia; order Rodentia; family Sciuridae; genus Callospermophilus; species Callospermophilus lateralis. The sequence goes on from NC_135305.1 coordinate 101,168,085, forward strand.
AGCACTTTTCAAACACCAGCTGTCCCGGCAGTCTCTGTATCACTTAGGATCAGACTGCTTTTCTGTTCCAAATTGGTTCACAGTGTTTCTCTCTCTTCCTGCCTGTATGACACCTCCTCACTGACCTGTATTCAAAGCACCTGAGTTTTTGTGTCTCTCCGATTCTTACTGTCTGATATTAAACTTCAGTTAATTCCATCTGTTACCGACGTCTCTGAGAAATGCATTCCTATGTCTTGAATCCCAAGCCACAGAGCAGCTGGGGAACACACCCTTCTTCTATTCCACCACCATTCTTACCTAAAATGTTATTTCAAATGTCACCAGTTTGGGTGCTTACATTTACTGTAGTATTGATCAGTTCATATGGTCTTATAGGTAGGGCATAATCTATCTGGAATTTGGAGGCATTTGAGTTTTCATTTAGTGAACTTCAAAATTTTTAAGATTGTTTCTAGTTCAGGAAATCCTGTGCTTTCTAACTGAGGTCTCATAACAGATTTGAAAAGTCCTAGCATTCCAGGAACTGTTAGCTAAGAAGATACTGCAAGGGAAGAAGCATTATTGAGGATAAAAGTTTTATGACTTCTCTTGCATAAACATTTTACACTCAGTAATTTATGTGAGCTTTAGCAGGAGAAATAGTGTAGGTGTGTGTGCTTTTACTTCTCAGAAGTTCAAGTTTCTAATTACTACATTGATTTCTAAATTAAATTTGTTCCGCGTTTTATAGTTTTCACAAAATTAAATACATATGAGTGACATATCTGAAATACACTGAGGGAAGCTGTAGAATAGATGTGGAATTATTTTTGCAAATTTAAAAATTCCAGACAATATAAAACATTATTAACTAATACAAGAATTCAGTGACTTTGTTTTTTTTTGTTTTTGTTTTTTGGGGGTGGTTTTTTTTGGGGGGTGGGTGGAGTAATAGAGAAACTCAATTTTAAGTTTGTAATTTACTTCTCTGCCATCTGGGACTCCACAGAACAAGGTACATCCTAAACCCTGTTCTTCCACATAAGAGCTCTGGTACAGTAGAGAATAGTGATTACCCTCTGGGGCTCCTTTTTCAGGCTGGTGTTCTGTGTCCTGTGGCACCATGGCTTTGTAACCAAGCATCAAAGCTCTGTGTGGTCTAATCAGGCAGGGTCCTTCCCAGGCATCCCCCTCTGCCCTCCAGGCGTCAACTGTTACAGGTGATCCCTACTATCTAATTATCAGTTGACTCACACAGAGCTTATAATCAACCAACAGCCAGAGGTCTTTTTCCTATGAATGTCTAAACTTTTTTGAGTCCTTGTTCTTGTAGATTTTTGAACAGGACTTTCTACCTCTATTACATTGCATTTTGTTTGAGTTCACTGTGTCATCCATAGGGATTTTAGCTCCTGGGAGGTCTACTGTTTATACTGGCCATCCTTTCCACCCTTTAAAGAAGAAGAATTCCTAAAAGAAACATTACTTGAACTAGACCTTTAATGAAGTGCTTATAGATAATTATACCTGATTTCTTATTAACAATAAATAGTGCAATAAGGTGAAATAATGAGTTTCATCTATAAAAGAAGAAAGAAACCCATTCATTCTGATGCTCAGAATTAAGTGGAGTTAAGAATTCAGATGTGTGTGTGCATGATATTTTAAGTCAAAACGGAAAATTGAGGTTTTTTTCTTGCTCCAAAAAATTGTTTTACTGAACCCTTGTACTAGTTAATGATAACTTATATTGTATGAAACTTTTAAATTTGCAAAAAGAATTGTAATGCAAAATAAATAAATAAATAAATCATTAAAAAATAAAAGTAAAAAATAAAAAGTAAAAAAAACCCACATTATTTAGAACTTTCCTCAATATATTTGAGATCTTTCATTCATATTAATTTAACCTTTGTACAACCTGTAAGACACAGAACTTTTATCTATCAATAAGAAATCAAGAACATAAAATGTTCCTGAATCATATTTGCTTACCAGCCTATGGCTACTAGGAGATACCTGTGACATTTGTAAGACATGGAAACACCAGAGCCAGATAATCAGTAGTTACCCAAAGACACCAAGTGCCTACCAAGATGTCTTAGCAGCTGGTAGTACTTATGTCAGATTTTCCTAGATCTGGATCTGCTCATGGATTTTCAGGTTCAAAAGTCTAAATTTTTTTTTTTTCATGTACTAGAACAGATCTTCCTCTCTGGGGCAAACTGACCATAACAAGAATCTAGAGGCTGGTGGTTGTGTCTTCCATTTGTCAACAACCTCTCCAAGGTCCTATACACTTCCCTCTTCAGAGAACGATTCCACAGCATTGATTTGTATGTGGAAAGTCGACTCCAGAGATTCTTTGGAATTTCTTCCTTCAAACTTAAAGTCATTATTTCTCTCTCTCATAACCCCTCTTCTAGAAGAATAATCCCAGTGAGCAGAGTGTCAGATGGTACACTCTCACTCATCTATTCATTCTATCTACTTCCCCATAAGAGGTCCTGGGCTATCCCCAATTGCCTCCTTTCTCTCTCACCACCTCCCATCTTGCCTTCTAAAAGTTCTCAACTATTTGCTCTCATATTTATTCTCTGATTTACCTACTATAAACCCTTGTCACTATGCTTGCAACATAAATTTCCTAAATGGATCCTTTTTCATTATTCTTGGTTTGACCCTATGTTGTCTGACATGCTAGCCACTGGCTACTAAACACTTGAATGTGGTGAGTGCAACTGACAAGCTCAGTTTTAATGGTATTTAATTTTAATTTCTTCAAATTAAAAGAACATCTATATTTGATTCAGTTACTAGATAAATTTACAAATACTTGGTTATGGAAATCTTTTTGTCAACTGTACATCTTATGAAACCTAAAATATAGCTTGAATATTTCTGATATATAAAATACTAACCAGATTTCAAAGTCTTAGTACACAAAAAATATAATGTCATTAATAACTTCTGTATTGGTTATACATAAAATGTACTTTGGATATTTTGTGTTAAGTAAAATATTATATTTATTTCTGTGTTTCTTTTGGTTGCTAGGAAATGTTTAAATTGCATATGGGGGTCAGATGCTATTTCTTTTGGTTGTCTCTGTTTGACATACCCTCTACCTGATCTAGTGAATGAAATATTTCTAAGGCTCTACAATCCCCCTTCCTTGCCCTCAGCCTATGCCCAAGGCCCCAGGCCTTCCTGATACCATCTTCTCTGCCCTCCCTAGAGACTGAAGACAGGACTTTGAACTTCACAATTTAAGGTTCCTAGTACAAGCAGTCTCTCTCCCAGGAGTATCCCATATATGTTCCACCTTGGGAGACTGTTACTCTGACACCTCCTCTCTCTTGCCTTTTCTACTTCCGCCTCATAGCATAACAAAATAAAGTACCTGATCTAATTGTACTTGCTATTTAAGAATCAGCTCAAGAATCATCTTCTCCAAAGTAGTGGGTGTCATTGCCTTTTCTCCATCTGGGTGGGTCATTGCCTTGGGCCAAGTTCCACTGTCCAAAGTAGACACATCTACACCACTGTCTCAGAAACCCAGAATGCTCCACCCTAGTGAAATGCTTTGGCGAATACATGAAATAAACATTAATGCCAGTGTTACTAATTCATGGTGATAAATGAAAACTCCACCACATGCTGGAATGAGTGCATGGTGGTATGACTGTTGCTTTTTCTGCGTGTGGAAAACCAACAAAGCAAGGCTTGATGGAATATGGAATTCAAAAGGAACAAAAGCAGGTACACCGAGAAGCATTTCTGAGAACCTCTAGCTGTTGTATTTGCAGAGTAACAACCAGTCTCGTAGTCAATTATTGTCTTATCCCTGTTGCAATAATTGCCTTGTTTTTGTGTTCCTGGTTATACTTGACCAACCCCATTCTCTCTTAAGATATGTCCATACCTTCATATGTAACCAGCCTTGTTAGCCTGGAGTTGACCTTTTGCCTTTACTACAGAGTTTTGTAAACTTAAATCTGAGTCATTCCTTGTGGATTGCAAATTTGTGTCAACCTCACTTACCCCACTTTTGATTTTGTGTGATCACTTGATAAAGAAACTTTGCATACATTCATGAGTCTCATTACAGTCCTTAATGTTTAAGAGAGTTGTTTCAATGTTTAAGGTCTTATTTTCTGTGTAGTGTTAGGTTTTAAATAAAACTTCAATTTCTTTTTCATAGTTTATTTGGTATTGACTTCATCGCTGGATGCTCACAATCTCTGCCTGTATAGTAGCACCCTGAATATTTCATCCACACAACATTGTCACTAAACACAAAGCAGCAAAGCATTTGACAGAATGCACATGGACGGAGGCCATTCTTATCAGTGTGAAGGACATTTGCACCCTATGAGGATAGCATCCACAGAAGATAAAATGTGTAATACAATAAATATTAACTTGTTTATATTTTCTCTTCTATAATTACCATAGTGACCTCTTGCCTGATAAAAACATCAACAGAGATAGGAAAAGATGGATCTCAGCTGTGTTTGCAATGGAATCAACACAGAAAAACTGGTTTTCCGGGTCACTAAAGTTTAAACTATTTATATGAGCTTATTATATGCCATTATTGAATTACATAGGCATGGTGTAGGATTGCAGAATGGAAAAAAAGCAAGGTGCATTCCTTTGACAGAGAGGAACTCCTATCTAGCTCTTTAGTAATTTTACATTTTGAAGAGCTTTCTATTTAATATTTGTGATTGCACTTTTCATTTATGTTCTCAGAGATCATTCTGGATGCTTTCAAACTCCTATTACTTTAAGACCTTAATAGGCTCTGTGATCTTCAGCAGGTGATTCAGTCTTCCTGGTTGTCAGTTGAACCCTGTTTGTGAGATTTTAACCACCCCAATATAACTCCATTTTTATTTTACATGTATACTGACACCGCCCATTCTTCCATATCCTCACCAGTTGTATTGCTAACCTTCCCTGTTATGATGTTTGCATCAATAAAGTAGTAGGGGTACTCTGGCTTGAGTATGCATCTGAAGGAGCTGTGAAGATTAATAAACACAGTCTGCTGGGTCCACCTAGGTTCTGAATCTCTAGGTTTGGGTGGGGCCTAAATTTTTTCATACCTAATGAGCACCCAATGTTGCTGCTGCTGCTGGACCACCCACCACACTTTGAAAACCCCTGTAATACAGACATTTTCTCATGGGCACAGGATGTTGAGCTTGAAAAGTATTTAGATGTCTGTCTTCGAACTTCCCATTTTCTAACTGCTATTCAGGATACCTGTCCTGACTACCTCTGATGTTGAAGTCAAGGTCATAAATGTGGAGAGTTTCTAAACTGCAAAGACCAGTGATATGCATAGAAGAGAACATAGTATCAGTAGAGTTTGCTCATGTGCTTATTATTTAAAATAGTCTCCCAAGGCTTCCTCATCCCTCATTTCTATCTTGTGTCTGTCTGTCTGTCTGTCACTCTCTCTCTCTCTCTCTCTCCCTCCCTCCCTCACCCCCCCCCTTTTATAAGTCTGGTGCAAAGGAAACAGCTCCTCCTTCAGCTGGAATGTGTCCTTTACTGACTGATACCAGGGCCACTCTCCCTCTTGTCTCCACACAAGACTTCCCTTAAAAAAATCACAGCTGGTTTGTGAAGAGGCCTGAGTTTGGATTTCACATCTTTTGCTTTATGCTGAAGGCTTACAGGAATCTGGTTAGATAAAAAGTTTTAGTCTTAACTATGTTACTGTCAAGTAAGTTCTTTTTTATACAAAAAGTAAAACTCATTTATACTTTTTTACCTATTGGTGCATTTTACCTCTTCATGCGTATATTTATGTGTTAATTTTTCCAGATATACCGTTGATTATTTGCTTTGTTTTTTGAAATATTAATGGAAAACTTCACATTTAGCCTTAATTGTATTTTTATTCTCTCTCTAATCTCATGTCTTTAATAATCCTGACCTGTGAAGCTGGAATCATCTTATCAGATATTTCTCTCACTTTCTTTCGCCATTCAGTCACCTTACTTAGCAATATAACATTTTCTGTATTTTCTCTATTGATAAAAAAATTCAAGAAGGACCTTAGACATTGCAGAGCTATCAGGGGTGTTAAAAACACCTTCCTTTCACCATGACCCTCATCATAATGGTTATATGATATTGTATCTCCAAATATGCACAAGAGAATAATTGACCTTGCATCCTGCCCATTTTACCTCCAAGATGTTCCAAAAATCTGTTTTTAAAAGCCCATATGAGGAATGATTCAACATTCAACATCTGTAACTTTCCCCTGGTTTTCCATTTGAGAAACCACAGTTGTATTTTTCTATCTCAGTAATAGTTGATTTGTGCAAGTTACTGGTGATTATTATTACATATAATTTCTGTCTTAAGCCAAATAGCATGCTGATTTCATTCTGAATTTTCCCAGGGATGAATGTAAATCTTCCCAGCTCAGAAAAGACAGTATCCAACATTCCCTTTTTGGAAAATTCCACATGATTAGTGAAAGATGTCCAGTGGTGATATTACTATATTCTGTTAGCCAGTGTAGAAAGAGAAAAGAGAAACAGCAATAATAACATTGATTGGGGCCTGCTGTCAGGTTTCTAAAACACTTACAGACATTCTTAGTCATTTTTATTCAAAGAACAGTGATTTGGATATCTTTTCTGGTTTACCCTCAGAGAAGTAACTTGGTCAAAACACCCAGGAAGGAGGAAGCCAAGCCATAAACTGGGGTCTTTCATCCCAGATCCTGTTTGAAATGAAGGAAGGAAACCAAGGTTAGCTCATTCTCTTTTTCATATTAGCTCTGAGAAAAGTGAGTGGAAGTAACTTGAAATTTAGGCACTTGGACACTAATCAGCTTGTTTTTTTGTTTTTAACTCACAGATGTTTATTATTTATTTTATCATTTTGCCAAACCAAGTTTCCTTAAAACTCAAATCTATTTCCTTGGTCTATCATAAAAATTAAAATAAAGCAAATAGTATCATTTGATATAAATAACGGATCTGGAATGCTTAAGTTTGGAATTCTTGCCAGAATCATAAATCACTGATAGAAAATAATGGTCTTTTTATTACTTTAAAAATTAAACCAGCATCTTGGCTATTTAAATATTAATAGAAGTGACTTTGAAAGGGTTGAAATTTATTTCAGATAAACATCTATTTTTTTAAAATTTTTGTCTAAATCTGTTCTGAGTCCAGAGTGAGGCTCCAATCTGATCAGTCCTGGATTTCCTGTGAAACTGTGTCATCCTGTTTACACTCAGGCTGAATTCTACAAAGAACTTGGACACTGCAGCAATTCAACACTAAGGACTTTTTTTCTAATGCTCTCAGGTTGCTAACTGGTAGGAGAAAAATAGAATGACCCCCAGTAGCTTTAAATCTCAAATTGTTCAAATCCAAAATGTGAATAAATACACATATATATGTGTATATAAACATATGTTATTGTTCCTAAAGCTAAAGCTCAAATTTAGTACCGTTTTATATATTTCTGCATATCTGCAAATTTATAAAGCTCTTTGTGTGAATCAGTTTACATATAACTTTATATAAAATGGTATTTCTAAATTTATTTTTTGTAAAAATCTTTATTATTTTTTCAATTTTATAGACTTCTGACAAAAAATAGGATGAGTTTTGTTGGATTGTCACTCCTACTGGAAAGAACTAATAAAAATAAATTTTTATAAAAGGCTGGGTAAAGGTATTATTTACACTCCTTTTTAAAAATTTATTTTTATTAGTTCTTTTCAGTAGTACATGACAATAGATTCAATTTTGACACATTTAGACAAACATGGAGTATACCTTATTCTAATTAAGATCCCAATCTTGTGGTTGTACATGATGGGGAGATTCATTATATATATATATATATATATATATATATATATATATATATATATATATATATATATATACACACACACACACACACACACACACACACACACACACACACATACATATGTTATATCTGATTCATTCAACTATCTTTCCTATTTCCATTCCCCTCCCTTCTTATCTTCATTCCCCTTTGCCTAATGAATTGAACATATATTCTTCCTCTCCTCTGATATATGGATGTGCGTTAGCATCCATATATCAGAGATAACATGTGGCCTTTGGTTTTTTGAGATTGGCTTATTTCACTTAGCATGATAGTCTCCAGAACCACCCACTAACTGACAAATGTCATAAAATAGTTCTTCTTTATGGCTGAGTAATATTTCATTGTGTACATATGACACTGTTTTTTTAATCCATTCATCTGTTGAAGGACACCTAGGTTGTTTTCATAGTTTAGGTATTGTGAATTGAGCTGCTATAACATTGATGTGGCTATGTCACTGTACTGTGATGATTTTAAGCCATTTGGGTATAAACTGAGGAGTGGGATAACTGGGTCAATGGTGGTTCTAATTTTTTGAGGAATCCATATTGCTTACCAGAGTTATTGCACCAATTTGCAATTCCACAACAAAAAATGCATGAGTGTGTCCTTTCCCCACATGATAGCCAACATTTACTGTTACTTGTATTCTTTTTTTATTATTGGTTGTTCAAAACATTACAAAGCTCTTGACATATCATATTTCATACATTAGATTCAAGTGGGTTAAGAACTCCCATTTTTACCCCAAATACAGACTGCAGAATCACATCGGTTACACATCCACAATTTTACATAATGCCCTATTAGTAACTGTTGTATTCTGCTACCTTTCCTATTGTTACTTGTATTCTTGATAGTTACCATTCTGATTGGAGTGAGGTAAAATCTGTTTAGTTTTAATTTGCATTTCTCTAATTGGTAGAGATATTGAACATTTTTTAAAATATTTGTTGACTTTTTATATTTCTTTTTCTGTGAAGTGTCTGTTTAGTTTCTTTTCCCATTTACTTATTGGATTATTTGCTTTTTAGTTTTAAGCTTTTTGAGTTCATTGTATATCCTGGATACTAACACCTTATCTGAGGTGTGGGTGGCAAAGATTTTCTCCTATTCTGTAGGCTCTCTCTTCAGGTTTTTTATCATTTCCTTTGCTGTGAAGAAGCTTTTTCATTTGATTCCATCCCATTTATTGATCCTTGATTTTACTTCTTGATCTTTAGGAGCCGTGCTGAGGAAGTGATTTCCTAAGCCAACTTGTTCTAATGTTGGTCCTCCATTTTCTTCTAGTGGGTGTAGGGTTTCTGGTCTAATGCCTAGGTCTTTGATCTACTTTGAGTAGGTTTTTGCAGGGTGAGAGATAGGCGTCAAATTTCATTCTGCTACATATGGATTTCCAGTTTTCCCAGCACTATTTGTTGAAGAGGTTATCTTTTCTCCAATGTATGTTTATGGCACCTTTGAGATAATTATTGAGATAACAGTATGAGATAACTGTTTTATGTGGGTTTGTCTCTCTGTCTTTTGTTCTATTTCATTGGTCTTCATGTTTGTTTTGGTGCCAATACTATACTGTTTTTGTTACTATAGCTCTGTCATATAATTTAAGGTATTGTGATGCTTCCTGCTTTACTTTTTTTCACTAAGGATTGTTTTGGCTATTCTGGGTCTCATTTTTCCAATTAATTTCATGAGTGTTTTTTCTATTTCTATGAAGAACATCACTGGAATTTTAATAGGAATTGCAGTAAATCTCTACAGCCCCTTTGGTAGTATGGCCTTTTTGACAATTTTAGTTCTGCCTATCCAAAAACATAGGAGATCTTTCCATCATCTAAGGCCTTCTTCAATTTCTTTCTTTTGTGTTCTGTAGTTTTCACTGTAGAGGTCTTTCACTGCTTTTGTTAGACTAATTATTGATTCCCAAGGTTTTTATTTTGTTTTGTTTTGAGGCAAGTATGAATATTTTTACCTAGGCTTTAAAACTATTATCTGGCTCGGTTATGCTGCCATGAGGTATAGACAAGCATTTGAATTTCTCTAAGTTAAGTTGGCAACAGTTTTAATTTTGCCCATCATATTCATGAACTATATTTCTTACTTGTAGAAGTCCTCTGCTGGAACCGGAGAAGACCCTATCAAATACAATGACAGGAGGACATCTGAGTTCCTAAAAAAAGCTGATGATCCAACTGTGAATCTCAATGGCTTTAATATTCCTGATTCCCTTCCTTCACTATTTGCATAAGTTTGTTTCCTTTAAAACAAACACCAGTTTTGGAAATCAGAAATCACAGAGGTTCAATGGCCAATTTCAACGAAGAAAGAGCATCATTCCCAAGATTTGAAAGAGAAGACTGGTGAATATCACATGAGAAATTCTGAAAATTAGTTTTAACTTAAATAGATTATGAATGGTGGAAAAGAAAGCACTGGCATTTCAGTACACTAGAAAGATATTTGTAGATATATTATGCAACTATTCCAAATATATGTAATTCAAGTTTTAAATTATAATATGATATGTGACCACTGAGGTTATTTATTTGGTGTTGTCATTTGTTGTTATTGCTGTGAGCTAGAAAGTGGGTCCTCACCAAACACATCATTCTAGGGTCATGACCTTAGACTTCCCAGCCTCCAGAACTTGGGAAATCAATGCCTGTTGTTGATAAGCCTCCTCCTAGGAGTTTTGTTACAGCTGTCTGAATGAACTAGTACAATAACTGCAGCAAGAATTGGTGTGAGACTTGGATTTGGACCCTTGCTTGACCTCAGTGAAGGGTGTGATTTTGAGTGAGTCACCTTCCACAGCCTTCAGTTTACTTTTCTGTAAAATGGGATCATCTGTAGAGCTGGCCAATGTCTAGCAGATAAATTAATAGCAGCAGTTAATATTTCCATGTTTGATTAAATCCCAGATCCTTGTCCTATTTCTGTAAAGCCTTCATTATCTGGTCTGACAGAGAATTCAGATTCTTTTCCTAAATTTTCTTCCAAGAGGGCTGGGGCTGAATTTTTGACACATTCCTGCTGTTCTGTGGCTGGAAAGTTCTTCCTCATTCACAGTCATTTGTTTTCAGAATCCTTGCCTCAGGGAAGATGTCCAGCAACATCTTTCTTTGTTGTTCTTTTCTGCAGCACCATTTGTGGACCCCCGTTTACTGGGTGTTCTTTAAGATGTATTATTTACTGCATTGTGAGTACATGTCCACTTTTCTACCTCATGATAAAACTGTAAGTGAATATTGATAACTAGCATGCACACATGCCTAACACAAATTAATTAACAAATTAGTAAATGATCAACAGAATAAACTGAATGGCGTAAGTTCAAAAAGTGGACAAAAGGAACTTCCTAGCTAAAGGTTGAACTAAATTTTTTGTGGTTTCACCAAAACTGAGATCATAGAAGCTGTGTTTTCTAATTTTCAAGTTTTTGGTGCACCTTATGTTTACCTACAGTATTCGGTCTACATATAATTTCCTCAAAGAAAGCTTTCAATTTTAATCAATGCAGACACACAACCTAAGGTTTGCAAAACCTGAATAAACCAGAGAAGATGAGGCCACTGATTTGGGCAAAGATATTTGTTATTGTTTTGTACTTTTAAATATACAAAACTTAACTGGAAACAATTCCATAGGTGATGCATTTTAAATGCACATAAGTTAAATACAGCAATTCACAAAAATTGATGGAAAAAAGGCTTTTATTCCATATATTTCCTCTATGACCACCTCATCCGTGTTGAAGAATTCAAATGTGTATACTATAAAGGAATGACAGGCAGACCCGGACCTCATTCTAGTCTGAGGATTAATTTAAAAAAAACAAAAACACAAACAACTAGTCTTTCACAAAATTGAGTTTGAAAAACACCTTCTCAGCAGTGGAAGCCTAGCAATGATTCCCAGAGATGAAATGAGATCATCATCTATATTCTTCAAAAGAGACTCCTGGAGCTGCTGGGACTCTGGATTGGACAAATTTGCAAAATAAAAGTAGAACATCCCGATAGAGCTATCACAGATTTTACAAGTCCACCTCTTTTTATAGGAAAAGTTTGTCAATTTCTACTCTAAGTGATGTATCCACTAAATAACAGCAGCATTCTTCATGTACAATCCTACTTTTGATAAATAGGTACCAAATATATATTGGAGATAAAATGATTTAAATTCTATCAAGGATGAATCTGTATGTCCGTTTGTAAAAATATTTTAGCAAGAGGGAATGCTCATTCTGGGGCATTCCTATAGAATGAAAGCAGTTATCATACCTACTTGTTACAAGACAAATATTGTCTACTATTTTAGTTATCACATTTCATGACAATAGACATGGAAAAAATTTAAGGAGCCCACGGGGTCAGAATTTTCACAAGCTCACTGCCTAATGTGGGAATAGAATTTCTCTCCTTGATTCCAACAGAAAGACACCACAATGTAGCGTTTTGTCCTGTGCTGTATTGAATCACTCTCCACCCTGTAGTGAGCATCAAGTTCTTTCTCTCACTGACTGTGATTGTGGGTTATTACTTAAGTCCTCTCAGTCCTACTTATACAGTAAAGGGAGAAAAGTTTGTTTACTGAGATGGTTGTGGTGAAAAGTGAATGATAAGACTATGTATGCAAAGTTCTTAGCATATCACATGGCATTTATTAAGTTTCTTATCTGATGTAGTGATTGAAAAATTGAAGAACCTTTTTCATTCTATATGCTATCTAAAATCCCACTTCTTACAAGAATCATAGGATAAGAAGCAATAACTTAGGAACTTCATCGGTAATGTAGGGTCTATAAAGTAGGCAGATGTGGTAAAATCACAGTCCATGCTCTAAAACCTAGGAGAAAACACAGGAGGCCAGATTTCTCCTATTGCTTACCCTTTTGTCCTTTACTAGCAGGATTTTTAGTTTTATTTTGGAACTTAATCTTTATTTTGGAACTTAATAGGGAGAAAGAAAAATAATTACATTTCTTTTTCATTTGCTAACAAAATAGTCTCTAAATTCTCATTTGTGCTCCTTTTGTTGCAGTGTGTTCTAGATTATCTGTATTTATAGATTTTTACCTTTATCTACTCTATTCAACATGGTTACCTCTGTGAATTCATAATAATTAGTTCAGATTTCCACATTTACGTTTTATCAAAGAGGATACTTTTATATATAAGTTGACTCCTAAGTATTCGAGACACACTGGATAAAGCTGGTTGGCAAGGTTGGCAAGGCATGGCAAGGCTGCTCAACTCAGCAATAAGACCAAATCTCTCCTTGAAATTGTGAACAGGAAAAAAGAAACATGCTAATTTTGTTGTCATACCTTGAACTGTACAAATCGTGGCCGTAGTTTTTGATAAATTCTTAGCTATGATGGAAAAGTCATTAAGTTTGAGTCTGTATGTATAGAAAAAAAAAACAACAACAACAACAGTATATCTGAAGTCCATAGCCTTTGTAGTTTCAGACATTCAGTGGGGCTGTTGGAAAAATACATCCCCCACAGAAAAGGTGGGATGGCTATACTTGCACTGTATACATGTAGATTTGCCAAAAAAGGAAAGAGAAATCTTCAAAGAAATAAACAGGAATTACAGAGAAGACTATAAACTTGTTGTTGTTTTCATCAGGAACAGTGGCAGGGAATATGAAGGACAAGGCAGGTTTGACAATATAGAAAGGATATTGACCCTGGACAAGCTTTGTGCAGAATGTTTGAAGTGTTACTCTTACAAAAGACAGAAACTTCAAGAGACTATTGCCCATGATTTTGGAAAAATTCAACCATTGATAGAGGTTAATGGCAAGAAAATAAAATGTTATGTCTGTTTTTCCACAAAGATATATAAGTTGGCTTTGGGATGCTATCAAAATATTCAGTTGTATGTGCTTGTACTTAATGTTCGGAATTGCAAAAAAATAACAAATATTTGTACAATGAGACCTTAAAAACTAAAAAAAAATTAAAAATAAATAGATATAGATAAAGTGCAAAGACCTCCCATGTTTATATACTAACTGTTTCAATATTGTTTAGATGGCAATATTCCCTAATTTGATTTACAGATTTAACTTCACCAAAATTTCTGATGATTTTTTTCTGGCAAAATTCACAAACTAATTCTAAAATTCATGTGGAAAACTTAGGGACCCAGAATAGCCAAAATTATCTTGAATAAGAAAAACAATTTTGGGGAACTCACAACTTCTAACTCCTAAACTTGCTACAGTAATTTAAAAGTCCCAGCATCATTTGCTGAAAAGATTATTCTTTTCCCATTCAATTGGCACAGCAAATTTGTTGAAAATCATTTCATCATAAATATACTCTGCTTATATCACTGATAGAATTACTAAAAATATACCAAACACCAAAATGTAAGATTTAAAACTGTAAAACTCTTGGAAAAAATAATAGGAGTAAATTTTCATGACCATTATAATAAACTTTGATTTTTAAAATATATAATATAAATGTTCGAGGAAAATAAATAGATAAATTGGACTTTAAAACTGGAAACTACTTCATTGCAAATGATGCCGTTGTTCTAATAATATTTGAGAGTAGATAGGGACAAAATAAAGAAGTGATAAGTAGAGGTGAGGTAGCGATATCAGTAAAAAGCAGGACAAGACAAGTCAGCAGATGCAATGACCAAAAAAGAAAAAAAAAAAAAAACAACTAAATGAATTATCCAACAATTGAGTAGAAGATAAGAGAATTTCCTGTCTTATCAGTCCTTCTGATAACAATAGTAATGTGGAGATGGTATCAGAGATATTATGACATATAAGTAATTTTATTGTGACATTCTCACTTTTGAGTTGTCATCTTCAAATAACATGATTCCCTCCATCCTCTGGTATTAAACCTTGTTCAAATACATTTGAATGAAAACAGCTTAGGTCCTGAGATCACTGGTCTGTGTAGGGATCTTGGTGAAATCTTGGAATATTTTACAAGTGTGTTTGCTAAGAATTAATAGTGGTGAGATATTCTCAAAGCAGACACAAAGTAGTGACTGGATCTTCTGTTTAGGATGACTGAGTCTCAATCTCGGTTTTGTCAAGAATGACCTGAGTGATTTTCATCAAGTGAAATTATTTTCTTTTGCATTTTAGTTATATATGTGGCCCAGTGTGAGAATAAATTGAAATCACTGTGTGTAGAATAGGTAGAATAGGGCAATGTTTTGATACCCAGTAAGGAAGAGTAAGCACAAATCCTTGGACAACTTCAGTCCACTAATAAACTCACACACATGCCTTTTCAGGAGAGAAGTGCCGCTGAGCTATTTTAGTAGTTGGCATTAGGTGGACACCAATGCTCAGAGAACTGGAAGAACAAATCAGGGAACTTGGGTGAAGAAAAAGGACACATGGCCCAGCCCAGGTGTTCATCTCTCTCAGGTCCAGATGCTTTGAAACATAGGTGTTACTAGGATTATAAACCAGAGGGAGAAAATCTTAAATGGATTAAAGTTAAATCTAGAATTTGACTGAGATAACTCTACAATCATTAGAGAAAAACTACCACTGAATTTGAGTATAATTATCTGGAAAGGCCTATGAAATGTTCTCTTTCCAGGCTAAATTTAACAAATGAAAATATTCTTATTTGTCAAAAGCCTAAATCATTTCTTGATTTATATCAATGACACACAGTATAAGTGGGTGTGTATCACGCAATTTGACACAGAAATGCCTTCAAGGCGTGTAAGTTAGTCTGTACATTCTGTAAGGGAGGAGGGCTGAGTAAGATCAGATGACTTGCCTGGCAAGTAAGCAAGGGGAAAGTTCTTGAGTTCTTTAGTTGGCTTGAGTTCTTGTTCAAATCCCAAGGCAAGAAGAATTGGAAGAAAACAACAAATATTTTAAATGCATCTAATATTTAAAGATAAAATATCTACTCTAATACTTTTTTAAAGATGTGAAAATTTATGTCCGAAGACAAATTGTCTAAGATTGCACAACTCAGAACACAATATTTTGCAGTTGTTGTACTTTCTTTTCTGATTCTGAGATTTTTTTTTTTTTAATACGCAAAGTTGTATTCTCTTCCAAATTCATGAATAAAACATTAATAGCCTAGAAGAAAAGAACACATCCTCAAACTGGTCTCCAAATAGATCGGACAGTACAATTTTACTCTTAAGATAATTGAATTGCTATGGTACTTTTTGTTGTTGTTGTTGTTGTTGTTGTTGTTGCCATGCTAAGTGACTGAATCAAAGAAAGACACACACTTTACATGAAAACTCAAAGACCACTTTCTCAGAACACAGTGTTTCTTCCTTGTGTTCCTCAGAAGCCCTCCCACAATACCCACGAATTAGCCTCTTTGCCTAGGGCAACAAATTTAAAAGAACATGCAATGATCCTACTACATGTACATCACCTCTAAGGAAATACTTATTATAATAGAAATGTCTTGAGAGAGATAAATGACTTAGTTATTGGAACAAAGAGATCTGAATGGCTCAGGATTAACTGTTCTTTCTCATTCAATAATAGTAACAAAAAGCCATGAAGGAATCCAATGGCCTTATTTGAAGTGTCAAATATATTTTATTGGTCAAGAAAATCTTGGCAGAGTGGTAATCCCATTGGACATTATAATAGACATCATTTTCCATAAGTTCCATAATAGTCTTTGTTTAAAATGTCAGCAAGCTAGACTGGGTGTAACCCCTCTGACCCTAGGACATAGGTGGAATATTCCTCAGTGAACTACAAAAATGTTTGTGGGTTTTTCTGCTCTGGTTGATGAAAAATAATGACTTTACAAATATATTCTTCCAATAAGCACCCACATTTTTAGGGTGTGTTGTGTGTGTGTAAATACTGTTGCATTCTCTTAAGAAAAAAAGTTGACTTAAGAAACCATAGGTAAATCATTTAAAAACTTTGGGAGGATGGTGGTCATACCTTCTCCATCTGACTACTATCAGGACTGGCTCTGTGACTTGCATTGGATATAAAATATGACTGAGGAAAGACTTTGGAGTACATGGCAACACATGCTAGGGAGATCTTTCTACACCATCTTCAGATCAGTGTGTCCCTTAAGGCTCTTCCAACCAGACAGCAGTACCCTACCCCACTGGGAGCATCCTTATTCTGTTTCAAAGACCCTCAGAGTCCCTTGGGAAGGTCCTGCTGGCTGAGCACTTCTGTACCTTGGGGAAGCAGGGCTACTGTCGCTGCTTTATTTCATTTAACCCTTACCAACTGTTTACCAGAAGACACAGGTGAGAAGAAACATATGCATGCTTGTTTCCTCTTAGCCTCATGTCAACATTATTGCTGCACACGTTTCACATATCAGAAAACAAAATTTCAAAGAAAACAATTAATTTTCTCAAAAAATCATATGTTGTATGCATTGAGCTAGGCTCTAGTTTGGGTCTATATGACTCTGTGGGGATAGAACCACCATGTTGATGGCTTCCTTTCCCCAATTCTTCTAGTGAACTTTGGAGCTTTTCCTCCTGACAAGATTTAGAGAGTGTTTAAGACAGAGGAAATAATCATGAGGAAAGGTAATTAAAAAGTGTTTTTGTGGGTTTAGGAAATTCATTTTAGTTCTTCCAGGTTCTTTTCCTGACCTCAAAACAGGGAAGGCACTTACCATTCTGTAAATGTTAAGTGGTAGTCGTGAGGATAGAACAATAAACTAAATATGAAAACTCACTACTAACTAGATGTAGATTTGTGTAGCTGTCTATTACACCAAATTGCAGAATATGCAAAGACTTGCAGGAAAAGTTGATGGTATCAACCTTCCTCCAAGCTCAGCTTACTGAACGTCTCATGTCAGCCCTTCCTTGTAGTGAAAATATCATCAGAGTGCATTTGTGTTTTTGTTGCTATTCTTCATTTATTCTATTAAAAATGATAACATAGAATCACACTATAAATATAACAGAGAACTATCAACAGAGTACCTGTTTTTGTTTCTTCTCTGAGTAACCAGCCTCCAACTATTCTACATGCATTCTGCTAGCTTCCTATTTCTCTTTGCCAATAGTTCTGGGTGTCAGATTTCAGACTTCAAATATATTGCCTTCCACAATAATATTAAAAAAAATCCATGCACATACTTTTAAAAATACATGCTGGTGATGAACTCACTTGAAAATGGCTAGAAGGACATTTGAGGCCATGTGAACAGCATGGGATCATGCATTTGCCTAGAAAAAGATGGGCAGGGCTCTGAGCATTGCAAGAGAAAAGGAGAAAGCAAGCAGATGAAACTTGCCTTCTCATAAGCTGAACCTGAACTTTGAACACTAGGTGGGGGAGTGAAAGCCTTGCTTATCTGAGCTCTGTAACTAAATAAAGATTATCTAATCTAAGTTCCCCACCAGGAAGACTGACATCCACCCAAGCACATTATCTCAAGCAACTTCAAAGGTGTCTCCACTGTCCTCTCAGGTCCCACCCAGGTGCCACCTCATTAGCACCCTGGGATCTGCCAGATTTATTTCCTTTATTCATTCTACGCCCCTTACTGCAATTACTCTGGGTGCTGCCTAAGGTTGGGAGTTGAATAAAAGGACAACTTGTAATTTATGACTGCTTGCTCCTGAACTTCAGGGTTGCACACAGGTCATTTCAACAAATGTAGCTGGATCCTGGTGTAGGAATGAAGACTACTAAGAGTCCTTGATGAGACCTCAAGCACATCACACACCATTGCCTCTGGACTCACACTTTGCACTCTCTCTCCTCAATACCTCAGAACCCTCGCCACAGTAGGGAGCGGATCCATGCTGTGGAGACCCTGGGTCCCACTCATGTCCTCTCATCATTTTCTCTACAGTGTTTGTGTTCATGGCATGGAACACTACTGTGTCTCTTCAAATCTGAAGCATCTTCAATGGCTGCCTCATCCATGTGATCAATTCCTAGCCCTACCCCCCTCTCCAGTGGTTTCTCCAAGTCTTCCTGATAGATGAGACAGTATTCACTCTCCAGTCCACATTGTTTCGTGCATAAGCCAAAATCATGTCCATCTCTTTCTACTGACATTTTACTTGCTGCCTGAAGCTCACTAGAACCTCTTGCCTGATCTATTCCTCTTTCTAGTTAGGATTTCCTGCCATATCTTCATAATCCAAGCCAAAATCCTTAAAATTTAGAAGCCATATTCAATCTATTAATAATTATTATAAATTTTATTATATTTGAACTTATTGTTGCCTTGTTTATTTCATTTTGTTTCACTTTTAACATACTTCCTTTCACTAGAATTTTTTTCCTTATTTTCTGGCTTTGGCAAATTTCCTTATTTCTATTCTTCAACTTTTTTGGATTACACATTTTATCAGTGGTTACTCTAATATTTTAATGTGCATGTTGGAATTAATATTTAAACACATTCATGTATTTTGTCCCTAGTAAGTAATAGAAATCATTAGCATAATTTAAACCAATGACTGGACTTATAACCATCCCCCCTTATTCTCAAGGGATATGTTCCAAGACCCCCAGTGGATATATGAAGCCCAGATGGAACCAAACTTTGTATAGGCTGTTCTTTTCTGTACATACAGTATAGCATTGATTAGACAAAGGGATGACTCACATTCCAGTTGGTATAGAGAAGGAGGATGTGAGACTTTATCATTACTCAGGATGTCATGCACTTAAAAATTACAAATTGCTTCTATCTGGAATTTTCCAATTGATCTTTTCATTGAAAAATATTACTACTTATTTGGAAGAAAAAAAATCATTCAACATTATTATAATGTTTAAATTACAATGAACGTTTACCTATTTTGCTAAATCAAAATATTGAATATCAGAATATCACTTTTCTTTCATCTGATTTTTTTCTCCTGTTTTCTATTTTCTTGTTGAAGGACATTCTTTCAAAGAAAAATATTTGTGTTTAATTTCACGAAACAATCTTTAATTGTAGGTTAGTGAGAACTACATTCTTAGTTAATTTATTTTTCTTTAGCACCTTGCAGATATTTGCCAATTATTTGCTCATCAATCATTGTTTAAAAGAATTCTTCTATTCCAATCGTTTTCCTTTTGTATTCTTTTAAGATGTTCTTCTCTTCTTTAATATCCTACAGTTTTACTAGAATGTGTCTAAATGTGCGTATCTGTGGTTTGTACCTTTGCTCTCAGGACTCATGACTTTAAGTACTCAAAGAAACTATGAACATTATAATTTTTGTGTGTTTGCTCTCATTTATTCATCAGCAAATATTTATTGAATAATTACTGTGTGTCAGACCACCATTTTAAATGTGAAAGATCAGGTAGTGACTAAAACGTTCTAAATGTGGAGGATTAGGTAGTGACTAAAACAGGTGAAAATTTCTGCTTTTATAGAGTTTACATTCCATTGTTGGTGAGAACAAAATATGGTAGTCTCATCTTATCTGAGGTGTAGTTTTACCATGGTTTCAGTTACCTTTGATCAACTGCAGGTCTGACAATGTCAAGTGGGAAGCTTTAGGTATAAACAATTCATAAATTATAAGTTGCTTGACATTCTGGGTAATATGATAAAATTTCACATCCTCCTGCTCCATCCTAACTGGGATGTGAGTCATCCCCTTGTCTAGTGTATCAATGCTGCATTGTCTGTATGTATATGAAAAAGCATAGTCTATTCAGGGTTTATCTGTGGCTTCAGACATTTACTGGGATCTTGGAATGTATTCACTGAGAATAGGAAAGGGTATAAGCAAAAAAATCATGCAGTCTAACAGTAAACGATGTGAAAAATACAGCAGTTAAGGTAAACAAGATGTTTTACTTTCTTATCTTCTAATTTATTTATGCTCAATTTGAAACAGGATGTAAAGGTAAATCTTCCCAGTAAATTGGATACTAAGAAATTCAAGAAGATCAAGGAATGAGTATGTGAAAGAACATTCTAAGCACAAGAAACAGTCCAAAGATTTGGGGGCAGAGAAAGCTTGAGCCTGTGCAGCCAGAGCAAGTTGTGAGAGATCAAATGTGAGGTGTAGATGATAGATGTGATGCTGGAAAAAGAATGCTCAGTTAGTAATCATCTCTTGGGTTATGGCCAGTGTGATTTTCTTTTTTCTTTAAAATTAGTTGCTCAAGACAATACAATGATCATGACATATCATATATTTGATTCAAATTGGGTATGAATTCTCATTTTTCCACATGTATAGATTGCAGGATCACATTGGTTATACAGTCATGTATATACATACAGCAATACTAGTGTCTGTTGTATATTGCTGCCCTTCCAATCTTCCCCTCACCTCCCCTCCCCTCCTATCACCTCTCTCTATCCAATCTACTGTGACACATTTCTCTCTCTTTTATTTTTCTTCCCCCTCACACCATCATATATGTAATTTTGTAAAATGATGAGGGTCTCCTTCCATCTTCCTTGCAATTCCCCTTCTCCCTCCCATTCCCTCCCACCTCTCTTCCCTGTTTAGTGGTAATCTTCTTCTCATGTTCTTCCTCCCTACTCTGTTTTGAGTCACCCCCCTTATATCAAAGAAGACATTCAGCATTTGTTTTTTAGGGATTGGGATGGGTCATAAATGAGGTAGAAGAGAAATGACTACTCAAGGACTGAGAGTTGACATCCTCATCTTCCCAAATAAAGGTAGACAATGGAACACATTTGTGTAGAAGAAATGGTTTGAACTTTGGGATGTTATATGGGAGATGCAGATAAAATACCCATGATGCAGTCACCAAGAGCAGTTAAGTGTAAAGAAATGTATAGTTCAAGGCAAAAGACTTGAATTGAGATATTCACAGGGAATAGTCAGCAGAGCCAACATACTCATTCCTCACTATCCATGGCGATTTGGCTCCAGAACCCATGTATACCAAAATCCACAGATGCTCAAGAAAATGGTGGCAAAAAAGACTGGTAGGCTAGTGGTATAAAATAGAGGACACAGAGACTAAACCACAAAATTACAATTATCTTATATTAGACAAAGGTGACAAAAACATGCATTGGAGAAAAGATAGCCTCTTCAACAAATGGGGCTGGGAAAACTGGAAATCCATATGCAATAAAATGAAATTAAATAAATATGCGAAAGAACATTCTAAACACAAGAAACAGTCCAAAGATTTGTGGGCAGAGGAAGCTTGAGCCTGTGCAGCCAAATCTCTCACCCTATCTCTCACCAGGCATAAAACTCAACTCAAGTGGATCAAGGACCTAGGAATTAAACTACAGACTCTACATCTAATAGAAGAAAAAGTAGGTCCTAATCTTCATCATGTGGGATTAGGCCCCAACTTTCTTAATAAGATTCCTATACTGCAAAAATTAAAACCAAGAATCAATAAATGGAATGGATTCAAACTATAAAGTTTCTTCTAAGAAAAAGAAACAATCTGTTAGGTGAATAGAAAACCTACATCTTAGGAGCAAATCTTTACCCCTCACACATCAAATAGAGCACTAATGTGTAGGGTATAAAAAGAACTCAAAAAGCTAAGCTCCAAAAAAATAAATAAATAAATAAATAACCCAATCAATAAATGGGTCAAGGACCTGAACAGACACTTCTCAGAAGAGGATATGTAATCAATCAACAAATATATGAAAAAATGTTCATCATCTCTAACAATTAGAGAAATGCAAATCAAAACTAGTGTAAGATATCATCTCACTCCAGTAAGAATGGCAGCTATTATGAAGACATACAACAATAAGTGTTGGTGAGGATGTGGGGAAAATGTACAGTCATACATTGCTGGTGGGACTGCAAATTCTTGCAGGTAATATGGAAAGCAGTATGGAGATTCCTTGGAAAACTGGGAATGGAACCACCACTTGACCCAGCTATCCCTCTCCTCTGTCTATACTCAAAGGACTTAACCAGCATACTATAGAGACACAGCCATATCAATGTTTATAGCAGCACAATTCATAATAGCTAAACTGTGGAACCAACCTAGATGCCCTTCAGTAGATGAATGGATACAAAAAAGATGTGGCAGATATATACACAATGGAATATTATTCATCAATAAAAGAGAATAAAATTATGGCATTTGCAGGAAAATGGGTGGCACTGGAGAAGATAATGCTAAGTGAAGTTAGCTAATCCCTAAAAAAACACATGCAGAATGTTTTCTCTGATATAAGAAGGCTGATAGTGGGTTAAGGAGGGGAGAAGGGAGGAATAGACTAACTCTAGATAGGGCAGAGGGGTGGGAAGGGAAGGGAGGGGGCAGGGGATTAGCATGGATGGTGGAAGGTGATAGACATTATTATCCAAAGTATATGTATGAAGATACAAATTGGTGTGAACATACTTTATATACAACCAGGGATATGAAAAAATGTGCTGTATATGTGTAATAAGAATTCTAATGCAAAAATAAATAAATAAATAAAGATATTATAAACTACAAAAAAAATTTAAAAGGTGCATATACAAAAATTAAAAAAAAAGAAAATAATGTGGTATTTTCATATAACTTACAGACATTCTCTCACACACTTTAAATCATTTCTATTTTGCTTAGAATTCCTACTACTCTGTAAATAGTTGTTATACTATTAACTATGGCATTAATGACAAAAAAAAATCTGCGCATGTTTAATACAGAGGCCACATCTTTTTCAGAATATTTTTTGTCCACAGTTGCTTGAAACTGGAGATGGATCCTGTGAATGTGGAAGGTTAACTCTATTTGGAGCCATGTGACTCCATGAAGTTACAAGGGGGGGGGTAATAAGGGAAATATAGGAGAAGAAAACAAATTGATTCCTGGATTTGTAACTAGTTCATGATGCTGAGATCAGAAGGAGCCATCAAAAGAATTCATCCTCTTAGAGCAATAGCAAGTCAGGAAGATGCTGGGGAAGTAACAATTTAGAATCCAAATGAAGGAAGCATTCATTAAGGAGAGGGCATGACCAGATTCTATTCCTTCCTTCTGAAATTACTGTGAGATATGCTCATTAGCTCTCTAGTAATAATTTTCAAGTGCAAGGGGCATATGATGTGTAGTGTTCACACATGGAGAATTGTATTCAGGAAGAACAAGAGAAATCTATCAAAAGGAAGTGAACCTGGGGTCAGGGAGTATGGGATTAGTAGGCATTTCCTGGAGAACCAAGAAGAGTAGGGGCTTTTGTGAAGGAGCATACATGGGAAGGAGAAGACCCAGAGTGTTCAGATTTTCCTGCGTGGTTAAAGAGCAAAGTACAACTGGGCTGGTTAGATGGGAAGTTGAATGGTGACTCAACTAGAAGAGATGTGCACAGCAGGCAATCTTTCATGTTTGGTATTGCACCAATATTCTCTAAATTCCCAATGACTCGACACAATGAGAAAGATATGACCTTATCTGGAATCTATATTCAATTACTTAGCAAGCTCTATTGGTTTTTCTTCAAAAACTCCCTAATGTGTTTCCTTTTCTAAAAAAAATTAATGAATTGCTCTTCTAACCAGTTTTATCATTGCCACCAACAAATCCTCCTTTCAATTCTTGTGGTAGTCTTTTTGCTTCATTAAAGTTGAGGGAAAACATATGGTTAAACTGGAAGTGAGCTGGAAGTAAGACAGTGGCAGAGAACCAGAGGCAGCACATGTATCCACATCCACTTGCTCCCAGTGACGTCTGAGTTCAGCTGAAATAATAAGGCTATGAGGGAGGTGTCTGGATGTGCGTGGCCCTCCTGTGACCTCCATGAGGAAACAACTGTGTTTTATGGCCCATTAGTGGAGATGATCTTTGTATTCTTTGAAACCTACCGCTTCATTATGTTAGGGAAGAGGAAGAGACTGAAATCTTATAAGTTTACAAATCGTGTTTTGGCACATATTTCCTGGGGTCAACCCATGATTGTACTCTAGAATCAGAAGAGATAGAGAAAGAAAATTTCATCCCCTACCACCCAGGAGAGCTGTTTAAGTGGCAAAGAGAAGTAATGGAAATACACAGCATCTACTAAGTATTATAGACAGTGACTGAATTAGATTCATTTGGAACAGAGGAAAGAAAATGTGTGTGGGGTGAAATGGTAGAGATTTCAGGAGAGACAGCCAGTCTCTGCTAGGTCTTGGATCTAAAGAGAAATTTTTTTCAGGAGATTAAGGAAGGATAAGTATTGCACATGCAAAAAAGAGTGGGGGAAAAAAGTAGAAGCAAGAAAAAAATAATATACATTTAATGATTATATTAGTTTGTTATGAAGGCCATAACAAAGTGCCCTAGACTGTCTGGCTTAAACAATGGAAATTTGATCTTTTACAGATTTGGAGGCTAGGAGTTTGAAATTAGGGTGTCAGCAAGGCTGATTCCTTCTGAGGCTGTGAGAGAAGGATCTGTTCTGACCCTGTCCTTTTCTGGCAAGGTTTGGCAAACATTGACTTGTAGAAGAATCACTGAGATCTGTTTCCATCCTCACCTGGTGTTATTCGTGTGTGCCTGTGTCTACTTTTCTTCCTGTTCTTATCCCATCTCCCATATATGTAGGCATTTTCCCCTGGATTTCTTGTTCTCATTCTTCCAGCTTCAGATTTCCACCTTAGACTTCACAGAGCCTGGGCATCTTCCATGGATCCTCAACCAAGTAGTGAACCTGGTAACTTAAGATTTCTCTTAGACCTACTCTGAATTTTGATGCTTCCAACTATTGTGCATTGCTAATTTGCCATTGTTATACTTTGATTATTTGGGAATGATTCGTATTTTGTCAGTGGAACACCTTCCCCATCTCTACCCATGTTTCCTTTACTTACCATGCCCATGTCCATGGTAATCTACCAGGAAAAACTTTTACTTTCTCATCTCTACCAAAAATCATTTGCCCAGAATTTCAGCACCTGTGCTCCATGTTAAACCATACCTGGATGTATTAAAAGATGGTCCAACAATACTCATTATTCTGAGCAAGCTCAATTAGCAGAATCTCAGGCTTATGCAGTTTCCTGAATCTCATACATGGTGCTGTACTGTGCTCAGCCTGAGTCTCATGCTTGCTCATGGGAAAATAGTGAAAGAAGTCCCTGAAGTAGAATAACTAGTTTCAGTTAGAAACTCAAGACTATCCCAGAATAATTCAGTTTTTCCCTCCATTTTCTCCAACCAAATGGAAGGACTGAGTCAGAAAACTGGTGAAGAATTAGGAAAAGAATAAGTACTGAAAGCATTTTGAATCCACTGAAAAAACTAAAGTGTTTTTGAAGTTGCTTTTTGACTGAAAAGTCCAGAAACTTATTCTTCCAAATACATCTCTGGTTAATTGACGACTTCATATGAGTTTCAAAGAAAATGCCATCATTGTGCTTCAAAATCAAGCACACACAATTCATGAAACGTTTTTGTTTTAGAAGTCATAAGAAAGCAATGTGTTCTGGAGCTTAGTAAACTTTGATGAAAAATAATAAGAAGGGGGCTTTTTTAAAAATAAATTTCTCCTCTGAAATCAATGAACTGTCATAAACCAAAGTAAATCAATAGAAGCCAGCAGGCTTCCTGTCACTGTGAACTCACACTTACCAAACATATCAGACTCTGTAGTCTGGGAAAACTATTGTTCTCTGCATGATAAATTGAGTTTAAAAGCCAGTATAACTCCAAAACCATAGATCAGATAAATATTTACTTTGGATTTCTTAAAATTGCCTCCAGAGAGCAATGGTTTAAGGATTTGTCACATATAGATGTAGCAACATGTCACACAGAATAATTATGTATTACTTTAAATAGAATCCTAGTTAATTTTACATATTGAATCACCCCAAATCCACCCAGAACTCATGGACAGGAAAGGATTTTGCTTCTAGAAACCTGGTACAATTCATTTTGCATAGCTGGTATTTAATTCTATTTAGTCTGGTATTAATTCTGTTAGAATTTTATTTAAAAAAATAGTTTTCTGTTCTTAAAGACATATGGAAAATTCTGGGTAAATACCGTTGAACTTGACATAGCTGGAAAAACAGTTCTGTGTCTTGAACACTTATGCACATTGTGAGGTTGCCCTGAAGTGTAGTTTTCTCCAAATTATTTGGTCAACTGACTTTTTTTTTTCCTTACAAAAATCTTTCAAAGTTTAGAGTCCTGTGAAATGTCCTTGGGGAGATACTATATAATAAGCATTTTCTTTCCTTTGTCAGTTGGCTGCTCTGATGTTCATTGAAATGTTTTGGTCAACACCCTTTATACATTGTTGATTTTTAATGATGTTATGTTAAGAGGGAAGAATGCCCTACAGTGGAAGGGCATAGGATGCTGTCATGTGGCTCTTGGCCACATGCGATTTGTGTACAAGTGAAAAGCCTTGCAAACCTTAGTTTTCTGGTATATAAATTGGAAGTAAAATATCAACCTTGTTCTTTGAAAATGTGATATTACAATGAATGATATCATATTCTTTAAAAAGCATTGCAGTGTTTTTCTATTCAAAGACATTTCAAATCTATATTAGGAGAAATGACTGTGATGCTTGCAGTTCTCTGCTCCATACAGAGAGGTGAGAAATGAGGAAAATCAGCCACTACCCTCAAAAACCCCTCTTCTCAGGAGGGGGTATTATTCCAACAGGTCAAGAGCAAGCACAGAAGCACAGGTAAAGTTCATTAAGGACACATGAGCAAGAGATTGCTCCCACCTGGAGAAAAGAAGTGTAAGAAAGGGGTGTCCTGAAAAGAGGTAATGTTTTTGATCAACCCAGGAAGACAAATAGACCAAGAAGATGGTGTGGAAGTACCAATATGAGCAGAATTTTCGAGATACATGATGTGGAATGAACCAGAATGTGGTGGGGATGACATGACTGGGGATAAAGTAAGACAGACCCTCCTCTTAGATGACCACACTAAAGAATACTTGGGACTTGTCTTATAAGCAATGACAGATGTATCATAGTGGTTATTGAATGAATGAATGAATGAATGAAATTACCCACAATATTTAGGCTAGTCCTACGTTACAAATACAATTCTATTTTTTTTCAAACAGAGAGCATTTAAGTTCCTATTTTCTGAGCATAAATGCATAGACACTACACTTAGACTTGAGTTCTTTCTGAAACAAAAACAATATTACTTTTGCCACTTTTATATATCCTTAAAAATCTCAAAAACCTAGCTAGAAAAAATATTCTTAAATAAAAATAAAAAATAAAATAAAAATAATAAAAAAATAATAAATAATAATTTGATGTATTTTCTTGAATATATTGAATGGTTTAATCATTTATTATAGTCCTTCAGTAAGTGTTTAATTGAGTCAACTGCATACTTCATCATGCATGGATAAGTACTTCCCAGGCACATAGATAAATACACATTCACAGTTTAGGCTATCCCTGCTTTGGAAGCTCCAACCTGAAGAACCAACCAGGAAAACAAAATATATAGTGACAGGGACTGGAAATGTGTCTTGGAAGAAGATGTTAGGAGAACTAGAATGGGAAGGAGGTCCATACTCTGTTTTGTTCAAGGCTGTGGGAGACAGGGGAAGCAGTCAACAATCTGGAACATGTGCTTTCCTCTGGACCTGGGGAGGAACAGGCAGCCTTGGTTCAAAGTGCAGTAGAATTGTGAATGGAAGAGTCACTTCCTAGCCTGCCTCTCTTGGTAAAGTCAGGTAAATGCTAGCACAGTCACTGGAGAGAGATTTGGAAGTCTACCACTGATGGTAAGCCAATGAAGACATTCCAAGTCAACCATGTAGTTAGCATCACACATTGCTGCTTACACATATTGGTATAATTCTGAGACTTCTTCATTTGCTTGCCTAATGTAGATGACCCTGAGGGTATACCACACCATGCAGACCTGGGAACTGGTGAGGAGATGGAAGCTGCGAAAGCATAAGTCTAGTGCCAGAATGTGCAGGAGAACCTGGATGTGTAGCCTGATGTTACCTAACCTCTGTGGTCCTGGCAGAAGAGTTCATCAGAACCTCTGAAAAGGCCCATCAAAAAGGTGTGGTTTCCAGTCACTGCATGTCTCAGGATTCAAGCAGTAGGAATACTTCTTCCCAGTGAGTTCAGTGTCAGAGGGAATTTACCAAATTTCAATATCAGAATCATAGGGATGGAAATTCAGGCTCTTTGAACAGAGGCCAGGAAAGAATATCTTGTAATCCAGCTAATACTACCATTCACTGGTCCACTACAGAGGGAAGGGACAACCTGGGAAGACCACATTTGTGGGTGGCAGAGTGTATGAGAAGAGGGAAAAAGCAGAAAGGTTAAATTTGTGAAGAAAATTTGGTATGGGGGAATCCTTGGAACAGCAGTATTGTCTGAACTTAGGTGATACAGAGGCAGCCTAGCCAGCTTGTGAGAAATGAGGGGTGCTCCTCATTTCTCATCTAGAGAGTGGAGAGCTGACTGAACACCTTCTTGAGGCTGCCTTGTGATGGATTTCTGTTGTAGCTTTCTATAGCAGGAACCTAGGATTTCATAATAAGCATTAGCTGACTTTCTTGCATGTGCTATGTGCTTGCCATGAGATCTAGTGTCCTCTTGGTGCAGTGCAACTGAGGCAGACACAGAGTATTGCACCTGGGAGGGTGGAGGGACTCAGGCCAGGGATTAAGAGTGCAGTGCTTCTTGATTTCACTTTGGGTTCAGAGTTTGCTGTAAGAGCTAGAGAGACAGGCAAGCAAATTTATGCTGGTGTCTGATCCTGGGAAGACCACATTTGTGGGTAGCAGAGTGTATGAGAAGAGGGAAAAAAATGGTTGTTTTGCCCCAAGAGTGGAAGTCTCAGAAGCACCTCTGCACACACACCCGGATCCCAGCAGAGATCAGCATCTGCCCAGTAGTAGGGTGGTGGAGCTCTTCTCTCCAAAGCAGATAACTCATGACAAAGCTAGAAAAGGCAGTCAGAACTAAATGCCAGTTGCCTATACTTCACATTTAGAACTCTGAATGGGCCTTGCCCTGGGAGAACATCTACCTAGTTTCAACAGATTAAACTCTAATTGTCACTATTTCTCATTCTGTCCTAACTTCCACTGATGAAAAGAGAAGGTGAGAGCCAGTACAACCAGCTTCGTTCCAGGACACAGATGACAGTTAAGTGAGCAACTCAAAGAAGATAGGCTTAACAAGCCATTGCTCCCTTTAAGGGGTGCACAGCCCAACAAGAAATGGAAAGATCCTTCTTTCCTTCCTCCTCCCTCCCTCCTTCCTTTCCCCCTTTCTTTCCATCTTTCCATTTTTCTTTTTCTTCTGTTTTCCTTTCTCCATCAAGAATGTGAATGTGTATGTAGGTGTGTGTTCCAGTTGTGTTAATTGGCCTGTGGATCTATCTGATAATTATACATTCATTTTTTCTTTCTTCACTTTTATCACTTTTCCTTCTGCTTTATTCCTTCTTATATATTCTTTATTTTTGTTTCCTTAGTTGATATTTTTGCCTTATGTTGACCTCCCAGGTGTAAGGTGTTTTGTTTATATGTTTTGGTTTGATGTTTTGTTTGTTTGGGTTCTTGTTTTTGTTTCTCTTATCATTCCCTTTCTATCTTTTTCCAATAATAGATAACTTTGCTTGTTCCTTCTCTCCCTCATTATTTAATTTCTTTTAGTTATTTTTTACTCCTCCTACTTTATAGCCATCACATCTACCTCTCTTCTGCTGTGACCTCTGTTCAACTTTTGAATATTTTAACCTTTCTTTTATCCTCCTACCCCATTTTAATTAACTATAAATTTACTATCTTTAAGAATAACTTAGTTACTATGATTACTGCCCCAACATTCATGCTGTGGTTATTAGAACTGGGAAGAGCATAGTTGATTCCTGCTATTTAATTTAATGCTAGATGTAGCTGTTCATTGTTGCTATTGTTGAATGCTGGTAATTAAGATTGTTAAATGTAGTCATTAATGGTGTATGTGTCACCATAGGCACTGGACATTTATTCCAATGCTGAATATTGATCAGTATAATCGCTGTTGTTGCTTGTTTTCCCTTTTTATCCAAGTGGCGCTGGTAAGCAACTGGGGTATTACAAGTTAACAGGTAGAGATTCGGTGGCTGAACTATATCCACAGTCAGCACAGTGACAGTACATCTTCCTCCACACACAATCCAACCTCACTCAAGCTTCAACAATATTTTAGTTCACAGAACAGGAGAGATAAATCCCACAAACCAATGACTAAGTCTCAGGTAGGAATAATTAGAGGGGGACATCAGGTCCCTCTCTTGGGCATCTACTCCTACAAAAAAATCAGAGAAAGATTCAAAAACAAAACAAAACACCCACAGGAAAATCCACAGTGCTACAACACCTCTTTAAGAGTGAATTAATTCAGCAGTTCTGCAGTAGCAAACTAAGAGGAACTAGTGGTTGAAATTAATACTTGAGTTTCACTGAGCCTATGTGTTGAAGTTGAGAGACATGACCTTATTAGAAAAGAGAACTATACACCTTAGAAAGTCTTCATAAAAGAGGATGAGAATTCCATATCAACATATGTGCAAGTAGAAGATCTCTGAAAACATGAGGAAATAGGATAAAAAATCTGCCCCCAAAAGTTATAGTGGCTCAACAAAAGAACACACAAATATGGAAGAGGATGAAATTCCAGAGAAAAACTTTAAAAATTGTTTATTAAAATAACTAATGAAAGTCTATTTTTTATCATTTGCAAAAAAAAAAAAATAAATAACTAATGAGCTGAAAGAAGATCTGAGAAACAAATTAAGAAATGGTCTAAGAACAATTACAGGAGGTGAAAGTCTGTTTCAATAAAGAAATAGATATTCTGCAAAGAAAACAATTAGAAGTCCTGGAAATTGAAAGACATAATAATTAGATAAAAACCCACTGGAAAACATCACCAACAAACTAGATTACATATAAAATAGAACCTCAATTCCCGAAGACAGTCTATGTGAGCTGGAACACTCAGTAGACAATACAGAGAGAAAAATAACGGATCAGACTGTACAATAAATCTGGGACAACATTAAGAGACCAAACTTAAAAGTCACAGGAATAGAAATGAAAGTTATTAAAGTCATTATTTTATGAACTTTTTCAGTGAAATAATAGAAAACTTTTCAAACTTTAGCAGTAAGATGGACATCTATATACAGGAGTCATATAGAACTTTCAATAAAAGAGATCAAAAATAATCTCTCCAAGACCATCATAATCAAAATGCCTAACAGAGAATGAGGAGAGAACATTAAAAGTCATGAGGAAAAAAACATCAGAACACATTTTAACATAGATGAATAAGACTCACTTTAAACTTCACAACTCAGTCTCTGAAATCTAGAAGGGTTTGGAATGAGATAATCCAAGCTCTGAAAGAAAACAATTGCCAAGCAAGTTTGCTATATCCAACAAAGTTATCATTCAGTATCAATTGAGATTGAAAACTTTCCATGATACGAATGAGCTTAAAGAATTAATGACCACTAAGCCTACACTATTGAAACTTCTTAAATACTACACAAAGAAGAATTCAAGAACAAATCCCAGAGGTCTTAAATGGATGCAATTATTCAAGAGGGCAGTTAAACAAATAAAATTTAAGAACGAGTTGCTAAGAGATAGAGCCAAAATGACTGGAAATAATAAACAGTGTTCCATAATAACCCTGAATGTAAGTGGTATTAACTATATAATTAAAAGACACAGGCTGATACAATGGACTAAAAAACAAGATCTAATCCTATACTGTTTTCAAGATATTCATCTTATAGATAAAGATATCCACAGACTGAAAGTAAAAGGATGAAAAAAGATATATTATGTAAATGGAGTTTAAAAACAAACAGCATAGCTATTCTCATATCTGACAAATCAGATCACAAGGAAAAATTAATCAGAAGAGACAAGGAAGACCACTACATATTGAGGATGATGAATGGGAATTGCTAAGAAAAGAGACTAGCACACAATAACTGTGACACATCCGGTTAGCTTAGTATAATTATCCTACATAACAGTTACTATAAATCTAAAACTATGAAGTTTTTCACCAAGTAATCCAAGAGTATATCTTATTTTTCTGTCAATGAACATCTAATGAATGCTTTAGGCTTTAGAGCTTCATTTAAAACTACTCAACTCTGTTATTGTGGCCTATAAGCAGTAAGGACAAGGTATGATACAAAGAGTGTCCATCGGGTGCCTCTGTCCCTTTCTTTTGCTTCATTTTGCCTCTCAGATTTCTTCTCTGTACCTTTGAGATACTCCCAGGACACCAGGGTTGCATGTCAACCAATAGAGATAATTCACCTAAACATCTGGCCATGGTCCTCAGCACCTTAGTTGTGGTTGCCAGAAACCTACTAGCTTCTCATTCTTCTTTCATCTGGAGAGTGAGGCTGTATCACCACTAATGGGCCAAGAATACATATTATTTACCTGAGATTGTACTCCACTCAGATTTCCTTGATTTTTTACCTAATGACCTTTTCCTTTCTGAAGATTTTATCCATGTATTTCTTGGCTGTGTCAGTTTCTCAGACTTTCCTTTTGATCACTTTGACAATTTTAGGAATACTGGTTAGATATCTTGTACCATGTCCCTTGATTGTTTTTCTTACACCCTCTCCATGATTAGATTAGAGTTATAGATTTAGAATACAAGAAAAAGAGAGGTTGGGTTTTATCTGTCAATATACTCTATCATCCTTGTGACAGTTTTCCCCCTTGCTCTCTGACACTATAAGGTGCTCCAAGAATGTCTTGCATATCTTGTTCCAGGGCTAGAATGGGCCACATGTGGCCAGGCATCCCTTATATCTCTTATTGGAGAATGATATCAGGAACCTTAATCTTGGCATTGGTCATTGGCATGATCATGGGTACTAGGATGCCATTTTTTTCCAAGTCTTTTCAACTGGAAGAACGAGGAAATATCCCTGAATTGATTAACCTACATATATACATATATCTCTAAATATTTCAATATACCATCCGTCTTAATATTGAGCACCACATAAATCCATGCTGATGTATCCAACTATCTCTCTGTCTCTCTGTCACACACACACACACACACACACACACACACACTCACACACACACACACACACACACACACACACACACATAGAGGCATGCACACATGCAAAGACATTTACTGGGACTGCCTTGAATCTATACATTAATAAAAGAATACTGACATCTTTTTAATGTTGAAATATCCTAAGTATGATCATATTTAGATATTCTTTAACTCATTTCAATACATTTTGTATATTTCTCCTAGAGATATTATTTATATTTTGTTAGACTTTTATGTCAGTATCTAATCCATCTGATGTTTAAATGGTGTATTTATTTTCAGATATGATCACTTAAATCTATAAACGCCCTTCTGCATGTTGTTTTCATTGCATTCCCGAGGTCTTAAGATATAGGGATAGACACCCAGTAGGTCCTCAGTATTTGTGGGAGATTGACCTCTGAAGTTGCTTCAAGTTACAACATTCTAGAGCTTTTAGATATTGGGCTCATGCCAAAAGTTTTGTGTTACATAGTTAAATATAGGAAACACCCAACTACCATGGTTGTCATTTGGTATTTATTTAACTTCTTAAAACTAGCTATCACCATGGTGTCTAAGAATAAGCTCTGCTGAGCTTTATACTTTTTATTAGCCAAACAAATGAGTCACTGTAGAGACTGTCAACTGAATCACCTGGGTGCAAGAGCTCATTATCGTTATGAAAATAAGGGATCTATTTAGAAAGGCAAATCCAGAATTTGAGGCCTCAAATTTCAGCAAGGTAACAATTTTTGAACCCATGTGGCAGTCATCAATGTTCTGAAAGCTTAATTATAAAATGGAGAGCTAAAAACACGAGTAGGAAAAGTAAGTGGATAATCAGTGCCTCTCTGATTATTTTATCTCCAAGCTTTCTTGTGACCTCAAGCTCTCCATTGTAGTCTTTAGAGCTGATATGTCTGATGCTTGAGAATTCAGATGCTTCAGCTGCCTGTATAATGTTTTTATAGTCTTCTCTCCTGACATGTAGGTGCTCCAAACCATCCTACTAGTGACTCAGACTGTTAATTTTCATGGTATTCTGTTGAGTTAACAATGAAAATTGCTTTTGTAATTATACAAATTTAAAAATAATCATACAGGCAATTAAAGTATAAAGAGAAAGATAAAATCACCTAACATTGAACTATCTTTAGATAACTACCATAAACATCTTGGTGATGATTTATTCATGCATGTCCTTACAAGTTTATATAGCTATTCTTTGTATAACACTTTCTGTTTTTGTCTTTGACATATTTTAATTTTTAATTTTTTTGGCATTATTATCCCCCTTTTTTTCTCTCTCATCTAATCTATTAATATCTCCAAATCCTTGGGTAAACAGTCTTAACAGCAAGATGCATACACTTTCATAGTATTTTTCATCTATGAATACATAGTGTACACAACTTTTTATTTTCTTTTATTTATTAAAAACCAGAATATATCAAGGACTCTCACAACAGTGTGATAACGACACACGATTTAAAGAATAAACAAAAAATGAGGACAGACACTGACCAAGGATGATAATCATGTAAATTAGCACAAAACAAAGATATTCAATATCACTAGTCTTTAGGAAAATGTAAAAAAAAATGACAATTATAGGACTTTTAGAATGACTAGAATTAAAAGACTGACACAGCAAGAGTTGCAATGATATGAGGAGCTGCAACTTTGACACATTGTTGATAGGAGTGCAAATTGGTGTGGTCAGTCTGAGTCATGTTGACAATGTCCTCTAAGGATAAACATATACCTACCATTTGATCAAATCTTCCCTCTTGTAGGTAAGTGCCCAAGGAAATGAAAGTCTATTCTAACACAGACACATGAACATACATAAGTCACTCTTTCTGTAATAGCTGAAAACTGAAAACAACTGAATAGTTCACCAATCAGTGAAAGGATAAACAAATTGGGCTGTATTCGGACAAGGGAATACTATTCAACAATTGAAAAAAAAATGAGCTCTGGTACAATCTGAATGGATAAATTGCAAAACAATTATGGTGAATAAGGAAGAATGACAAAAATAATTGATTTTTGTCATGTGTGGATTCCTTTTATATAACATTCTGGAACATTGGAGCTAATCTATAGGAAGTAGAAAGCAGATCAGTGGTTGCCTGAGAACAGAAAGGGGTAAAGAAGGGAAAGATGGAAGAATTATGAAGGAGCATGAGAAAAGCTACAGGAGTTGTACATTGTTTAATCTGCTATTGGTTTCCTAAGGACATGTAGATCTCAAAGGGCATCAGAGTGTACACCTTAACTGTGTATGAAGTTTAAAAAATACATTTCATAAGTAAATTAACAAGCCAAAGTCAGTTGACATAAATACAACTCACTCTATTGTCATGAGATATTCAATTACACGCATGTTTCATATTGTATTTAAATACTTCTCCCTATTGATGTGTATTCCCATTTCTAGGTTTTGGCCACTACAAATACACATGTACATACATTTATACTCATTTATATTTATAGATATTAAACATTGTTCTATTGCAGGCAATATTAATTATATATCATATAGTTGTATACACTCATATACACACAAAAATAGTTATAAAAATAGTTATATATCATAAAGTTGTATACACTCATATACATACAAATAATAGTTATAAATGTTACATGTGTATTCAATATATAAAGCACTATTTATAGAATAGTTTTTAAAAATTTTTTGGGAAACAGATTGAAAATAAAAATGCATTACATAGGCTATCTTTTTAAAATGTCACTGATATTCTAAATTGAGTTTCTGAAAAACTCACTATCCAGGCCTTTCCAGTAAATGCAGAATTATCTTTTTATCTATACTTTCAAAAATTCTTATTTCATAAATATTTTACCTGAGAGAAATATATAAAGCAATGTTCCATCATAATTCAATCTATATTCAATTAAAATGCATATGTAGGGAAAAAACTTTATATAACTATTGAACATTTGTATGCATTACTGTATTATTTCTATATTTTTATTTTGTGTTCATAATTATGCTTAGTTGAATTAATTTTATTTTAACACTTTACAAACATTTCCCCAAATATTATTTTATTATTGATTTTACTATGACATACTTTTCCACAATATTTTACAAGCTATGTAGAAAATCATGTGTATATTTTTTAAAATAATAGCTTTTAGGTTTCTTTGAAATACTTTCACAGAAAACTAGGATGAAAATATTATTACTGAAATTTTTATAAGCTTATTAAGTACAATTGATATATATTAAATTGCATACAATGAATCTAATTTCAGGAGTTTTTACACTTCTATAGCTTTAATATTTTATCTTTGCATTAGAATTGCTTAGTTCAACATCCAGAAATGAAAATAAATTGTTTCTTTTCTTAATAACCAATTAAGCATTAAATACCTTAAAATCCTTAGGAATAATTTTAATAGGAAGGATTTATCTGACAAATAAAAAGTAGGCAACATTCTCTACAATCTTTTTTGAGGACAAAATAAATGAGAAGAAACCACATGAAAAGGCATTGCATCTTCTCATAAAGGAAGATTAAATAGGTTTTACTTCAAAAGTAGCATATAAATTAAATATAGACTCCCACTTTCACCTAAACTATTATATACAAAACTGAATAAAATGATCTTACCCTATACAAGGACACAATTGAGTGTTAATTACTCAACCACAAAGAATGACTTTATGACATTTGCCAGCAAAGGAATGGATCTGGAAACTATCATGTTAAGTGAAGTAAGCCAGTACCAAAAAAACAAAGGTTGAATTTTTTGTCTGATAGGTGGAGCCTAACCCATAATCAGGAGGGTGGATGAGGGGAAGAATAGAAGTGCAGTAAATTAGACAATATGGAATGGAAGGAAGGAATGGGGATAAGAAAAGGCAAGACAGTGGAATGAATCTGACATAATTTTTACATGTATGTATATATAATTAACACAGTGAATTCTACCACCACGTACATCCATAAGAACGGGACTCTAACCAGAATAAGATATATTCCATGCTTGTGTAATTGTATCAAAATGAATTTTTTTCTTTCATATATAACAAAAGAACCAATTAAAAAAAGGAAGACCAAAAGCCCTGTAGTGTATAAATAAATCAAAATGATGAGTAATGAAAACTCTTTATTTTCCAACTATAAAAAGATATAAATACAGATTTTTCAAACAGTATGACATAGACATTCTGTAGACATACAAAGTAGAATGAACTACAATGCTTAGAAATAAGCAAATAAGCTTGAAAAGTACTTGAAAATGTATTAATTAGCAAACTTTTATTTGAACTTTAAAATATTGCAGCATTCAGTTGGATATACATCAGGCAGAAAATTAAATTGGATTCTCTATCTTACATCATATATAAAACAAATGTATCAGACATATACATAATTTTTCCTTTTCCTTCATTATACATATGCCTTGTGTATGTATGTATCTGTGTCACATCTATCTCCTAGCTTTTATGTCTAGATTCAAGTCTAGAATCTAGACTATTTTATTTTATGTATAGAGAGATCTAGATTCAAGTTCCAAATCTTTTATTTTACTTGTGTATATAAAATAGGGTTTTTAAATCCTTAAACTAGTTTCCCCAATGGTAAAGAGAGTGGCAGTGCTTATATCACAGAGTATTTGGGAAGATTCTATCCAAATCCTAACAGATTTTGACACAGGATTTGCAATCACAAAAATCATTCACTGTACTCATTCCCTAGGACAAACTGAATCCATTTACAAATTATCCATCAGATCTGCCTCTTTGTGAGTATTTTATTACGACCCTGCTTTCCAGACATTCTCCTTCTAATGCTAGATATTTTCCAACCTCTTTTCCCTTGGTATCACATTGACTATTACCCCAAGACAACCTCCTGATATAGATGCATACTGATCTTCCCCGAGTTTCTGGATAAATCTTCACTTATCTCTTATCTCATTTCTGTGTTCTAAGTGTTTCAGTAACATAGGTAACAGAATGGCTAGTGAGATTTCCAACATTTCAAAAAGAATAAAATAAACCAGATTATTTTCTCTTTGACCTGAAATTATGCTGACTCAAGAAAATGGGATGTACACTGAGACCTCTGATATGAAATTCCAATGAACACAGGTCAGGATTGTACCTACTTTATGGCTCATGTATTTGCCAAAAGCATTATTCACCTCACTTTTGGTTCCAAAAGGCATTCAGACATATAATAAAAGGAGTTTCAACAAGTTTGAACTCTTCAGGTTAGGCAATGTTGGAGC
Source organism: Callospermophilus lateralis (assembly GCF_048772815.1). NCBI lineage: Eukaryota > Metazoa > Chordata > Mammalia > Rodentia > Sciuridae > Callospermophilus > Callospermophilus lateralis. Next base: position 101,207,230 of record NC_135305.1, read on the forward strand.
ATGTCATTTCTCAACAGCTCAGTTAATATTTTCTTGCTAAGAAAAAAAACTTTCCACTGATCCAAAATACCAACATAGAATCAGCTTTCTCATTATCATAATCAAAGTAAACTGGCACAAGTTTAAACGAGGTACAAAGCACCAACCAAATTTTCACCTTTGTATAGTAAATTTAAATTGCTGAGAATAGGAAAATTATTCTCACACCATACTATTTCTTAAGAGTGTTAAAAGCTCATAAAACGTGGGGAGAATTTCAGTTGAAATTGTTATTGCTGGTTATGAGCCTCTGACCAGTTATCATTTCAAAGATCAAGCCATGGGTTGGGCCTGGTAACTGTTTTTTAGGAATGCTTTGTAAAACTATATGAGGGTTTCTGAAATCATTTAAGGCTCTTTGATACAGAAAAAAGGGATTATGGGCAGTTGGAAGCTGTATTTCTTACCCTGATTACACATAGCAAGCTGAAAATGTTTATAGAAACAAGATCAACACAGTGGTTTTCTTCAAAATACCTGCTTCAAAAGCATTATCCCTTACGATTTTTGTGGGCCAACGAACTGGGTTTATACTCCACTTTGTAGAGTGAACAAGACTATTAATTTCCACATCCTTGTGGAAGCTTCATGGGTGTTGTGTGATGTGGTCTTTTGCTTTCTCTATGAGCTCTTGGAGCACATGGATATAACTTCCCTCAGGCTGAGCCCTGTGTGTCCAGGGTAGAGCAGAAACTCAGCTAATCCACAGAGGGTCTAGAAAAAAAATAAATCTCTATTCTGTAACCCACTCTGAATTGGTACATGGCAATAAGTATCTCACCCTGACTGATATTTCTACTTAAAACAGGCCAGGCACTCAAATGTTTTTATAATCAATTTCTTAATATGTTACGTTAAATTTCATAAATTTAGTTGTTTTAAAAATGATGAATTGGAAAATGATGGCTAGGCTAATTAGCTCAACTGGACTGTTTCATAATATATAAATATGTCAAAACATCATGGCTATAAATATATCTAATTTTGTTCATCAATTATCTTTAATAAATTTAGAGAAAATTGTTGGTTTTAGGCCAAAGATTTTTAAATAAAAACATACATTTTTATTTTTATTTGTTTGAAATCATAACATCAAGAATTTTGCATTGGTTTCTTTCAATTAACATTCTAATATGACTAATGCTCATAAACCTTTTAATACTTTTTAATTACTTCATATCTTATTTACTGATTTACTGATCTACCCAGACATTATCAATAAGATTGTGGATGTCTCATTTTTCATGGCAAGTTTTTCTGTAATGTGCTTCTCTGGAAATGCCACGTTGCTTCTATTAGATTCTGTATTAGGACATATTTTGAGAAACAAAATGGGTAAAATATGTAAGTATCTATAAGACACTTAACATATACGTGAGTTAAATTTCTGAGAGCATTACTAATTAAACCTTATTTTTTCCGGCCAAACCCAGATCACCTCATTTCACCCACAACTGGCAATAAATCAGAAAGCAGCGGCAGAAGATGAGATAGTCCACCCTCTCCTTTCCCTGTTTCTTTATGGTGAGCAGAGCCCAAGGACCAGCTGAATCCCAACTCCTCAGCCCACAGTGTTGACAAGGTGAATAAAGTGTTAGGGATAGGCCTAATTGACACTGACCTCTCCACCCCATTCCCATTCTCCTGAGGTCAGCAGAGGCCAGCAGCAGTGGATCTTCTACCTTCCCCAAAGCAAATGATGTGGTAAAAGTCAATGCCACAGTTTGGCTAGGAAAGTATCAACAAAATATGATGGAGATCGACATCCATCTGTGGAGAATCAGGGTTCCACCTTGATGAGGTGGTGTTTTTTGGGACCCCAAAAATCTGAGTGTCTGAGCACACACACTCACTTGCCCTCACTAAATGCCTCAATTGGGAGTTGCCTAGTAAAAAAAGAAGGATTAAATAAGAGTTTGTGTTTCAAAATTAAAAGAAAAATAAGTAGCCAAATTTTGGAATATAATTGAAAGCTACTTGTTATATGAAGAAATAGAAAAATTACATTATAAATGAAAAAAGAGACCAACACAAATATGAACTATATACTGAATATATTTGAAAAAGATCTCAAAGCAATCAAATCAAAACATATTTTAACAGGCAATTATAAATTCTTTTGAAACAAATAAAAATAGAAAATCTTAACAAAGGAATAGATCATAACAAAAGAACCAAATGCAATTTTTGTATTGAAAAATAATACCATGAGACAGGGGAGGCCTCCCTGAATGAGTTAAAGAGTAGATTGGAGATGAAGGAGCATAAAATCAATAAAATTGAGGACAGATCAATTAAATTTCTAATCTGAACTACACAGAAAAACAGAAAAAAATAAAATAAAATTTCAGCTGGGAGTGGTGGAGCATACCTGTAATCCCAGTGGCATGGGAGGTGGAGGCAGGAGGATTGCAAGTTCAAAGCGAGCCTCAGCAATGGCAAGGCGTTAAGCAACTCAGTGAGACCCTGTCTCTAAATAAAATACAAAATAGGACTAGGGATGTGGCTCATTGGTTGAGTGCCCCTGAGTTCAATCCATGGTACCCCTAAATAAATAAATAAATAAAATTCCAGGACCCATTGGAATTTATTTTTATTATTATTTAGCTTTCTCATCAGAGTTTAGAAGGAAAGAAGAGAGAGAGTAGAGCTGAAAGAGTATTTGAAGAAATAATGGCTGAAATCTTCCTAAATTTGGTCAAAGAGTTAAACCTACATGTTCAAAGTGAAGAAACCTCCATCAGGATAAGCCCAAGTAAATCATGCTAAGATACATCATAATTAAAAGTGCCAAAAATAAAGACAAAGAAAAAAATTCTTGAATGTGTCCAGAGACTAAGGCTGTATTACTGACAAAGGACACCAATTTGAATGATAGTGGATTTTATCTCATTTGAAAGGTTGCAAGTTAGCAGCAAATGGTTCAAAATTTTTCAAGCATAAAAAGAAATGAATTGTCAACCATGAATTCTAATTCCTCCAAAATGCTCTGTAGGAATGAAGAAGAAATAAAAAACATATGGGGGAAAATAAAAATCATTTTTTGTTATGAACTACCCCTAAAGAATAGATAAGGAAAGTTCTCTAAACAGAAAAAAAAAATGACTGACTACAAAAGAAGACTTGGAATTTCAGGTAAAGGAGATGAGAATATGTAAAATAGGGATAAATATAATAGATTAGCCTACTTCCATGACTTTCTTAAATCTCATTTGACAGTTGAAGTAAAAAATATAATACCACTTGATGTGATACCCAATGCATGGAAAGCAAATTCTTAAGACAATAGTGTTTAGGAAAAGGGAGAATACAGGGACCTAAATGCAAGCAAATTTTCTTCAGTGGAGTGAGGGGGGCTGAGGTTGTGCTCAGTGGTAGAGCACTCGCCTAGCACATGCAAGGCCCTGTGTTTAATCCTCAGCACCACATAAAAATAAGTAAATAAAATATTGTGTCCTACTACAACTAAAAAATAAATACTTAAAAAATATATAGAATCATACTGATTCAAGAAGAATTAATTAAATCTCAGTAACCCTATGTCTATTAATCTATTAATGAAATTTAATAACTGGTTAAACACTTTTCCAAGAATCAGAATCCAGGTCTACCTGGCCTTGCTATTAAATTCTAACATGTTTAAGAAGAAAGAACACATTTACACACAAACGCTTTTGGGAAGTACAGGCGTGGACATTTCACCACTCATTCTGTATGTCTAGTATGAATAGGCTAACAAAAGAGATAATAAAGAATCATTTAAACAGTAGAGAACTATATTCCTGTATAGTTGAAAACATGAACTTTTAAAAATTAACCAATAGAATCCAGGGATACATATTAAGTATAACATGGCATAATCAAAATGGATCAGTTCAGAAATGCAAGTGTGATTGTTTGAAATATTTTTAATATGATGTATGGATTTTCCTGTTGGAAGTTGCTACAAGAAGAGCATGCTGACCACACATGTACTCGTCACCCGGTTTCTCCACTGGGTACATCTCATACAAGTGGTTAAAACAGGAAGATGACATTGGTGCAATGTGCATGCAGCTTTTATCGTCATCTTTGACAGAAATTCTGGTGTAAAACTTAGAAATGAGTAGTAGGGTGAAAACAACTATCTCTCTAAATTCTGTTATGAAATAGCATGCATAAGAATGTTGAAATGAGGATTAGAAAGTGTCATATGCCCAGAGATTCAAGAAACTACAAGATATTTCATGTTATATTGGTTCAGGTTGTCATACTTCAATTTACATTTTAAAGGAGAGAGGGTAATCTATAGTTTCTCTTTCTACCTCTCTGCTTACACAATAGCAAACACAACTGCCTATTAAATGGGGATGTGTTTATTCCAGGCTTATCAGTAAATCCCTGGTGTAGAAACATGTCTTTTTTTGTTGTTGTTGTACATTATTTACCTGAATGGCAGCATATTCTTATTTATTCAAACAAATAGAGATTAATTTTTAATGTAACATCGGACTCAACAAAATCTTGGGTTATGCTAGAGATAAACACTTATTTATGGGATTTTTATTAAGTTCTCATGGGAAGCCTGAAAGTCAAAAGCAAGATCATAAAAATGAGCTCATCACTCCTAAGTAGATAACTTGCTGGGATAAGATGATAAACGTCCTGGTCTTCACTTTAAACTCAAACTGAACTGTGCCTGAACCCTGGGAGGTTTGATTCCTTCCCTGGAGGGCTTTCATGTGTCCATCCTCTTACTTCCTGGTGGGAGCCAAGGCATCAACGTGCCAGCAGATCTCTATTCCAAAATTGTGTCTATTGAGCCAGATAGATAGTGTACGTGCTGGGAGTCCTCAGAGACAGCTGGTTTCTGTTACAGTTTTATGAGGTTTCACCTGACACACCATTGGATGAGTTTAAGTAATTGCACATCCCAAAAATCTTTGAGTGTTTGTAGATTAAGTGCAAAATCTTGGTGATTCCAGTTTGCTGTTGTTTAACAAGTTCCTGAAGACAATTGATATTCCTAAGCATGACACAGGAGCTTTTTCAAGGAGATAGATGAAATAGATGCAGATTCAACTTGTCCTCCTGGCCATCTCTCAGGCAGAGTCTCCACCTCCTTAAACTTCCCAAGTTACATAGTGAGCACTCACTACCCTGTCCCAGAATGTCCTCTCTTAAAATATTCCCCAAAATGCAAAGGCTGGGTAGCATTCAGAAAGACTCTATTTCAGTTTCTAGAGTTCAATGTAAGCTACACATGGTCCTATGCACCTTTCCTATCTTCAGTCCACCGATCCTTTTCAGCTAATTATTATTTAGGACTCATTCTAGGTCACACCCTGTTCCACGCCAGGATTTTAACTCATCTAATCTATACAAAGCCCTGCAGGGTAAACATTTCTTATGGCACTCATTTTACCATAGAGGAAACTGAGATACAGGAAGAAAAACCCAACAATATGAAAAAGTATTAAATCCAAAATTCCAACCTGGGACTCTTTTGTCCTGAAATCCATATGTCCCACCACATCATCTACTATCTATTTTCAAATTGCATCATGGGACACAATATCCCTTCATAAGATACTGCACTAAAAGTGGGATGCAGGGGAATGGTCTTTTGAGGAATTGCAGAGTTCCTGAAGAATAGCTCTGTTAGTCATTTTTGCATCACTGTTACCAAAATACCTGATAAGATCAACTTATAGGAAGGATGGTAGTGCCTTGTGGGCAACATTTAACCACAAGGGGAAAAATATAATATAAACGTAATTATGTAAGTAAATTCCTCATCAAAGTCCCTAAATGTTAGTATTTTGTCAGAAATAGGCTGCTCCTAACCTTATGTGCTGTGGAGGAGATGTGGGAAAAGATTGGCATTGGATCATTCTCAAGGATAGTATCATTGTAGAAGACATTTCTGATAAATGTGGAAAGGTTATCCCAAGTTTCAGAGTAGGGTTTGTTTGTTTGTTTCTTGTTTTTGTTGTGGTTTTGGTTGGTTATAATTTAAAGTCCACATTGCCCCATCACCTGGATAACCAGATTCCAAGTTAGTTTGCCACTTTCAATTCCCATATCATTCTTAGAGTCTTTCTTTTAAAAGAGCTATGTATTTACTTAACTCTCCTTTCACCCAGAATGTTTTATTTATTTTTTTATTTCCTTTTATACCACCCTATTCATCAAAAAGTACATGAATTTTAAATGTATTTCATTATCCCTTTGCCTATTCGTAAGTTTTCCTTCTTCTGATCCTTCATTGCCCTTTGTTTTTCTCTCAACTCGATTATTTTGACTTAGATAAATGAGCTATAAACTGTGGAGAATACCTTGAAAAGAGTGGAAATAAATTTAGCTTCTTCTCCTAATCTCAAGTAACCTTTGTCATAGTGGATTATATGGATAGGGGCTCAAATGTGGCAAGTTGAAAATATCTGGAGCATGGAGGAGAAAGAATACAAGGAGGCTTTGTGGCTCTTTTGGAAGCCACAGAAGGTTCAGGATTGAATGTGGTTATCTGGGGGAGGGAGATGGTGTAGTTAGTTTCCTGGAGTTCCTGTCAGTCAAAGCCCACCTTTCACAGGTGTCTAATGATTCAGGAATGTGGAGCATGATCATGGGGGCAATTAGATACTTCTTTCTATTTCCAAAGCATTTGCTTATCAGTGTTTAATCATTTGTCTCAGCTTTCCTTGGCCTCATCAAGACAGGGCACATTTATCCTGGTGCACTTAGGCAAAGGACAAAAGAATTGACAGTATTGTCTGCATGACCTCATGTATTTTGTGTGTGAGTATCACTTCTTTTTCTTATCATATGTTTTTTTTTTCCCCCAGATGAGTTAAAAGATCACTGACTGTATAACTCATCGGATGTAGCTGTACTTTCTTTGTCCTCTTGAAACACATTTTAAGGTACTTGATTAATAGAATTTAAGTAGTACCCATTGAAAATGACTAGGCATTGTGCAAAACTAAGTACACTCTTAGCTAGGTCTCTCTTCCCAGTTTGTGTGTAAAGTCTAGTGCATACCCAGTTAAGATCAGTTATATGTTTGGACAGGCAACATGAGAAAGAGGTGAAAAATATAATATAAATGTAAATATGTAAGCAAATTCCTCAGCATATAAAAGTTAAAAAAACAAGTATATAAAGTCTACATATATAAACATACTCTTTGAAAGAACTTTGGAGATTTAATTGCTGGGCATAATTTACAGCCCATGTGCATTAACTATTTAGCTTGTAGATGAAGGGAAAAAAATCTCAGGAAAAATCATAGAATTACCCATGCTTATATAGGCAGTTGGAAATAAATTTAGACTTTGAACCTGAATGTTCAGATTCTCTGTCTTTTGATTGGGAACTGTATCTTGTTTTCTCAATTCTTCGTTCTCTATTACATTAACAACTCAATTTCTCCCCAAAGAATATGAGTTTGACATTATAAAAATGCTCCCCTCCTGGACAGGGTGGTGCACACCTGTAATCCCATTGTCTCTGGAGGCTGAGACAAGAGGATTGAGAGTTCAAAGCCAGCTTCAGCAAAAATCAGGCACCAAGCAACTCAGTGAGACTCTTGTCTCTAAACACAGTACAAAATAGGGCTGGGGATGTGGCTCAGTGGTCGAGTGGCCCTGAGTTCAATCCCTGTCATCCACCCCCCAAAAAAGAAAGAAAAAATGCTCCCTTCCTTTTATAGGAGGAAGGTTTGTATGTTTTGGTAGGCATTCTGCTTTACAATTATCATTTATTCCAAGTTTACAGCCAGCAGTTCTTAACTTTATGGAGCTCACAGAACCCTCTGACTATCAAACAGGATATTTACACCCTCTTCTTAGAGAAATAAGCCTGAACATACATACTCAGGTTTTCCTATAATTCCTGGGTGGGGAGTATAGAGATGCATGAGTCTCAAGCTGAGAAATTTAAGATGTCATCACTTTGTCAACATTCTTCCAAAGTATTACTATCTGAATGGAGTCTAAGAACTAGAATGTAATAAAAACAGTGATGTCTCAAAACCAAGAAGCTGAAAAAATGAATGATAACAATTATTTAAATGCTTAATTGTGTCTAAAAAAATGCCCAAATGGTGCAAATAGGTATAAGAAAGGTCCATCAAATCCTTATTGGTAGTTGAGTTCAGCCTTACAGGGTGCTTCTTAGCTACCTTGTTCTGGTGCTAAAGAGTGGTGTGATACTATACTTTCCAAATGGGAGCCCCACCTGGCCTGACAAGGAAAATCTCCTTGATTAGAACAGAATGTTTTTTGGATGTTGAGGTCCTCTGTTCCTGCCAGTGAACATCTGTGCACTTATGATTTGAGGACTCTATTTGACATTTACTTCTTGTCACATACAAATGCAAGTGTACTTTTGCCTTTGATGTTTCTTTGCTTAGATGCTAAATTTAAGGTATAGAGACAATCATCATTACTTATGATTTTTGATTATTTGTCTGATCATGAAGTGTGGAACTTCTTGAATGTGTGGTGTTTCAGTATTTCCAACTCCTGGTTCATGCTGTTTCCCCAGGATTAATGTAAACAATCTCACTCCACCAAAGGACCATGGAAACATCCTACTCTAGCTGAACAACCCATGGTACAGGGGTACCCTATGTCCTGGGACTCAGCTTCCCTCTTTCAATATACTTGGATGTCTCTCTTCCAATTATAGAAGCCATGAGCAAAGCTTTACTGGCTTTGAAATTAGGCCTGGCTGTGAAATCTGACCCACTTCCTACCAGCTAACTGTTAAAATGAGAATGTTTCTTAAATTATCAAACCCATTGCATCATTTCAAATTCTTACAGTGTATAAGTGGTAGGGATACTGTGAAGACTAGATGAAATAATAAGCCTTAATAAACTGTGACCTTACTATCATTAAAACACCAATGTCAGTCTACCACAACCACTATTATTTCTACCATCTGCTATTGCTAAGGAGAAGCACTTCTACTTATTTTTATCTGGAATACCCCATCTGCTTTATGGCCTAGACTACAATATGTCTTTTTCATAAATACAATGTGAATTCTTCCAACAGAATTATTTGCATTCATGCTACAGAAACAAGCTTCTTGCATTACAACTCAATATATATTTGTCCCCTACATTGGGTTATGAGAAATATGGGTATAGGAATACAATGACATTGATTTCTTCCCCACAACCAGATCAATCATTGTTCATAATCTTCACTCCACTGAAGCAGCTAATCAGTTTATTTTTTTAAAAAAAATCAACTCCTCATTCATCTTTGCTGATGGTCCTATTATGGAACAAATTAGTAAGTCAGTGTCCGAATGAGTGACAAGGAACTGAAAAACACAAATGTAAGCTGGATGGCTAGGAGGTACTTCCTCAAAAAGATTTCTGCAGACCATTTTGGTCTAGGGGCACCTACAGGGCATAAACCACCTTGCCTCTAGGGATCTTTAGAGAATCAAGACAAAAGGTAGAGAAATACAACATGGCACTTATGATGGATAAATGATTCCCCTTAGTTGACCTCCGATTAGACAATCCCCTACAAATAGGAGAAAGTTTACTCTGATTTCATAAATGATGGAGGCTCATGGCCCTGCCTCAGTGATCACAGCTTTGTTTTGGGGTGTAGCTGTGGGTGACAGTGCACAGTGCAATCAGGGTATGCACATTTTTCAGGCCCAGGAGATTGACTCTGTGGGTTAATATGAGAGGAAATAAGTAAGATCTTTATTTGTGGGTCAGCAACTCCCTTCGAACAGACTCACTACCAAAGCCCAATTGGAAGGCTGAGTCAGCTAGTCAAAAGGTGCTAGTTAACAGGGATTCATTGCATTCCTGCTTCATGTGAGGTCAGGAATGTTCATTGGGGTGTTCTGTCCAATCCACCAATTTCTCTCATCATGCTTCTCCAGACTACTGCAAATGATGGCTAGTTATAGTCACTCTAGTAGGGATAGATTTGACTGGATATTGCTCAGATGTTACTGAACTTACTTCTAAAGAAAAGACGGTTGAAATTGACACATATAGGATTTTGCTTCAAGAAAGAAGATGCTAGACCCCGAGGGAGGGTCGAGCTTCAGAGAAACAACTGGTGTCTTTGTGAGGGGAGGTGGGGAAGGCTGATGTACCTGGAAAAATTAATTACACAATGAGGTACAGGCATGAAGGTAAATGTGTTGCAGGCAGGTCAGAGGCTCAGGTGGTACAGAACTTAAAGCATAATCTTTGAGCAGGGAAGACCCATGTCTGACCCAAGTACCAGCAATGCATCCTAACTTCACTTTATAATGGGCATCTTGCTTCATTCTGGCAGATTTGGTGCATGGATGGAAGGCCACATTGATGTCCAGCAGACAGTGGGTGGTCCTGAGTTGTTGCTACCACTATATTAATATCCATGCTCTTCCAAGGTCATTGGTTATTTTAAATGGTTAATACAGACATGCAGAGCTCCTTATCTCATCTTCTGGTATGCACTGTGTGTTTGTTCTATCTCCACAGTAAAATGATGTGAAAGAACTGAAGATGATGTGAAGGACTGAGCTCAAGAAGGCTCAGTTGTTATTCTAAGATCCAGTTTTTAATAAAGCATGTGGATTTATTAACTATCATTGTGTATTCTAATGAGACCTTTCAAATTACTTGAACTGCAAGTAACAGTGAGGACAGTAAGCTTAATCTTTCTGGAAGGTGCCAATCTTCCTCCTTGACCAAATATTGTTGGTCCCAGCAATAGATCTGGCACCAACATTGTCAACTAAATGTATCACATCTTCCTCACAGCACTTCTGTACATGGATCTGAGAGGAAAGGCAAGACAGGCTTCCACTATGCTTGGTTGCTCTAAGAGAAAGCTGTTGAAATTACTTCAATGAAAAAGAGAGATGGGGAATGATGACATGGAGGCAGAGCTGTTTGTGGAAGTGGATTTGGGGACAGAGTGCAATCTAGGACTGCAATATATACAGTGTAACATGCAGCACCTGAGGGCTCTAGATGATAGCCAAAGATATTTAGAGGTTGCTTAGAATTTCAATTTGAGCTTTGGGGTCTGTTCTAGAGTGATGGGTGTGCAACCCAATCTACAGGCAAGATGGGGACCACCACACTGTCTGAAAATTGTTCAGAGCCTGGTAGAATGCTTACCCATTGGCAGTCCTGTCTGCAAGATAGAGCCCTTTCAGGTAGGCACCAAAGCAAAGAGATGCATGTGGAATAATGGGAAAAGGCAGAGCCTGGCCTGAGCAGCTAGGAGCCATGTGGGTGGCTGTAGCAGAGATTCCAACTGAGAACATGGTATTGGAATACCAGGACTCAAGTTAGTAAGTGCCTTCAGCATCTTTCTAATTGATATGGCCAATTCAGTTTAAAAGTGAGAGTGACCTTATGCCAAGCACCATGATGATTTAGAAGGTGAAGAACCCTACCTTTCCCTGTAGGATCATCAGGGACATTTTGGGAGAGAGCTGCATATTATTCTTTTGCTTCAACTATCAGTGTTTTTTGTCTGTTAATTTTTTACTTGAATCAATGGATTTGGCTGTAAATTTCTCTAAATAAAAATGAGTAGCAGGTTAGATGGAGAGTAGGGAGATGAATTCCAAAATCCTCCATTGCCACCTGTATCTTTGAACAGTCATTGAACCCAGTTTCTTATTTACTTTCACAAACATGATAATCCATGTATTGTCTCACTTATGGCTTGAGGCTGAATGAGATAACCTGTAGGAAGTGCCTAGACTCCACTAGATGCTCAATGAATGCTAGTGCACTTCACTTCTTTTTTTTAAATCCCCGGTGACTGACTCTACCTGCAGATCAGGTAGCTGCAGCTTTCAGCAAAGGAATGAGTAGCAACTGGGGCTCTACAGGGGTCCTGAGGTCAAAGATGTCTAAGCTCACTTCACTTTCTTACCTCTGAAGTCACCTTTTACATGGCATTCTTTTTGTTGGTCCCACTATTCATGTGCTGGGAAACTGCCCCAATATGCAATACATAATTGGTATCCTGATCCTGATGGGAAGACTGCTTTATACAGCAAAGGTTTGTTGCATGAGTCAGTGCAGGTGTGCTGAGGCCACACACTGGCCCTGGATACAGACCAAGGTGAGACCAGTCCATAGATATGTTTCACCACCAGCTTATCTCTCTAACTGTCAGGCAGCCCTGCTAGGATGACATTCATTCATAACTGCTTGTTTAGAGGTCTGTAAATTTGAAGTGGGAGTTTTGAATGAGAAGGCATTCCTGTGGAATTTCTTGTACATTCTTCTTCTAGTCAGACCCCAGAGACAAAAAAAAAAAAAAAAAGACTAAAAAAAGACTCCCAGCTGTCTGTGACATGGGTATCTCACTCAGCTGAGAACAGGAAGTGAAAATAATTCTGAGATAGCTGAACCACCACAGAGCCAAGAATCTCTCTTTTACTCTCTTTTCTGGTTCATGCTGGTTAAATTTATTAAGTCAATATTTGTTTTTTGAAAATTAATGAATTCATTCCTAGCTGTATTATGATCCAGCAGTTTAATTTTAAAAAACTTTAAAAATGAAGAAAACAAATAAAAAACCCTCAGGTCTGATAACCATTCACATATACACACATACACACACACACTTTGAAATGAAACTTTTGGATCATCGAAATTAAGATTAATCTATCTCCAAGAGAGAAATATGTTTAAATTATATACGATGGACTAGTGTGTATTAAATATGTATTGTACATATATATGTACATATATGTGGCTGTATATGACACACACAGACAGAGTTCACTGTGATAATTAAGGCAGCTCAGTTAGCCACCAATGTTCAGGCTGCATTTTGCCAGTGTTAAGCTCTGAGTGGTGTGAATAGTGTAGGAGGGATATGCACATTTCTTCAGCTCAAGAGATAGACTCTGTAGGTCTAGATCAAGTGATTGAGGTACAGCTTCCCTTGTAGAGTAGCAGCTGCCTTGGAACAGTCTCAACACAGGAACCCCAGCCTGGAGAGGATGAGAGAGGCAGTTCTCAAGTGTTTATGGCATTCCTACTCTGGGCTAGGTCTGGGATGCATATTAAGTCTCCTCTCCAAATCAGCAGAGTCTCTGATCACTCATCTTTAAACTACCAGAAACTATAGCCAGTTAGTGTCACTTCTACTAAGGACAAGCTAGAGTGGGTATTTCTCAGACATTACTGACCTTATTACCAAAAAAAAAAAAAAAAAAAAAGACTACTGGAAGTGAGAAACTGTAGAGTTAGTTATTTGTTTGCCTCACTATGATGCAGGATGTTTCCAAGTACTGTACTCAAGACGCTGTGGATTACATATTTTTCCACACTCACTGGTGGAAATTAGAACATTCCATCTGGTGAGCTCCAAGAATGTTTTCTTCTAATACTTCAAGATGGTCTTTTCTCCAGTCTTGTTCAGATTCCTCCTGTTTTTGTTTGGTCAGTTCTTAGGTGAGGGCTTGAGGGAAGTCCTTGAGTTCTCTCTTCTTTGTACTCTGCTCTGTAAACCCCAGCTCTCTGAGCCTTCTGACTTCTGGGTTTCATTCCATATGGCAGATGTGCAGAACAACAGAAAGGCTGAATTTGGGGTATGGAAATTTGTATGAGAAAACTGGACTCTGCCTTTATGGGAATGAGTTATTAAAGAACCAAGAGGGTCATGAAGAAACCAGTTTAGGGGAACAGGACTGTGGTTTCACTAGTGACAGTACATGTTTCTGCTATGGAAGTAGCCTTTGGGGGTGGAAAAAAGTGGTACTTGAAGCATTGCAGGAGATCTAATTTTTCCTTGCAGCTCCCTCAAATCTTAGAATGGAGCCAGCATTTCTTACAAAACAAATCACTGACAAATGGCATCCCTGTGATGGACTTTACCCAAAGATCTGTAGCCATGTTTTGATGGGATTACTGAGTGACAAGGCATTGTGAATTCTCATGCCCAAGGGGAAAAAATTGCCATGAGGATCTCATAGGATTATATGGCTCACTAATTATTTACTGGATACTTACTATGATAAAGCAATGTAAGTCTTAAAAAGCAGTTTTAATAAATTAAGGGCAAGAGAAACATGGGATTTGAGGGTTGATAGTTCTGTGGACAGAGGCTTTTACAAAGCTGAGTTTAGAAAAAGGAACACTATGTTCCCTTTCTCATTCAAGGATGCCAGAATTGAGTGTTGTCGAGGAAGAGAGGAAGTTCAATTGGAAGTCTGAGAAATGTGTCCTTCCATGGGGCCTGGTTGAGATATTTTTACCACAGCAATGAGAAATCACATGAGCCAGAACTTCAGGTCCAAGGATCAGGAGTGCAAGAGCATTTCTGGAGGCACACCTTGGGCAGGGGACAGTCCCTAAGGAAGCTTTCAGAGTTTCTCTCTATTTGGAAATAGGTTGTGTTTAAGAAACCAAGGGTGAAGTTATTGAGCAAGACTTCTGTGAGCCCTTAATAATTCAGGACACACAAGCATGTCTGTTACCCGTAGGCTAGCAGTGATGAACAGGACACTGAGTGACATGGAAAGTTGCATAGAACTTTATGGTTATTCATAAAAGCACATCCCGTTTTATTATTCCATTGAATTTCCCAGTGAGCCCCTTCCCTAGGGCTAATCCTTCCAACATTTTCCAATGGAGAAATAAATCTAAGCTTACACTGCTTTCATTTGCTTCAGTCAGCAGGGCCAGCTACATGGTGGGTGGGGACCCATACGAATGTTCATCGGTGACCAAGAATAGCTAGATAGTGACCACAGAGCATGGGACCAAACGTGAGCCTTTCCAAGATGGTTGTGGGTGATGGTAGTCTCATCCCTGCGAAGTTGGCCCTTCAGACTTAAGCCTCAATCTTTTGACTGGAAACCTCTGATTCTTCTCAATCCTGGTCAAATCAGGCCCCAGCTATGATATTTACACTTAAAGGTTCTGTGTCAATAAAGGAAGGAAAAACAATTGAAGAATAGGCTTCCCCAGACAGCAAATCAGCAGCTAATGTGATATTTTATGCAATAGAATACTGAGGCATCCCCCATATTATGGGAGTTATTATGATTTGACTCAGTGGCTATGCCAGGGGATGTATTTACAATGTCCCGTATTCACATAAAGGTCATTGTTTTCTAAAGACGGTGTCGTCTCTCATGTAGGTGCCTTCCATTTCCTCTTCTTTCTTCCCTATAAAGTCTGCTTAAGCTTCTAACTGTATTTGTGGAATGAAAGATTTGCATTTTTTTACAAAGTACAGTTTCAAGATCAAGCATGTTCTTATCACACTACAAATAAATTATTCTTAGGGAGAGCTGAATTGACTCAATATCCTGCAACTTGCTGACTGAGGTTATAAGGCCAGCATTCCATCCAGATTTCAGGAAATTGGCCATCTTTAGTTCAAATAGAAAAATATAGCTCCAACTTAGCGACTCCTCAGCTTGATTGGGGGTCTTTTTCATCTCTGAGTATTTTGCAGATGGCGTTAATTTAGTCTTGGTTCCAAAACACAGTTTTCCCTAATGATTCAATTTAGTGGGCTCTTTCTTATCTTACTTTCAAACACTTTTTAAAATTAAAATAATATCCTTAAAAGAGACATATGCTCCCTCTTGTTTGATGATGGAATCAACTCCACAGCATTGCCCTGGCCATCTAGGCACAAATGAGTTGACCCCAACTTTAATATCATAAATATCCCTATACATTTGTTCTTCTGGACTACCCAGGCCACCGCTTGTTCATTGAAGATACTTGTCCTGTTTCAGGAATGGTGACTTTTATTAATATTCTTTCTGAGCCTAAAATAATATATACTTCATGCTACCAGCTAGAATGCTGCCTATGTTCTATTCATCCACTCATGCATGTAGGTACCTACACATTCATCTCTCCAGCTTTCCTCTCACTCCTTCATCCATCGACCTGAGCATTCATCAAATATGTCTGAATTCCCTTTCCACATTATTTCAATAGTTTAGATGCCTAAAAATTAAGAAATCTCTTAGGACACAATCTCAGGGGCTGCAAGGTAGACAACAGTGTGGCTGAGCAAAAGCAGAATCTAGAATGAAGACAGGAGTGATCACAGTGTACTGGTGGAGGGAAACTCACTTAGACTACAGGGATTGGCTCAGGATAGGGTCCCCAAATGCCCAAGACCTGTAGGATATAGCTATCCATCCAAGTCACAGAGGCTTTTGAGAAATGATATAAGAAGAAAATAAAATCTACATAAATAGGCAAACTGAAGGTTGTTTATCGTCACTGTGACCTGTAGTGAAAGGGTGTGAGTCTCAAAAACCTGCCCCTGGAGAGGTGAGTGAGAAAGAGAGCAGAGACAGACTTGCAAGTTCTCTGGAGGCAATTGGTCTTGATCATCACTGGTAGGTTTTACAAAGTGGAAAGACACACTCAGCTGTGAACTCTAGAGAGAATCCTCTGGGGAACAATGGAGAGTGAACTTCTCCAAAACCATTACCATAGTCCAAATAAGAAATTAACATTTGAGAATTAACACTGTCTTAGGAAATAGGAAAAATGGGTGTACATTTGAGATGATAAAAGCTGAAATCTAAAGAACCTGATAATTTTTAGGATACAAGGAAATGGAAGTGTCAAGGAAGAACTCTGAGTCTCTCACTTGATCCATGTGGTTAAATCTGGTTTCTTTTCCTAAGGTGAAGAATACAGACCAGTAGGAAAAAAATAATAAGCTTCATATTATACATGTTCATTATAAGGTATCTGCTGATTTCCAGTTGGAACTCTCAAATAGGTATTTAAAGATGTGGGTCCATAGGCCAAGGGAAGGAAAGCCAGTTAGCCTGGGATAATGAAGATATAAAGTGCATGTATGTCACTAGAAGCATACAGGTAGCCAATGAAATCATGGAAGTAAAATCACACTAATGGTCAATGCAAATTGACATACATATCCTCAGTGCCCAGCAGTGCCCTGTGAATCCCACACATTTTTAATCCTTAGTACACCATTTAGAAAAAAAAAAATTAAAATGAGGCAATCCTGGCACATGGAGGTTAAATTAACTGCCCAATATCCTACAGCTGGAAATGAGTAGTCCCAAAATGTAGAATCAGGAAGTCAAACCCCAGGACCTGTGCTTCCAACCCAGTGGGTGATGCTGTCCTCCAGTGGAGGTATAGGGAATGCTTACCACATGGAGGCATTCAGTAAATATTTATGGAATGAGTGAATGAAATGAATGGAGTCAATGCAAAGCAATGAGATCATCTCACAAACTCAGCTCTGATAGACCCAAAGTGAAGCACATCCTGAGATTCTCTGATCAGAGAATAGGGAAAAACAGAGAATGAGCTATCCCTTGGGAAGGCAGAGCATTGCCTGTAGCACAGTGACAGTCACAGAAAAAGCAAAAGTTGAATCATGGGCTCAGAACACTGAGCTAACAGAGCCAAAGCAGAAGTAGAAGGTGAAATAGAAAATGGGCTCTTGAAGTGAGGGCCAACACATGGATCCTTACAGATGTGGACTGGCCTTGAGAATCAGAATCTAATAGCAAAGTGACCCCATTTCTTCACTCTTTAAAACAAAGCAAGCCCTGTCTGTCTTTCAGTGTTGTCATAAAATCCAAACTTTCCAAAGTTTTTAAACATAAAACCTGTTACAGAGGAAGTGGTTCTGTCAATATATAGTCAATATTTTTGGCTATTATATCTTAAAGGTCCAGGAGAATAAACCAGGACTATTAAGTTGCAATGCTAAAGATCACTGCCATCCTAAGAATTAGGTAATAAGGTAGACCTAAATTGATTACGAATCAAAAGCACAGGTGTTAGCACCAAAGAAACATGAGCAAAAGGACAATGTGAGGGGGTAGGTTTGTGATCAGGGTTTGACAATACACAGGGGACTGGCAACTTGAGGTCAGGTGGCATCTTCATGTGTATTAGGTGATACTGAACCTTCACATGTCACCCATTCAGAGCCTTCATACTAATCACTTGTTAAACTATTAGAAGCTCATGTGCATAAGTAATTCAATTTTAATTCATTTTAATCATTTTAATCTTTGTTCTTTCACATTTGCCTTAGATGAAGTAAATCAAGATAAATTCATATTAACTTTTTGAAGCTAAAATTATTTTTGAAGTTAAATTATAATGATGTAGGCCACAGAGTTACTCTGTTGAGGTACCTCCACAGATTGTTTCTGGGAAAACACATACCAGTCTTTTTTATTGATGCAGACAGATAGAGATTCTATAGCTTCCAAAGGCACCTGGTGCCTCCCATATTTCTGCTAAAGGTAGAACTTTTGAAGCCTCCAAAATATATTATTTTTTTAAAAAGAAAAAAAAAGATTTTTTGTTGTTATAGTTGGACACAGTACCTTTATTTTATGTATTTATTTTTATGTGGTGCTGAGGATCAAACCCAGGGCCTCGCACGTGAGAGGTGAGCGCTCTACCACTGAGGCACAACCTCAGCCCTCCAAAATATATTCTTAAAGAAACGTTCTTTTGATTTATTGAAACTGAAATAATTCTATGATTCAACATCAAATTGTTTCTGAGTGAAAAAGACAAAGAATGGGAGCTGTATAGCTTTATACAGATGTGGGGAGAGTTATCCAAAATCACAGGACAGGACCAAAATTCACTTTTCATTTTCTAAGTTGAATACTCTTCTCCTTTTGAATTCTACCACTTCCTTACATTCATATTCTTTAGGGATGGTTATAAAGATGATCTCTTTTTGAAAAGATTCAAAATTAACTTAAAATGAAAGCTTTTTCTTCTCATTTTGGGTTTATCTGTGAATAACTAATACTCATCTTTGCATTTATTTGAATACAAATTATAAATGTCCTCATTTAATCAGTGTGAGAAGTCTATGTTATATAATTGCTCAATGTCCTGATAGAAACTGTTCTTGAAAGTGTGAATTCTAACAAGAAGGAAGTCAGAAGGTGGACAAAGCCTTCTAGCGAACTTCTATTGCAAAACTTCAAGATTGTTCATGAGAGCTGTGGTTGATGGATGGAGTGTGAACTGTCTGTGTGATGTTGCATGTTACCATAAAGGAAGAGGGCTAGAGAACCAACAAAGAGGCCAATGTCACTAACTTCACCAGCAAATTGTAATCAGTGGAACACAGAGTGTCTCCCAGGGTAAGCAGGGCTCATCTGGAATCATGACATGGAACAGCACACTGTTACAGGAAAGTATTTCAAATGTTCTGAGAATGCAGTGAGGATTAGGAGGCTTTGTTTAACAAAGAACATGATGAGTTTCAGGACTGGGAAGTCTACTGACACACAGGAAAGGGAAAATTACCGAATTTACCAACTAATACTAAGTCTCTGATAGCATCTCATTTTTCCCTGGATAGAATAAACATGTTTGCTCTATATTGAGGGGAGAATAGGGAGGTACAGGAATTAGAGGATTATACTAGGGGATACTCCCCTGGTGGGCTTAGTCTGCATGTACCACATCTCATTGACAGGAGGGCAACTGAGAGGTAGCGGGAGAAGAAGGAGAATTTTATGAGGCCCTTTAGGAAGTTCCCATAGTACTGCAGCCAGGAAGCCCTAACACAAGGACCTAACCTCCTGTCTTGAAACATATGCTTTGGGGCATTTTCAGACCCTTTTCTAAGGTAATTATCCCAGTTCCTTAGGAGGGGACCATAAGAAGTAGAACCAGTAAACCAAAGTGAACTTTTCCCAGGCTGGTCATTGCAAGATAAGCATGCAAGCTCACTGGGGAGCAATGTCAGAAAAGATAAGAGAAGCAGTGTCAACAAGAGACGTGCACAAACCCACATCACTCTTAAAATGGCTCAGATTATGGAGAGCACAACAAGTCAGCAGGGTAGCTGGTATTTATTCTGGAAGTCTGTTCTGGACTTTAGTGTTTAAGTCCCAGGTTCACATCAATCATCACATTCACCAGACTGAATTGAAATCATACATTGGGGTTGTTCGTCTCATTGGGGTATTGGGGTAGGAGTTCAATTTTATGGCTCTAAAACAAACAGACAAACTTGGTGCCTCAAAAGTACAGAGCTTGGATGTGAAAATTATTTTGTGATTAGTTTGGAATTATTATGTTTATTTTTGTGTCTGAATTCCTCTTATACATAGCCTCTCTATCCCCTCAAAATTAGCAGAGTTAGAACTCATTCTCTAGACATCCCAAGATCATGGCCTTTTCCCATATCATTGGTATCAACAGTTGTAGATTTGCTTCATAAGTGGATTCTTGAGCTTCTCAAAGCCTGGCACTACTATTTTTCCCCCTAACTTTGGTTCTTAACCAATTTAATTTTAACTAATGTTCTCCTTTGCATTTATTTAATTAATTATTGTAAAGGTGCTCTTTACTATTAGCAATAGATAATATTTTTTTCTTAGTAACTAGGGAGGATCAATTTGAGTTGGTATTGTCAGATATGGAGTTGTATTATTTATGAGGTTGAATTCTTGCTTATGAGGTGCCAAGTATCTTTCCTAAGATATTTATGTTCTTGGAATGAAGGACTATATCTCATTGAAATCTGTATTCTCAATTTTGAGCACAGTACTACTTAATAGTGCAGCAGATTAAGTTTAGGTGAATGCATGTATGAATGGGTGAATGAGCAAATGGAAGGAAAAGGAACAAAAGTAACAGAGATAACAAAGTAAGTCAGGTATCTCAGGATAGTAACAAAAGTAACGAGGTCTAGCCCAAGCAAGAAAAATGTAGAGTATACTATGACTGAAGTATAGGATGCCTATTGGTCACAAGTAGAAGAGAAAGATGGAAAACTGATCAGAGATGAGATAATTGTAGGAGTAGAATGTATACTCAAGGAATCTGGACCTATTTCAGTACACGAGGAGGGCTTTTACCTAATTTTAGATGATTATAATTAAATTCAATTGGTAAAAATACAAAACTTTGAACTAATGAAATATTTATTCTTAGAACATGTGCTTTATTGATGTAGGGATGTTTTGTGATCACCAGCAGGACTAAAGCATTAGAAATAACCCATTACATGATGTAACTGGGTCTATGTGACCCAAACAGTCTGACTCCAACACAATTATCGTAGTGGACACAAGTCAGTAACTGGACATCTGGTGCCACTGATTGCCATAGGAGGAAGTGTGAAAACATAAAAAGGCAAAATAGCAGAACGTCTGTCCAAGACCCACGCATTTACACCCTATAAAAGCCCTTATGATTCAAGGATGAAAGACAGAGCCTAAAGAGTCTGGAAAGTTCACACATTTGGGGAAGCCACATTAGAAGGAGGATTCTTCTGTGTCCTCAACTAAACACTAGAGGAAATAGTTTATATTTATGTGGTCAAATTTTGGAATAGAAAACCAATTACAGTACATTCAGTAGATAATATCAGGTATGGTTTTAATCTTGGAAGGTACCTTAGTGTTCTTTTCTTTCTCTTTGGATTTTTTTAACATGGGACATCATAAAATAAATAAGTGAAGCACACACGATTTTTGTAACTCATGGTTTCTTCTCTTTAATGTGTTTGCAATGTGACTTTCAGCTATTGAGTTTGCTCTTGTAGCTGAGAATAAATTAAATAAACAGGACAAAAAAAAAATCATCAATGGCAACAGTGCTGCCCTTACAGTATAACACTCCTCCCAGAGGCCTTCAAATTGACCTCTAGCATCAGTTATTTGATAGCCCTTCAATGCCACACCGTGGTTAAAGGTAAAAATGCTTTTTTTTTTTTTTTTAACCTGGAATCTCACTCTCTTGTATTCCAGGAAACACACCCTTTCTTGGGTACCTTTGGGTGTCAACTGACCTTACTCCTCTGCTAGTAGTTGCTCAACTCTGCTAACTTGCTGATTTGCCAATTGACTTACTTCCAACATGATATACTGTGCCACCAGAGGCTCAAAGCAACATGGCCAAGAGACCATGAAACCCTGAAACCATGAACCAAAATAAACTTTACCTCCTTGTAAATTGGTTTATCTCAGATATCTGTTACAATAATGGCAAAATGATGAACAAATGCCCCTAAAATGCTCAAACATGTGATGAACGGCTTCATAGCCCAGTGGGCCTCTTGAAAACCACTGTGTTCATTGATGTGAGGGAAAAATTAATGGGCTCCTTGAAAGACCTTGTAAGTGAGGGAGAATGTTGGCTCCCTGCAGGCTGAACCCTAATCAGACATGCAATTTATTAGGGTATCTGCACAGATTTATGAGATTGAATTTCAGAACGATGGCCCATAATCTCCAGACAAGACCTCTAATTGGAGTGTGCTTTTAGCATTAGAGAACAAGATTGAAGAACTTCTCAGTTATGTCTTGAAGTAATCAGGAAGTACTCAAGTAAACCGAGATGTTTCCAGATTTCAATAGAAAATTATTATGACACCCAGGTAATTTGATTTTCAATGTAGAAACTATTCTGGTCAATCTAAAATTATCAGGCTTCCAGGTCCAGTCTAAATTGAATATTGAACTGGTATGTTTCATAGTGTAAATCCTTTATGATGTGAATCCTAGAATGTAAAAGCAAGCATTTTAAATGAAATTATCAAAAAATGTACTCCTCACCAAAGATGATTATGGTTTTTTTAGCAGGGGAAGCTTATTGTGGAATCCTATCAATGTGCTCCAAGGAGTGTCATAATGTTGAACTTTGTCCACAACAAATGCACAATTTCAGATACACAAGTGAACAAATAAATGATGTATGAGAAAATGCTAACATATAACTAGCCATTTCAAAACCATAAATTCACAATGCTTGTGAAAATTTATTCTTTCGACTGATAAGTAGGATTTAAAGAGCATGGAATTAAAAATCTCACTATCTGAACTTGAAACTTAAAACTAAACTTTGAAAGTTATTGAGACTCCCTGAATATAAATTTACCCCTCTACAAAAAATTGGGGTGAACACTTGTACTTGCTTGACTGTAACATGATAACACATACAGCAATTCTTGACACAAGGGCTCTTCAGGATGTGTGTACCACCTGGATTAAAGGCACATGCAGTGGAACTCAAGAATCACACACATGCATAGTTTTCTGAAGACATTTAATGAGAAAGAAAAATCTTACCTATCCAATGCATCTGTAATCAGTTGGAGTTGAGAAGATGTCCAGAAACTAAAGTTATCTTTGGGAGCCTTCAGTCTTATGAACTAACACACCAGTTCCCTTCCCACAGTTTTAACCATGGTATGTACTCTGCTCTGCCAATTTAATGTGAGCTGAATTTTTTTCCCATTCCTGGGCAGAAAAATTTCAGAGATGGTATACCCTTTGCCATATTCTTTCTTCTGCTACAGAGACCAGAAATAGTCTGGGTAAATACTTGGTCAGCCTGGCTCTCTGTGTCAAAATATGGAATAGAGCAACTTATTTGCCTTGATTGACATGTAGTAAGACCAAGAAACACAGCCCAATGATTTTTTACCCAAAAAGAGATGCTGGATGTTAATGACTGCAGCAGCATGTAATTTGACAGCTCCATAACCAAGTTCCACAATTGATGCAGTTTCAACAACAGAGATTTGTTGTCTTTTAGTTATTGAGACTAGAAATCCAAGATCAAGGTGCTGGCACAATTGTTTTCATTTGAGGACAGTGAGAATCTGTGCCAGACCTCTTCCTGAGCTCCTACTGAATTGGTGGAAATCTTTGGCATTCCTACACTTTCACTATGTAATGAAGTCTCAGCCTTCATCTTCATGTGGTAGTTTTCCTGCATGCCTCTCTATGTCTTAATTCCTCTTTTAACAAGGACACCAGTCATATTGGATTAGGACTTAGCATGGCTTTATCTTAATCACCTGATTGCACCTGCAGTGGTTCTATTTGCAAATAGACTCTAATTCCATTTCATTCTAAGGTATTGAGGGTTAGGATTTTAGCATGTGAATTTGGGGAGATACAAATCAATAACAGTACCCCAAATTTAGTGTAATAAAAACAAAAAATACGTGAACCAGCTGTCACATATTGGGTGGAAAGCAAGTGTTCAAGGCTAAAATTTGGTGATCCATTATGTAGTTTGAAGTTTTTGGTAAACCTACCATCTCTAGAGACTAAAGAGATCAAGGGAAAGTGATCTCCTTAGTGGAACACTAAGTAACACTAAGTTACTGCTGTATTTGAAAAGGGACTGCAAGAAGTTAAGTGGTGAAATCAGAAAAGATAATGGACTTTTGGGAAACAGTATTGAAAGGAAATAGAATCCACACGTGTAGTTTTCTATACCTTATAAAGAGAATGGCATCTCACCTCAAAGATTACCAATAATATTGAGAATTTTTTTAAAGAGAATTTAAATCTTAGCTTTGTTGCAAGGATGAAATAAAAGCTATGACCAATATATCCAGTTAAAGAATCTCTTGAGGAAAAAACTTAAAGTGTGGCAGTCAGTAAATTCTTTTGATTTTATTCAGAGGCTCAAGGCAAAGTGTCTAAAAATACATAGTTTTTCTACTAAATTTAATTAACATGTTATGGGAAGTAGTAAGAGAGAGATGGGCAAAAGTAAGAAAACACATTTAGCAACTCTAAGAACCATATCTGAAATAAATAAGTAAATAAAAAGGGGTGGATATGGCTCTTGACATTCAGAAATCACACAGATGAGGGACTTTGAAGTATTTGAGATAAATGTATTGTCCAACGAATTACTTCTCTGGATAAGATGAATAGTGACTCTTAGAGACATTATGTAAGACATAAGCCTTCCCATCCAACATGTGGGGGCAAAAAGTAGGTTGAGATCTCTCAGGCAGAAGAGAGGACACATATCCTGATGGTTATGGTGTTGAGTATGGCTGAGGATACAGTAGACAGATGAATCTTCCAGGCAGCAGAGGCAACAATCATGAAACGAAGTAGACAAAATTTCTATTACCAGAAATAAGACTCAGAGAATAAATAGGGAACATCCCCTGGTTCCCAAGCAGCTATCCTCAAAATACATGCCCAGGGGAAATTTTGATTGCTCCATGGCAGTGTAATTATAATTAATTCTTTTGCCATTCTTCCTTTTTCCCAACCATCTTGATCTTTGTGCATGGACTTTCATGGTTATTTTGCTTGGGGAGAAGGATGAGTGCATTTTGAGTGTATTATAGCTGTCCTGGGTACTTAAAGTTCTCTTCCAGGTTTGTGCTCAGGTTGTTGTCTCCTGAAGTTAGGCAGGCCTATGGCCCTATGTCTTGCTTTGGTGAAGGACCTAAGAGAGGCAAAGATATTTCTCACTCTGGGCAGAAATATTTGAACTCTGGTGGGTGTGGGATCTCCCATTTTTCAAATGTTCCATGGCTTCTCTCATCTCCAGCAACCATGTCCACAGAAGACTATTCTCTTCTTTCCAGTCAAATTAAAACTTATTCTTTAGTTTCCACTTGTTTAGAACTCCCAAGCCTTTCTGAGTCAGTCTGCTTTGCTGTTCTACTCTGTTGCCCATATGGACATCCATATCCCAGACTTTATCTTACCCCGTGAAAGTTATATTCTGTCTTGACAGTTCTACACATAGACCGAAGCTCCTGGAGGTGAAAAGATGGATGCTTGTTCCTCTGACATCTGGAGGCTTATGGGCTATGGTGAAAATTGGTATCAAAAAAAAAAACCAAACAATTATTTAACTGGTAAATGGAAGGTAAGTTATAGAAATGTTCCATGTAGAAGTAATTTTGGAGCCTTTTTTATCATATTATTTAAAAGATCACAGGCTTTGGCATGTCCTATATATGGTTTTACAAAGAATGCACCTAAATCAGTACTTAATATTGAGATACAGGGCTGGGTTTGTAGCTTAGTGATTGAGACTTTGCCATGCATGAGTGAGGCATTAGGTTCAATACTCAGCACTACATAAAATAAATAAATAAAACAAAGATATTGTGCCCATCTGCAGCTAAAAATAAAATAATAAAAAAAAAAGATTGAGATACATGATGAGAACAGCAGGCTTCAGGGAAATAATGTCCTTGAATTGCAGCTGGCTAGGATCCTACATGCCATGTTCTGTGCTCTGTCTGCATTGGGTTATGGGGAGGTTGGCCCCACTGATCCTGGCAGAGTCTGACCTGCTCCCAGGAAGGCTAAGAATAGCAAAAAGTATTAAATGGCCCTTGGGTCTGGCTGAGTCATGATCTCAAACAGGCCTTTTCCTTATCTATAAAATGAGGGCAATAACCCCCAACTATTCCCATAGATAGTAAGAAATAACACACATGAACCTCAGTTCCTTGGTGCTTCATACTGTGAGTGAAAATTCCAGACCTTCCAAAAGTCCAACAGTCCACATCTCTACTGTGCCTGTTTGCTTCTGTACTTCCACAAATTGTAGCTGGAATCTCACTGGGAGGAGATGCTGCCACCACAAGGCTGCCAGCATTTGCAGAAACAAGAAGCTGAGTGACCAGCCCCCACTGAAGGAAGGAAAATATTCTATTCCCTTTATTCAGCTTCAAAAGCACTGGGGTTGTTCAAAATGAATTTCACTATTAAACTAAGGTAAACAAGACAAAATCAGAACCAAGGAAATGTCAAATCCCAGAGATGCATGAGTTTAATGTTTTGTGCTCCTGCCTGTGGAGTCTTAGCCAGGCCTACAGAACAGTGAATTTCAGTGAAATTCAGTGTCTGTGGTCATACTCCCTGGTGACAGGAAACCAACCCCACTGATGAAATTCAAAACAGATCATGTGCAAAATGATAGAGGAGATACCAGCCAAGGTCAGAGACCTCTGTTTCTTCTGATCTCTTTGACTGCACATTCTAACTGTGCATTTCTCTACAGCTCTGCTTTCTACAAAAACACACGGTCACCTATCAGCAAGGAGTAATACATACAAGTGGCAGTAATAGTAGCAATAACAGTGACGACATCAGTTGTAGCAATGATAGTAGCAGTAGTATTAATAGCATCAATAATAGTACAGTAATAATGATATTAGCAGCAATAGTAGCATTAGTAGGAACAGAAACAGGAATGGTAGTTGTTAAGCAACAGAAGCAGCAGCCCTTGCAATACCTTGCAGTAGTATCAGCAGTGGTCATAATAGTATTAGCAGTAGTTACAGTGGCAGCAGGTATAGCACCAGTAATAATAGTATTAGCAGCAGCATTAATAGTGGTATTATTTACAACAGTATTAGGAGCAACAATAGTATTAGTAGTAGTGGTGGCCATGGTAATAGCAGTGACTATGGTTTAATGAATCTGACCTACATGTCCACCAACTGAGATTTCATGATATGCTGCTATATTGATGATGGAAAGTCTATTTGTGAATCCTCAACACATTAAGGATATTCTTCACACATGAAGTCATTTTACTCATGAAAACCATATAGGAAGTTACATAATTGTGCCCATTTTAGAGAAGAGAATATCATGGTTTTCAGAGATTAAACCATTGGCCTATGGTTACATAGCTAGCAGGAGACCACATCTAACCAGAAAGGTTCCTGATGTTCACCCCACCCTTGCATCTGGAAGACACAGTAGGAGGAGCATGGGTCTTGCAATGTGAAATAGCTCCTGGGCTAGTTCCTAGGGGTTCCATGGTCAGGGACTTATGTCTTATGGCAGAGATTACCAGGGTTGAAGGGATCACATTGCAGCAGCCCCAAGGTGACTTTGGGTAGTTCTTAATGGTGTTCAATGCTGGGGACCCTGGGCTACCTGGAATTCTGAAAGCTAAACATGTATAAATTCCCTGGAAAGTCTGTTAAAACTCAGGCTGCAGGGCCTCACCTGGGTTTCAGACTCTGTAAGCATGGGTAGGGCTGAGAATTGGCATTTGTAATAGTTTTAGGGATTGCCTATGCTGCTGACTCAAAGCCACTTTGAGAACCTCCTTCACTCCCCACAAACCAGGTGTCCAGAATGTGTTGGTGTAGTATTCATGTCTCTTTTCATGAAGATGGGTACGACTTACAGTCAGATCCTGCTCCCCCAGTTCAGGCCTACGGTAGATAGCATGACACCCGGCAGGTGATGGGCTCTGTGGAACTTGTGATAGAGTCTATGACTCCCATGAGCTTGCTGTAGGTATCAATAATGAAGGCCTGGGATCCTATATGATTATAATACCTAAAACTGGCTTAACCACTGTCCTTATCTCTGGGCCTGGACCATATCAGGACATTCAAAGACCATGGAGAAACATAGATCTGGAAATAGAAATCACAAATCTATCTCACAATCTTGACCTACCTTTCCAACTCCACCATCCCTCACCAGTCCTTCGCATCCTTCCTTGGCCCAAATACAGCATAGTAGCCAGCGTGGCCTGGGTCATTGCTCTGGGAATGCTGTCTTCCTTCCTCTTAGCCCAGAAGTTACCCCTCCCAGCCTCTGGGTCTTGATCAGCAGCCAGCTGCTTGGGAACATTGTGTCCAGTCCTAGTAGAGCCCCTACCGCCCACCCACCGGAGTTTCTCTGTTTACATCATTTTTGTCCCTTATGGGGATATGTGTT
The DNA here is from genome assembly GCF_048772815.1 of Callospermophilus lateralis. Lineage (NCBI taxonomy): Eukaryota > Metazoa > Chordata > Mammalia > Rodentia > Sciuridae > Callospermophilus > Callospermophilus lateralis. Next base: position 101,235,733 of record NC_135305.1, read on the forward strand.
CCTGGAAATAGGAACTGGGTCATATTCTCTGAATCTTTAGCACAAAAAGACTTTCTATAAATATTCATTGAATTACTATTTTCCATATTTCTAAGATTTAAAAAATAGCACATACATGATCAATTGTTTTAAACATTTAGGGTTTCTTTCTTAACCATTGGCATATATTTCCTGACAGTCTATCAAAACACATGAAAGGCACTTTGTGCTTTTTTTTTTTTTTTTTTTGGCTGTACTTAGATGACACAATCTGCATCTGATTTTACATCTTAGAAATATCTTTTTTCTGAAATGAGCAAAACACCATTTCACTTCATTAGGCAGCTTTCACACCTTTATATTTCAAAGTTAACATAGCTAGCCAATGTATTGATAATGATAATTACAATTATTGCTATCTGTTTTGGACTACTGTCTTATAATTTATAAAATGCATTTATATTAACTGTTTCATGTAATCTTCATAGTAATGCAGCCAGCTATCTATTACAGATTAGATAGTTGAGACTAAATCAAGCCTAAATGGAGAAGAAACTTGGTTTATAACTGAAGCCTCAAATTTGGAATTCCAAATTTGAGTTTTAATTTTGCAGGGGGGTACCGGGGATTGAACTCAGAGGCACTTGCCCACTGAGTCACATTCTCAGCCCAATTTTGTATTTTATTTAGAGATAGGGTTTCACTGAGCTGCTTAGTGCTTCACTTTTGCTGAGGCTGGCTTTGAACTTTCCATCCTTCTTTCTCAGCCTCCCAAGCTGCTGGGATTATAGTTATGTGCCATGGTGCTGGCTGAGTTTTAATTTTAATCAACTCTATTGTAAGCAATTAATCATTTGTTTTTAGTTTCTAGAAGGATATACTAGAAGATGTAATTCTTCTTGAGATAATTTTTGTAGCCAGGGTATTTAGATAAAGCCTGTGGTACCAGGTGGCTTCAGGAGGTGGCTCACATCAATAGTTCTTCAATAGGAGGAGGCAGAGGGATAATCACATAAGTAAAAAGCCACTCCCATAGGTCAAAATGACACCAAATCTGTCAAGCCTCTCAGAAAATAACAACCATCTTTCTAAATCTTTCTGTTTTATCCCAAGGCCCTGTGTATGTTTCTTTACTGATGTTTCATCACTACTTGGGATTACCTGAGACACATAAAATACTCTGTGTGTGTTGAACGAATGAGTATAATACAAACTATCCTATTGCAACAAGCCTCTGAATATCCATAACCACATAATTCCTTATCTTCAATGGGTGGTTTGCATATATTTGTGGATATGTTCATAATACATTGACCTCAATTCATCAACACAAGCCTACTTCTTTTTTTTTTTTTTTTTTTTTTAGTACAGTCAGAAGTGATGGAGGGTATGGGTGGAATATACCATGGGCAGACAGAATGGCTATCAGTCCTGGTTGACCTTGTCAGTTTTATTATCTACAGCTCTCATGAGCAGGACCTTAATGGGGATTGTAAACAGGTCCAACTCTCCTGGTGCCTGTGTATACTCTGTCCAAAACAGAAAGCATATAAATTAAAGGAATGGGATTAAAGAGGATGTTTCTTGTTCTAAACCTTACTTATGGATAATTTCTGTGATCTGGAATTAATTGCTCCATTATTGCATAACTCAATCAGCTTTTCAAATCCCACCCAGACTTGGAGAATGGCTCAGTGCCTGATACTCCTGTACTTCAGTTAATACTTACTTCTCCTATCTTCTGACCCAGAAAACCTCTTCCTGTCTACTCCTGCCTCTGCACAGCTTCTTTGACTGAAAGTGTCACTTTTTTCCTAGATCTTTCTCTGGCTCCAGTTTTTCTGAGAAGGCATCCCAACTCATGTTACTTGGACTCCAGATCCCTCAGAAAATATTCTCAGTAGAAAGTGTCATGCATTATGAGGCCTCCTGATTCACAGCTGCAGGAGCCCTGAATTTCCGGATTTACAACAAAGCAGGCCTAGGATGACTACCAAAGCTTGGAAATTTTAATTTTTTAACAAGCCATGCTGAGACTTTAGCAAGGAAAGGAAACACAAAATATATCTAGAAATGGAGAAATGAAGATGTAGAATGGGCCATATTGTTAGAGACCAAAAGGAAAAGAAAAAAAAAAAAAAGAGGAAACTCTGAGATGGAGATCATATTTTTTTTGAAAAAGTGGGCTGAATAGATAGACTATCCAGGGGCCAACAAAAAGAAACAAGATAGAGGAGTGACCTCCTCTTCAGGGGAAGCATCTCTGTTTTTCCTTCTGCTCTTATCTGCAACCCTTCTCTATACCCTGACTCTCATCTGGTAAATAGTGGCACCACCCCAGGACACACCATCAGGAGTGAGCTCTGCAGCATTTACTGGTAGATGACTTCTCATGAATTGACATCCCACCAGATCATGAGGGTTTTTTGTTGTTGTTGTTGTTATTGTTATTGATTTTTTTAATCAAGCAAATTCTTATTTATTTATCTATTTATTTATTTATTTATTAGCTGTAGATGGACACAATATTTTTATTTATTTTTATGTGGTGCTGAGGATGGAACCTAATGTCTCACATGTGCTAGGCAAGGCTCTACTGCTGGGCTATAACCCCAGCCCCAGATCATGAGGTTTTTAAGACCAGAGTTCATGTCTGTATTATTTTGTGTCTGTAATAATTAAAGCAGCAGGTTCTCAAAGAGTGACGGAGTGAAAAGGAAGCATGATCCAATAAAAGAGTGGCCACAGTAAATGCTGCAGAGCTGGCTCCTGATGGTGTGCCCTGGGGTGGGTGCCACTATTTACTTTGCTCACTTTCTCAGATTATTATTTACATATTTTTTTCTCTGATGAATACACATTCTTTCCAGAGTAGGAGCATACTATTAAAACTAGAGGACAGCTATAGAAATCCCATCATTCTGAGAGTAAGTCTTCAGAGGAAGACTGAAGCAGCCTGGGAGGTTGCATAGCCAATGGGCAGCTGTGCTGCAGCTGTAGGGTCCTCCCCTTCTTCCAATTCAGATCTCTCTCTATCATGGTGTACCCCAGCTCAAGAACTGAAGGGGAAACCAAAAGCCCTCTTCTTTTCTACTAGGAGTCTGTCTTTGATGTTTCCTCCCTCCATTCACAAACTTAGCAATAAAATATTATATAGAATGTGGTATAGACAGTTTCTAGGGCTTCACAGAATACAAGTTAATTCAGCAGGAGGCTTAGGGCTGTCCTTCTCGCACACTGCTGGGATTGACAAACTCCACTATAGGCTGGTTATGATTTCCAGATATACTTTGTGTTTCCTTTTCTTGCTAAAGACTCAGCATGGCTTGTTAAAAATTAAAATTCCCAAGCTTTTGTATTCATCCCGGGCCTGCTTTGTTTTAAATCCGGAAATTCAGGGCTCCTGTGGCTGTGAATCAGGAGGCCTGGCTTGCTGCCACCTGACTTCCATGCTCAGGGGTGTGGGGAACCCTTTCCACTTATTTTTCAAGTTCTTTCATTACATCACATTAAGACATTTTTTTCGTCCCGCCCAGGGAGTGAGTATTAAAAAACTCATTTGCAATAATTGTCTATGGCGTATATAATTTGTACATATTGCCTATCTATGTATATACCATTCTAACATACTGTGTATATACTATAGTTTGTATGTGAAATGTCCCCCTGAGGCTCATCTGTTGAAAGTTTTGTTCCCACCCTGTGGTACTACTGGGAGGTGGTGAAAACTCTAGGAAGAGGGGCTAGTGAAAGGGAGTAAGGTCCCTGGGGACATGTCCTTGAAGGAGATATTGGGACCCTGGCCCCTTCTGTCTCACTCTTTGCTTCCCAGACACTTTAGGATGTGCAATTTCTTCTCCCATTTGTTCCCTTGCCACATGATGCACTGCCCAACACCAGTGGCAACAGGGCCAAGCAACCATAAACTGAAATCTCCAAAGCTATTATCCAAAATAAACTTTTCTTTCTTTCAAGTTGGTTACTGTAGTTCCATTATCAAAGTTAACAATATATATAATCCATACAATTATGTAAAATATTTTATTCTATAATGTATACATATTACTATGTATGTATATATTTTATAAGACATATTTGCATGTAAATATAATTATATAATAATATGTACACATTATAATATGTGTGCATATAGAATGTAAAATAAATGATACACATATAATATGTATACATGTACATATATATTATATCTTTTTACATTTAAAGGGGAGAGTTTATGTTGACTTTGAAAAATTGCTATAAACAATATCCCCAAACATTTCCAAGTTGGTAAAAAATCTGTATGTCCCCTAGGATGGCATCATGTCAACAAATTTCAATTCAACTTAAGAATTAAGCCCATATAAAAATATGTTTTGTCCCTGAATTGGCTTCATTTTTTCCTTTTTGTTCATTATGAAGATGTATGCCTCAATGAAATTGGTTACATTAATTCTGGAATATTTTTCATGAAAATTAAGAAAAAAAGTTTCATATTTATCAAATTAATTAATGATGATTACATTTTTTTATTATCCTGGTGGTGCACAAATGAGTGCATTTATATCTGGTAAAAGCTCAGAAAGTTGTATGGATTGTGCCAGTATCAGTATCAAAGTTTTTATGCTTTGCTATTGATATGTATGATATTAATATTGTAGAAGTATATTTGGCATCTTTTGCACATTTTTTCTACCAACTTCTGTGTATCTACAATTATTTCACAAAAAAATAAAGTTTCAAACAACATCATGATACTATTACTTGTCCTCCATATTGGAAATGGATCACTAGCATGGATTGGTTGCTCTGTTGGACTGCTTTCTCCATACTGGTCACCAGCAAAACCTAGAAAAGTTCCCAAATGAAAGAGCTGCAGGTTTTCAGGAAAATGTTTCTCATTGAGGGGATGGCCTTGCTCACTCAGACACCCAGGAGATACTTGCTTGAAAGAGGGTGTCACTAGACATTTATGGAGTGGGTTGAACTTAAAATTCATTCCAGATATACCAGAAGAGAACGGTACAATGAGGTAGAAGCGGAATTAGAATTTTGTACTCAGCAAGAAAACAAAAATAAAAGATTTCTTTCTTCATGTTTCTCAATCTAATAAGATTTAAGCACTAGATAAGCTACATATATGTGTCTCTGTTTTTATGACTTATAGAGGGTAAATTATGATCAGTTTATTCTTCCTGTAAGCAAGCGATGATAGATCCCTGTTCTTGATGTCTATGTGCTGGGAATACAGTAGTGAACTGAGCCGAGAAGCCAAGAAGTATGTTTCGTGACATTAGCATTTATATGGTCAAAGCAGTAGACAAAAGGCAGTGTATCCAGAAATAAAAATATTTCAAATTTTAACACACAGAGATTTTTGAAGGGAGATTTTATGGATTGTGGATGGCTTATATCCTGGGATATTTCATGTTTTTCAAACATTTCTCTCTGTTTCCAGCTTGAAAACTAGTAGTGGTGCCATTCTCCAAGAAATAAGAAATTTATTTAGGTGAGAGTAAGGTTAAGAGATTCATTGTGGGGATATAAGAATGAACATTTAATAATTCCATAAAACAACGATCAATTATGATAATATGAAAGTCGTAGATCTTCCTGTACTGAACCTTCACAGGAAGGTAGTGACACCCATCATTTGACCCTCTCTTCACTTGTTCTGTCAATATTAATGCTTTTAACCATCCCTTGGGTCCAAAAAGAAAACACTAGAGTACTGTTCAGAACCTAAAAGCAGTTCTCAGAGTGATTTCACAAATGCTTATCCTGTCTTTCCCTCATGAAAATCCTGGAATATACACATTAGTATCTTCACTTTCCAGATGAGAAAATTGAGCCTCAAAAAGGATTTGGTTGTTAATGTTTATTTAATTGCTAAGCACCAAAAACATCAAAGCTAAGAACCAGCCTTATAGCCTCTACTTTTCCCAGAGTAATTTGTATGGGAACTTGCTCTGCCGTTCTGGGCATCTGCCATTTACAGGAGTCCTCAGGCTGGTCATCCAGATGTAACTCTTTGGACCAGATGGGCTTACAAGAAATCAGGGAGCAGAGAGCTACATCATAGAACCATTCTGAGGAATTAGGAACTAGATGATGGTGTCATGAGGTGACAAAAATAGAAGGTGTTTACAAACTATAAAGCACCCTAAAAATATAAGAGAATGATTATTTTGAGTTTTCAACAAGGAATGGAAACATTCTTTGAGAATAGGCTTGATATTCTCAAATTGTCAACATGACCTTTCCTTTTAAATGAAAAAGCTTTTATTTTCTTCTTTTCATAGGAAAACCACATAACCTTTCCAAAACAACTCTAAAACATTTGAGTGGTACAATCATGAATCACGCATAGGAAAGATTTGCCATATTCTCCGCTGGTGCCATGAGCAGATGCCTGAAGATCAGTTGTGATAAATGAATGCACCCACACCAGGCTACTTTGCATGATCTTCTGTAAGTTCACAGCCTTCCTCGGAAGCCATCAAAAAGTTCCCTCGGGGGATTCATGTCCCTTTTATAAAGCTCTTTCCAGGAACAAATGGTCTCAGCTAACCAAAGGTAAACCTGGGATTACTTTAGATTGACAAGTCAATAAAACTAAATGTGGTATCAGAGATCCATCTGGTCTTACAAGAGTTCAAAGACAGCCAGCAGAGGCAAGAGTTCCTTCCTTTAGCCCACATCCCATCAAGGCAGTAGATTGCACAGTAGGTGACAAGGTAATGACAAACAGGTGTTTGCTTCATTTATAAAAACTGAAGTAATAGTGCTTAGAATATACAATATTTAGAATAGTGCTTAAAGCATTTGGAAAATGCGTTCCTACTCCTATTATCCCCAGGATCCTCTTACATTTCGAAATCCCTGCCCAAAATATTAGCTTGGATGCCTGCTGTAGATCTTTCATGGTGGGAAAGGGAAGCAAAATAAAATACTGACCACTGTATTATAACGGTTCCACACCAGTCAGGTTACAGGGTGATTTCCTCAGGATGTCAGGAGCTTTGGGGAGCCTGATTGTCTAACTGAAAGATGGAGTTGTCGACTTTAGGAGTTTTCTGCAAAGAATAGATAAGACAAATAATAGAAAAAAATCCTCACAGAAGCTGCCACAGAAAGGGCATGAGATAAATAATAAAAATTATTGTTAATATCTTTTGTTGCCATTCAAAATTCTGTATTATTATCATCTTATGGGAAGTCCAAACTCTTTCCTCCTCCTCCATCTAATTTCAAGTATACCAAACAATCCATCTGTAAACATAGTTTTGCACAAAGAAAACAGATGTGGATACTAAATAGAACAAAAGCTCAATCTATACCAGGGGCTGTGGCACATGGCATGCTTGTGATCTCAGTGGCTTTGGGAAGCTGAGGCAGGAACATCTTTGAGTTCACAGCCAGCCTCAGCAACTAAGCAACTCAACATGATCCTGTTTCTAAATTAAAAAAAAAAAAAAAAAAAAAAAAAAAAAAAAGCCTGGGGATGTGGCTCAGTGGTTGAGTCCCTCTCAGTTCAGTCCCCTGTATCAAAAAGATTAAAAAAAAAAAAAAAAAAAAAAAAGCTCAATCTTCAGTAAAAATTCTGGCAGGCAGGCCAGGCAAATGAGCTTTATGCTAATTTTATGGTTATGTATGAGCCATGTTGCTTCATCCTGCATTGGCTACTATTGCTTCTCCAACAGAAACCAAGTCATAGGAAGTTCCTAATTTCACAGGCACATACATCTATTCCAAACAACTTACACTTGTCTTAAAAAAGAAAGAAAGAAAGAATGAAAGAAAGAAAGAAAGAAAGAAGGAAGGAAGGAAGGAAGGAAGGAAGGAAGGAAGGAAGGAAAGAAAGAAAGAAAAATTCCTTCAAATTGAGTGTATCAATTATATGAAAGTTTGAACTGTGAAATAATGATGGAAAAAAATTGGGCTGGTTTTAATGATCTTGAGAAAGTAGTTTATCTTTTTCCAACTTGGGGACATGCTTGAGTTGGATTATATAGGGACAACCATGTGATGTCTTTAAAACATCAATATGTTTAGCTCAATATATGCATCTATATTGAATAATCAAAAAAAATAGTTACTTTTTCTCATGTTTTAGTAATTAGATTTTACATAAGTTGAAAATAAACGAGGAGAATTCCTGAAGCAGCAATCCTGAATTTCTAGGATTTTGTTTGTTTGTTTGTTTATTGTGTTAAAAAGGAATTCTTTTTCTTATAATTCAAATCCATTTATGTTTCAAAGAAAATACAGTCCATATGTTTCTTATTTATTTACACTTACTGTAATTCATCAAAGTACAATTTAATAAGCTATTTAATGTCCAAAGAGTCACAAGGGTTTTTTTGTTTGTTTGTTTGTTTTCTTTCATCTTTTGTACCGGGAAACTTTGCTTTTCTTTGAAATAAGGTTCTTAGTTTGGAAAAATGTGACCTTCCCTTCATATTCTGTAATGGTACTAAGTCTCTCAGTAAGGCTAAGAGAACTGTGGGTTTGAGCAATGCCTTCATGAATTTAGCCAGTTCTAAAATGAGGATTAATGTAGTCCTCCAAATTCCTTAAATTAATAGTGGGGGTACGTTTTTGGAAGGGAAGGGTAATATCCTCCGCTTTTCTTCAGCAATCTCTCAAAAATGTCAAGCAAATACAACATGCCTGACATTATCCCATCTGTGCAAAAGTTATCTTGACTTATTAATATTATCAAAATGAATCATCCTTAATTGCCGGAAAAAAATTGTTCTGTTTTTGTTTCTATGGGTATGTGTGTCCATGTTTCTATGAATGTACATACATGTTTGTGCACAGCAGTGCATGTGCATGCATGTGGTTGTGTACCTATCCATGTGTATGCATGTATATGTGTCTGTGAATGTGCACCTGTGTGTTTTGTGCACATGTGTATGTTATGTGTTTACTTCTAGTGTATGTGTGTATGTGTCTGTGAATAGGACACGTGTGTGCCTATGTGTATGTGTGCATGAACACATGTGTGCGTGTTTTGTGTTTATGTGTGTGTGCGCCTATGCATGTGTGTATGTGCATGTTCTATAAGTGTGTGTACATATATGTGTTGTGGTACTTCTTCATAGTATATAAGCATTAGATAAGATGGAGAAAGGCATTTCAGCTAACCAAACACCTAACTCCATGTAAGTGCTCAAGACATCCAGTAGAAGATCTCTTAAAGCCTCCTGTTGCAAGATTTCAAGTCGGCTCCTTCCTCTGGCTTGGAACTCTCCATTTCTCCTGGCAAGCATGGATACTTCTGGAGAAGAAATTCCTGACTACCACTGAAAAGACCCTCAGGTAACAATTCTGCATGATGTTGTTTTTGTTGAAATGCTTTAAGTTTTAGAGAAGACAAGACAAATTTTAGAAGCCAGAGCTCCATTTTGAATCTCTGTAAGTAAAATCTGAAATTAAAAGAAAAAGCTGGAGCGTCTGCCAACTTCAGTTTATATGCAGCCTATCTTCTTGGTTTTATGAATTTATTTTCTTTTATTAATTCAATAAACATTCACAGACAGCCTACGTAGTTGGACAGGTAGCAAAGTATATAAAAATAAAACAATCATTTTTCCTGCTGTTGAACAATAGTTTATTTCTATAATAGATATTTTCTTTGAAGAGGAAATCCTCATACCAATCAATACAGAAAACACTGGACAATTTTAGGTTCATTTACCCTGCTTAGTTTTGATAACAACCCTTTGAAGCAAGGTTGGGACTTGACGTCCAAGTTAAATAACTTGCCCCAAATCATGCAGATTAGTCCCTGATTTCTGAATGTTATCTCACTAATGCAAATTCCATGAAATTTCAGGGCAAGAAGGGATTTAAAATGTACTGAATTTGAGGTGTCAGTCTCCAAATCCATTCTTGCTCCATAAAAGTGTTACCATACCATAGCACACAAATACCACCATGAGCCAAGGACACAGGGGTTTCTTCATGATATTGACTTTTGATCCTAGAGACAATTTTGGTGGCTTTGGGTGGGAACAAGTGTTGGCAGGAGGATCTTAGCCTGGCAAGTAAGAAGTGCTCACTTGGATCAGTATAGCCTGGTGAATCCGAGGCCAGGTGGCTCCATGATTGGCTACTTGTGTACTTCATATAAATTCACTGATCCTCAATTTCCTCACCTATGAGGTGGATAATAGTGCCCCACTTCACAGGGCCATTGTGTGGATTGAGTGCATGGAACATACTCTCTGGTGTATACTTGTCAACATTCATTTCTCTAAGTCCTGAGTCCAGGGCCACTAAACTTCAACTTCTCATATTTTATAGATTTAGGTGCCTTTGATCTCTGACCCACTCAAGGATGAGAAGTGTGGTTTCCCTTTCAGCACGTTTGTACTTGAGAGTCTTTGGAAAGGTGAATGGAGGATGACTGGCCCAGAAAAGATGGGTTTGCAAAGCCCACTGGGTCTCAATTGCAGGCAAGGATGAATGGGGGGTGGGGGGCTGTTCTTTAGGCTTTAAAGAACACTAAATTGCCAAATGCAACGTGAGGTTATAAAGGAGGAATACAGGTTTCCTTGTGAAATTCTTGATATGAGATTGGGAGTTGGGTTAATAGTTGTGGATAGTGTAAGAAAGGTGATTTTCTTTCATTTCTCTAGAAAACTCTGGTGGCTATTCTCTATCCTGGGCAGTATACTGAGCATATCCCACATGTCATGACAGATCCACATGGAAGCTGATTAAGAAAAAGGCAGAAAAGGCTTGGTCAGGATATTTGCTTTCTCTAGACACAGATCTCAGAACATGACAGTCTGATGAATGTAGTTGCAACCATGTCTCCTTTTCTTCTGTCTTGTAATTATAAGTGTGTGTGTGTGTATGTGTTTTCTTGATGATAATAATTTCTCCTTTGTGGCCATCAGGGGATTATGGATAACTATCCAACCTTAAAATAATGAGAAAAGATGTGTTCTTTTAAAACAAAGTATTTATATTATTTATGTGTTGATATTTGTATATTATCACTTAAATATAAAACATATTTCAAAAAAAGGAAAATTTTTTGAAATTATAACACATAAGTAAATTTTATGAGGATTTGCACAGTCAATTTTTCTGAATCCTGGACTTTGGGCAATATGGTTCAGAATCAGAGAAGGGCCTCAATCCAGGTAAGATTCAGAGAAGACTTTAGGGCAGAAACATGGTTGAGCTTCAAGGTGAGGTTCATCCACTTATCCCATCCTTCAGGACCATGAAGAAACACATACCAACCCAAGTGTGCAAGATGAACTCTGCCGCAGTCTCTGGCTGGGCACAAATCACGAGTCTCCACACAGCTTGTAGATTCAAACAGCAATTCTTTATTCCCGAACTCACACCGGCCGTCTACAAACACGCTCTGGGGGAATCCACGTTTTCTGCCCAAATCCACTTCTCTCAAATCCACTACTCTGCCCAAATCCACTCTCTCCAAAATCCACACCGCATGGGCTTCTGTCTCCCAAAATATACTGTCTGACCCTAAGCACTCAAGAGGAACTCAGCAGCAGGATACGCCCTATTCCAAAAGAGGAACACCCTAATCTCCTATTATACTAAACCGCCCTATTCTAAAGGGGAAACACCCTACTCTCCTATTATGCTAAACTGCCCTATTCTAAAGGGGGAACACCCTAAACACGGATCCTGCCCTGGTCCTTGAGCAAGGTCACCTTTCAGAAGTCCTTCCACTAGACAGCATGGGAGTAAGCTGGCAAGGAATTTGTCATACCTACTTGGCTGATGGCTCCCAGCAGAACTCTATGACAGGTCAGAGGTTGCAAAATATTAGGGAAAATAATCTATTGAAACTAGATTGTAAGTGCTATACTCTGGTTTTCCTTGAAGGCTTGCTTGACACTTAATCACATGATGATTTGTATTAGAAGAGTTTTGTGTTATAATCCTGCAGGCAGATTAGGTCTTCCCAGGTTAGTTTTATAGCTTTCTAGAAGGTATTTCCCCACTTTGCTTCTAAAACTAAGGAATAACCCAAGTTCAGAAGAAACAGAAAGTGGAAAGAGCATCATGATGCCACTGACATCCATGTAAAACATGTTAAATATACTTAACTGTAATGAAAAAAACAATACTATTATTAAATGTTTGGAAGATTATAGCTTGCCATCTAATTATTGATATACACATCAATAATTTTTCCTACATAGTTACCCTAAGATTAAATATTACTTATTATGTTTCAAATATTATGAAACACTGCTTAAAATGATTTACCTATACATGCAAACCAGTAAATGTAAGTGATTTTATCTTGCTTTCTTTTACTGTTTTTTAAAAACCATGGCTTCTTTATTATGTAAATTCACTGTAGCCTGATTTATATTTTTATATATTCCCTCTTTGGTTATACTCGGTGCTATACAGCTTTTGAAATTTCTATAGCCTCCACATATCAGAGAAAACATTTGACCTTTGGCTTTTGGGATATGGCTTATTTCACTTAGCATGATAGTCTCCAGACCCATCTATTTGTTGGCAAATGTCATAAAGTCATTCTTCTTTAATGGCTGAGTTGTACTCCATTGTGCATATATGCCACATTTTCTTTACTCTGTGTACATATATGAAAACAACACAGTGAGTTCCACCATCATGTACATCCACAAGAATGGGATCCTAACTAGAATAAGATATATATTCCATGCTTGTATAATTATATCAAAAGGATTCTACTGCCATATATAACAGAACCAATAATAATAAACTTCTATAGCTTTCTCTTTTGCCTGCTCTTATTTATCAAAGTGACCTAAGTGTTGGTGATATTTGTGCCTATTATCAGTCCATGGAAAGGATGGTTTTCATTGGGTTTTTAGAAGTGCCGTGGTGTTTTCTCTTAACTTGCTGAGTGAAGCTTTCTTAAGTTTTTCAATATCCTGAAGTTTTCTTCTGCAGTTTTCTCTCAATTGGTGGAAAATCCATTCTGAACTACTAAGAAGAGCCAAAAATAATATAATCGGGAGAGACAGAGAGGACATTAGGGTGGGGAAATGTCATACTTCCATCTGGGGAATCCTAGTTAGAAGAATATTTATGACCATGGATTTAGGCAGAACTCAGAACATGGTCTAATGAATGCAATCACAAGGTTGTCTCTTTAACCTTCTTGATAACTGCACTGTCTTTCAGGAAAATGAAAACTTGCTATAAAATGACTTGGCAAATCTAGTTCTTAATATGACACAAGAATGACAAGAATAAACTTTGGAGTGACGTAGTCTTGGATTTAAGTCCCAAACCCTGCTACTGGTTCTGTTGTATTTTTTAAACCTAATGATTATTTTTCTCATTCCTAAAATGAGAATCATAATGGCCCACAAAGAATTGTGGCGGGAGGCTGGGGATGTGGCTCAAGCAGTAGCGCGCTCGCCTGACATGCACAGCGCGCTGGGTTGGATCCTCAGCACCACATAAAAATAAAATAAAGATGTTGTCTCTGCCGAGAACTAAAAAATAAATATTGAAAAATTTTCTCTCTCTCTCTCTCTCTCTCTCTCTCTCTCTCTCTCTTAAAAAAAAAAAGAATTGTGGTGGGGATGAAAAGAAGTAGTGTAAGTTAAACGTTAACTCCAATACCTGGTACATAAGTACTCAGTAAACAGCACATATCTAGGCTTATGGCATATGCCATTATTATAATTTGTCTTTGTGATTTAAAAACTCTAGCTTAACTGTCATTTTAAAAGACACATAGGTAAATTATTTGCTTAGGTAAACATAAGGACAATTTCATGGAAAGCAATCTAGATAATTTTTTTCTTCATTTCTGAACTAGTTTATGCATGTTAGATAAAGTATGCACACAACTTCAAATTTAGAAAGAAAAAAAAGATGAAAAAAGATATAGAAGAATTAGATGGCAGTCATAATTATGGAATCTCTTTCAGTTTTCTTGGTACTGGGGATTGAACCCAGTGCTATATCCCAGTCTCTTTTTATGTCTTATTTATTTATTTATTTATTTATTTATTTATTTATTTATTTATTTATTTATTTAGTATACTGGGCATTGAATCCAGAGGAGTTTAGCCACTAAACCATATCTCCGATCCTTTTCATTTTTTTTTTAAATTTTATTTTGAGACAGGATCTTGCTAATTTGCTTAGAGCTTCATTAAGTTTCTAAGGCTGGCCTGGAACTTGAAATTCTCCTACTTCAGCCTCCTGAGTTGCTGGATTATAGTCATGTGTCACCATGCCCAGCATTCCAATCCTTTTTATTTATTTATTTTTGAGACAGGATCTCACCAAGTTGCTGAGGGTCTTGCTGTGTTACTGAGACTGACCTTGGAATTGTGATTTTTCCTACCTTAGTCTCCCAAGTGTTGGGATTGTAGGCATGTGCCTCTGTGCCTGGCCTATGGAATACTTTTAATAACAATCAGAATTTCTTGTTTGTGGTTCAGTTATTATAATAATTTTACTTTATGTTTGTAGAATATTTGCAACATATCAAACACCATACAAGTAGTTCAGAATAAAACAATTTATTTAAAAGATTTTCTGTAGTTAAAACAAAAACTATTTTGTTTTGCTCTTTTTTTTTTTAAACAGAGTATCAGCAGTGTTCTGTGTTCATGAAACTTCTGCTGCATGGAGATTAAATATATCTGTCATCGTGTGGCATTTGCTTTCGTGGATTAATCTGATGTCTTTCTAAATGCCATTATTTTGTTAACAACCCTCTCTCCCTCTGGAGCATTTTAGGATTTTTCCCCCACCCCACCCCATGATTTGGGTGGTACAAAGTCCCACTCTAGCATGTTTAGATGTAGATGAGGCTATAATTTTGTTTAATCTAGTATTCTGTGTGGTCTTTGAATTTGAGGAATCCTTTCTTTATTTATATGTAAAATCCTCATCAAATATCTATATCCTTTGTTCTTTTCATGTTCTCCATCTGCATGTCCTATTAGAGGCACATGCCACCTTCCTTCTCCTTGTCTACAGTGGAAACATTTGCTTCTGCCTGTTCATCAGGCTGGGATAAAAAGAAAATTCCAGCAGCACATTTAGCAGGAAGCAATATTTCTCCCAAGCACACATTGCTGCTGTAGTATCTCAGAGCAACTCCCTTTTTTTAGTGACAACTGGCTTTCTTACTGAGAAACTTTGCTGTATAAAATCATGGAAGTCTGGTCGTGTGATATTCTATCAGTATGGATGAAAAATCTGCCTCTCCTCCGAAGGATTTCAGTCATAGTGAAATGAAGAAGCAATCTCAATATCCAGCCCAGACCCAGAGTTCCACATCAGGAATTTCTGAGGACAACATTCCACATTTATCTCTACTTTGCAGTTTCCAAGAAAGTAGAACACTGGGTCCACTTTGTAGTGCAGACCTCACATTAGCCATTTTACAAAGAGCCCTGATGGCTTGGAGTCTATCCAAACTCTGCATTATTCAAATGTCACCTATTCCTCACTCTTCCCATGGACGCTGTAACTAGTTCGTTGTTTTCTTCATTGGGTAAAAACAAACAAACAAACAAACAAAAAACATATTTCCTCAGGTGTGGCATCCCTCTTGCATGGAAATAATAACACCATGCATGTAGACCAGATTGTGCTAGATCACAGGTTTCCCTTGAATAAGCGAGCTTCTGGATTGGACTGTAGCACCCCTATGAAATCAGTTTCTTTTTGTTGTACTTATTCAGTCTCCAGGTAACTTTGCACACACTATTTGTTTTATTTTAATGTGTTTTAATTTATTATGAAATCTATGTACACAGATATATACATATATGCATATGTATGCATGTGTCTTACTCCATTTTGTGATGCTTTAACAAAATGCTACTGAGTAACTAATTTATTTTTTTTATTATTGGTTGTTCAAAACATTACAAAGCTCTTGACATATCATATTTCATACATTTGATCCAAGTGGGTTATGAACTCCCATTTTTACCCCATATACAGATTGCAGAATCACATCGGTTACACATCCACGTTTTTACATACTGCCATACTAGTGACTGCTGTATTCTGCTACCTTTCCTATCCTCTACTATCCCCACTTCCCTCCCCACCATCTTCTCTCTCTACCCCATCTACTGTAATTCATTTCTCTCCCTTGTTTTTTTTCCCCTTTCCCCTCACATCCTCTTACATGTAATTTTGTATAACAACGAGGGTCTCCTTCCATTTCCATGCAATTTCCCTTCTCTCTCCCTTTCCCTCCCACCTCTTGTCCCTGTTTAATGTTAATCTTTTTCTCATGCTCTTCCTCCCTGTTCTGTTCTTAGTTGCTCTCCTTATATCAAAGATGACATTTGGCATTTGTTTTTTAAGGGATTGGCTAGCTTCACTTAGCATAATCTGCTCTAGTGCCATCCATTTCCCTGCAAATGCCATGATTTTGTCATTTTTTAGTGCTGAGTAATTGAGTAACTAATTCATGAAGAACAGAAATTTGCTTCTCATAATTCTGAAACCTGAAAGTTCAAGGTCAAGGTGATCAGAGGTTCTGCTTTCCGGAGGTTCTGATTTCTGGTGAGGGCTGCACTCTGCTTCCAAGATGGTGCCTTGGATGCTGTGTCCTCTGGAGGGGAAGATCACTGTACCCTTACATGGCAGAAGGGAGAAGGACAAAAGGACTAACTCCCACCCTGTAAGCAAGCCCTTATTAAGGGCGCCTAATCCCATTCACAAAGGAAGGACTGTTATGGTCAAATTCCCTCTTAAAGGCCCCCACCTTAATGCTATCACATTGGCAACATTTGAATTCTAAGTAGCACAGATTCAAACCACAGCAGCACACACACAATTTATGTACACTATACATACATAAGTATATATAATGTATTACACATATATCACAATTTAAATACCTGGGTACCAGTGTACTGCTGAGCTGAACAATAAAGGCAATGTCTTTGTCATCCTCTGTGATCTTAAATGCCAATCACCTAGCCCATGTTTTGTCCTTCTCTCAACCTTGAAAGAGCCACTGTTGTCTACTGTTTTACTTTGTATAAAATTCCATTTGCAAATAAATAGTTTTTAGTTTGGTATTTTCTTTATCCTTGTTATAGATTTTATTCCTCTGGGATAATATTCTTCTGTAATGGGCTTTAAAAAATAGTTTTAGTTGTAGATAGACACAATACACTTATTTTATTTGTTTATTTTTATGTGGTAATGAGGATCGAATTCAGGGCCTCACATATGCCAGGAAAGGGCACTACCACTGGACCACAGTCCCTGTAATGTACTTTAAAAAATTAAAATTATGTGATTTTTTTATTTAGTTTTTTGTAGTTGTCAAAACATTGGATTAAATTTTTATAAAATAGTGGTTATAAGGTTTTTTTTTTCATTCATTCATTTAGTTAAAAACATTTTTTATTTGTCCTAATTAGTTATACATGACAGTAAAATGCATTTTCATTCATCATACATAAGTGGAGTATAACTTCTCATTCTCTGGTTGTACACGGTGTAGAATCACACGCTGTGTGTGATGTGTCCACAGGGTAATGTAATGTGCTTTTATAGACAATATTGCTTTTAATTTTATGTGTGTAGCTGCATTTTATTATTTTTATTGCCATAGAGTGTCCTAATACTTAAGAATACCACAATCAATTTTTCCATTGAATTAAAAGATGGACATTTCAGTTATTTCTACACTTTTGACAGTATGAACAGCTTCGAGCTTGTGTCCTGTGCAATGGACAAAGGACACTCTGTGGGACATCCAAGCACTGCAATTATTGGGTGTTAGATTATACACACCTCCACATCTTCAGCTTTACCAGGTACTATGATGTGGTTGCTCCAAGTGGTTCTGTCAATTTCTATCCCCCTGATGGAGTTTGCAGTATGTGATAATGTCAGACTTCCACACGTCCCTACATAGGATTTTAGTGTAGCTCTTTTCAGAGCTAAGGAGGCTAAATTTATTCTCCTCTTCCTTTACTCTTTCAAATTTTTGCTTCTGATCAAGTTATTGGGATTTTTACCTCTTTCTTTCTTCTTCTTTTCTTTTTTTATTGGTTGTTCAAAACATTACAAAGCTCTTGACATCAATTTCATACATTAGATTCAAGTGGGTTATAAACTCCCATTTTCTTTTCTTTTCTTTTCTTTTTTTTCTTTCCTTTCTTTTCCTTTCTTTTTCTTTCGTACCCGGGCTTGAACTCAGGGGCACTCAACCACTGAGCCACATTCTCAGTTCTTTTTGTATTTTACTTAGACACAGGGTCTCTCTGAGTTGCTTAGTGCCTCATCATTGCTGAAGCTGGCTTTGAACTCACAATCCTACTGCCTCAGCCTCTGTTTGCCCCTGGGATTACAGCCATGTGTCACCACAGCCAGCTGAATTCTACCACTTTCAATACTGGCTTTTCAATAGTTATTTATACATTAGTATACTAATCTTATTTTAAAAAGTAACTTCTTGTGGGGCACAGTGGTGCACCCCTGTAATCCTAGGGGCAGGGAAGGCTGAGGCAGGAGCACTGTCAGTTCAAAGCCAGCCTCAGTGATTTAGCTCTAAACAATTCAGCCTGAGACTGTCTCTAAATAAAATATTCAAAAAGGGCTGGGTGTGTGGCTAAGTGGTTAAGCACCTTGGGCTCAATCTCTGGTACAAAACAAACAACAACAACAACAACGTCTCCCTGTATTTAACTTGGTTAACTTCCTTTTTGGTTTCTTTATGGATCTGTGTGCTTTTTTAGTTTAATTTAACTGAGGCTAACAGTCTTTTTCTTTATGATTTTTATGTTTTATTGAAGAAATCTTTCCCTCTTTGAAAGTCATGAAGAAATCTCCCTATCTAGTCCTCTTAAGATTTTAAAGCTTTTCCTTTTATGTTCAATCCATGAAGATAAAATCTTTCCTTGAACAGAGAAAACTCTCCAGGACCAGGTTGTTTCTCCTTCCAATTATTAGCACCGATTTTCCCCATCATGAATGTCACTTCTGTCCTATATTTATTTTCACATGATCAGTCCACTTATATACTCCCTATTTTGTTTTGTGGATCTGTTTATTCTTTCCTATTCTTTTGAGCCTACTCTTTCATATTAGAGAAGAAAACTCCTCACCGCTTATTATTATTTATGAATCCATAAAAACATTAGAATCACTTCATCTAGTTCTAGAAAAATCTTGGGATTTCACGGAAGTCACACTGAATCACTCTTTGGAAACTCCCCTTCCCCTTCCAGCATTGATTTTTCATGAGACTGTAAATTTCTACATTTCCCAAATCTCCTTTGCTTTCTTTCAATAAAATTACAATTTTATACACATAGGTTTGGCTAGTATTTGTCAAATATCTTTTTAGAAATTGTTTGGTTTTATTGCTATTATAAGTAATACTGAAAATATTTTTAAATTATATTTTCTAATACCTTTGTTTAATCTTTTAGGATGAACTCATTATTTTTCTCTTTATCCTTTTAAAAACAGGCACTCTTCCAATGGATTTTATAACATAAAACACCTTTGCAACATTGAAATAATACAAACTTAGTTGAGACATGATATCATTTTATAGATTGCTGGATCTGGAGTTTTTTGGTATGTTTTCAACCTATTTAAACCATTTTTGGTCAGGGCCAGTGGTCCATGCTTGTAATTTCAGTGACTTGGGAGGCTGGGGTGGGAGGATCATAAGTTCAAGGCCATCTTTAGCAACTAAGTTGTTCCTGTTGCAGAATAAAATATAAATATGACGAGGATGTAACTCAGTAGTATAAAGCACAAATTCAATCCCCAGTACCAAAAATAAATAAATAACTTTTAAAAAATATGTTTTAGTTGTTGATGGATCTTTATTTTATTTATAAATATGTGGGGCTAAGAATCAAACCCAGTGCCTCACACATGCTAGGCAAGTACTCTTCTACTGAGCTACAACTCCAGCCCCTAAATAAATGTGTTTTTTTTTAATATTTAAATAAAACTTTTATATTTTATTAAACTCTAAAATATCAAAGCTGCACCAATGACAGTGACCCAGAAGCCTATGACATAAATCTAGTAAAAGAAGGATTAATGATACAGTGATACCTCCAAAATACATTCTGTTTCCACAGTTTCAAATGAAATACATTTAGTGGCCTGATCACTTTTCTCAATAATATAAACAACTCCAGAATATTTAAGGACTTTATATTTTGCTAGTTCTCACTTTATAAACTATTAAGGGCTTATTTACTACATCATGGTATTTATTTTCAATTTCCTTTGTTTTTAATCGGCATTTTTTTTTTTTTTTTTTTTTTTTAGTGGTGCAGGGGATTGAACCCAGGGCTCTTTGCATGCGAGGCAAGCACTCTACCAACTGAGCTATACCCCCAGCCCCTTCCTTTGTTTTTAGATTTTCAGTCAATTTTAAGTAGCATGTGCCTCCTCCCACATCTTTTAAAAGCTAGTCTGGTAATCTTTGTCTTCCTCTGGGCAATCTGAGTCATTTCTATTTATTAGGAATAAGAGACTACTTAAATTTCAATTTATTTTTACCTTGTTAGTTTATGGTATTTTGGCCACTTTTCAATGATTCATTTGCTTTTCTTCTTTTTGTGGATTATTTGAATTTTTCTTCATTTTCTTTGAGATCTTATAAGTGTGAAAGTTATCTACTTTTCTTTTCTGTTTGCAAATGCTAGAAATTTTAACATTCATATTTAACCTAACAAAGCCTTGTTGGTTTTTCCTCTCTTTTCAGAGCAATACAGGAATTTAGAGCTTTAAAATGCAATTCTCTATTGATTTATAGCTAACACTTTCTTCATATTTTAATTTTGTAGATTTCTACTCCTATATATTAGATATTATTTTTAATATCTTTTATTTATGTATTTATTTTTATGTGATGCTGAGGATGGAACCCAGGGCCCCACACATGCTAGGCGAGCTCTCTACTGCTGAGCCACAACCGCAGCCCTAGATATTATTATAATTATTATTCTATGCTATTGGGATTTATTTAGATTTATTCACATGCTTGTAATTTTCTTTGTCCATTCTTGTTTATGAGCCAGATATTCCTACTGAAATGCTTTACTTTTCTTGAAAGTCTGTCTTTGCTTTTTTTCCTTTTTTTTCTTTTTCTTTATTTTATTTTATTTCTTTTTTTGTCATTGGTAATTGAACCAAGGACAGGGCCTTGGGTATAGCTAAACATGTGCTTTGCCACCGAGCCTCACCCCCATGCCCTGAAAATCTTTTAAAAGTTCTCATCGTTATACAGAATGCATGTATGATGTTGTGATGAGAAAAAGAAAAAAAAAAAAGTGTGTCACATTAGATTGGATAGAGAGAAATGATGGGAGGGGAGGGGAGGAGTAGGGGCGATAGGAAGGGCAGCAGAATAGAGTAGACATTATGATTGCTGTATGTATATAGGTGACTCTATGACCAGTGTGATTCTGCAATCGGTACAATTAGAAAAATGAGAAATTATACCCCAATGATTCAAATGTATGAATTGCCAAGATCATTGTAATGTCATGAATAGCTAATAAAAAAAATTAAGTTCTTCTTGAGAAGGTTTATTGGCAATTTAATTACTTAAGACTATTATTAAAAAAATATCTTCATAGCAGCTCAATTCACAACAGCTAAACTATTGAACCAAACTAAGTGCCCTTCAACAGATGAATGGATAAAGAAAATGTGGTATATAAACACAATGGAATATTACTGAGCCATAAAAAAACAAATGAAATTATAGCATTTGCAGGTGAATGTATGGAACTGAAGAATATCATGGTTAGTGAAATAAGCCAATCTTCAAAAATCAAAAACCAAAGGCTGAATGTTTTCTCTGATATGTGGATACTGATCCACAATGGGTGGTGGGGAAGCTCCACTAGGGAAAAATGGAGGAACTATGGATTTTGAAGAGGGGAGTGAGAAGAGGGAAGGGAGTGTGGGGTGGGAAGGATAGTAGAATTAGTAGAATGAGTTGGATATTATTATCCTATATACACATATGATTGCATAGCTGCTGTGACTCTGCATGGATTATGGCCAGAGAAATGAGAAGTTGTGCTCCATTTTTTTACAATATGCCAAAATGCATTCTGCTGGCATGTATAACTAATTAGAACAAATTTCAAAAAAGAAAATATCTTTATTTTCTCTCAGACAGTCCCATTGGCTCCATATTGGTGTTTTTTTATTTTCTTTCACTGCTTTGAACATATTTTGCAATCTTCTGGCTTCTATTGGGGCAGTAGAGAAATCAACTGGTGATCTATATTTCATTTGTTTATCATGCATGATCTCTAGTTTTCATTTGGCTTTTTGGGAATTCATCTTTTTCTTTACACAAACACAATATAACTTCTCAGTCTGTTCCCCCCGTGTCTCCTAATTTTAAAAAGATAATTTATTACTGTCTTTCCGTACTATATTCTGCTTTATTTCTTCAGCTATGATTTAAACTTTATTAATTCTTTATCGACATGAGTTTGTGTTTTAAAAACCATCAATTAAACCCTAATTTTGATTATTTTTTCCAAGATTTTATTTTTTTTCTATTTCACATGGCTGTAGCCCACTTTTGTATAATATATAGTATAATAATTTAAAATTTTAAAACTTATTTTTAAATAATTATTAAATATATCTTTATATTATGTATTTAATATTAGAATATCTCATTCTGTTTTTCTTTTCTTTGCACAGAATTTTATTCATGGTTACCTCTTGTGCTTGAAAATGTTTTTAATTTGTAAACTCTTTTTCATGGAAATTTTCTCTGCAGCACTTGTTTCCGGCTCCCTTCACCTGTGTTCTTCTAGAAAGTATTTTCACAGGCTTCCAACGTGTGTCAGGACTTTGGACAACTCCCATGTGAATTCTCAACTTGTGTTTGTGTTTGTCTATTTGTTTGATGAAGGTGGCACGACTTCATGTCCCAAGCACATAAAGGACAGCGTTTGCAATACCAATTCTCAGGAATCAAGGGAAGACCCATTTATTTATTTTCTTTTCCTCCTCCTTCTTCTTCTTTTTTTTTTTTTTTTTTTTTTTTAATTTTGGTAACAGGGATTTGAACCCAGGGGCACTTAACCACTGAGTCACACCCATAACTGTTTTTAATATTTTATTTAGAGACAGGGTCTTGCTAAATTGCTGAGGGCCTTGCTAAGTTACTGAGGCTGGATTTGAACTCATCCTCCTGTCTCAGCCTCTGAGCTGCTGGGACTATAGGCATGGCCAAGGCACTAGCTTACTTTTCCTTCTAATCATAGGTCGGGTAATGCCAGCTGGTCTCGTCATCCCTCAGAAGTGGCTTTCTGTCAGGCTGATCTTCTGAGCACTGGGAGCTGGTTTCATGCTGGGGAATTTGCTCCCATATCCTCTCTGCACTGGCTCTGGTCACTGATGTCTATCCCCTATGTCCACAGCCTGCATCCATGCACTTGCTTCTCTCTTGCACCCCATTTTCTAGTCATTTGGTGCCTCTGTGAACCTCCTCTGTCTTGAAGGCATACCTATGCATTTATTTTTGTATTTTATCTATTGCATTTCCATATCTCATGTTGTGAGGCTTTAGGTGTAATGTGGAGTTTGCAATATTGTCAGAGAGAAAAACTTTAGTCCCCCCTTCAGGTATATTCCCTATGTCAGTCATCACATCTATTAAGAATGGAGGCATTTTTAAAATTGCATGATTATAGTCTTTCTTTCTAATGTAATTTTAATCTTAATTTGAAAACACACACATCCTTAAGGGACTCCTGGGCTAACAGCATCAACACCACACAAGAGTTTGCTAGAAATGCAACCTCCATTTGACCCAGCTATCCCATTCTTGAGCATATATCCATAATAATATGTGCCTCCTCTGCATATGCCAGTGATCCAGCCACGCCGATGTTTATAGCAGCACAATTAACAATAGCCAAACTATGGAACCCAGGTGCCTTTCAGCTGATGAATGGATAAAGAAAATATTAGAATGGATAAAGAAAATATTATATATATATATATATATATATATATATATATATATACACACACACACACACACACACACACACACACAATATGAAGTAGAACTCAGTTGTAAAAAAGAATGAAATTATGGCATCTGCTGATAAATAGGTGGAACTAGAGACTATCATGCTAAGTGAAATAAGCCAGACTCAGAAAGCCAAATGTCAAATGCTTTCTCTGAAATCCAGAAGTTAGTCCAAAATAAAGGGGAAAAGAAAGATAGAAAGGAAAAAAAAAAGTGGCTGGTGGGGAAATTTCATCAAAAGAGAAGAAACACTTGTGGACTAGGTAAGGGGTACTGATAGAGGCCGGAGAAGAGACAGGACAAGGGAAGAACAGAGGAGTGAACCTGACATAACTTTCCTATGGGCATATATTAATATGCCACAGTGAATCTCACCATCATCAAGATACTAACCAAAAGAGCAAAACAAAAAACTGTAAGTAAATAGCAGAAAGATTCATAGAGTAGAAGGATGGGAACAGGGGGAAGCTGGGGAAGGGGACATACTGGGGACTGGATTAGAGCAAATTAAATTTCATGCTGTTTAATTATGTCAAAATGAATTCTAATGCTATGTACAACTCAAAAGAAACAATATAATAAGGTTTTTAAAAAATGAAGAAGAAGAAGAAATGCAAGTTCTGCAGATCTAGAGCCCCTGGGGTGAAGTCCTCTCCGTGCCTTACCAAAACTCTCCCTGAAAATGCCCATGACTGATGCTCTTAGTACACACTGGCGCTCAGTGACAAGGGACTCCAGGGGTCAATTCTCAACCACAACTTTATTGCATGCCTGTTTTCTCTGAAGCCCGTGAACTCTCAGTGGGAATAACCAAGGACTTTAGGAATATATTTTAAATCCTACTTAATTAAATGAATTATAAATTCCCCTGCCTTTCTTAGATCTTATAGTTTTATAAAGCTTCCTCACATTTTTTTTTGGAAGCCCCATGAGAAAATTGGCCAAAAAAAAAAAAAAAAAAAAGAGAAAACTTCCCAAAACAAATGAAAAAAAAAATTAATAGTCTAAGTTGAATGTTTGCTAGCATACAGCTATTTTGCTTGATGTCAGACATTAGTAATTTATGCCAGTGCTTGAGTTCTCCTGAGTTCCTGGAATGTCATTGTGTTTTCTCTAAGTCTGCAAAAGTTGACTGTAAATATTGTATTTATAGTGGATAAAGCCACTTAACATGAAACTGCTGAAACCCAGTGGTGGGTTTCAATGGGTAGATATCTTTACTATTATCATCATCACCTCTTCTAATATGGTAAAACTCCCTAAATCAGTTAGAATGTTTGAAATGAGAAAGAACTTCCCCAAAACACACACACAGGTGCACATGCATACACACTCTCCAATTCCAAGCCTGATCAGGACAAGAAAGAAAATAACTGGAATTTTTTCCCTAGAAATTCAGTCTATTTTCGACCTTCTTGGAATTATAAGCCTATTCCATAAGACACTTATTAGGAAGGCTTAGAGAAATTTCTCTGAAAATGTGGCTGCCAGAATCTCTCTTTTACCCATTGGCCATAGCCACCCAGGTCACTGAAGCTGGAGCTGTCGCACTAAACAGACAGCTTCCCAGTCTTTCAAGGCATCCCAGGATCACTCCACACTGCAACCCACCCATGCAAATAACAGCATTCCCTTTAGCCAAAATAGCTTCTCAATATTTTTTAAGTACATAATGGAAAACTCTTTAATTTCAACCCATGGAGGGAGGAGATGGTATAGTAGAAATGCATAGGCCCAGGGTTGTGACAATAGGGTTTGTGTTGTGAACCTCTACTATATCATGCGGTCAGGTAATTCAGAGACTGCCAGTTTCTCTCTTGTACTACATTTTCTTCCTCCTTAAAATAAAAGATTTCAACTATGTTACTATGTAGTACTTTCAGGCTGTATCATTATACGATGCAAAACTGATGAATCCACAGAAACTAACAACAATAACAATAAAACACTAAAAATGTGTTTGTATAGAGCCCATGGGTATGGGTACCAGATCTGAAGGCTTTTCTTTCACATATAGGGAGGAACATGAGAGGAACATTTAGAGCTAAATTAGGGGAACTCCAAACTGGATTGAATAACAGGACAATGGAAATAATCCCTTCCCACACTGAGAAATAATTCTTTACTCATAAAACCCAACAGGTGCAGAAGAGAAGTCTTTGGACAGCTGGGTCAACATAATCCAAACAGGGTTTGTCATGCTACATGATAGCTCCCAGCACTGTGAGACCAGGCTCTGCATTTTCTTTTTTTATGAACAACAAATGTTAATAAAATGCAAATGTTTCCAATGCTGTGCTGTTTCGAGGAGATCTGGTTTCAGAATACCATCTTTCTCAGAGATTCTAAAGATGCTTTCAATGTACAATAGAATCTGCAAATGCAGTTGGCAAAGGACACATAGGACAGAAAGTCAATAATATGTAGCAGGAGTTGGTCATTTAGCTCAGTTGTAGAGTGCTTAGCTAACTTGCAAAAGGCCCTCAGTTCAGTCATATATCTATATGGCACTGGCCCTCTTGTGTGGAGCTGCCTGGAGTCACATTGCATGCTGCATGGCCTTTCTCAACAGTAGGCATATTTTTACCTAAAAATGAGCATTAACTTGGCCGGTACACAAAATGATTCCACATTCAGATATCCAAGAATCAGCAATCAGAGAAAACATGACCTTAGAGCATCACCGCCATATGGGTGACAAATTCAACTTTAAGCACAGCCTTTGGCCATGTCAAACATTAAAAAATGCATTTTGTTGTTTACATCATTTGGATAATACTGGGTGGGGGAAAGAACACTGGACTGACTCAGGACTAAACTAGAATAAAAGCTGAACCAGTTAATTGCTGTAAGATTTTGGGAAAATTTCTCATGTGTAAAATGAGATTATAAAACCAAACCTGCTTGAATTTGAAAGGATTAAATATTTAAAACTGCATTCTTTGTACAGAGCTTATGCCAGAGCTTGGTACTTAGCAGGCTTCCAATATGTGGATAGGTTTTATGCAAATACAATGTTCCATGTCCAGGAACCAGAAACCACATCCTTTTCTAAAAGGGACTTGAGCATCTGCATAGGTTGATATTCAAGTGGGCTCCTGGGGCCAATCTTCTAAGGATATCTTAGGGATAATTGTCTACAGTAGTAGAGAACGGAGTCTGAAATCTATAAGGTAGGTCAGCAGATGAGAATCCCAGGCAGGCTTTTGTTTTATAGTCTTGAGGCAGAATTTCTGCTTCTTCAGGAAACATTAGCTTTTGCTTTGCAGATCTTTAGCTGATTGGATGAGGCCCACCCACATTTGGGTTACTCATAGTAAAATGAATGTGAATGATAATGATACTGACATAAAAAAAAAAAAAAAAAAAATCACCTTTCCAGAACTAGAGTTTGAGCAAAAAACTAGACACTGGGTTTGGCAGAGTTAACACATAACATTAACCCTCATGTTATGATGCCCTGGAACATTGCCACCCTATTCCTTTGCCTACTTTGGGTACAGAGTAGGTGTTCCATAAATGAGTGTTAAGCAGGCAAACTGTGAGTCCTTCAGATATGATGCTGTAATTCATACTTGCCATTTCTTTTTTCAGATTCCAGTGTCATCACTGCTTGAGTGTGAGATCCCCCTCATCGGGGGGCACAGCCCACCCTCCCACTGAAAAGTTGAGACTGGGAGATTCAGGGATAGGAGCCTGGGCTCCACCCAGCAGATACTCTGACCAGCTTGAGTGGGCTCTGAAATGAAGCGCAATAGGGATGAAGAAGGAACAGCTATGTGCCATGTCCAGGAACCAGAAACCACATGCCAATAGCAGTTTGTGGTGACCCTGAGCTCTGGCACTGTGTTTCCAGGGAGAGACACAGTGGTGGGCTGGGTTCGTTGTGAAGAACATAACATCATCCTGCCCAGAGCCCTCTGTCCCCCTCGAAGGTGTCCCTTTCCTTCTCCAGCCCACATTTGGGTTCTGTTGCTGACTCCCAACTGACGAGGCAAAAGATGCTGATTTCCACATATTTTCCAGCAAGTCTGTATTCCATCCTGCACAGGATGGAGCAGTCAGTCACTTTTGAGTCCAAGGATCTGGATTTGAGCTCAGATCAATTCTCAAGCTGCCTTTTGTTTGGAGAAGTGATACGTCCTCCCCAGCTTTGCTTATAAGGCTGTCCTTAGAGGATGACCCAGGACAGCATCTCAATGTGAAGCTCCTGTCACATGGATGTGCCCCTAGGCTGGAATCCAGCAGCAAAGACCCACCAGGGCTCTCCAGTTAACAAAATTGTGTTCATCCAACCCCACGTGTGAGGGCGAATTCTATCCCCTGGAACAAAGAAGTAGACATATCAAACACTCTGGAAGGGGCTGGATTCCCATAGCTGGACCTCAGGGATCCTCAGTCCTGCCAGATCCAGCTCTTAAACAAGTCTCACCCTGTTATCCCACTCCTCCGAGTTTCTGTGAGAGTTCAGTTTTGTAAGCTTCCTCTTACCCTACTCTTTCCTCTTTGCTTTAATGTAACTAAAAGCATTATCTCCTTCCCCCAAGTGCGGGGCAAGGGGGTGGTAAATGAATAAATAAAATTAAAAATGCACAAGATTTAATCATAGTAAATGGAGCCTAGCCTCTGACCGACCTTCGGTCTTTCTTTCATTCTCACATTAAAAAGGCATTATTCCTTTTAAGTCAAGCCTTAAAAAAAAAAAAAAAAAAGACAAATGTCTAAAGCATATGGTCATGAAAATGTTTGAAGTGTCTAATGTCTTCTTTACTGTACACTTCAATCCCCACATATCTCATGAAAACAATGAATTAACTCTCTTTTAAATTAAAAAAAAAATGTTTTTTAATGAACCATTGGGACCTTTATTTTCAATCAAGTTTTTTTTCACAATGATGGTTGTGAACTCCCTGGGTCCTTATACTTGTCATTGGCCACCCCCATGGCACTGTCCTCACTCTCTCTGTCTAGTCACAAACCTTCCGGGTGACCCAATCCTCCAGACCCTGAGGACATCACCCATCAATCCCATGCACATTAGAGAAGGGGCAAGAAGTCCAGGCACCCTCTTGTAAGAAGTAAGTATTTATTTATCTATTTCTTTCTTTCTCATTTCTCATGGGCAGACACAGTGTTTGGTTGCTTTTTCAAGTGTTCTTTTTAATTCTAGTAAAAGCCAAGGCTCCTATTCACAGTTATCATGTGTCACATGAAGAACAACAGGAAGAGACAGGCATTACCTGGCCCATCTCACAGAGGAGAAAATGGAGGCGGGGAGAATTTTAGAGTGCAGGTGAACCCCAGTGACACCTCATTGTAAAAAATGACTAACCAGTAATGCTCACCTTAGCTGATGGTTGGGTTGCCACACATCCTACTTTAGTTTGAAGGATAAATCACCAGTCATTTGAGAAACAATTGCTTTATACTTGGTTCTTTTGAAAACACTGGCTAATTCTTTGAGCCAATGTAAATTGTCACCTATGCAAATGAATATGATGGATGTTCTTCCAGGAAGGAGGTTAACAATCCTTACTTCTCAAATAATAAATGTTAGATACCCAGCACTGAGGGGCTAAAGACTTTGACAGAGAATAATGGATTTTCTCTGTATTCTGCAATGTCACTATAATTGCACACTTCCTGGAAATCAGAAGTCCCCAGTTCAAATCCCTGCCACATGCAGTGCTTCCCTCTCTCTCTTACTCTCACTGAAAGTTCCATGAAATAGGTTCCTTTATTTCTGCCTTTGTGTGTCCCCATCTTTCTATGGTGAGCACCTATCCTTATATTTCTCAACCGTCTTCTATCTTTCTATGTTTCTCTACTTATTTCTATCTCCATCTTAGGTCTTGGAATTTCCTGAAGAATTTTCTTCTTATGGGTCATATCCCAAAGTCGCCATCTGAAGTGACCCAGGAAACCAAGGATCAGAGAGACAATGGCCCTTCGATATATTTCAATGGACTTTCACTAACCTCTTCCCTGTCACAATATTGAGTATTTACTCTGTGCTAGAGATCATCTTAGCACTGTGGTAGAATGAAAAATACAATGTCACCTCTGCCCCTGAGCAACTCATAAACCAAAATGAAGAATTTGTTTTATTAAGAAACAAGGACAAAGTTATTACAGAGTAATAACCAAAAATTTTATAAGACACTGTGTAAGGACTGCCTGTAGAAGATAAGCAATGACCCCCTGGGTAGGTGGCGCTACCCAGAGACTTGAGGGCTGAGGATGTGTCCAGATTGCCAACAGGAAAATAGTGCTGTATTTCTGATGCACTTATCATCACACAAAGTTCTGAGAAAGGTGACAGTGGAGGGGAAGCATTGAGTGCTGAATAATGGGACACTCTCCTGTGAGTAGTTGAAGTGAGTCATAAGCAGGTACAAGTTCACAGACAACCTTATAAATACCTCAAATTCATTTTTTGACCCTTCAGGCAATAGAAGCCAGAGAGATCAGCAAAGCAGTAAGAGGGACTGAGAGAAGTTTGCTTGAGAAATAAAATTTTAGAAGTAGAGAGATTTACAAGTGGCAGGGCTAGTAGGTTAGAAAAGAGGGCTCATGGACATGAAGGATGGAATGAAACAGATGCACTTGGTGATGGACAGACTGGTGGATGTGAAGGAAGAAGACAAGCATCTTAGGAGAGGAGGCTCCACTGGACCATCCAGAAGAATGGCCTCAAAACAATGTTGTGATCAGTCAGGCACTAGCAAATGCCTATGAGAGTCTGTTTGAGTGGAAGAAGGTCCCAGTATCCAGATCCAAGGAGTAACCATTGACAGGGCTCTCTGATTGTCACAGACTCTCTTCCTCCAGTAAAGGCCATCTCTTTTCCTGGATCAGTTATGATAAGGGAAACATTGCTGGTCATTTGGTGCATGTTAAATACCAGGGAGAATGGCTGGTTTTAGCCAGTAAGGATGCATCCTTTTGGGGTGCCTTCCAAGCCATCAATGGCCAGTTGAGTCCTTTTCTTACTCTGAGCTCCTCTTTTACAGTCACTCCTTCTCCCACTGATAAGGATCCATAAATGTAAGGGATGATCCAGAGACTCGCCTAATCTCAATCACATCTGCAAATCTCTTCTGCTACTTTAGGGTCCATATTCACAGGCTCTGGGGATTTGGCTGTGGATACAATCAGGGACCATTTTTCTGCCAATGGCATCACCTGAGATGTAGAATCTCAGTTTTCCTTTGCCCTGTCCTTTTGCCATGATGTTCTGCCTCATTTCAGGACCAGAACAATGCAGCTAGCTGATCATGGACCGAACCTCTAAAATTGTGAAACCAAATACACTTTTCCTCCCTCTGTGTTGTTCTTGTCAACTTTGATCACAGCGATGAAAACCTGAATAACAGCTGGTCAAAAAATAAGAAAGATTAGTCATTCTCATTGTTCTCCGTCTGGTCCCATGATACTTCCTGAATCCCGATGTTATCATCCACCAAATACGACCTGTCACTTCTGGAAGGAGTTGGAGATGTTCAAACCTACCTTCCTATAATGAGTGGGTTCTAGATCTTACTTCTCCTTTACAGGGATTTTGAAAGTGATGATATCAACTTTCTATTTCTCTATTTCTATTTCTATTTCTATTTCTATTTCTATGTCTCTGTTCAACCCAGAGTGACATGCATATGAGCAAAATCTAAACATGGGTTGTTTCAAGTCAATAATATTTAGATTTTGTTACCAAAGCATAACTGAGCCTATTCTAACTCCTTTATAAAAATTACAACACAAATCAAATTTTCACTTTTGAAATCTCAAGGATTTAAGAAATGTTATGTATTCAAGCTATCGGAGGAATAACCCTACTTGTTCACATCGATAGTGATAATTCTATGAAAATTTCCATTTCAGCTATTCTTTAGGGCTGAGGGTTTAGCTCACTGGGAGAGCAGCTGCTTAGCATGTTGGAAGCCCTGGTTCTGATCTCCAGCACTGCCAAAACCTTTTTCTACAAAGATAATCTATTATTTTATAAATCCAAAATAACAAAAAAGCACATAAGTAGAGGTAAGACTGGTAGGATCTGTCAGGAACTGGACTAAGCAGTTTATATACAGTAGTTTCTTTAACCATGTAGCTACAATTTATAGATTAGGTGAGTAGACAATTGGTTACCATTTTATTTACTCTCTAAGGACATGCTTCCAACAACCTAATTCCTCCAACTACACCTCACATCCTGGTTCCCAATACCTCTCAATAACCACCAGCTGGGGACCAATCCTTCTACACATAAACCTTTGGGACATTACAGACCCAAAATAAAACAATGACTCAGTTTTGATGGCTTCAGTATTGCCTGTGGTCAAAGCCACATCCTCGGTACATTTATTTAAAAGAAAATGAATAATGGCCACATTTATTGAGACCTGGGTCTAGATAACTGGTACTCTTGCAAAATCCCCCCCCCCTTTTTTTTCCTGACACTGTTTCTTTTTCCTTTTTCATTCTTACAAACTGCAAATTTGACCAGGAATGTCTTCCCTTTCTCTAGTACTTTCAGTCCTTCCCTGTCTGGATCAGTTGTCTTCTTTCAAGATTCCTCTTTCTGTATCTTAAATGGAAATCATTGTAAATCACTCACACAATGAACTCGAAGTTCCCAAGGATTGAAGGGGGTGGGAAAGGAGGGAGCAGAAGAATGAGTCAGCAAAACATTCTTTTGACAAGGTGGAAAGTGATATGCTAAAGACAGAAGCCTGGTTGGTCCATAGGAGAATCCATTCATTCTCATCTGATTGGAGCAGAATCAAGATGGAATTGTGGAGTGCTAGGAACATAAGCACAATTAGGAACAATGTTACTTCTGATAGAATGAAATAAAAAAAGAAATAGGTGAGAACACTCTAAGATGTGGTGTCCATTATAGTTCATTGCACCATGAAAGCCACATGCACTCCCAGTTAGTTGTGATTTTAAAATCCTATCTTTTAACTGATTTGAAGTTGTAAGAATATGTGTAATCATGGTGTGATGCCTTCGTTCTTCAAAAAACCCAAAGCAAGGAAAAATCCCTGGCTTGGATTATGCCCAGGTTCTGCACTGAGAGCTCCTGGAATTGTATGTGGAGATTCAAAGCAAGAGTGAAGCACAGCCAAGAATGAGGTGTCCTGGAGGATGTGCCAATTCAAATTTATTAATCCTGATAATTACAGTAATTTTCACATCATAACTTTACTCGACTTGTCTATTGTGTTGTTCTTCCTAAAGTCCTGATAGCACCCTTGAAGAAATTTTCCTCCTCTGCTCATTGCATCTCAGAGCACTGAGCTCAGGAGCAAATTATGCATGCAGCAGGTATGAAACGTGGTCAAACCAGCTGGCAAGTCATGCAGCTGAGGAAAATCACCAATGTGTCAGCTCCTCCAGGGCACAGTTTGTGATGGAATTTTTCGTGAGCCTCATGAAGCTTCAAAGTATGTCCGAAGACACTTTTCAAATAAGGAATGATCATTGCAGAATGAATGGGTGCAAGAGCCAAGGAGCTGAAACAGAAAAGCTGGAAAGGTTCTGTTTCCATAGCAACCACCTCTTTATTTTTAATTTTAAATTCAGATTGAATAGATGCGTGAAATGATGATGAACCAGTAAGGCTGACTCTGACCTTCTAAGTTCAGTTCAAATGGATAAATCGGCCAGCATCATTTCAATGTCCACAGAGATTACTGACCTTCTCCTGGGTTGGTGACATCTTTAGCCAAACAAATTCACAGCAAATATAAGTAAATATAAATCTATAAATTTGCTACAAGATTAATTGTACCATGAAGTTACAATATGCTATGAAGTATTATTAAGGGGTACAAAGAGCTCTTGATCTAGGGATGCCAGGGAAGGAAGGGATATTAGATTAAAATTAAAACTAATTAAATTGAAGACTAATTTTAGTACAATGGTGTAAAGTTAGAAAAGGAACTATCCTGTGCATGGGAACATACAGAAGGTACAGTAGGCACAGAGAGAGAGGACACAATACTTTAAGCGGTACCAAACTCTTATTAGTTTGGGGAAATGGAAATGAAAATCGAGAGTAAGCAAAGGTTGAGGCAGGCAGCCTTTCTCAGTGTTGATCACTGTCAAGCCTGAAAGAGATTGGGATATTCAGGTTGGAAATACTTAAATTAAAAACATCATTTTCACACTTCTCCACCAGAAAAACAGAGTTTGGAGCCAAAGAATATGTGTAACCCAGGTAGGCCCTTGGGCTCTACAGGATTTGGGGCTTTCGAGAGGCTTTACAGTTTCATGATCTCCCTAACTGTCATTCTAACACCAACATCTTCATTCCTTTCAGATCTTCCATCTGATAAAAAGATTTCATCATCCAGGATGAGAAATTCATTCACTTGCCAACACACCAGGCCCATATTTGGTATAATTTCATAATAAAGATAAGAATTTATCAGATTCAAGAAATATTATGTATTTATGTGTACAAAATGTGTGTTCTTGTTTCTACCTGTTTGTATTTTCGCTATTCCACTCTTTTCCCCACATAAATTTATGTTTCCTTTAACATCAAGACAATTATACATTCATGGGACACAGAGAAAGAGAAAATTCACACACACACACACACACACACACACACACACACATTTTCTGTGTTAGTTTTCTATCGCTATGTCAAAATACTAGAGAAAATCAACTTAAAGGTGGTAAGATCATTTTGGCTGATGATTTTAAAGGTTTTAGTCCATGGACCCTTAATCCCATCACTTTTGGCTGCCAAGCTTTAGCATAGACCATAGGGAGAAATTTGAGATACAAACCATAACACTTACGTTAAAATTTCAGGGTCAGAGGTCATCTAAGTTTCAATCTAAGATTATAGGAAGAGTCATATTATATAATATTACACAAAAGGTGGAGGATATAGTGGCATGGACTGGAACACACAAAGCTGGCACTGGTCTCTTAATGGAAAATTATCCAGTACAAAGGGTCATATGTAAATGTTGGAGCAAACTCTAAATACCCGTCATTAAAGGATACCGATTTAATTATTCTCAGTACCGAGTTTGTCACAATTAGTAAATATAAAAACTTGTTTAGGTATTGTTAAAAATAACTACCTGAAACATCCTGAGTTCTTCACTCATAAGGAAAACCAAGAAGAAATACATGAATTAGCACAAATCTGAAGGGAAATGATGAATATTCCAGCAGTAGGACAGTGTAAGATTAACTATAAACAGAATAATAAATTCATGTTTTTGTTTTAAATACAAAATAAGAATTAGATTATTAGAATTTTTCTCTATTCACATATTTTGCCAAGTTTCTGTTCCTAAATCTTTAAACATTCAAGGAAAATATTTTTACTTCATCAAATTATTTCTTTGGTGCATTCCTTTCCAAATGAAACCTATAGCCTACGTTTAGGTTTTTCTGTTTGAAACCTTTACAATTCTCCTACCCAAAGAGAGCTCAAGAATAGTGATGATTCATATCAAAGCCATGCTTGTTAAATATGAAACTCCTATGCTCTCTTCTTCCTTATCCTAGCTCACTGAAAAGGAGAAGGAATTCCAGAAACATTAAGGCAGACAAAATAACTGAGTAGACATGAAGTTTGAAAAGGGATTGTTTATCATTATTTTTTGAATGTCTCCCTTGAATAATTGGGTGAGTAAGATTTCTGTAACAAATAAAGACCAATGACTTTCTTATCAGATTTCCCCTTTGGATAAATTGAAGTCACAGGGATATAGAGCAGACCAGTGGCAACCAGGGAGTAGGAGTTGGGAAAGAGATGAGTACAAACGGCAGCATGAGGGAATTTTTAGGAAAGATTAAATCATTCTGTTTCTTGACTGTGGTGATATTTACATGATACTACACCCAAGAGGGGAGTTTACTGTGTGTAAAATAAAGAATAAATTAACAGAAGAAAGAAAACGAGAGAAGTGAAGTCAGAAGATGCTTAGGGATGCTAAAAAATAAAATGTCAGAAAGCCGTAGCACATGATGATCTTGAAAATGCTTCTAAAAGAGTAGACAAAGAGGTCAACTATGTAAGTTGCCAATATGAGCATCATAAATGATCACATTTTTTCATAAACATGAGAATCACATACAGGAAAGATTTTGTGTCTATGTGTGTTTTTTCTATTTTTTTGCTTGATTTTGTTATTCCATTCCTTTCTTCAGAGAAAGAAAATATATATAACATACATATATATATTCTTTATATATATATATATATAACATACATATATATATTCTTTATATATATATATATATATATATATATATATAATTCAAAATCCAGAGTCAAATATGCTCATTTAAGATTCACTGTATATGATAGCAAGATTCACACAATGATAAGATTCACAGTATATAATATTCCACCAAACATGAAGGATGTGGTGATGAGATGAGGAGAGGATTAGCCAGCAGCAGATTCGCATTAATACACTGAAGGTGAACCAGGTACAAGGTGGTGACAAAATGCAGGATGATTTGACCTGGGAAGCGGGTAATTGAGCAGAAATGGATGAGAATGTCTGTGAAGATCAGAGTCAAAGAACCTGCGTGAACTTCCCACATATCAACCAGACATCCAGAATGATGAAAGAATTTGGGCAGGACCAAAGTCATTAATGAAAGAGGAAGAGTGACTCTTTATTTTTTATTTTATTTTTATTAAGATAAGAAGATGAGAGGGATGCAAGGACTGGGGTGGACAAAGAATAACCAGGATGTATTGTTAGCATCTTAGTGATGATGGTGAAAGCACGTGAGTCTGCTGGGAAGAATCAGTGAATCTGTGTGAGATGAGGTAATTTCATAAATATTTTAGGAGGCTTGTTTATTTTAAGCACAATCCCCTTTTACTTGTATCCACTAATCCACTAACACTATTTTCAAGAAACAACTTCCATGGGGCAGGATGAGTATTGGGAATATGTGTCAGGTGAGCTGAACATGAAGAATGTTTCTATCCTTCAGATTGTGGGTGACTTGAGCCCCACGTCTCCCCAAGCTTTCCTTTCTTCATTTATTATGGGCATAAAATTCTACCTGCTGCTCAGAGTCTTAGTGAGATTCAAAACAAATAGATATGCACAAAGAGCTTTGTAAATAAAAAGATGCTAAACAAGTAGAAGAGTATATTACTGGCACTGGTGTTAGAAGAGGAATTTGAGTCAATTAGTGTACCTTTCCCTTCATTCCCATGAGAAGGATGAGAATCACTGACACTTTGGTTTCAAGCCTCCTGCCTGAGTCCTGCATGGTAAGCACTGAGTACCAACCACAGAGAGGGAAGGCCTAGGCTCTGGGCCAAGGAGAATGATGCTTTGGAGACTTCATCCTCAGAGCCATGCAATGAAATTGGCCAGCTGTCAATGTAATGGCATTAGAGGATTCGTATTTTGACAACATTGAACTGGTAGCTATGAAAGGACAGCTCTTCAAGGGGACACACATGCTGGGAAACTATCGATGGCTCTTCCACAAAGTTTGCTTGCTCGGGCAGAGAGAGCTGTAGGGTGTCAGATAGATATGTTGCCAGGATAATTTTCCTTAAAGAGAGGAGAGGTTCTAGCATGTTCTTTAGTGGACAGTTATCATTATCTATCCAGGAAAAAGAATTTGAGCCCTGAGCAGTAGGAGGGCTATTGGATAGCACATAGTTTCTTAGAAGAGGATAATGCTAAGTGAAGTTAGCCAATCCACAAAAAATAAATGCTGATTGTTTTCTCGGATATAAGGGGAGTGACTCATAGTGGGGTAGGGAGGGAGAGCATGGGAGGATTAGGTTAATTCTAGATAGGGCAAAGGGGTGGGAGGGAAATCGGGGGAAGGGGATTAGCAAGGATGGTGGAACGTGATGCCATCATTATACAAAGTAGGTGTATGAAGACTTGAATGGGTGTCATCATACCTTATATACGAACAAAGATATGAAAAATTGTGGTATATTTGTGTATTAAGGATTGTAATGCAAAAAAAGCCACATGTATAATGGCATAAATTGATGTGAACATACTTTATATACAGAGATATGAAAAATTGTGCTCTATATGTGAAATAAGAATTGTAATGCATTCCACTGTTGTCATGTATTTAAAAAATAATAATAATAAAATTTAAAAAAAAAAGAGGATGTGGAAGATGAGTGTAGAAGGTGGCCAACCTGAGATCTTCCCGTTGCACTTTCTTAAAAGGACACCACCCCTTTTCATACCAGAGCTTCCTGTTTTGCATCACAACTCTTGTATCCTGCTACATGTTCTGAGCAGCATCTGGGGTCCAACTGATTGGTACGGTTGAGTCTGCCACAAGTGAGGCTGACCCATAGGTTGCTCATGGATCTGCACACTTCCGGAACCTGGGAACCTGGACTGCAGACCCTCTGCAGAAGTTGCTGAGGAATTCTGGGTTCAAAAGTTCAAGCTTGAAAGGCCATCACAGGTCTCCCTGCATCCTAAGGTGAAGAGCAGTGATACTCTAAGAGAACCCACAGAAGGAAGAGGAGATAACAAGTTCAGAAGGAAAGTATGTGGCATTTGTAATTTTAGATAACAGATGCAAAGTGCTTTAGAGCAACTCATCTTTTCTATGGATGTGAGTCAGTGATTTACTCACAAACAAATGGATATATTTCATTTTGCCTTTGCAAATTAGAAAAAAAGAAAAAAAAAAGAAAGAAACAGCATGGTGTAGCAGGAGAGCACTGAGATGTCAGAGTTTATCTAAATTCTACCATTTTCCCACTTACTGTTCAAGCCATATCCCCTCCCGGAGCTTGCCTTGCCATCTGCTGTGAAGGGGATAATGCTGCCCAAAGCCTCTCCTGCTTCAGA
Source organism: Callospermophilus lateralis (assembly GCF_048772815.1). NCBI lineage: Eukaryota > Metazoa > Chordata > Mammalia > Rodentia > Sciuridae > Callospermophilus > Callospermophilus lateralis. The sequence continues at coordinate 101,274,604 of NC_135305.1, forward strand.
GAGCCAGCACCACAGGGTGCCCGTGACAAAGGTCAGTGATTGTACCACATTGACATGCAGCCAACAGTAAGTGCTGGAGGAACCTGTCCACCAGAGTCTGCAGCTCCTCGCAGGTAAGGAAGAGATGTGCCTTTGCCATTCATGCCTGTCAGGGTGATAGCTGAAAATCATAGGTGAACAGCAGGGTGTCAGACAAGAATAGCACATGACAGGTAGAGGACCTCAGGGAATGTCCGGTCTGGTGGACATGAGGAGAAAGAGTGTTTCAAAAGGAATCCAGATGTGGTTTTGGAGGTGGAAGTCAAAGCACATATTCTTACAAAAGTTGTATGCATTTAATATATATTTAAGGAGAAAAAAATATGAATCACGTACTATAGAGAAAAAAGCCCCATTTTTGTGGGCCTTAGAGTCAGATGGTGGGAAAAATAGTCAAAAGATAAATAAATGTGAGTTAAGATGATTTTTTTAAAAAATTATTTTGGCATGGCAAGGCCAGAAGATTAGAGATGACTGCTACTAAAAAGAGGGTTTGTCCTCACAGTCTGAGAGGAGGTGGGTGTTGTGCTCCACACAGAAGGAAGATCCAGGATAGGTCAGGAGGCAGAGGGGAAAGGGAGCAGGAGCTTTATTGTGGTCTCTGCAGGAAGGAACCCTGAGGTAGGGTAAGCAGGCTTAGGATTGGCTAGTTTGAATCATTTTAGGGTGCTCTAGGTCCAGGGCTGGGCCTGGTTATCTGGTATCCAGCCTTGGGTAAGGTGGGCAGCTGGAAAATGATAAAGTAAGAACCCCACAGAGGTGAGGCGGGAGGAGTGGGGAGCAGAGAGCTCTGGATTGGTGATTTCCATATGAAAAGACAAATCTCTTGCTGTCTCCAGGAATTGGCTAAACTGGGAGGAGACAGTGTCTGAGGAGTTGACAAAGCTCAGATATCCAAGAATCAGAATACAGAAAACAAAAAGGATGCTTACTACAAAAAGTAAACTATATTATCTAGCAGTATAAACACTCTGAAAAACAAGAATGAAGCAGGTAAAGGCAATGCCTTCAGTTGGTGATCGAGTAATAGGGCTCAGGTGCCCTTGTGGATGGAGTGCCACATTGAGACCTGGAGCAGGCAGTGAAGAAGGAGCCAAGCAGAGTCTGGTGAAGAACATTCCAGGCAGAAGGACTCCAGAGGAGGAGATCTTGAAATATAGCAAGACCACTAGAGGAGAAAAGAGAGGAGTCCTGGAAAGAGATTCAGGACGAAGCTAGAAGGTGGTCGAAGCCATTCTCAGTGACAGGAAAACCACCAAGGGATTTTACATTGAAGAAGCATCTGAGTTTTGTATTTATGAGGCTCATCTGTCTATGGTGTGGGGAACAGACTCAATATGACACCAGTGTAGAAATGGGAGCTCTCTTAGGAGGCGACCACGGCCCTCTGAGTCACAGACAGAAGCTGGGGCTTGAGTGTCGGGTAACACGGAGGACGTGAGAACTTGGAAATCGGAGATGGATTTTGAAGGTGGGAATTGTCAGGCCTGCTGGTGTCTGTGGGTATGAGGGGAAGTTATTGCAGGAAATTAATAAAGGGAATGTTCAAGAAGAGGAAGTGGTAGTCAACAACTGTAAATGCTCCGGGAGGAAGTGGGATAAGGATCCATTAACGTCTGCTTGAGTCACAGGGGATGCCGTGGGGGGGGGACTGCAATGCCTGCGTCATAGTTGCTGTGCTGCGTGCTGGGACACAGAGAAGGGACCTCCAGGAGACATGGGGATGCTTACAAAGAATGGGAGAGACATGGGAAAGACGTTGAAGGCAGGAAGCAACAGGGTCTTTTAGGAAACCATAAATTTTGTTGCATTTCTCCCTTTGAAAAGCCCACACTCCGTCGCTGGTCGCTAGAATGTATGTGCACAACAACAATCTCTGAAGGATAAGTAGATTTATTGCAAAAGCCCCATTTGTATGTTGAAGTTGCCTCCATAGCCCAGTCAGGAGAGTGGATGGCCCTCACCACATGAGAGTCTTCCTCAAACAGCAAAAATACTGTTTGTCACTGCCAGGAACCGGTGCTCAGCAAATGGGTTCCGCTGGGTTCCCAAAAGTCCTGGGTGAGAGATGGAAGAACCTGAGAGAAAGGCAATTCCGGAGAAGATCCCACTGTAAATAACACAATGCCAAACACTCTTGTGTTAAGCATCCTTCCCTGCAACTGCTGGCCACAGTGAGCCTGGACAGGTCTTAGGCAGAGTTCACCAGGCAAGGCAATCTGGTGCAGAAAAGGAAGCCCGTGAGGCCGACCTCTCACCTCCCAGGTTCTCTGCCAGACCACACAAATCACATGTTAGGCCAAAGTGGTCATTTCTGGGTCCCTTCCTCCCAGTGAGGAAGACCCTACCAAGGCCAGAGTTCAAATGAGAAAAAAAAAAAAAAAATTGCCTCAATCTGGAATGAGACAGTAGCTCTGAAAGACCAGGCTTGCCATCTAGCCAAAAGGATCACTGCAAGGTTTTCTTTCAGTGAGAATTACCACTGTGTACATTCAAATACACAAATTACATAAATCTTACAATTGTGCATAATACTGTTGTCCACTTCCACCCCAGAGGCCTGTCACGAATCCTCCCTTGAGCTCACATTCTGTGGGAGCTGTCGCCACTCCATCCTCAGGACATCTGATTTGCACAGGGTATTGGGTAAGGTGCTCCCTTAAGGGTTGGGCCTTCTGTGAAGGTCAGGAGGCTCTGTCTCTTGAGTGTAGGCATTGTTCAAAATAAAGGTCTGTTGGGACCTTAGCCTGAATGAAATCACAAGGAATGTGGCAGAGGATACCAGGAGATGATGCCATGGGGGAGCTGCGGGGCTCCTGCAGGGCGTTTGTTGATCAGGCTGAATTGGGATCCATGGTTCTACCTGCTTAGCAAAGCATATTCTGATGGCTGATGCATCTGGAATGCAAATCCATGCAATCCAATCTGACATCTAATCAGCAATAAAATTGGTAATATGTGACCTGCAGTTTTGCCTATGGATAATTTGGGCCAATAATTTAAAGGTTTCTCACTCTAGCCACCTAACTGTAGGGAGCCTCAGACACAGTGTGAATAGAGCTAAATCCAGCCCATCAATGCCTTTGCTACCTCAACAGGCCATGGGGCAAGCTTCTTAGAATGCAAAAGCATGCTACTCTGCTGCAGTCTGAATGTGCCCCCCCCCATGCATTTGTCCCTAAGGTGGCAGAGCTGGCAAGTGGGGACTTTGAATGGCATTAGGTGCCCTTATAAAAGGGCTTGAATAAGAGAGTACATCCCCCTTTGCAGTCCTTCTGTCCCCTCTGCCTGGTGAGGGCACAGTATACTGGGTAATTTATTTTGTTTAACAGCATAAACAACTAAGACTCATTCCCTTCTCAGAACCTTTCTGTGGCATCTATCATCTTTATTGTTAAAGCTTGTTTCTCAAAGAAGAATTCTCATCCTTTGGGATTTGGCTCAGTCACACTTTCAGGGATAGGCCCCTGTACTCATGGCCCATCTCCCTGACTAATAAAACTGAAAATTTTTGTCTTTGTCTTTGAACCGCCTATTGATCTTGCCATCATTCATCACTTAGATAAGCCCTTTGCATAGCCAATTTGTACCCAGGTGAACTTTTGCTTAAACTGATAAAACCAAATTTCAGTCTTTGTGGACATCTTTGCAAGGTATCCTTCAAATTACAGTCTCAGTGAATAGTATCTCCTAGAGGTATATGGTTCACAGCATGCACAATTGTACAAGACAGCTCTTCTCTGGGATGTCTCCCCTAGAAGACCCTTCTGTAAGTATTAGTGTGGTCATATGAATTGCCTTATCTGAATCCATCACTTCTCATTGGAATGTTTCATTGCTGATAAGTCCAAAAGACCTATAGCCAAGAACCTTGCTAGGCTTACCTCTGTGGCAACTGCTAACAGTGGCTGGTTCACATGACCTCTTGAACTGAATAGGAAGTCTGTCTGTGCACATGTAGTTCTGGCTGGTTGCGGGGCACAGTCCCCAGCTGAGAACCAACTACCATTCTCAGACTAGGCTGCTTCATCAACTGTGAACTCATTGGTGAGGCTGAAGGCAGCGGAGACAGGTCTGTGACGACAGAATGGGGATGCTGTGGCTAGAAGAGGAGGACTTGCAGAGACCTCAGGCCCCACCATCCACCTGTACTACTTAGACCTTGCCTTTCTCATTCGGGCAAGTTGATGCCCATCTTCATCTTCTCTCACCAGCTATTTCTGGCAAGAAGCTGCAATCTAAGTTTGAAAGGAATAAAGGAAACTGCCATTATTTCAAGATGACAACAAAACTCAAGTAATGGACACGTTTGATAGATGGTGTTCATCAAAGTTCTGGAGAATCAACCCTAAAATTATTAGCGTTTCTCTGTGAGTCTCTGTTTGCTCACGAGAAAGAATACCCACCAGGTTGCCAAAATGACACTTACAGATAAGCACCTGGCTTGCTGTCTGAGCCAACTGGGCATGGATATGGATTACACGCTTCCCTTTTCTTCCTGAAAATGGGTCCATGAATCAGGTAGGCACTGGTCTTGCCACTGTGACCACAGGCACAGGTTAGACTACTGAGGAAGCCCAGTTTGAGGTGTGGTGTGGAACTCACTGGCTCAGCAGAGAAGCAGGGATGAGGGATTTTTCTTTTTTAGAGAGTTGAACATGTCCTCCTCCCTTTTCCTCATCACTTTCCTCTCTCTCTGGGGCCTCAAAAGATTGATGCAGGGGGAAGTGCTGCCTTCGCAATATGTCTCCTGCAGACCTTCCCAGACAGAAAAAGAAAAGAGCTATAGTGAGCTGCCCCTTGAATCTCTTTCCAAGACTCCTGACTCTTTCCATTATGCAGGAGCCAGAGAGGCTGGATGGGCAGTCTCCTGCTGTGCCTCTCCTGATTACATTCCCACCTTACACTTCACCATTTTTTACCTTAAACAATGAAAACACAGTGAATTTTACAAAGTATAACAAAAAGTTAATTCAAATCCTAAAACGTTTTGCCAACAGGGAGTCCTTGGGCAGGGCTAAGAATGAGGACAGGCAGTTGTTAGGGCTCCATCTAGGTGCTGGGAGCCACAGCATTCCCTATTGTTATGCAACCTGAAAAGCTTTACTGTAGGGAGTTATTTATTTTATACTATGAAGGTCTCCAAATTGACTTTTTTTTTTTCTTTCCATTTTTCACATGTGAATGGGAGAAAAATTTTTTCCTTGGACTTTAACACGTGGATGGTTCATGTGAGACACGGTGAGATCTCATGTGATCTAGTTCCAAGATTCTGAATTTCTACCAGCTCCTTGTCTTAGTCCACACTTTGAGTATCTAGTTCCTAAGGAGCCCTTCCATCTGTCCTAGCAGGTGGGTGGCCCTGAGAACCCTAAGAACAGAATCAGATGTGAGGAAAGAAAGTTGGATGGTGTCCACCCTCAATCTAGATTACGGAATGCTTTTCCTTAACAATATAAAAATAAAAAACAAACTCAGTATAAGCAGAAATTTTTTTTAAAAAGTGAAAATGATGAAACCATTCTTCCTTGCACGAGTGAAAGTACCACCAGTCAGCTTATGCCCATTAGGTACATTAAAACTGATCTGGGAAAGAGTCTTTCAAGGTCCAGTAAGCGGGACCACAGGGGCCCCAGAGGCAGAAAAAGTGGGGAGCTAGCGACCCCCAGTGTTGAACCTGCAGTAGGACGCACAGTGTGCCTAAGCCTGCAGTCACTGAGCTGTGGGCAGCTCTATCAGCAAGGAAGGCTGAGGAAGGAGAGAGAGAGAGACATGGATGGAGGCAGCAAGACCACCCACAGAAGAATCAGATGGAAAGATACCTCCTTCTCTCTGCCTAGCTCCATGCTTTGCTGGGGCTTCTCACTGGTCAGACCCTCCAAGAGACCAGAAGACTAGGAACTATCCCAGAAAGCAACCAGAGAAACATCAGAGAGATGATGTGGGTAGACTAGGAGTAGCCTTATATCCAGAAATCTTTCTGGATTCGATTTATACTTCTAGTAATTTTTTTTTTTTCAGATTCTTTGGAGTTTTCTATGAAATATCTGGAATAAACTCTACTTAGTGATATTTTGCAATCATTTTCACATATTATTGTATTATATTTACTGACATTTTGTTAAGAATTGCATTTTATTATTCATGAGAAAGATTTTTATAGTTTTCTATGTCCATAACTTTAATTTTTGATATCAGAGTAACATTAGCCTCCCAAAACGAGTAAGAAATGTAAAGAGTGTTGTTAAAATGGTCTTGATATTGTTTGGTGTCTTCAGGGTTTAATATCTCCTATTTCACTAATGATGCTGATAATCTTATCTTCTTTATTTATTTTTGGTTTTTGTTTTTCTGGTTGGTGGTTTGTTAAGTAATCTTGTCAAAAGGTACTTGATTGTTTCATCAAGTTGAGTTTTCCTTTTTCTGTTTTTATTCGTTATTTGCTCTTAACATTATTGTTTTCTCCCTTTCATTGTGCTATTCTTTTTCTAATTATTTGAAGTAAAATTATCAATTTGAGACATTTCCTGATTGTTATTGTAAACATTCTGTATTATAAATTTAGCTCTTGGCTCAGCTTCAGGCTATGTCCTGAAAATTTAGGCATTAAATTGTGTAATTGTTCTGCCAATTGTCCAGAGACCTCTCTGGCAATACTTGCATATTTGTCTATTTCTGTTTCTTCTTTTAGTTCTCTCATGTTTTGCTTCATGGTTTTCAGCTTTAGTGTTTGTTTCACAGACATTTAGTGCAATTATACCAATTGACACTTCATCATTATGTCTTATCCCTTTCTGGTAACTTTTTCTGCTCTGAATTCAATTTTATCTCACATTAATATAGCCAGTTTTTCTTTGTTTTCATTAATATTTTCATAATACTCACATCCTGTACCTTTCAATCTTCATAGATCATGAAATTTGATATTAGTTCCTTACTGAAAGCATATACTTGGGTCATATTTTTTGATCCTTTTGCCACCTTTCTTTAATTAGTGTATTTGATCCATTCACATTTGATGTAATTTTTGGTAATTTAGGTTTAAAGTCTTTCATTATTATTTATTTTCTCTCCTTTATTCATTTTCCTCTGTCTTGCATTTTTAAACTTTTTTTTTCATCTATTTGTACTGCTTTTACATATTCTCTTTGTGTAAATATATTTTAGTGGAAATTTTAGTTTTCAAGTCCGAGAGATAGAATTGAAATTTTATCAGTTTGAGTAAAGTCTAAAAAAAATCCCTCTATGTTCCTTTACCTCCATTATTTATAATTGTCAAGTATTCCCCTTCATATATTGAATCATGTCAGAAATGTAAAAACGTCAACCATCAAACAGTAAGGGAAACATAAATGAAGGCATTGATGTTATGTATACCCACGTTTATGCCTTCTGTTGTTCTTTTCATCTTTCTGATGTTCCAAAATCCCTTCCTTTTTCATTTTCTTATCAGTTTACACTACTTCCTTAGCCATTCCTTTAGACAAGGTCTAACCAGCAACAACTATCCATGACTCTCCTTCATGTGATAATGTCTTGATTTCCCATTCATCTCTGAAGAATATTTTTTGCTGGATATAGGGCTATAGGTGGACATTCTTTTCCTTGTTGTTGTTTTTCTTGCAGCATCTGAAATACATGCCACTTCCTCTGGTCTTTATAGTTTCTGATGAAAAATCCCCTTATCATTTAAATCATTTTTCCACCAAGTGAGCTGTCATTTCTCTTGCTGTTTTCCAGATATTTTCTGTCTTCATGAATCATAAACTAGATGGTGATATGCCTTAGTGTGGATATTTTGTGATTTAGCTTACTAGGAGTTTATATTGCTTCTTAAGTCTGCATTTTATGTATTTTATAAAATTTTACAAAAATTGTCATTTGTTTACCCACAGAGCCCTGCCCCTTGGCTTGTTCCGTAGACCACACTTTCTCCTGTGTTTGTTTTTTGTTTTGTTTTGTTTTGTTTTTCATTCAAATTAGGACTTTCCTAGTCATTTCTGTGGACATTTTAGGTACTCTGTTGTGATGCTTATTTAAATCTTCTGCTCTCCTTGACTTACTTGGCCCTGGCTCTGGCAGGCCAAGGGATGCTTCTAACTCCCATTGTCAGGGAAGGTAGAAGCATGGCTGCCCCATGGTGTCATCCTGGTTGGGAGGAGTAGAGGTATCTGGGTACTACTTCTGGAGTGCCCCCTCTGACATAATGGGTGGGTAAGAACTTATTATGGCCCAGTGGGAACAAAAGCCTTGGCTTCTTAACTCAGGGAGCCTAGTGGGGATTGAAGTACCTGATTATGGATGTTGAAGGTCAGTGTGTAAACTCCTCACTTGGCCTTGGCTGATATTTTCTATATCGTCATACTCAATTTGGTTAGATCATATATGTTAGAAATTTGTCAACATATTCTAGATTTTCTAGTTCATTGGAATATAAATTTTCAAAATAGTTCCTAATGATCCTCTGGATTTTAGGAATGTCTGTGGTGATATTTTCCTTTTCACCTCGAAGTTTGTTGATTTGGGTCGTGTTTCCTTTTGTTTGGTTTGGGTAAGGGTTTATCAACCTATATTTGGCTCTCTGGTTAGCTGTTCTCTCACTGCTTCAATTCAGGGCTGTGGAGATGTCGAGACTTGCTATTTCCCCTCCACTATCTCCTGGAACCAGTTATCTATTTTTCATGCTGAGGTTTTTGAAATAGAGTTCTCTATTTTCCAGGGTTTAAGCTATTGTGTGGTTTGTTTAATTACTTCGTGAACCAAAGTAATGAAACCTGTTAGAGGAGTCTGTATGCATAGTTTCATTGCAGAGTTTCACTCACTTTTTGGCTGGCCAGGTGACACACCCCTCTTTCTGGGAGTGTCAGACCATGTGCTGAGGGGAGGAGTGTGGGAGATGTAAGTCTATCTTTCAGTCTCTTCTAGGCTTCAGGGAGATGACTCAGAAGATCACCAGATTTGGTCTAGTGTTGGTTCCTTATCCCAGAGGTCAGATCCCCTGTTTCTCTCTTCTCAGCTTTGTAGATCCTCAGTGCTGAATTGCTCTGCATTGCTCTTGGGGAGGTACTATGATAATGTGGCTTCCTCTGATTCGCCCTCTTTCACTCCCCAAAGGAATAAACTACATAGATTCAAAGGACGTTAAAAATATACTTCATTAAAAATAAGAAAATTTGGGTATGAAGGCAAAAGGAAGCTTAGAATAATCAAAGGTGAGAGGAGAGAAAGTGAAAGAGAGGTAACACAGAAGTCCGTAAAGAGGGAGAAAGTGGAGAAGATGAGAGAGGAAAAGAGGTTCTACTAGAGAGAAAGGCAAGAAGAGTAACAAGTAAACAAGTAGAGCAAAACTACTAACCCCCCAAACCAACCAACCAAACAAAAAGAAACTAAAAAAAAAAAAAAAAAAAAAAAAAAAAAAAAAAAAATCAATTACTACCTCCTAGAAAAACAAAATGAAAGAAAAAAAAGAAAAGAAAGTGATAAAACAGAAAAAAATAGAAACATGTGTGTATATGTGCGTGTGTTTGTGTGTGTGTGTATACATGAATGAGCTGGTCAACAAATATAACCAGAACGACTGAAAAAATAATTTAAAAATGAAATAAAAATATATTAATTAAAAATGTAAAAATGCTAGAAGTTTCCCTCTGAGGTGACTGGATTTGTGAATATTTGTATCCTATGTGGATTGACCTTTTTTTTTCCCCCTTCTTAGGCTATGCATCTCTTAGAAAAAGCAAAGATTGAGGGTTACTAAACCTACCTTCTTTTGTGACTTTTTGCTACTCTGCCTCCTGGAGTATTTTGCAAGTATAGATGGTTGAAATGGCTCTTGTTGTCTTTGCTTACCAGTGCATGTAGGCATGGAACTGGAAGCAAATTCTATTGGAGCTTTATCCAGATGTCTTAGATTGCTTCTCTTTCTGGTTGGAAGTGGTGCAGAGATCTTTTTAGGACATTCTGGTGGCTGGGATTGAGCCCTAAGTGAAACTTTGAACCTTTGTGTGTGGTATCTATTCCAGAGTCATTAAATCTTTTCGTTCCTAAGGCCAAGTAGATGCTGATATTGACTGGAACTCAGCATTTCCTAAGAGTTCTCTTGGTAGGGCAGGGTAAACAACCACTCCGAGTGGAGGGTGCACACTAGGTTTCCTGTAGTACTGTGCCACCAATAAGAATGTCCAAATCTCCATCCTGAAATTGCAATCATGCCTGCCTGTTGAATTTCCCCTAATCCTTTCCAGCTGGTTGTTAGCACCACAGAAGTCAAAGGCAGAGCAAATTTTACTCTCTTGTCCTTAATGTACTTACACCTGCTTGTTAAATTTCCCTAATCATTTTCAGCTGGTCATTCATACCACAGCGCTCAAAGGGAGAGTGGGTTGCACTCTCCTCCATATCTCTTTCTTGAATCCCCCTGAATCCATTACTCTATATAATTGTTTTGGGATCATGATTTGCCAGGTGCCCTTTGGGTCATGCAGTAAGCTCTGGCAGAGTCAGAGTAGAAGTGTTTGCTAAGATCTCTCAGGTTCCCTTAGGAACAAGATTCTGCATGTACTCCTGGGCTTGGATTTTTAACTTCAGTTTTTTGCTTACAAGTTGAGGAAGAAAGGGTGCATTTCAAATGGCAGTTAGCTGTGCAGTCTTTGCATCAGCTAAGTACAGACTGTTTTCTTCAGCTGCTTATGTGCCAAATTTGTCTACTGTGTTTCTCTTTCTCTTTGTACTGCCCCTCCTTTTGCAGTGATACAACATGACTGCTGCTACTGAGCTCAAGTGTATTCCCTTTTATTCTCTGTATATAACACCAGAATCTCTGGGATTCTCTGAGTCTCTAAGAGACAAATAATGACTTATTTTCTTCAGAAAGCCACCTTGTTATCAACCATTATTTCTGCTATTTCAATTCTGAACAGCAGAGAAAGTGGTAAGTAAATTCTTCCTCAACCAGCCTTCTTGGAGCACTCCAAGTGTGGTAATATTAATTACTTCTGTATTCCAGACTTACTCTTCCTTGTGGAATAGTTTGGTTCCCCTTTGGCCATCCAGATCAATCATCCCAAGCCAGCATAATCTCGTTGATTCAAAGGCATGATAATGGTGAATGGTATCAGTCCTTTCTGATCCCTTGATTCCTTGGTCATTAAATACTGGCTATGGGAAGAAGATCATCACATAGTAGATATGGATTCAGAGCATATACCGTCTTCAGGCAATGTCCAGCCCTGCAAGTTATTGCTGTGTATCTGGTGTGTATCTGAGTCTTTATAGGGTCATTCCATTATTCTACCAGCCAGTTGTTTCAGGATGGTGAGAAACATAAGACCAGTGAATTCCACAAGTATGAGCTCATTGTTGTACTTTGTGAAATCAGTTCCTTAATCAGAAGGAATGCTTGCATAGAATAGCATGATAATGTGTAAAGCATTCTATAAGCCCATGGATGATAGTTTTGGGAGAAGCATTGCATGCAGAGAATGTGTCTCTTCAAAAAAAAATGTGATGCTGTCCTTTCTGTGATGGACGTGGTGAAATGTAATCAATCTGGCAACAAGTCATTGGGTGATCACTCTGGAGAATAGTACCATAATAGAAGTTCATTGTTGGTCTCTGCTCTTGGAAAATTAGCACTCTCAGTGGACATAGTCAGATCATCCTTGGTGAGTAGAATTTAATGCTACCAAATTCCATGTATAGCTTCCATCCTTGTCACCATGGCCATTTGCCCATCAGTCCATTGGTTTATTAACAGAGGTGGGTACACAGAGAACTGACCGATATCCACAGAATAGTTATCATATCCACTTGAATATTAAAATCTTCCTCTGCCAAAGCCACCATTTGGTGATTATTTACATGGGATCCAAAATACCTTGACTTTTTTATCCATTAAGAGAGGTCTATCCATATACTTCGTTCCCAAGTTCCCTAGTCACCAGTTTTCCAATCACATTCCTTCCAAGTTCTTTATCATCTAACCAAACCATCAACTAAAACCCATGGGTTAGTATATGATGCTGCATCTGGCCATTTCTTCTCCAAACTAAAACAAACATTCATGACAATAGAATGCATTTTGATATATAATACATACATGGAATGTACATACATCAATCATTGTCTATTCTATTCTACTGTCATGTATGACTAAAAAAAAATAAAAATTTAAAAAAAAATTTTAAAAATAAAACAAACATTCAGATGCACCCTTCAAAGTTCTGCTCACTGGGAAGATTTACCTGCCCCACTGTCCTCTGGAAAAGCCCCAAAGAGGGGTTGTAGTGCTGCAGTTGTCCGCTTTCATGTGGTACCTGCATATCATACTGAACCACCTATAAACTAGACCTGAGTCTTCTCCTCCTCTGTCAGTTGATCATAGGATAGCACTCCCCATGAGACCATAGGTACATAGAGAAAGAATACAGCATAGAATTGGGAACCGTGTGTATATGGGCCACTTTTCAGAAATATTTGTGCCTGAAGGACACGTGAATATCACTTCCATTTGGTGACAGTGTTGCTATGCACACAGAACTTTATGACATGGTAGGTTAGTCAACACCACATTTGAGATGGATGGGTCAGAAAATTTGGTGAACATGCTCAAATGTTCAGTTTCCACTAATGCTCAGTAATAGGTAAGATCTTTCTTTCAAGAGGATAATAATTATATTTGTGTAGTGGTAGTATATTTATTCAAAATCCCAAGGGTCTCTGATGTGATTCACCTTTAGGGACTGCTAAATTCTCCAAACAACATCCCTATCTACCACTAATACTAAGTATCATTGGATCTTCTGGATCATGTGACCCAAATGGCAGAGCTGTCTGCACAGCTGCCTGGACCCCTTGCAAAGCCTTCTCCTTTTCTGAACTCCACTCAAACAAACTCACAGATCTGCCAGTCACTTGGGGAATTGGCACCTAAATGAGGAATATGTTGCTTCAAAATCCAAATAGATCCAATAGATAATGTTCTCCTTTCTTGTTTGTAGGGAGGTCAGATGCAACCACTTGTCCTCTACCTTAGAAAGGGATAATTCAAAATATTCTATATAACTGGACCCCTATAAATTATACTGAGGTAGAAGGCCCTTGAATTTTAAGTAGATTAATTTCTCATCCTTTAACCCACAAATATCTTACCAATCAGTCTAGAGTAATTGAGTGCCTCCTACTTCTTATTTACCAGACCTAATTAGCATAATGGCATCAGTGTAATAGACTTGTTGAAGGGAAAGGTGATTGAGATTCCTGTGCACTTGATTATGAAATAGGGCTGGAGAGTTGATTTATCCGTGAGGACAGTGAAGTTGTATTGCTTGTTAGCTCAGAGTAAGCTGCTTCTGGTACACCTTACCAGAGAAAAGACGTTTGCCATGCTAATTGCTGCATGCTGAGTAACAAGATGTGTTAATTTGCTCAAGTAGCAAAACATCTGATGCAGCAGCTTTAAGTATAGTCACCACCTAGTTAAGCTTACAGTGATCACCATCATTCTCCATCATTCATTTTGTCCTCTGCATAGGTCGAACAGGAGTGGCTAATGGGGAACCATTCTCATTTCAGAGTCAGTGTCCAGTAATCCCCAAAGACCTGATCATTTCTTTTCAACCAATGCTGAAAAAAAAAAGTTACTCTGAAAAAAAAAGGCCTAGGTCCCTTTGGGGAAGGCTGGTGGAAAGATTAATGATATACCCTTTTGGGCAGTGTACTTTTTTCACCTCTGAATATTCCACAGGAATTTTAGGGGGACACTTCATATCCAAACCGTAAGACCCTCAACTGAAGCAGTTCTGGGTCTGTAAATAAGCTCAATTGTGGGAATGTACTGAGGGATCATGACTGCTTTTATAATTTGGGTTAGACTTTCATTCACTTGGCCTGAAACATTTTTGCTTATACAGAACAAGAAACACTGTAGAAGGCTTTTTATCTGCTTCACATCCAGGAACACTATGGTTGGCCAATTAGTCTGCCCAAGCCCAGAGCAGGGCAGTGTTGACTCGCTGCCCATTATGGTAATTACACTCATCTTGTTTTGGTGGCTTAGTGTATCTGTTTGGTCCTGTCTACCCTGAGATCCAATTTCTTCAAATTTATTTGAATTTCCCAATTTTATGACTGTAGTTCTTACTGTAAGGTATGACCTATGGATAACAGCAACCACAGAGCTCTCAAGGATGCAGAGTCCTCTCACAATTTTTTTTTCTAGAATACATATAAATTGTGTTTTCTGGACCCTCCCAGTGCCAGCGTTTAGGTCTTAAGTGAAAAATAAGACTCCAACATTTTGTTCTCATTAGGCTTTTGAATCCCTTCCCACATTAAACCAAGGCAAGTCAAGTATTTCCAGCTTACTCTGAACCACCTTCTTGTCAATATTTTAGTCAACCAACAAAAGAGCCTTTTCTAACCCCTACGAGGTGCAACATTAAACACAGCCTTTCTTATTATTGAGCCCACGCCAGTCAGTTGGGTCTGATACAACTTTATGTTCCTTCTACCTTCTTTCACATTCTTAGTATCCATTCCCACACGTTTCGAAGATTTATGTCTGGGTAAATCAGAAAACTCAAGGAGTACGTTTAGAGTATAACATACTTTCTCAGGGGTCACATTTGGTACCTTCTCTCCAGTCTAGTTATAAGCCTCAAAGCAAAATAAAATTGTAGATGTGGATAGAGAAGAGAATCAGATTGTCTTGCATAGCAACTATATCAAGGGAGGCCATGACTATTTCCTCAGGGAATGTAGGGTTTATTATCTCAGCAGGAGATGTAAATAATAATCCCACCACGGGTGCATAGTCCATTGTTGCTTGGCCTGGGGTGCTCTTGAGGCTGGGGGCACAGAGATTATATTGACTTCACCCCTCACTTTGTCTCACCATGGGCCCCCAAAAAATCTTGTTTGGATGATATTGCTTGCCAATTCATGATTTCTATCTCATATGGAGCAAAAGATCCCAAGGATGTGCTGATAAGACTAAGATCTGGGAATAATATCCTCCTTCTATTTTCTGAGGAAAATCTGTAATAGTTGTATTAATGTACATTCCCATCAACAATATATGAGAATTCTCCTTTCTATACAGGCTTCTCAGCCTTTGCTATATCTTGGCTTTTTGAGAGCATGCATTCTAACTGGCATAAGATAATATCTCATAGTTTTGATTTGTGTTTTCCTGATGAGTAGTGATGTTGGAAACCTGTTGTTTAAGTATCTGTATACCTATATTTATCACAGCACTATTCAAAACAACTAAGATAATAGAATCAACCTAAGTGTCTATTGATGGATGAATGAGAGGGGCAGTGGAATACTCTTCAATCATAAAAAGGATAAAAACCTGTCATTTGCAGCAAGAAGGGTGACCTGGAAGGACATTATATTAAATATAATGAGCCAGTCACAAAAAAGACAAATACCATGTAATTTCTCTCATTTGTGGAATATTAAAGGAAATTGATCTCATAGAAGTAGAAATTAGAAAAATTATTGCCAAATAAGTAGAAAAATGGGAAAAGTGAAGGTGAGAGAAGAATGGGGGAGGCTGGACGGGAGAACAGAGTTACAGAAAGTGGCAATACATTCTAGTGTTCTAATGAACTGTAAAGTGACTAAAGTTAGCAATAATATATTTTATATTTGTAAATAGCTAGAAAAGAGAATTTTGAATGTTCTGGCCACCAAGAAATTATAAATGTTTGAGATGATAGATAAGCTAATTACTAAAATTTGATCATTACGTGTTGTGTCCATTTATCAAGACATTACACTATGCCCCATAATTATGCACAATTATTTCATGTCAATTAAAAATAAAAAGACTTTGCTTCAAAGCTGGCACTTGGAAGTTGAGTGTGGAGTCACAAATGTGGCAGCTGCTGCTGCAGCCACCATGGCCCTTGTGGGACAATAAGTAGGGATCTATCATAGCCATTGAGTAACTGTGGAAGACTATACCAAAATGGAGAAACTTGTAGAAGGTACTTATGGAGTTGTATATAAGGGTAGACACAAAACTTCAGGTCAAGTGGTAGCTATGAAGAAAATCAGACTAGGAAGTGAAGAGGAAGTGGTTCCAGTGTTGCGATTGGGGAGGTGGTGGGACATTTAGGAAGAGGGGAAGGTCGTTAGGTCATTGGGAGGAAGCCTTTGAAGGGACCCTGGACTCCCTTTTCTTTCATTTGCTATTAGGTGAGCAGTTTTCTCCACCACATGATTTTTCCATAGTGTTCTGCCTCACCACAGGCATGAAAATAATTTGGCCAAATAAACAGGACTGAGATCTCTGAAATTTTGTAAATTAAAATAAACCCTTCCTCCTTTAAGTTGATTTAACTCAGGTATTTTGTCACAGCCATAGAAAACTGACAAATACAGTTTCTGTTCTGGGATTTGACCCTTTGGGTTTTAATTGTGGTTCTATTGATTTCAGAGTGTGTGATCATAAATCATTTACTTAAATCTTAATCTCAACTTTAAGAAAAATACCATCAGGTCATTTCTTGAGAAGAGCAAATGAGATGAGATATATAAAGTCATTAGCATAGCCTACAGCCCAAGGACCAAGGCCATCAGCACCCCAAAAAGAGGGACTGCGTATAATTTGACCAGGAATTTTATATCTTCAAATACATACATGCATAAAAAGCTAGAAAAAAAGACAAGAGCATTTTTCCTTACAGTAGAAGGCAACTCTAAAATTGAGAAGAAATAATAGAAAGAGTGTGAAAATCAGCACCTTGCAATTATCATTTTAATAGCTGAGTCAGGCAGGAGGAATCAGTGTATAGTAAACTGTGGGAGAAAGTTGGATGATGAACAGGAAAGTTACGTAATCTCAAGCAGTTCATCACAAATGAGTCACTAATTACAATAGTAAAAATCCACACTGCAAAAAAGTTGGCAGATGGCATCATAACCAAGTGATTGAAGAGAACACCCCCAATCATAGGGCTTGCTCATGGCCAGTGGCACCTGGAAAGATACACTGAGAAGGACATGGTGTCACTTTGTGGCATCCTGATGAGAAGGCACAGCTGAACACCATCAGGGAGGAGAGCAGACAGACCCAAACTAATAAAAAATTTCTATAAAATAAATGACCTCCTTGAAATATTTAATTTCTTAAAATTTTAAAAAGATGGGGCATAGGTTCTAAATTAAAGGGCATGGGACAGTGATTCTTAATTAGATCCTAAAAAGGATAAATACCTAAAGGATATGTTTGTGATGATTGTCAAAATTTGAATAAGCTCTTTAGATTTAAATAAGTATAGAATCATATTAAATTATTTTAATCATGATATTATGGTTTTCTGAGACAATGATGCTTTTGTTTGAAAGTAATTCTCACTAAAGCATTAACAGGCCAAGAGACTTGATAACTTCATATCTCTAAGATGATTTAGACAAAAACAATGCACATATATGTCAATATGTATACATGTATATATGGGGGGAGCAAAAGATGAAGTATAAGGGCAAAATGTGGGAAATCAGTGTATCTGTACAGAGGGCATGCAGAATTTTGTACAATTCTTGCCATATTTTCTGAGTTTATAATTATAAGAAGTTACAAAATGTCCATAGTCATATGCATACACATATATAAACAGAAGAAAGGAAAAAGAAAGTGATCCTCAGAATACACAGGAGTTTGAACTATTTTTGTAACTCTTCCACAATTTTGAAATTATTTCAAAGTAACAATTAAAATAAACATATATATATATATTTCTGTGACAAATTAGAAATGGCATATCTCTGAATTCCAGGGGCTTTCCTTCTTGGCCAGCTGCTTGGGCAAACCCTACTCATTGGGATGATCCTTCCAGGACTCAAGTCTCAGAATCTGGAAGAATTTTCCTGGAAGCTGTGTATGAGTGGAGGGTCTGAAGCCAAGGAGAAGGTGACCAGGTAAAGATGGCAAGGGAAAGCAACTTGGGCATGGGGTCAGGGTCAGAAGACAGCAGGACACTGAGAGACAAGTGACCTTTGTTCTTCATGTTGTAAAGGCAATCTCACTCATGATCCTTAAGCTTTATGGAATTTAGTTGGTAGGTCACATACGAAATTAACTTTTGACACATAAAACTTTAAAACAATTTTAAAATTATTTTAAGTAAATTTGATAAAGTCAAAGTAGATTTTCCTAAGCACTTAGGGCAACTAGGATGTGTGATATTTTTATGATTTTTAACAACTCATGGAACTTCATGAGGGAAACATCAGATCCTAATATATAAACACATTAATGCAAAAAGAAAAATTACAAACCAAAAGGAAATGAACACAAATATTCTAAGTCTGAAATACATAGTTGTGAATAGACTCCTCTGTGAATGTGGAAGGCCAGGTATGTATCTCAAAATAAAGGTCTATATGCCTTCAATAGTAAAAGGTGATTACTATATTAAAACCCATTAAATCATGAATTTTTAATTCTGTTAATATTTCAACAAAATTAACACAGGCACATTAATATAGGTTGAAATCATAATCCAGGGCATTTATATTATATATATGTAAGCCCGTATACATATATAATAAAACTTTTTCTCTGTTACTTTTACAACATAATTGAACTCTAAAAACAAAATATCTTTTCAAGAGTTGACATAGTGGTATATTTGTTGCCCAACTCAAATTTTTACAAGTGTCCTACATCTAGGCAATGAAGCTTAATGGGTTAATCAATATATGTAGAAAAAGCAAAATATATACCATTGTATTAGGAAGTTAAAAAAGTGAAGAGATGATACATAAAATTAATCATGGTGTGGTAAATTGTTATTTTTTAAGTTATGTTTTCTATATTTCTTAAAATTTCAACCAAGGTTATGTGTTATATTTAAAATGGAAAAAAAATAGTAGTGATTGATTGTAAGACTTTGCATTGTTGATTTGTCCCTTTTGTTCCCATTTAGTGACATATACAGTGGTTTACCTCATAGGGAGTTTTACTACTGAAATGAACTTCAGAAAATTACCAAAAATTAAAAAAAAATATTTTAAAAGCAGCCTATTCTAAGAAAAGATGGATTTTTGAGTAGAACTTCAGAAAATTACCAAAAATTAAAAAAATATTTTAAAAGCAGCCTATTCTAAGAAAAGATGGATTTTTGAGTAATTCAGAGATGAGTATCGAGAATAGAGATCTGTCACACATTTTGGCTAAATAACTTTTTGGGGGAGATTAATCTTGAGTTTATTCTGCAAAAATAAAAGCATACCTCTTGCTGTGGGTGACATAATCACAGTTACAGAAAGAGGAACTCCCTGTTTAAGACAGGCATCACTTTTCCCCGTGGTGAGACTCTGAGAATGAACAAGGGAGAGATTTCATTGTGTTGGCACAACGTGGCCATCTGATTCTAGGTTTTAAAGCCTTAGAATTGGCATTGGAGTTGGAGGAGTAAACAGTGGAAGCTCTGTGCTGATGAGCAGCAAGCTCTAATATGGAATCCCCACATGGAGAAGTTAGTGGGGAAGGGCTCTGAATGGTTACCCATTTGATAAATAAACGTTTATTGGCACACAGCCATGCTATGTCCTCTATGGTTATTTTTTGTGCTACACAGGCAGAGTGGTTGCAACAGTGACCCTTTGACCAGCAAAGCCTAAAACCAAATTACAAATTTACAGGAAAGAAAGAAAGAAAAAGAAATTGCCAGTTCTTTGCTAGCCAATCTCCCCAGGTGCCTCTCTTTAACTTGATGATGTTTTTATTTTTTGTTCTTACTGGAAACGTTTGTTGTTGACACCAATATCAAAAACAAAAGTAAAGCTTTTGTTCTGTCAAGTTTATAACTACTCCGGAAATTTACCTTGGTAGGAAATGCCATTACTGATATGAAATGCAGACTTACCACAAATTTCAGAAAAAATCGTGCATTTAGCCATTATGCTACTACAACTTTATTTACACAGACATTGGGAAGCTTTCCTGTGAACACTGTGTATAGAAAACAAGAGCATAATTTCTGTGATCCTGGGATTCACACAAAACCAAGTAAAATTTATGGTCAGGGCAAACACTCTCTCTAGGAAGTCAATATTATGAAACAGGTCAGAGATCAATGACAACATGCATGCTGCCAGATTTCTTTGTGTTTCTCAGTGTTTTCTTCTAAGATGGTCAAAACAACCTTAAGAATTGCAAGATTTTTAAATACTTCCAGAAAATAAAGAACAATAGAAGAACATGGGAGGTGGACAGATCTATCACCTAGAGAATGGTGTAATGGGACACAATGATGTAGATTAGGCTCAATTGGCCTTCGTAGATGTTGGCTCTGAAGTTCAGGTTTCTTTGTACGTGTCTCTGGATCTGTCTATGGAACTGCTCTCTGCTTTCACCACCTTTTCAGATGATCGAGTCATGTGTTGGTATTACTGTAACCATTTAATGATGATAGAATTCAACATTCATGAAGTCCAAGAACTAAACATAACTTGGAGGGATCTAGCCCTTCTCCCAAGCTCTACAGTGTTTAAGGGTTTGAATTCAAAGTTGTACTGCTTCATGTTGAATTTTTGTTTGTTTGCCTCTTCCTGATTGTGTGAGTCTGGGCAGATAAGAATCTGTGCCACAATTCTCTCACTCATACAGTGGGAATAATATGCATTGAATGCTTTCTTTGCTTTCTGTGTATCATACTTAGAATGCCTGCCTCAGAATAAGTCTTCAAGACCCATGAGGTGTGGCCTGTGGATTGAACAACAAGCTCTCTTTTAAGGTCAATCCTGAAAACTGGATTTCCTATAAGAGTTGCTTGTTTCTCATCAGATGAAGGGGATTTATTTCAGTTAAATATTCTAATTGTGAATAGCTGTGTAAAGTATTGTGCATCTCTCCTATCAAGGAATACCTCAATTGCAAAGGAGGACATCACAAAAAAAATCATTTTGGAGATGGAACTTGTTCCATGTGTCAAGACAAGAGATATTGATCAGCTTTATAGTGGAAGAAACACTCAAGTTTGAGTGGCAAAGCACTATATACTAATATTGATGTAGCTACTTCTTCATTCTCATTTTTATAGTGATAAAATAGATGATCCCATTCCATAGGATTGTTGCATTGGTTAAATTATGGTATAAAATTGCCAGCCCATGGTAGCTCTCACTAATCTTTTGCTGAAGTTCAACAGATCCATCATTACTCATATTTCACAAATAGTGGCATATGCATAAACTACAGAAAGAAATAATATTGTTCACCTACCAGGATACCAAATCTGGACACTTGGCTTTTATTATGCAAATTACATTACCCCAGTTCTGAGATCATCCTTCAATGGTATCACCCTTCCCATGATAATTCCAAGAACCACACATCTATGTCCTCATTGCAACAGATAACATCTGTTTATTATTGCTTCAAGAAACTGGAAACAGAAAAGTCTTTGCCACAGGCTAAGCTGTTATGCGAGCTGTTACTGTGTCAAAGCTTTCCACACACCACTTGTGCAGGCCCAGGGGAATCCAAGGGCAAGCTTTTTTATTCCTAATCAGGCAGTTGACCTGCAGGAAGGGAGTAGCAGAGGTTGCCTGCTCATTTCACTTATATCTAATGTCACTCTCACTACACCAAGGCATTGTGAACCTCCACTCCAAATGCAACACCTTTTAAGGATGCACCTCTGTACCAACTCAGGAATTAATTTTACAGAGTCACAGCTACCTTGGAAGAATGTTTTGGAAGTCTAGCAACAAACTCATAGCATGTCACCCTAGCTCGTTTCTCAGAATTGGAGCAGGGACACAGCCTCCTGTTTGTTTGCCTGTTGGACAGGGATCATCTCTTGTACTCCACTCTAATAGCATTGCCAAGGGAAAGGTCTGGGCTGTCATATCTTTCTCTTCCTGATTTTCCTTTGTTGCTATTGTCTTACCAGAGATGGCGTGCAGTGTTCTTGTTTATCTCCAGTACAAGTATGGAAACATTTTAGACAATGCTTATGAAACACTCTTTTTGCATCTATGGTAGGTCTTTCTAATTAAGCGATATCACTAGAGATGGAGTACAACACCATTTATTGTTTTCTAATGACAATATTCAAAGAATGAGCACAAGTCCATTTTGATGGAAGGAAAAGACAATTTATAGTATAAGTAGCTATTGCTAGTGGCATGTTCTCATGAAATTCTCCCTGTAAGGTATACCTGGTGATGTAAACAAAGATGAGGGTCATTCATGAGAACTGATGGCAATTAAATGACAGGAAAGGAATTGGGATGGAGATGTGAATGGTTAAAAACAAGATTCTGAAACAAATTACACCAAATAACAAAACTATTCCTCAACTCTCAAAAATTCAGATCAACAGAGAGAAAATGTGACCATTGAGTGATTTGGGCATTGTGGTATTTAATTGTATTTCAACTCGAGTCAGTGATAAGATGCTCAGACACTGGGTCAAACATGTCTGGGTATATCAGTGAGAGTATTCCTGGATGAAATCAGCATTTGAATGAGTAGTTGTGCTGGTTAAATTATGTTATGTTATATTCAGATCTGAATCATTACACATTTATAAACACGAACCTCCCAATGGAGATCAGTCTCATCCAGTCAGTTGAAGTCCCCGAATGGAACAAGCTGACTAAATGGGAACTTCTCCTGCATGACTGCTTAAGCTTGTGTCATAGTCTTTACCAGTGTTCAGTCTCAAAAGGAATCATCAGTTATTTTTTGCCACCTTTCAAATGGGAACGTACACAATTATCTCTCCTTGGTCTCCAGTTTGTCAACTGCAGATCATAGGACCTGGCAATCTCCATATTCAAGTAAGTCAATTCCTTAAAATGTATCTATATACCTCCCATTGGTTTGGTTTTTTGGAGCACTGACAAATACAGATATCCTGTTACTTTTGCCTCATTGGGCACTAGCTGTGTGGTCAACTGAGAGGAATCTCAATTTAAAAGTCCAGTCTCATCTCAGCTTCAAGCGTTTAGACAATTCTTGGACCCTCTTGGTTTTCATATTGTCATCTGAAAAACAAGAAGGAAAAAAAATGTTATGCATAAAAATGAAACATTTTTTGTGAAATTGGAAGTATTACCATCCATTTTTCTCTCCTTTTCTATCAGAAGTAGTCCAACCAAAAGGCACATAATGAAATTCAATGTTAGCATATTAACTATTCAATTATGTTTTCAAATATCTGAGTTTAGTGCTTCTAGTTGAGTTATCTTCTTCTCAGCAGTGGATTTCTCTATGAAGTTAATGAAGCTGAAATTTCACATACTGACTCTTCTATAGAACCTTCTAAGTTACTGGTAGGGTCCCTACTAATAGGTTCATATGGCCATGTCTTGAAAATTTTGTAAAAGTAAATTATTTTGATCACAACTGGTTAATGCTCTTTTCCTCTTCACTGAGTGCTGCATCATGCTTGCCCTTATGTCGAATGGCACTGGAGTAGTTTAGAGGCATTTTAGTACCCACTTAAAGAGATAATAACTAATTCTTAGTTTAGGTGTACTAAGATTACATGTGTCATTCACAAACACTTGCATAGGTATAACTAAGTTAGTGCAGGCTGGCCCAATGAGGAAATAGCTTCCAGACATACTCCTTCCTCCCAAAGTATCAACAGCTGGCATTGTGACAAGAAGATATAGTAGAGCATTTTCATTGTGGTATAATTTTGTCCTGTAACACTCAGCACTGGAAGCAGGTGCCTATCATAAAGGAAACTGTGTATGAAGTACCCAGTGTCAGAAGTTTACCTGAGGAAAGTTCCTCTATTCATCAAGTGGATAAAGGAGAGAGCTAAGAATTTGGTCCTTGTTAGGACAGGAAGCTCTCTCCTAGGAGGGATAAACTGTGACGAAGACTGCATGTTTATAAAATGTCCCTAAGGCAATTTTTTCATTATGATGGTAATTCACAAAAAAATTAGAATGTATCAAAATTCTGTTTCTATAAGATACAAGCTTATGCAGATTGTATGTGTACATTTGAATATTCATGTTTATAAACACATAATGCTTCAGATCTAAAGTACCTTGTCTTGAAAATGTCAGAAAATTCCAGTTGAATAATGGGCATGCACAGTGGCCCTAGCATAGCTGCACAGGCTGAACACATAAGTACCCCCCAAACAAAAGTTTTGCATATCCTCATCATAAAGTCCACTTACAAACCTGAAAATAGTTCTTTCACAAAACATAATTCAACACTGCAAAGAATTCTATTGCACTGAAAACAAAATTCTGAAAACAAAAATATTCTGAAAACAAAAATATAAGAAAAAGTTACTCCAGAGTTTTTTAAAAGTATATTGTGTTCCAAACAATTTTATTAGTCATTTTAAAAACATTTTGATTTGTGTTGCTATTTCCTTTATTCTCATAAATATATAACTGTATGTTTGAAATTTTATAATCTTTTATTTATGAGGGACCACAAACTGAATAAAATTCAGACCTCATATTACCTAATTGACTCTGCTCCTAATTCCTCTGTGAATGGGGAGGGGCTTTTCCCACTAAGAAGTCATGTTATTGTTCTCTTGATGGAGTGAAATGGAGTAACAATGGATCAGAAAATGCTTGGCTTACTAATCATCAGGGAAATGCAAATCAGAACCACATATATCTAAAAAGAACAAATAAAAAAAATTAAAAACCACAATCATATATCACCTCACAGCTATCAGAATGATTAGTACAAAGAATAAAGCTAATGAGTATTGCAAAAATATGGAGTAAAGGGAACCCTCCTTGCACACTGCAGGTGGAATGTAATTTTTTTGGGGGGGTGCCAGGGATTGAACTCAGGGGCACTCGATCACTGAGCCCCATCCCCAGCCCTATTTTGTATCTTATTTAGAGATAGAGTCTCACTGAGTTGCTTAGTGCTTCACTTTTTGCTGAGGCTGGCTTTGAACTAGCAATCCTCTTGTCACAGCCTCCTGAGTGGCTGGGATTATAGGTGTGCACCACTGTGCCCAGCTGGAATGTAAATTTGTATAGTCATTATGGAAGTGGCATGGAAGTCCTAAAAAACTAAAACAGGATCTAGAAATCCTACTTCTAGGTATATATCTAAAGAAAATGACATTGGTTTGATGAAGAGTTATCTGCACCAAATGTTCATTGAAAATTTTTCACAATAGCCAAGATATGAAGTCAACCTGAGTATTGGTCAATGACTGAATGGATAAAGAAAGGTTACACACACACACACACACACACACACACACACACACACCCCACAACGGGATAATATTCAGCCATCAAAAGAAGAATATTCTGCCATTTGCAGCAATATCGTAAACCTTGAGGACATGTTGTTAAGTAATTAAATTCAGAAAGATGATACAGTATAATTTCACTTACATGTGGAATCTAAAAAATGTTGAACTAATAGAAGCAGATTGTGGAATGGTAGATGAAAGGGGCTTAGAGGTAGAAGAAATGTGAAGATAGTATCTACGGTTGGTGATGGCCATATTAATTTGATTGATGTAGTTCAGTGTACAATGTGTGTGTGTGTGTGTGTGTGTGTGTGTGTATGTGTATATATATATATATATATATATATATATATATATATATATATGTGTGTGTCAAACATCACAATGAGCATGTATAATTTTTGTCCATTAAATATTAAATTCCTTAGCTGATTTGATAGATGGCATGAAGAATATGAATGAGATTAATTTGCTTATTTTTTCTAGAATAATATGACCCCTGACATAAAAGTTATCACTGGACATTCCATCTGTCCTAGTGTGTTGGGGATAACAGGAGCTTAGTGGGATTAATCTTCACTGGAAAATCCTACTGATTAACACCTTTGATCTACTTCCCATATGACTTCTGCTTTATTTAAGTGAAATATTGACTTAAACGCTAAGCATTTAAGTATAAGTTATATACTTGATTTAAACACTAAGTATGAATACTTAAATACTGAGTATTAAAATACTTTATTATTAATGTGTCTCTTGATAGATCTGCTATGTGTTAGCTCTAAGTTAACCCAAATTGAATTCAAGTAAAGTTTTTTACTTCTTTCAATTATAAGCCCTTCTCAATAGTAATTGGTTTATTTCAAAACAACAATGTTGTAACTAATATTTCAAATAAGAAAATAATCTTCCCATCAAAATTGCAGGAGGTCAGCTGAAGACTGGGCTTCAGAAATCACCTGATAACTCATTTGACAGAGCATAAAATTTAGTCTAGAAGCTGAGAGAGGAAGGCTGAAAGTCTTCCAGGGAGTGCTGGTCAGGACAAGAAGAGAGCTACAATCCCAGGGCCTGACTTCCCTTCCCAGTCTGCTCTGCAAGGTCCTGCCCTCTCTCCATTCCATTCAATTGTTGGGCTCCACTGTCACGTCCTTATAAGACAACATGGTTTGATATGTAGTCCAGAAAAGATGTCCATTGTTCTAGTAATTGCAGAGAAAACAAAACAAATCATCTCCTTATTTGGCCTGCCTTCAACAAAGATATTCTAAATTCTGCCAGAAAACCCATTAGATGGACAATTCCAACCAATTTCAAATCAAGTTAAAAAAAAAAAAAAGTCAAATGTTTATTTATTTCTCCAACCAAGACTTTTTTTCTTGTCTTGCTAAGCATCTCTATGATGCACTGACTCCATTAACTTACCATGGAAAAATTAACGAAATATGTTTTTTTTTTCTTTTAAGGTTAGAAAGATCTAAAGCTGAGTAAATTTCAAATTGACCTGAGATTACTCCAGTGCTTTCCAGTGTTTCTAAGTTGTTTCTCCAAAGATGGGTTACTCTATCCAATGTCATAGAATTTCTGTGTGCCTTCTGGAAGCTTCTCAGCACTGATGTTCAAGTAGGGGAGAGAAGAGTTTGCAGGAATCCACAGCACTGCAGAGCTATATAGGCAAATTATTCTGTAGCTTGTCTAGCTATAAAAGCCCCCTTCCTGGTTTGACCTTTCCTCTTGCATTCACCCTGGAAACAAATCACGT
This sequence comes from Callospermophilus lateralis, assembly GCF_048772815.1. Classification (NCBI taxonomy): domain Eukaryota; kingdom Metazoa; phylum Chordata; class Mammalia; order Rodentia; family Sciuridae; genus Callospermophilus; species Callospermophilus lateralis. Next base: position 101,301,631 of record NC_135305.1, read on the forward strand.
CCCTAACAACGAGTCAGATAACCCCTAGTGCTCTCTGGCCCCTGAGATTGCTCAACCTGGAAGCCTACACAGCTTTCCTGGAGGCACAGATTCTATCCTTCTTAGAAGGATTTATACCCATAAATACATATAAAAACAAAGTCATCACTTCTCAATGCTGTTTTTAAAAGCATTACCAATGAAAAAATCTGAAAACTGAGTTGGATCAAAACTGCACACCCTTCCCTTAAGTCTCAGAAGGATGGATGAAGTCAATAATCAGCTTGTCCCAGTGTGTTAGGGATAAAGGGAGCTTCAGTGGGCTTAATCTTTACTGGAAAATTCTACTAGCTCCCGCCCCTCCATCTATGAACAGGCACATCTTCCTCCCCAGATGACCTCTACTACTGCCTTTTGCAGAAGATTTCCAGACACATTTTTTTCCATGGTCCCTGGGCTGTACACTACAGGGTTGTACGGGACCCTGCGCACGTCTCCTGCAGTACAGATTGGCCTGAGCACATACCATTCTATAGTACATAATGATCACAGGAACCCACAACAAAAAGAACAAAAATTGCCCTTGCAAGGCTTTCCCTTCTTTATATATCAATTTTCCTCACCCCAGAGCCATGCCACCTTGGACTGGGATCCCATCCATCCTTAAACTTCAAAGTTAAGCTATTTCACAAGTGGTCAGCTCTTGTCTGGGAAAATCCCAAACAATCCCAGAGGGGAGAGGTAAGTAGAGTTTGTTTTTCCATGTGTTGTGTGGTTTCCTTTGCATCTGCCTTCGATTTACTTAATCATTCAAACGATATCTTAAGTCTAACTATTGTGGGGAGATTTCTATTTCCTTCTCTCTCACCTAAGATTGCCCTAGTTTATACCTTCCTTAGCATACAACTACAGATTCTGATAAATGACATTTTTTTAAAAAAATCACACTATGATATATATATTTTTTGCCAATTATACCTTGATCAAATTGTGGAGAAGTAAATTTTAAAAATAGCTTTACAAATGTGGCCAGATGCTATGAAGATAATATGTATGTAAAATAAATACTGTGAAAATACAGTCCAAAACTACTACTTATAAACAATAGAGAAGACCTGAAACCATTAAAAATAAATTTATAAAAAAGTCTACTGACCTAAACAAGTTAGATGCCTAACAAATTGAACTTTTCCTTTATAAAAATTTACATGCAGTATTTATGCATATTTATGAGTATAATATGTTGCTTTGGTATGTGTACATGTTGTGCGATGATCACATCAGGTAATTAGAGTATCATCTTACATATTTCTTTTTTGTGTGGTGAGAATATTGGAAATCCTCTCTTTTAGATATTATGAAGTGTGTCTTAAACCTGATAGTTACCATTAACTGAAGCCACCCTATTGTGTAATCTTTTATACAGCACTGCAGAGCCCCAGTCAAAACCACATTAGGAAAATTCTTGCTTTCTTCTGTAGAATATGCAGCTCATGGGAGCACAGATTTGTGGAGGTGCCCAAATGAAAAGTCATCCAACTGAGGACCCAACTCAAAGGTATGATTCGGATACAAATAGACTAGAGATGAGCAGAAGGAAATGAGAGCAGGGAATGAATATGGGTCAGAGAGCTCAGGCAGGAACAAATGGCTGAGCCAAGAGAAGCAATGGCACCTAGATTATTTTATAGAGTGCTACTGTGTAGGAGTAGATAGTGGAAACTCTGGGACTGATTGTGTGCTGTGGACTCCACTGGGTACAGAGTTGCATCAATCAATTGATTAGCATCACTTCCAATGAAATTATGTATGGAGGGTATGCAGATCCTGTGACCTAGCAAGCCCAATGCTAAGGGTGTCTTCCAGAGAAATCATCAGGCCTGTGCTTAGGGATATGTGGGGTGCTTCCAACAGCATATTCCATGTTAGTAAAATGGGGACCACCTCAATGCCCACTGACAGTAGAGAGGATGAGATACTGATGAACTTAGTATTGGATGTCCTATGAACAAATAAATAAAGCAGTGAAAAAAAAGTGAATGACTGATAGACACAGCACGACAATTAAATCTAATAAACTTAATGTTGAAGGGTGGAAGAAAGAACAAGACTATTTATATAACAGCAAAAAAGTAGACAATATGAAACAAGATGCCATTTAGAAATATAAGCCAATGAGATCAAAATATTTTTGAGAACATGAAAATAAGTAATATTTGTGGGGAGAGGCAGACACTCAGAAGGCTTCAAAGATGATATCAGTGATAAAGAGAGATCAATGATCTTTCAAATATGCTCATGAGATATACACTCTATTTTATAGGCATCATGTATTTCATTGTAACAGAAAGGAAAACTAGACAAGAAACCTGGGTGAGTAGAATTCTTCCTAGCATTCATGACCCAGATGCCTTCTGCAATATCAAGGAACTCAATACTCAGCTTCTATAGTCCTTTGGGAACCACACATAAAAATTTTAAAAATATTAATTTCAAAAACAAAAACATTTAGATGTGAGCATGCAGGGGAAGTCCACACCCAACACTTTTTGGCCATGAGTGGACCTTTTCATCCAGGGATGATACCTCTTATCTTCCCGTCAGCATTTTCTTGAACAAATGATAGGACAGAAAGAAAGACCCCTATTCTTCCTACAAGTAGAAATGTCCCAGGGGTAAGATCAAGCTTTCCAGGATGGTTCTGACTTGCAGAGAAGCACAGGAAGGTTTTGGATGGCCATGGCTGCAGAACTGCGAGCACATCTAGCAGTTCATGAGATGGAGATGACTTCCAGCCAGGTGCTCCCCACCTGTCCCCATCAATTATTAGTGAGAAGTTATCTCCAAAATAACAAACTCTGCCAGCAGAGGAGTTAAGAGAAGTCACAAGAACGGAGGAAAGGCAGGAATCAGAAGAAATTTTCCAGCCAGTGTAGTGGTAGCACCTAGTAGAGACAGTTTTGCATGCCAAATTGGCACCATGTTACTATAAGGGAATGTGGGACAAGTATGAGCTTGACCTGGACATACAGTCCTGTCACACCTCTGGAAGCCAGATGTCACGAGCCATCCATGGGCTATGTGTGTGAACTATGCACATTGATGTTATATGAGGGGACAGGTCTGACATTACAAGCTGATTGGGTTGTGCGACGCAACTGCACCTCTCTTCTCACTTTGTAGTGAGAAGATCCCACATAGCACCTAAGATGGGTGTGACTTGCCAAAATTTCAATCAATCTGCTGACCACAAGACATCACAAAGCAAGCCTCCACCTTTGAAACCTTATCCCCTGCCTTATTTGGTGAAGAGCATTCCATTGAATCTCCTTTGTGTGTCCTCCCCATAAAAATAAAGAGATACTGGGTGCACACTCTCTTTCTAGTGCCTTCCAGCGTGGAACCTGACCCTTAAATTTGCAGAACAACCCTACCCTCAATATGAAAACTACTTCTGTGTTGAGTGATTTCTTCACCGTTTTCTTAGTTTAATGTTGCAGCCATCTCCTCTGAACCCAGCTTATCTCGTCAGCTCAGGTCACCTGCGAGAGCCAGGGTCTACAGCTCCACCATGCACCTTCCTTCAGGCCAGAGTATAAACACTACACTCCCAGGGCATATCACTACCTTGAGCCACTGAACCTGGTGTTTTCTATAAGGAGGGTATTTGGGGGAAGAGCACAGCCTTCAGGGACAGATAAGTAACCACATTTACCAGAGACAGAGCACTGAACTGGCTGCTTTAGTAAGCAGACTCTACACAAGCTTCCACTATTCTTCCTCCTTGAGATTGTGAAGTTGTCATTTTTTTGAAAGAGGAGGAGGATAAACTTTGTTCTATTTCCTTCAAAATCACATGCATCAAGATCCTTTAGTATCAACCTTTAAAATTTGCTGTGTTTGCTCTCTGACTCTATCATGAAAATCCTTATACTTCTTGACTAGTTAAGGGAAATATCCTAAGGAGAGAAATTCTGTGAAGCATAAATAGGTGAAAAAAGGACAATTTAAACAGTAAAACTTGGAAAATTGAGAAACGTTAATATAGTAGTCCTCCCTTATCCAAGACTTTGCTTTTTGAAATTTCAGTTATTTGCAACCACATTCTTAAAATATGAAATGTAAAATTCCAGAAATAATAATTCACAAATTTCAAATATCTATTATTCCAGTATCTTCCTATAATTGTCATGCTTTATTATGAGTGATTGTTTCTCTCTTACTGAGCCTCATTTATAAATTAAACTTTATTTTAGATATGAATGTATAGGAAAATACATGGTATGTAGAAGTTTTTTATTCATATTTGTACACATCTTCTGGAGTCTTGGGACAAAACCCCTAAAGATAAGAAGGGACTACTCTAATCTAAACCCAAATTACAACTTCACCCCCATAAACAACTCATGCTGCTATACTTTGCTTTTTCTTCCTCAGCCTTATGGAAGTTGTTCTTTCTTCTTGGGTTAAAGACCTTGAGTATTCCCCAGACTCTCCATGGACATTCTCATGAAATTCATGTCTTAGGGAATCAGAGACTATCAAAGCAAGAGGACTTTCTATGATTGTCTAGACCTTGCAAACTGTACTCTTAGGGACCTTGCATTATGGTGCCATGACACTCCCCAGTGTCTGTGATATGAGAAGTCATGGCCAAGCAGGGGCAGGGTGGGGTAGAAATGAGCCCTGTATGCCAGACAAGTTCTGTTCTTTAGCATATGTGGTCAGACTCACAATTTTGCTGGAATAAATAGTTCTGCAGCTAGATATGCAATTACAAACCACAAATCTCTCAAGTACTCATAGATGGAAAGCAAAACCAAGTGATTTGAATGGATTCTTACAAGATCAATTCTATGGACTTGATCTGAGATTTAGTGACTATGGTTTTCCTTTTCTGTGGTCTAATGTCTTTTGACTGTACCCTACCTGCCTACCCTGGATTATCCATTAGCCATCATGTTTCTCTCAACCTGATAAATGCCCAGGACCCTACCTACATACATAATTTGGTAAGCTTGGCGAGGCCTGCTGAGGAATTCTGTTGGTCAGCATGACATTTTGGTAATGGGATTTTCTGAGATCTAGAAATTCCCACCCCCATGACATTCCACCAGAGAAACTGGGTTGTGATGCTGTCTGGCAATGCCTTATCATGACAGTGACTCCTCAAACGCTCTGGGGCAAGCCTCCCAATAGCCTGCACTATTCACAATGGTGTGACCAGATTTGGAATGTTTTCTCTGTGATTTGGAGTTTTTTTTTTTTCCCCCAGACTCAGATATTTTAAAATGACCAGAAGGAAATATGACCCTTACTCTGGATAATGAGAAAATCTGCCCCTTATTTTTAAGACAGTGCCTCTATCAGAGGCTGTTTCTTATACCACCCTACATGAAAAGTGTTCTAGGACCAAACTATGGGTGCTCACAAAATAAGCAGAAATGTGAATTATGCATGGAGAATCATCTCCCAACAATGAAGTCTTGTTCCCACCCCGCCCCCCAGGGATTAGCCTTAGCAGTCTTAATGCATATTTCCATTCCACCAAAATATCACCAAATCATGTCATAACTTTCAATATGTTGGTGTCTCAATTTTGCTTTTAGCAACATGAATGATCACAAAATTTCATTTTTTAGATTCTGTGTTCTGGTTTTGATTTTTAGGGAAGGGGAAACAAAGTCCTTTGAGAAACATCTAATTTGTTACAAGTAGTATAGACACAGCCACATACATCATGTATTCATTGAAATATTCAATCTCAACATGAAAGCAGTCGTCCTTTTAACCATGTACTCAGTGTTCAAAAATATCCTGGAGGGAATGGAAATGTTAAACATAAACACAGATCAGCTTCATAAGTGCTGTTGTCAGCCATTTGACCTTAGTAAATTGCTCCAGCATACTTGATCATTCCAAGATTTTTCAGTAGAGTTCCTGTCTGAAAGTCACTTATCTGTTTGATCTTGAATGTGGGTAGTATATACATACCCCAAAGCTTTAATACTCCCATGTTTTCAGTGTTGCAGAGAGAAAGGTCATGCAGTTGCTAAAGATTGTTGTTGTGGCTGTAATTTAAATATTAAACCATAATTGGATAATGGTATTTACCTTCTTCTGCTTTTTAAAATTTTTTTTGGCAGAGTAGATTGGAAGGACAGGGGTACACACATTTGTAAATGTTGTGTGTTAAACTGAAAGATGATCAAATGATTCTACTGTGGTTGATTTTCCCAGCTTGTTATAAGAAATAAACAAAAAAATAATCATAACAGACTTGGGCTGCCTTTTTTATTTTTCAAATTCATAAATAAATTATTTCTTTTCTCCTTTTATGGAAACCATCCATGGTTCCTCACGTTGGGGGAATGTGTTACTTGTTAAAATTTCCTAGGCCACACTAAAGAAAGAAAAAGATGGTTAAGTTAAAGAAAGACTGAGAATGTTCTAACCCTTGGGCCTGTATAAGGTAGCATTTATTTAACTGATACAGGTTAATTTCCTGTGACTAAAACCAGTCATGGGTGCAGAGACAGGTCATGCTGATTAATTCAACTGCATAATGCTGAACAAGGTCATTGTCATGGGCCTTGCCATGCCCACCTGCATTTGCACTTGTATAGCTCCATTAATACTCCAAGGCGAGGTCCTTCTGGGGCAGTAGTGTTCTGCTGGCACCTACTGGAATGTTTATAAATAAAAAGAACTGGTCTCCTGTCCCCATTTGTGGCCTGGAATTTCATAAATAACCTGACCTTCTACTCTTCAGAGAGATTTATAAAAATGTATTCTCCTGATGTTCTCAACTAATCTACCATAGCAATCCATTTTTTTCCTTTTTAATGTTATATAACTAACAGTGTTAAGTTTTTTTGCATTATACAACTAGATACCTGGAGCATACAGCACAGGCACTTGCACACAATTGGACCCTTTTCCTGCACCACATATAAAAATAAACTGAAAATGGATTAAAGATTTGAACATAACCTGAATTAGAAGAAAACAGGAGAAAATCCTCAGGACATTAGTCTTGATTTTTTGGATATGATACTCAAAACAGAGACAACACAAACAAAAATATGAAATACATGTGGCCAATTGCTATATTAAAATGTGGCCAACATCACTAATAATCAGGGAATGTAAATTACAACCAAAATGAGATATCGCCTCGTACTTCAAGTTAAAATGGCTGCTATCAAAAACTAATAGATAAAAATTGGATGTGGGTGTGGAAAAATTTCAACTCTTGTACACTCTCAGAGAGACTGTAATATGCTACATCCAATACAGAAAATGGTATGGAAGTTTCTCAAAAAATGGAAAATGCAATTGCCATCTGATCCATAAATCCCAGTTCTAGATATATATATAAAAGATTTGAAACTGGGATCTCAAAGAGATATCTGGACTTCCATGAATATTATGGGATTATTTATAATAACCAAGATACAGAAACAACCTAAATTTCCATTGGCTGATACATGGATAAACATCAATGTGATATATAATGCAATATTATTTGGAACTTGAAAAGGATATTTTGCCATTTACAACAACATGGATGAGCCTGGAATACATTATGCTAAGTCATAATAGTCAGTCAAAGCCTTGGAAGACAAAGAAATGGGAAGTTGTCCAGTTACTCAAGATGAATAAACTCTAGAGACCTGCTACACAACATAGTGTCTACAGTCAGCAACAATGTGGAAATGAAAAGTTTATTAATAGGGCAGATTTCACATTGTATTCTTAACACATACACACACACACACACACACACACACACACACCCTATAAGAACCGAAAGAAACTTTTGAAGGTGACAAATATGTGTATTATCTTGAACGTGGTGATGCCTCCAGAGACGTATGCATTTGTCCAAACTCATTAAATTGTATGTTTAATATATACATGTTTTTCCACATGAATTTACTTCAATACAGCTGTAAAAATAAAAATTAATTATTTGGGGCTGGGGTTGTGGCTCAGCGGCAGAGCACTTGCCTAGCACGTGTGAGGCACTGGGTTTGATCCTCTGCACCACATATAACAGATAAAAAATAAAGGGACATCAACAACTAAAAAATATTTTTTAAAAAGTAATTATTTTACAAAAATATTTAAAGGGTTTACATCTTTGTTTCCAATAAATGAAGAAAAGCAAGGTGAATACAATTACTCCTGTGTCTGGGGGACTAGGGTATTTTGACAATGAGGGACAAAATCTGGAAAATTATTAGCTCAGAGGAAAAAAAAAATGCTCAGTGATTAAAATGATTTCAACTGAATCCAGATGCAGAGCTCATAAAAGGTTACTGGGACCCAAGTTCCCTTTCTCCCTCTCAATCCCTTTCTTCTTTTTCTGTAGTGATGGCTGGAATCAAAGACAGGCTCTTCCTTCATGGTTACAACATTGCTGTTGGCAGCTGATGGGACCAGAGCCTCTAAGATTCATGCAGGAAGTGTGTGGAAGGACCCTCTCCTTTCTGGAAGTTCCAAGCAAACCTCTATACCTCCTCAATCCTGACTAAGTATTGTGATAGGCAAAACTGGGACCAATAGTTTCGGGGAGCAAACCAATTTATTCCACTCAGTTTTAGTTCGCTATGTAGCTGGGCATGAGGTGAAACTGAACTGTAAATGTTAGAATAGTAACAATGGTGGTTAGAATAGTAAATTGGTCGTTTTCTTAAAGCAGAACATTGATGAAACAGCTAAAAGGATAGGTACCGGGAGTTGTTCATATAAACCACAATTGTTCTTGTCAGGTATTTTGATCATAGTAGCCCAAAAGCTGACTTAAACTAGCTGCATGTTTTATCTTTTTCAGTTTGTTAAAATCACTAAGAGTCTCCATATATTGATGATAAACACGATATAAATATCTCCACCTTCCCTTCCCCACACATCTTTTCAATTAGGGGGTAATTGAGAACTGTGAGTAAACAGAGAGCTCTGCAGATTGTAACAATTGTTTATAAAAATAAGATCTTTTTAAAAAAGGCAATGCTTATAATTATTAATTATATCACATTTAAACAACAATAGAGGAAGTTATTTTGTCCTTCTCATAATAGTTTCATTCCCTATGATGCTGTAGCCATTTATAAGTAAATGAATGAATTGATTAGTTCAAAATCATTGCTTCAAATCATGATTTGTTGCCAACACAATTATAAATGCCATGCATCCATTCTTCAAAGAGCAAACACAAAAGGGATTTTCCCCTACTGTGACATTATGCCATTTTGGAAAATCAAGATGGATACTTTACTAATTCTTTAAAAGTCTTCTGTTGCTGTCTTCCTTTGCTCATTGTCACTAAATAGTCTTGGTTGGAGGGCTTCTGAAGCACACTAATGTTCCCCTTTTAATTGCATGTCATCATTGACTTTGATTTGTCAGAACAAAAACTGTCATATTTTTCTCATGATCCATATATATTTCTTGAGTGGCTGGTGGAGAACATTATGTCATAAGACTAGGAGATTAGTGTCAGTACTGGCTCAAAGTAGATGCTCTGCCTTCCTTTTCATTCTCAGCTTCTATGCCATTAAAGTATGTAGACAATATAGATTCTATATTTCTGACCTCTTCAAAATTTCAATTACTTTACATGTTTTGTTCTGTTTAGTAAAATATATGAAACTTGTGAAAATAGGATCTAATTAAAAGTATTGCCATTTCATAAATTAGATTACTGAATCAAATTTACTACTAATAAACTAGGCTTTGAAGGTGAATGAGGGAGTAAAGTCATGGAAATGGGGAAGAAGGAAGCTCCAAAAATAGGTCCCTCAATTGAATAAAATATAAAGGGACATCAACAACTAAAAAATATTTTTTAAAAAGTAATTATTTTACTAATTTCAATTGAGGTCCCTCAATTGAAGCAACCATTGAGCTGGCAAAACAATGTTGGATCCACAGAAAAATCTTACAATGCAAATGGAGTTTGTATTTTAAAAATAAAGTAAATAAAAGAAATAGCACAAGGTCACAGTAAGTAGTTTTGCTTACCCATCTAGCTTCTCCCATCAGAAAGGAGTGGGTTTCCAGGAGGCTTTTGATCAAAGCATTTAAGACATGCAATAATCATAGATCTCTGAAACAAGGGACAGTGGATGGGATAAGCAGCAGAGATTACAAACATTTCGAGAGGGATGCTGAAGAGGAAGATTACTTGGGGGAGGGAAATGAAGCCTCTGAAGGACTGCCATTTCTACTAGAAAACATCACATGTAGAATGTACATGCTTAAGGTTGAATGCACACTGAGAAAAAAACTGGGAGATTCTAGACTTTCACCTTTAACTAATCTTTGCTCTTCATATGACAAGGAACTGAAGGCTAAGGCAGAATTATACATAGTTCAGTTCAGTAGTGAAGGAATGCCCTCCTCTGAGCCAATCTGCAAAGATCAACAGACTATACTTATCAGATTCTGGACATTATATTAACTCTTTGTCAAGTTAACTTCAGGTCAACAGTTAAGATAACAGAACAGAAACTTTAGTGACTACACATGACAAAGAATACATTATTTTCAAAATAACTGAAAAAAGTACCTAAGAAATGGATGATTACACCCCTCAACAATACACAACAGACAACCCTCGGGAAGAGAGACTCTGATTTCTAATGTGACTGCATTATAGTTTTCAAAATCTCAGAATTTCATACCTAAATGGTAAGACAATGCACAGAAACTTAAAGTGTGACCCATTCACTGGAACAAGAAGAAATTGACAGAAACTATCATGAGGAATCTCCTGTGGAACTTAATAGATGAAAATTCAATCAATTTAACTATTTCAACAGAGCTAAAATACATAATTAATAAAGAAAGAAAACCACTAGAATAATGTATAAATAAATCACAAATATCAACAAAAATAAGGTATAAAATGAGCCAAATAAAAAAATCTCAAGATGAAAAGTATAATATATGAAGTGAAAAATTCACTAGAGGGGCTCAACAGCAGACTTAAGTGCAAAAAGAAAGTCAGTAAATATGAAGATAGTTGAAATTAACTTGCATGGGAATTGGAAAGAAAATAAGAAGGCCAGTCCATTGGTTTTGGTTTTAGGCTAATGTTTTGTTACTTTTCTTTAGTGTATTTACCTCATGACCTGAAAGAATTAATGCAGCTTTGAAATTTTTTCTCAGATTCTCACAGCAAAGTCTATAGACAGAACTAGAGAATTATAGCATGATTTCTCATTTTGTTTCTTCAGAGTCCTTCTGTGAAGTAAACTTTGCCTTAAATGTTAAAGAACATGTCATTAAAACTGAAGTGTCTTGGGACTGGGGCTGTAGCTTAGTGGCAGAGTGTTTGCCTATCATGTGTGAGCCACTGGGTTTGATCCTTAGCTACATTAAAAAACAAGCAAATAAAATAAAGGCATGATGTCCATCCAAAAGTACAAAAAAAAAATTAAAAAATTGAAATGGCTTGCCGTAAGACAGACTTTTAACAGGGAATATAAATTGGGCTGTCCTGATTTCTGGTTTGTGGTTATTTCTACTGTAAGTTTAAAATCCTAGCATTGCCTGGGGTCTATTCATGCTAACTATGTATTCAGAAAGAGAAAGAATTTAACATTTTCAAAGTTTTCTGGAAAATAACATGGCTTTAAATAAATAAAACATTTTCTTTTAATGCATTATTTTAAAGCAATGCAATCCAAGATTTCATGTTAGAATTTACAAATCAGTATTCTGCTGAACTTAGATCTTTATGATTCATTTGTTTTCCTTACAAGACATCTATAATTTGATAAATTATAAGAATTTCAACCAAGTCTTAAGACATATAGCAGCTGAATGCATACAAAATAAGAATAAACTATATGTTGTCTACAAAAGACTCATTACCTGAGAAATAACACACACAGTCTGAAAGTGAAGGGATAGAAAAAGATATCTCATGCAATTAAAACCAAAAGGAGGATGGAATAGTTATAGCATGTTGAGTAGACTTTAAATTAAAAACTATTTAAAAAGACAAAGAAGGTCAGTGCATAAGGATAAAAGGATCACTATACAAGAAAGTAATGTTAAATACATAGGCACCCATATGATATTATTAAAATATCCTCACTACCTAATTCCATCCTTATCAAAATGCCAATGAAATTCTTCATAGAAATAAGAAAAACAATTACAAAATTCATATGAAAACACTAAGGATACCAAATAACCAATGCAATTCTGTTCCCTAGGAACAAAGATAAAGGTATTATACTACTTTATTTCAAAATATATGGGAAAACTAAAATAACCCAAACTACATGATATTGTTTAAAAAAAAACAGACACACAGGCACATGGAATATAAATAAATGCACATATTTACTGTCAACTGATTTTTAACAATGATGCCAAGAATGCACAGCGAAGAAAGGAGAGCCTCTTCCATACATGGTGCTGGAAAACTTGGGCATGTATCTGCAGAACATGAAATTAGACCTCCATCTCTCACCGCATAAAAATCAACCCAAAATGGATCAAAAATTCCTGAATATACAAACAAAAAGGATAAAACTACAACATGAAAACATAGGGAAATCTCTCGGTGACATTGGTCTAGGGAAGGATTGTTAGGATAAAATCCGGTAAGCATAAGCAGCAAAAGCAAAATAAATAATATTACATCAAACTAAAAAGTTTCTTCACAACAAAGGAAACAATCAACATCATAAAACATAACCTACAGAATAGGATAATATTTGGTAGAAAATACTTGCACACTGTGTCTGACACAGGGTTAACATCTAGAAGATCTAAGGAATTTGAATACCACAATAGCAAAAAAACAAAGCACCACCACCAACAATCTGATTAAAAAATATGCATAAGACCTGAATTGATAATTTGCAAAAGAAAATATAAAACTAGGCAACAGATACATAAATTAGTTTGACATTACTAATCACCAGGAAATTAAAAATCAAAACTGAAATGAGATGTTTCTAACCCTAATTAGAATGACTACTATCAAGAGGTAAAAAAATAAACAAAGGCTGGGGTGGATGTGAAGAAAGTGGAACATTTGTGTACTGTTGGAGGAATGTAAATTAGTACATAATGGAAGACATTATAGAGGTTCCTTAAAATATAGAATCATGGAATTATCCAGTAACCCACTGCTGAGAATACATGCCAAAAAAAAAAAAAAAAGAGAGAAACCATATGTTGAAGAGATCATTGCAGTCCCATTTTTATTATAGCACTATTCATAATAGCCAAGATATGGAATCAACCCAAGAATCCAATGATGGAGGAAATCAATCAATGTAATCATGCAATCAACATATTAAAAAATAAAAATCATATAACATCATATCAATATAATACCCAGCAATAATAAAGACTCAGTAAAAGAGGAGCAGATGAGAATCTCTCGACTTGATGAAAAGCATTATAAAAACTAACAGCCAACATTATACTTAATGCTGAAATTCTAGATACTCTCCTCCTAAAATCAGGAAGAGAACAAGGCCCTCTTCTCACAGTTCCTATTTAGTATCACACTGTAAAGCCTGCCTCGTGCAATAAGACAATAAAAGTAAATAAAATAGATACAGAAAGAGAAGGAACAGATAGCAATGACTTTAGACATGAAATGACTGTTCATATACTAAATCCCAAAGAGTCAACAAACAAACTTGGAACTACTATATAATTATAATAAGATTTCAGGAAACAGAAAAAGTCAATTGTTTTTAAAATGATTTAAATTTAAAATAAAGTCTAAAAAGGCACAGTTCATACTATCACTATTATGGTTCATATATTAGGTGTCCCCCAAAAGCTGATGTGTGAGACAAAATAGGAAGTTTAGGGGTGAAATGATCAGGTCATGAAAGCCTTAACCTCATCAGTGAATTGATCTTCTTGAATGGATTAACTCAGTGAGAGCTGTAGGTAAGTACAGTGTAACTGGAAGAGGTAGGTCATTGGAAGTGTGCCTTTGGGGTATATATCTTTTCCCTGATGAGCAGAGCTCTCTTCCTGCTTGTTGCCAAGTTTTGAGCTGCTTTTCTCTCCCATCCTTCTGCCTTGATGTTCTGTTTCACTTTGGCCTAGAGCAATGTAGTTGGCCATCTATGGACTGAAACCTCTGAAACCATGAAACCCAAATAAACTTTCCTACTTCTAGTTTTTTTGGGTTTTTTTTTTTTTTTGGTCAACTCTTTTGGTCATAGCAGTGATAAAGCTGACTAAAACAAGCACGCACACACACACACACACACACACACCAAAAAAAAAAAAAGAAAGAAAGAAAGAAAAGAAAAATTGAAATACACACACATTTTTAACTTTTGCCAAATTAACTCCAAATTCATCTTAACTCTGCATTTAAAATGCAAAATTATAACATTTCTAGAAAATGATTGATGAAAAGTCTAGTGGATATTGGTTTTAGTAATGACTTTTTAGATATTACACCAAAGGTATTATCCATGGAAAAAAAATAATGGATGAGTCAAAAGTAAAAATCTTTGCTCTATAGACTACATTGTCAAATGAATGAGAAATGAACTACAACTAAAGAGTATTTGTAAAACACTATTTGATAAAGGTCTTGGGCATAAAATATACAAAGCATTCTTAAGATTTAATGGAGAGTAACAAATAACTCGATCTAAAAATGGAAAACATGTATGAATAGACACCTCTCCAAAATTGACACGCCGGTAAAAAATTAAGCATAGGAAAATATGCTCAGCATTCCATGTCCTCAGGAAATTGCAGATTGAAATTATAATGAGAAAGCACTACTCACCAATTAGAATGGTGAAAACCCAAATCACCAAAACAACAAATGCTGACAAGGTTTGTAGAACAACAGGAACTTTCATTCATTGCTGGTCCAGTCCCTTTGGAGGACAGCTTGACAATTTCTTGTAAAACTAGACATAGTCTCACCATTTGATCCAGCAATTGCAGATTTTGACATTTGCCCAAGTGATTTGAGAACCTATACTCACTTGTAAACTTTACACAGGTGTTTGTATCAGCTTTATTCAATTGTCAAAACTTGGAAACAACCAAGATGTTCTTTAATAGCTGAGTGGATAAACTCTGTTGCAGCCATACAACACATTATTGTTCAGTGATAAGAATAAATAAGCAATCAAGCCTTGAAAAGACATGGAGGGAACTTAAATTCTTATTGCTGAATAAGAATTCAGTCAGACTGAAATGACTATGAATTTAGCTACATCATGGTCTAGAAAAGGCACAATTAGTGGTATAGTCAAAGATTGGTGGTAGTCAGGGGTGCAGGTAAGGGAGGAATGAACAGGGCAGTGAATTTGTCCTCTATTAAAATGGGGGTTCATACCATTAAACACTGTCAAAACCTTTAGAACTTTGCAACTGGAAGATTGAACCGTAATACAAATTATGGAATCTATAACAATGCATTGATATTTATTTACCATTTTATGAATATTCCACAATAATTGTAATGATTAATTTTAGGTGTCAAGAGTACCCAGGCATTTGGTCAGATATTATTCTGGCTGTATCTCGGAAGTTTTTCTAGAGGAGAACATTTGAATTAGTAGACTGAAGGAAGCAGATTGCCCTCCCTCCTCCAATCAATTGATGGCCTGAACAAAACAAAAAGCTGAGTCAGAGGAAACTCCTCTGGTCTGACTGTTAAGCTTTCATTAATTCTTTTTCTGATTTTGGACTTTAATTGAAAAATTGGTTCCTCTTGGATTTGAACCTACTGGATTTCAGACTAGAACCGCCACCATCTATTTTTCTGTGTCTCCAGCTTGCCAGCTGCCCATCTTGTGACATTTCAACCTGTGTAGTCATGTGTACCAGTGGCTTATCATACATCTGTCTATATTTATATAGTCATCCTTTTGGTTTTGTTTCTCTGGAACACTAATGCAAAATATTACAGATAGAAAAACTATCTGCGGGGAAAAAGGGGATTGTAGAAATTCTCTTCACCTTTATTCTCTACATTACTTTAAAAAAATCTATTATTATTTTAATGTATAGCAAATAAGGTGAATAAAATTGCAAAAAAAAAATATGACAATAATTGAGAAGAAACTTTTTTAGGTTGATTCCATCCCATTTATTGACACTTGGTTTTAATTCTTGCGCCATAGGAATCTTATTAAAGAAATTGGGGCCTAATCCCACAGGATGAAGATTAGGGCCTACTTTTTCTTCTATTAGATGCAGAGTGTCTGGTTTAATTCCTAGGTCCTTGATCCATTTTGAGTTAAGTTTTGTGCATGGTGAGAAATAGGGGTTTAATTTCAATCTGTGAGGTAAACAGACAGCCTACATCCTGGGAGCAAATTTTTACCCCTCACACATCAGATAGAGCTCTAATCTCTAGGGTATATAAAGAACTCAAAAAGCTAAGCACTGAAAAAAACAAATAACCCAATCAACAAATGTGCCAAGGACCTGAACAGACACTTCTCAGAAGAGGATATATAATCAATCAACAAATATATGAAAAAATACTCTTCATCTCTAGCAATCAGAGAAATGCAAATCAGAACTACTCTAAAATTTCATCTTGCTCCAGTCAGAATGGCAGTTACTATGCATACAAACAACAATAAGTGTTGGCGAGGATGTGGGGAAAAAGGTATAGTCATACACTGCTGGTGGGACTGAAAATTGGTGCAGCCAATATGGAAAGCAGTATGGAAATTCCTTGGAAATTTGGGAATGGAAACACCATTTGACCCAGCTATCCCTCTCCTCGAACTATACCCAAAGGACTTAAAATGGCATACTACAGGGACACAGCCACATCAATGTTTACAGCAGCACAAATCACAGTAGCTAAACTGTGGAGCCAACCTTCATGCCCTTCAGTGGATGAATGGATTAAAAAACGTGGCATATATACACAATAGAATTTTACTTAACATTAAAAGAGAATAAAATCATGGCATTTGCAGGTAAATGAATGGAATTAGAGAATATAATGCTAAGTGAAGTTAGCCAATCCCCCTCCCCCCCAAAAAAAAACCCCAAATGCTGAATGTTTTCTCTGATATAATGAAGCTGACTCATAGTGGGATAGGGAGGGGGAACATGGGAGGATTAGATGAATTCTAGATAGGGAAGAGGGGTGGGAGGGAAAGGGAGGGGGCAGGGGATTAGCAAGAACGGTGGAATGTAATGGACATCATTATCCAAAGTACATGTATAAAGACTCAAATTGGGTGTCAACATACCTTATATACAAACAGAGATATTAAAAATTGTGGTATATATGTGTAATAAGAATTGTGATGAAAAAAGTACATGTACAAAGGCATGAATTGGCATCAACATACTTTATACACAAAGATATGAAAAATTGTGCTCTATATGTGTAATAAGAATTGTAATGCCTTCTGCTGTTCTGTATTTATAAACATAAAATCAATTAAAAAATGACAATAGTAATATGCATGGTTATGTGTTTTTAACATAGGGAAAAAATCACCGCATTTAACATTGAAAATCAGGAAAGATATATATATTTAAGAACCTGGAGCAATAGGCCAAGTTAATGGGGATGACCTTTCATTAAAGCACTTAGAAATATTCCTATTTAAAGCAGAAATTAATTTTTATTCATATTTTTATTGTTACATTATACATCTAAATAATGGTGGGATTTGTTGTTACCTATTAGTACATGCACAGGTTAGAACAGTATAATTTGATAGATATCCATTCCCAGTACTTCACTCTCCCTTCCTTCCTCCCATCCGCTGGTCCCTTTTCTCTAATCTACTAATATCCCTTTGCTTTTTAGGTGATAACCCCAACTTTCTTTTCCTTTTTCTTCTCTAGCTTCCAAAAATGAGAGAAAGCATACAACCCTTGACCTCCTGATTTTGGCTTATTTGCCTTAATAAAATGAAGGTCCATTCATTTTCCTGCTAATGACATAATTTCATATTTTATGGATGAATATAACTGCATTGAGTGTATATATGTCACATTTTCTTTATCCATTCATCTCTTGATGAACATCTAGGCTAGTTCCATAGTTTGGCTATTGTGATTTGGTTATGCATGCATTACTGTACTATTAAGTACAATAGTACATGTGCATTACTGTACTATTATGATTTAAATTCTTTTTTTATACATGACAATGGAATGCATTGCAATTCTTATTACACATATAGAGCACAATTTTTCATATCTCTGTTTGTAAATTCTTTTTTTTTTTAAAGAGAGAGTGTGTGTGTGTGTGTGTGTGTGTGTGTGTGTGAGAGAGAGAGAGAGAGAGAGAGAGAGAGAGAGAGAGAGAATTTTTTTTAATATTTATTTTTTAGTTATCGGCAGGCATAACATCTTTGTTTGTATGTGGTGCTGAGAATCGAACCCAGGCCGCACGCATGCCAGGCGAGCGCGCTACCACTTGAGCCACATCCCCAGCCCTGTTTGTAAATTCTTAAGGCTAAATACAGAGGGCTAGAATAGCAGGGTCGTATGGTGGTTCCATGCCTAGTCTTTTGATGAAACTTCATACTGATTTCCACAGAGGTCTTACTAATTTTCATTTCCACCAACATTGTAAAAGTGCTCCTTTTCCTCCATATCCTCTTCAGTATTTATTACTGATTGTATCCTTGAGAACTGCATTCTGATTGGTATGAGATGAAATATTGATGTTGTATTGATTTGCATTTCTCTAATTGCTAAGGATGTTGAACATTTTTTGTCATATATTTGTTGGCCATTTATATTTCTTCTTTTAAGAAGTGTCTGCTTAATTCATTTGCCCATTTATTAATTGAGTATTTGCTTTTTTATGTTAAGTTTTTTGAGTTTTTTTAATATATATTCTAGATATTTATCCTCTGTCAAAAGAGTAGCTAGCAAAGATTTTCTCCCATTCTGTAGGTTCTCTCTTCACATTACTAATTGTTTCTGTTTTAGTGCGGAAGCTTTTTAATCTGATGCCTTTCCATTATTAATTCTGGCATCATGTCCTAACATTTAGGGGTCCTATTGAGAAAGTACTTGTAAGTGCCTATATGGTGAATTTTTGACCCGACATTTTCTTCTAGGAGTTGCATAATTCCTAGGTATTTTATCCATTTTGGGTTGATTTTGTGCAGGGTAACAGATAAGGGTCTAATTCCATTCCTCACATATGGATAACCAATTTTCCCATCACCATTTATAAAGAGGCTGTTTTTCTCCAATGTATGTTTTTGACATCTTTGTCAAGAATCAGATGACTGTAGATATGTGGTTTATGTACTATTCTGTACTATTAGTCTATGTGTTTGTTTTATGCCAGTACCATACAGTTTTTGTTACTATAGTGCTATAGTATAATTTGAAGTCAGATATTGTGATGCCTCCAGTATTGCTGTTTTGGCTTAGAATTTCTTTCACTGTTTGGGGTATTTTATTTTTCCAGCTGAATTTTAGGACTTTTTTTTATAGTTCTGTGAAGAATGTCATTGGTATTTTGATGGGGATTGCATTGATTCTGCATGTTGCTTTTGGTATTATGGCCATTTGAACAAAATTAATTCTGCTGATCCATGAGCATGGGAGGTCTTTCCATCTTCTTGAATATTTTTTGATTGTCTGTCTTCAGTTATTACAGTTTTCATTGCAGAGATCTTTCACTTCCCTAGTTAGTTTATTGCCAGGTGTCTTATGTTTTTTGAGTCTATTGTGAATAGAATTGCTTTTTTTTTTCAATTTCTTTCTCAGAAGATTTATTGTCGGTATATAGAAAAGCTATTGATGTTTGTATGTTGATTTTGTAACCTATCACTTTATTGATTTTTTTTTTTTTTTTTAGTTCATGCTATCTTTTGATGGAGTTCTTTGAATCTTCTATGTACTGGATCAAATCTGCAATAGTTATAATTTGACTTCTTCCTTTCTTATTTATATTCTTTTTTAAAAATCTCTTTCCTAATTATAAAGCAGATATTAATTTGTATCTAAATCTAAAATAAGTAAAAGAAAATTCTTGGTTCTATGATAAGAGTAAAGGAGACAGGAAAGTCATGAAAGAAGGAGAACAGGCACTGACTGGCCATGCAGTAATCCATAGATGTTTCCATCCCTGGTGTAGGTCTACTTGGAGCCTACCTGTCATTTGGGGATAGAGAATAGTGGAAATAGCTACGGGCCTGGGAAATATATTTGAGACCACTTAGTCTACTTCCCATCAGTGAGAAGTGAAAAATAATACTCTGACAGAAAGTCCAAGGGAAGTTTAAGAAGTTCTGTGCCTTTTTGCAGTCTCAGGAACTGAAAAAGCATGGAAGCAGGTATGAAAAGTTGAAATGCAAGGCCTATACCACCAGTTGGACAAGAATACAAATTTATGTAAACTCCTCCATAAGGGAATCATGAAGTCAAGTTATTAACATAAAATCTCACCCAGGACTATAAAACCTGATAGCTCCCACAAAGAAGAAGCAAAGGCAAATTTACTCCACAGAGCACTCAAATAGTCCAAGGAACTAGGACTTCTCACAAAGAAACCAAGCATAAAGAAGTGGAACATGGAGAAGAGGACCCTGTGGCCACATAAATATAGGTCAGATCTTCAGGAATAGAATATTTTAAGAGAAATCAAATGAAGCATTTTGTGTGTGCAAATGATATTAAAATATAATCAAAAATTAAAAAGAAGCTAGGCAGATATTTATAGAAGGGAAATCTTCTGAAGTAAATATATAAATCCATTAATAAAAATCTAAATAGGTGGATTAATGAACAAATAAGACACCAGTAAATAAGACTGAATTCACATTAAAAATAATATCACAGAAGTGACTTACAGTGCAGTATGATGAGATACAAAGACAGAACATATGGAAGATTGGTTAAGAAATATGGGAGAAAAAATCATGGCTAGATACACTAGGCCCTAGCAATGAAAATATGCATCCTGTGAAAAGGTTAGTTGGATCAGTCCTGTATTGACTGCTCAATGGCTGGGTGAACTTGGATACATTACTCACCCTTGTCATGCTTCAGTGTCCTCAGCTGTAAACAAGGATGATAATGGAACCTACGTAGCAGGGTATTGAGATTGCAAAAGCTGCTAAAACAATTATAATGTATAATATCAAATGCCAGAATTGGAAAAGCACATAGCTGGTGTTCAATGAATGATAGCTATTATTAAAGCACAAGGTTTAAGGTACTCATAAAATAAGAAACAATAGGACCAATGAGAAAGAATGGGGAAAGGAGGAACAAAACAAAAGTCACTTCTGAAAAATTTCCTCATTTGCAATTTTTTCCCTCTAATTATTTCTTTTTTTAAAAAAATTCTTTGTTTTAATTAGTTAGACATGACAGTAGAATGCATTTATGCAATTTGATATATTATACATAGATAGGACATAATTTCTCATTTTTTCTGCGTATACATGTTGTAGAATTACATTGGTCATACAGTCACATATATACATAAAGTAATAATGTCTGTTTTGTTCTACTATCCTTCCTATCTCCACATCCCCTCCCCTCCCCTCCCTTTACTTCCCTCTACCTAATCTAAGATAACTCTATTCTTCTCTAGTGCCTGCCCCCACTTATTGTGAATTAGCATTCACATATTAGAGAAAACATTCAGCCATTTGCAAATTAATAGACACATTGCTTGATAAATGGCTTCTGGAACATGTTAGACACTAAAAGAACATCTAAGTGAATAAATACAACATTATCAGGATAAATAACAATAAAAAAATGAACATAAGTAAAAGTGGGAGTAGGTATCCATGCATGTGCATAAGTGTGTATGTGTGTATGTATTCGTATCTGCTTGTGTGTGTGTTTCTGTTTCCGTGTGTTGTGTGCATATGTGTACCTTTGTGCATGAAAATGTACGTATGTGTATAAACTGCAGAACATTAGGGCAAAAGTATATATGCAAAAATTAACACAGAACAGGTAGAGAAGCTCCTTCTTCACCCCTAAATAGTTATTAGGATGGCATCAGACTTCTCTTTGATTAAAAAATAAATTTCAGAAGACAACAGAATACTTCTTTCAAAGTGCTGAGAGAAAACAGCTGGTGACTTAACTAAAAACATCATTCAAGAAGAAGTGCAAAATAAATATTTTCTTTGTAAAACAAGGACTGAGAAAGTTCAATGTCATTAATAAGAAGTTACAGGCTGATGCACTTCAGTTAGAAGGAAATTAGTCTCAACATGAAAAAAGTGAAATTCATAAAGAACTAGCAAGCAAATAAACTTCTGAATATATGGGTAAGTCTAAAACTTGATTGAAAATATGTGCTTATGTGTGAAAAATTATAATCTAGGGTAAGCTTAAAAACAGAGTGTCTATCCTTCCCGAGTGAGACTGCATTCCTTGGGATGTTGCTTTGGCTGCCTTGTTTCAATTTCACTGAAAGTATTTAGGGACTTTTGCCCTGACCCAACCACCAACGGATGTTTGGGGTTATTTTTGCCCAAGTAATTAAATTCAAATGATATTAATTGCATGTAATATTTTTGAGTACTCTCTTATGTAAAACTTCTTTCTTTTTTACTATAAGCCTAAGAATAGTGCATTTGGGGTTCATCAAACGTTTAGATTAGTCACAGGGAACTTTGACACATAGTTTATGGCCAGGAGTAAGAGCAAATTAGTGACAACCCAAACTGAAAAAAGTGGAAAAATTGTATGAAGGTTTCAATTCTAAGTGAAATAATAATTCTCAATTTTAAATTTCCTTTAAAAGTGGTAGGAGGAAAAAGAAAGCTGAAGGCAATAGTAGCTGCAAATAAATGTTCATTGGCTCTCTGCACGTATTTACTTGGATTTACCTTAGACCACTCGTGATTTCAGTTCAAAGTGCTCATGACAGACATTTACTGAAGATTCTTAAATAAGCAGCCTATGGATGTGAGCTCTCCACTCAATACCTGCATGTTCTAAGGTACATGGAAATGGGTACTGGGAACATATACAGGGATAAAGAGAAACAGAAATCAGGGTTAATGGACAGTGCTATGTAGGACCTGGAGCTAGGTGAACTAATAAAAATCAATACCCTCTTCTTTGCTCTCCAATGTGGATGAATTTATACAGGCATTACACATAGTTGAATCTTCATAAATCTGCCATTCAAAGAAAAGTGCTATTTCCCAGATGAAACCCCAACTTAAAAGTCTGATCTCTAGTTTCAAGGAATGAAGCAGAGTAGTCACAGGGAATCTCATTAACCAACAAAAATCCTGTCACTGGTATGAAGTTAAAAGTCTTGTCTTTTCTTCAAGAGAACATTAAACTTGTGCTTTTGAAATAGCAAAACTGCTTGACACACTCCTCTTTCCCAGTCAGTCCTGCAAAGGACTGACCCAAAACATTTCAATTTCTA
Organism: Callospermophilus lateralis; assembly: GCF_048772815.1. Classification (NCBI taxonomy): domain Eukaryota; kingdom Metazoa; phylum Chordata; class Mammalia; order Rodentia; family Sciuridae; genus Callospermophilus; species Callospermophilus lateralis. The sequence continues at coordinate 101,324,996 of NC_135305.1, forward strand.
ATCCGATAACATTAACCAATTTTCTTTGACCATTGGGACAGACATCAGTATGCATGGCGTGACCATCACAAATATTATGAATAAATATGTTATGTATTGGTAACTTTTGAAACAAGAAAAACTATGTTTTGTGTATAACTGTTTTTTATTAAAAATCTACTTCACGGAAGTCACTTTTCTTGATGTTACTGATACAGTAGGATATAAATACATTCTTGACCTAAGAATTTAATGACTTCTTTAATTTTACTTATATGTTACCATTGGATTTGTATTACAATCATAATAGCATGTGTGGAAATTGAAAGACCAGAAAGTGATAATTAAATAGGTAGGTAACACTTCTCAAAGGGTGACATATAAGAAGAAAAGTTACTGAAGGAAAAAAAAAAACAGCTAATATTTTTGAGGAAAGGGTTTACAGAAGGAGTAGAATAAGTGCAAAGACCTGGAGATGGAACTAGATGACTTGCTAATAAACATCAAAGAGACTGGAAGATCCATTTCATTTAAATATGAGCAATAGAGAGGAGTGTGTCTAAAGCCCATATGACATTATTATGAGAAAAAAAGAGAGAGAATAAGAAGAATAATATACCCCAAACCATGAAGAGATGTTAGTATGATATGCATGAAATCTAAGAAAAAGAGAAAAAAATCAGAACATACATCAGCATTGGAAAGTATAGAGATTATAAAATAGAATTAAAGGATTCGACAGAAAATAGAACATAGGAATTTTTAATAAAATTTTAAAAATCATTTCATAAAATATAAGTAATATAAATAAAAAGTAAACCCTGGGATAATGTTGTAAGACATAACATCAAATTGGGAGAGAAGGATAATTTTAAAAAGAAAAAATAAACTTAAAAAGAAGTAAGGACCACACTTATGGTTGTGTGAGATCAATGAATCCTCTTCTCAAAAATCTATTGCTGAGATATAGCTGTGGTATAATGTGTGCTTATCAGAGTTCAATCCCCAGAACTAAAAAACAAATAAAAAATAAAAATCCAACTATAAATATGGGCAAAACTGAAAAGTGACTTTCAGCATCATTTTGAAAATTAACCAAAGACATAAACAAACTTTTGATTTAATCTTAATTAAAATTTTAAATTAGTAACAACAGTAATCCTTCTGGTTAAAAAAAAAAAGTATCAACCTTTTTTTGGTAAGAAACCCCTCATGTTTGATAACAGATTCACAGAACTTAGGAAATCGCTGTGCCTACAGTTCTTTTTTTTTTCTTTTTTTTTTTTTTTTAAGGACACAACTTGGAAACATCACAATGGAAGAGACTCATTGTGCAAAACACCCATCTATTTTCAGTTGAAAACTAAGGCTTTCAAAGCTGTGACTTGAGAGTGTACTTTGGGAATCAAAGACTGGCATTTGACTCTTCATCTCAACTGTTCTCAAAGTCCCCTGGAACTATATATAAAGACTTCTGATACTGCTTCTGAATCTTTGGGGGAGGATAACACACAGGAAGATATACACCCTAAACAGTGGCACCCATGGGTGATGGTTCAAGATACATTGGAATGGTGCACAACTTTTTCTCCAGGTGGATTGGATTTTTGGTGGTTGTGATTTGGGCATAGTTCTGTTTTCTAATTCTCAATTTTCACATCTTACTAGGTACTATCTGTGTCTTCTCATGGAGCATTTGGCCCTAAGAGTTAACAGTGATATCTGTGGTCATCTAAGGCAATCAGCTCCCCTTTATCATTTCCATAAGCCTTAGTGAGACCTATGCTTTATGAAGGGACTGAAGAGAGGGCTAGTATAGGAGTCGGTATGAGAAATGAAAAACACACAACCCAGCAGAGTGAGTTTTTAAAAGGATACTTATGAAAAGTGATCAGTGCTCTAAAAGAAAATATAGCATTTTCCCAAGGAGCTTGGGAATATTTACAAAAGAAAATGGTATTGTACAGAAGCACATTGTTAGCTATATTTTTGAGAATAAACAATAGCTTTCCAAATAGAGATATGGGAAAAGAACATTCTAGAAACACAGGGCAAAATTATTCATTGAGTATATTGAGCGTCAGGAAGCTGAGTCATTTCCTCAACTAAATTGTAGTAGTGTTACATATTTATGGGTAATTTAGTCTGGAAATTATCTATATAACTGCCAGTAAAGTGGATAAATGTACAGTTTTCAGAAATGTTGAAAATTCTTTTTCTGAATTCTGATATGAAAAAGACATCTTGAATGGTTAGGACCAGACATAGTGTTGTGCATTTGTTCTCCCATTTTCCCTAGAGCGAGTTCCTCCCACTTCTCTTCTGTCTGCCCACATTGGCTATTGGTCCCCTAAAATGTGTAAAAGAACATTCTCCCCACCATAGCATCTGGAAGTGGAACCCTGGAACAATATTACCATGACCAAATGGCCCTCATGGATTACTGCTCTCAGGTTCCTCAACATTTCAATGGATGCCCACCAGGCATGAGTGTGTCCAGAGGTTTTCTTGGGTAGCTGGAATACCACAGAAATGTGGTTACAGAAATGTTGTCTTATTACAGATGTTAAGGTGTAGTTAAGGACTCCATCTGATGTTGCAAAATGAAGTAAGCCACAGAGACTTTGTGTCAAGGCTTTCTTCCTCAAACTCCAATTAGGTGATGTCATTTTAACAAAATAAAATTTTCACAGGTAAGATGATGTAATTGATGACATTAAACTTCAATTGTGATGACTAACTGATCAAGGACTGCCAGCATAATTTTTGACCACAGTTATATACACAGGTACACGTACTTGCAGGTGCATGTTCAATCTTTCTGACTCTCTGTCTCAGTCTCTGTCTTTTACACAAACACACTACTAACACACATATACACACATTATATTAACAAACAGATGGTTTCACCACAATAAGCAATAGGTTACCAATAATAAATTGTTTATTTAGGATAAAAATTATCTTGTGGGTCAGAGTCAGGTAGCCTACATTCGACTGAAGTCACATACTGGATATTTGTTGCTTCTTTATTTTGCTTCTTCTATATTTGTTGCTTCTTTATTTTCCCATGGTCAAGACAGAGGAATGGAAAGCAATGGGGTATGAGAACATGGGTCTTGGCTACTCCACCCCACCTCAGCCCAAAGACCCACATTATTGCCTCTATATTGTAAGTCTTAATTTTCAATCATGGGCTAGAATAGACAACACTATAAGACAGACACTTCTGGATTTTCTATATTATCTGCTGATGCAAGTATTTTCTACTAAGAGAAGTCCATTCTCCTAAAAAAGTTCAATTCAGCATCAAGAACATTGTAACTCTTTTTTTTTTTTTTTTCCTCATTAGGGGCTTGTCTGTTGGGGTTTATCTCAAAAATGTCCTAGCATTTATAGTTAGTCTCAAAACTTTTCCTGCCTTGTGTTTCATATCATAACAAATTCTAGAAGAAAAGCAATGATACAGTGAGAGCCCACACTGGTCAGTGTTTAAGATGTGCTAAGCACTGGGCTTCTGACGCTCGCAACAGCCTCTAGAGGTGGGTGCTGCTGTTTCTACCACAGTGTGGGTGTGGAAAGTCACACTTAGGGACATCAAGCGATTTGTCAAAAGCCACAGAACAAATAAGTAGGGTAGACTGCACTTGAATCCACACTTTCCGCTTCTCCATCCCATGCTCCATTTTCAACAATGCAACAACTGTATTCATGTTTATTACATGTGTGTTTTTAAAAAAAGTATTGTATAAGGTAATTGCTAACCAAATTTGAATCCCCATGCTTTGATCATTCTTTCTATTTATTCTTCTTGTAATCCATTCGCCCTGCGGTGAGGCTATGTAGAAATCAGGCAACTGTAAGGTGGATGAGGGCAATCAGTCCCAACAGGATAACCTAGGGCCAAGAGAAGCCAAAGAGCAAGAAATTGTCAGATTCTTAATGTACATAAATCAAATCAACTATTCAGTAGGGGATGGATTTGTGTACCCAAGATTGAAGGTAGGGAACCCAGATAGCTGGTTTTCAAATAGTGCCAAGGGAAGAAATTCTGCATGCCAGTTACTATCTTGAGAGGCCTTGAGTATTTGGAGACAGAAATAGAGAGTCTTTGTGTGGCAGGAAGGGATGCTCCCCAGGACTAGACAGACTGCCTGTCTGAGAAGCAGAGTCTCATATAGGAACCTGACTGTGGGAAGAGACTTTCTATAGCACCTCTGCCTGCAGGGGGCATTGATCTGCAGTGCCAGGAAAAGTCTTTCCTCCCAAAGTCTAAGCCTTTTTTAATTTTATTTTTTTCAGGATTAAGCAGCCTGCCTTTGACTGCAAATTAAATTCTAATTAACAAACAATTTAGAATTTAATCTAACTTGCACTAATTTCTAAAATAATAATAATAATAATAATAATAATAATAAAAACAGCCCCTCATTAGTTCGTATAGATTTTTCTATATATCCCTTCAAAGCTAAAATTTTCCTTAAATTCTATCACTGAGAAAGACCATGAAAAGTGTTGGAACTGGCAGGGGCTTTGTCTTGTTCAAACCTCTCCTATATGGATGACATTCAGAGAGAGGAAGATTAATTCCCTCCGATGTGTGAATTGCCTGTGGAAACGAAGTCTCCCTTACAAGAAAGGAAGCTCGTTGTGCAATTTGGAGAACACAGTGAGGTCTGTGAATTTATAATTCTCAATTATAAAGAATTACAAAGAAGAAACAGGAAACAAGATTTTGTTTCTAAATTAGAAGGCCTGTTTGGGAAAATTGTAAAGTTTGGGGTCTGACAGCTTCCATAATTGTTCTAAAACCATTCTTGGGCATTCATGATTCAGCATTCTTTTAGCTCTAGTTGAACATCAAAGAAAAAAGTTTCCTCTAATGTACTTCAGGCAGTTTTTTTTTTTTTTTTCAGATGATGCTGTGACAGACATTTTTAAACACTGTGGTTGTATAATAAGTGCCTGGCCCCTGACCAGATTAGCAATTTGTTGTAAATAATGGGAATGTTTAGAGAGCAGTTTAATAATATTAAACTTTGTGAACTTTATCTTGTTTACTGATCACTCATGCTAACAGACTAAAACATGCAACCGTCAGGCACTTTTAAAATGCTGGACAGAAGTTGTTTGATACATATTTTAAAGCATAGCAATTTAAAGCTCCATACAAAACTATTTGACAGATTTCTACACTATTTTTGATGTAGCACCAACTTCCTTTTGATAATGACCATCTCTGTCACAAGGAAAACGTAAAACTATTCCAAAGTGTACCAAATTTCCTACAGTCTTATTTTAAACCTCAACATATAGATGATAGTTAAATTGAACCTTGGGGGGGGGGGGAAGAGACAGCAAATGAAAGAATAAGTGGAAAAGTATGTCAGCAAGGAGAAATAGCATCTGTCTTTTTCCTAACATGAATACTACTTAGAGGTTTTCTTAATGCCAATTTTCAGGCTCATAGAATCAAAGCCTCAAAATTGAAAAGCAACTTCAGAAGATACCTGACCTGATTTTCTATAGCCATACTAGTAGGAAATTTCTACGACCTGTTTAGATATTTCCATTAATTGTAACCAATAAATAAATAGTCGAACCTCTCATTGAATCTAGAGGTGTAATAAGAAACTTCCAGATAATCTTTTAGGTAGTGTGTGAAATTAAACAATTTTCAATCCATGACTAAAAGTGAAAAAAAAAAAGTAACCTTGGAGGAGCACTATGAAGACCACCCACAAATGCATCTTTGTCATTACAACATATTTTTACACTGTTCTTTATAGATTTATTTCTGACAGTGATTATCTGTATATGCTCTGTGATCCTCCCAATAAACATGGTAGCCCTGGTCATAATTTTCATTCATAATTTTCATTATTTCAGAGATGACTTGCCAGAGACCTAGAGAAGCTAAGTAACTTGCCTTAAATTAGACACAAATCATGATTTAAGGACAGTCTGTTTCCTTTTCACAAGTCTTCAGGTTGCTGGATGGTTAACTGGTTATTTTAGGAGACTGCATTTCCTCTTCAAGAAGAGGTTCCTAACAAAGAGAACGTAGCCTTGTCCAAAGTTTGTTGGGGTGAGAGATGACACTTCAGAGCACATGTGGGCAGCAGATGGTTTCCATACTTTCATCTTTCTTTCCAAACCAGAAACTTAATGATCCTTTTTACTCTTAAGATATGTGCAAGGACAGGGAATTACAGGTATTTTATTGACTGTGCCATTAATCCTCTGTTCCACACAGTTACCAGGCACTCTCCTAGACAACACCTGATCCCTTCTTTGGGCACCTTTCTTAATACTAATGTGAGAGAAATATAGGACTTGAAAGACCTGCATGTCTTCCAATGTACACTGGATCAATGCAGGGCTGGGGAGGTAGAGTGCTTGCTTAACATGCCTGAGGCCTTGCTTCTTTTGCCATACTAAGAAAATTCTACCACTTGCTTAAATATTTCTATGAATTCATTTTTTTTTAAATCTAGATGTGGACTAAGAAACTTCCACATATTCTTTTAGATAGTGTGTTTGATTCATAGTACTGCAAAAAGAATAAATAAATAAATGAAAAGAAATGAAAAATAAATATGCTGGAATAAGGAGAGAGCTGGACTGAGATGATGTATTTCTCCTTTCAAAACCGTTTGAAGTTAATGTATCAATCTTATCCAGTTTGCCTTGTTGGCTTTGAAGTTAGACAGATGGGTCTGATACAAAAATTATTTAACTTGTTGATCCTGAGCCTGAAAAGAAAGAGGGGGGGAGAGAGTATATCATTACTTTTTTTTTTTCAAAACTTCATTTTCAGAATTAAATAGAATTTTGAACACATGTGAACTTGCTAGCATGGAACCCCATTACCCCAAAGTGAATTTTCCCAAAATGTCATGGTTGTTCTTCCTACCACACCACTTTCCTAGACAAGATTGGTTTAGCTCTAGGCACTTCCTTAGCTGGTAGAGATTGGTGTTTCCTCTGTGGGCTCTGCATAAGACAGTCAGAAATCTTAGATATTTTACTAAAAAGTGTCCCAGGGCCAAAATTCCCCATGGGAATGATGAGGTAGAAAAAAAAAATTCTGTAAAATCTGCAGTGTTCACTGCGAGTCGTAAAGAAGATGATACAATTAGTGTTTATCCCAGGCTGTGGCTTCAGATGATGCCCTCCCAATCCAGTGCAAATGGCGAGTGAAGTAACACAGAGGAGAGCCTGTGATACGGTGGATTTCAGATTCTCTCTAGTGCTGTGAGTTCTCATCTTCAACTGATGATAGCAATACAGATGAGGGTAGCATTTTAAAAGCATCTTAGAAAAGTTATAAGAACCTACAGATTCACCTTGAACTTGCTCCAATATATTGAGGTAGACATAATCTGAGCTTTCCTCTTTCATCACTTTTTAGTAACAAATGATTGGGGCCAATCCTCAGGATGAAGGTTGATGAAAACTCCTGTCCTGGTGGTCACAGTTGTTCATCTCTGGTGGGCCAGGAGAAGACGGTTACACTCAGCACCACCTGTTTGCAAAGACTCACTGAGTTTTGAGGGACAGTAGAAAAAACGGAGCAAACCAAACTACCTGAACAGAAACCAAAGGAATTTCTTCTCGATAGGAAGTTTGCTTTTGATTTTGTTTCTCATTTCTTTTTCTTCAACCTTCAGCAGCCTTGACCCCAAGTTTAAGACAGGCCAGAGCAGGCTGATGACCTCAGTGTGTTGGGGCGAGATTGCTGTTTTCCCACAATCTGCAACTGCCCAGCCAGAGCGAAAGGCTGGTGAGCTTTGGCCAGCAGCCATTATTCAGCAGCCAGATCAGAATTTTCTAGGAAACTTATCTCTCTTCGTTTTTGTTTCCTGCTGGCCTTGGAAGTTCTGACGCCAAGGTCAAGTATAAAATGTCAACCCTAAAGCTTCTCTTTGACCCCCATGATTTCTTTTTTTAATCCTTAAAATTCAGCATGGGAAGAGTCTGGGCTAAGAACCAGCGTTTTATCTCAGCTGTGACCCCGTGGGTAGGGCCGGGGCCAGGGCCATATGGCTTCCTCCATAGTGCTGTGGGTTCTGGTCTTCAACTGTTGATAGTAGTTATATGGTGCTAGGTCAGGGTGCTTGTTAAACATCCTGCAACACATGAATATATGTTTACACTTCTGTCCTTTTATAATTAGCTACTCCTAGACTTGTGTTCATTCTGAAGCACAGAAGCTGAAAACACTCAGGGGCTGATAAAGACTCCAGATGATTGAATAAATGACAAGCCAACAGTGTGGCTCCAAGTTCAATCTCACAAAATAATTCCAAGTGTCCTCTCCAGTGAAATTTACTGTATTCAGTAAATTTCCTAGAAACTAAGCTTAGTCTATACAAAATTAGTATCATTTTATGAGTTAATGTTAATCTTTTCATTTTATATTTATAAAGCACAAAAACCTGGGAAGCTTCCCCAAGAAATAGACATTTGAGATACAACTGAAAAATCTGATTTTCAGATGACCACACTAGTAAATACATAGATTAAAATTCTTTTTTTTTTTTTTTTTTTTTGGTCTGAGTTTTCTCTCTTCTCTTTATCTCATCAAATCCAGAGTTTTGCGAAACTTTGTGTGTGAGTGCCTTGAAGTCCTTGTTAATAGAAAGAATTTACGGATCCTTCTCAGAGTAATAGACTTAAATACTTAATACAAACACACACAGCATTACAATGAAACTGGAAAAATATCTGCAATTTCAATTGGGGAAGAAGTCACAGATATTTCTGACACTATTTTTTTAATCTAGATTTTTTAATCTAGATTTGAAAAGCATTCAAGTGCTAAATTTTAGTTGGTAATTAGTGAGTTTAATGATGTCAGTTTTTTCTCAATTTTTAAAACATGATACCCTCCTCACCCCATCCCCCCAAAAGAATTCTACCCACAAATTTTTATCAGTAAGAATTGAAATACTTAACACTAAGTATTAATACTTAAGGCAGAAGAAAAGTTATAAAAGTATTTTCTTTTTCATTCTTTTGCGGGGTGGAGTGGTGGGCACTAGGGATTGAATTCATGAGCACTCGACTACTGAGCCACATCCCCAGCCCTATTTTGTATTTTATTTAGAAACAGGATCTCACTGAGTGGCTTAGTGCCTCACCATTGCTGTGTCTGGCTTGGAACTTGTGATCCTCCCTCCTCAGCTTCCTGAGCTGCTGGGATTACAGGCATGCACCACGGTACCTGACACAGAAGGATTTTCTTTTTCTGTTCTTGAACAAACTTACTCCTGTTTCCCTAAGTTGGACTTGAGTGAAAATCTTGAAGGAAACAAGAGATGAGAAGACTCAGGAGGATTAGAATAACTTTTCAAACGTGTTGATCACAAGCACATGCCATGTTTTGATTTCAAACCAGCTGCAAAGGGGAAAAGGCCATTTGAAATCCAATTCAAAGAATTCTCTAAGGGACATTTACAGATTAAAAAGGAAGCGGAACATGAGGGGATATTTACTTAAAGATTCCTAGAAGAGTTTCAGAGTGTTTAAAGGATGCTCGACTGTCAATATCTTGTTCCAGGAAGTCTGACAGTAGAGTAGGAGAGGCAAATCTTCTTTCCAGAAGGGATTATTAGCCTTATCCAAGAGTATCAGTAAACTGCTCAAACACTTTATCTGGATTCTAAATACTCCCTAGAAAAGGGGTATAATATATATCTTTAGAAAGGTTTGGAACAATTTTCTTTTTCGGGGAAAGAGAGGGAAGAGCAAGGAACAAAACAGACTCAACAAATACCAGGAGGAAATGGCCTTGGAAACAATGAGCATCATTTTACCTGATCACATGTGGGTGGGTGGACATTTCCCAGCAAGATGCAGGATTTGAAGGGGTGAGGGTTGCAGCTCCAGGTCATGGTAGTTGGGTAAGAAACTCAATCCACTGAAACATTAGTTTTCAGCTGCTTTCAGGATTAAATGTGACATGTCTGATGGATTGTACAATGCCTGGTACACGATGTATGTTTCCAAAGCTATAAATCATGGTTTTTTTTTTTTTACTTATTATCCATTCTGTAAGAGTTACACAAAGTAGTATCTTCACTTTGCAGTCTCATGTCTAATACACAAAAGACAATCAATCAGTTTTTACTGAGGTAATGAAAGCCCCTCAACTCATTTCAAACATAACTTCCTTTCTTTTTTTAAATTCTATTTGTTCTTTTTAGGTAAACATGATAGTAGAATGTGTTTTTGCATATTATGCATACACAGAGTATGACTTTTTCTAATTAGGATCCTAATCTTGTGGTTGTGCAAGATGTGGAGTAACAGGCTGGGGTTGTGGCTTAGTGGTAGAGCATGTGTTTGCCTAGCATGTTTGAGGCACTGGATTTGATCCTCAGCACCATCTAGAAATAAATAAAATAAAGTAGACAACTAAAAATTGTTAAAAAAAAGATGTGGGTGTTACCTTGGTTGTGTATTCAAATGTAAGTCTAGGAAAGACATATAAATTAATTCTACTCTTCTTCCTGTTCTTTTCCCTTCTCTTCATTCCCCTTTGTCTAATCCAATGGACTTCTATTCATTCCTTCCCAACCCTCCTTTGTTGTGGGTTAGCATCCACATATCACAGAGAACATTTGGCCTTTGGTTTTTTGGGACTGGCTTATTTCATTTAGCATGATAGTCTCTGGTTTCATCCATTTACCAGAAATGCCATGTTTTTATTCTTTATGGCTAAGTAATATTCCATTATGTATGGTCAAAAAATATAAGACTTCATTTCATTATACTTATCCCTAAGTTTGTCTTCTAAGAAATAGGCAAAGTATGTGTTATTGAGTTGAACTTTCTTCTTATCTATAAGGATAATAGTTATAGTAATAGATAATCTGAGTTACTAATAGATAATGATGAAATATCATCACAAAAGTTCCAACTCATATATTTGTCTTTTACAGTATTAGCCTATTTCTTAATACTCCAGCATCTACCCTTCTTCCCAATTACTATATTTTTACTCTAAAAACCCATCAATCACCAAGTGTACCATCTGTGGCATTATCAGAGCAAAAAAAGTGAATTTCTTATTATTTTAGGATTCCAGATCCCCAAACTAATTTCTCCCTTGCAGATAAGGCCATAGCCATCTGTCCACACCAACCCTATCTTGCCTGCCCATAGGTTCTCAATTCACAAGGCACCAATTTTGGCTGCTTATCCTCCTCAGGTTTCCTGACTCCTGTCATCCATCTGTGTTTGAGGGGTCCTATATTTCCAGGGTGATGCAGACTAGAACAGTTTCTTACTCTTTTTTTTTTTTTTTTTTTGCATGGGGATTGAACTCAGGGGTGTTTAACAATTGAGCCATATCCACAGCCTTTTTTATTTTATTTTATTTTATTTTATTTTCAGATAGGGTCTTGCTAAGTTGCTTAGGGCCTCACTAAGTTGCTGAGGCCATCCTTGAACTTGTGATCTTTCCGTGTCAGCTTCAAGGTTCAGGAATTACAGGCGTGCACCACTCTGCCTGGCAGAATTTCCTACTTTTACTGTATCTGAATTAAGTTAAGGATTCTACTGCTGTAGAACTATAGATAAGAGGAACTGTAGCCTATAGATAAGAGGAAACCCCGGACAAAAATGGGTCTGGGTTCTTCAGCATTCCAACAGGCAGTGAATTCTTACCAATTCTGGCTCCACTCTTAGATAGCACCTGAACTCTCGCTCAGTCCACGATTCCTGAGGATGAAGCTGAAAATCATCTCCTGTCCTATCAGTTTCCTCCAGAGAAAGCACCTCTCTCAATCTGAAGACCAGGACAGGAGGCAAAGCTGAGAGAAGCCCAGGGCCCTGAACAATGGGACAACTCCTGCTTATTCTTTAACTCTTACAGGTGAGTTACAGGCTGGTACCCGGGCAAGTGCTCTCAAGACCCCCTCTCCCCTCAATGGCAGAGATGGGCTTCAGGAAGAGGGAAGCCTCACAGCTCTGTCCTCATCCAGGTCTCATTTCCTGAAGGAGCCTGAGTCACACCTGGGCAGGTAGGATAAAGCAAGTGCTCTCTCCACCAGGCCTGACTTTCTCATTCACGGTGGAATCAGAACACCATTCCTTTGAAAACGTCTTCAGAACGTTTTTTTCCAGAGGTGCTGTACTAGCCGCCCTAGGGAAGGAGGGAAAGGCCAGAGGGAGGATTTCCAGATCCAGGCAGACTCGACCGAGTGTGCTGTTGGCCAATGATGTTTTGTGGGTATTAGCATCTGAGTAGGTGGAGTGCAGGATGGAGGACACTGTGAGGTTGAGCGGTTTGTGAACTTGACATTCACTGTGCTTTCCAGGTTCTCTGTCAACCTCCAGCCCTGGCCCAGGGATCGGTGGCTTCTCCTGTGAAGGAGGAGCTTTCACCATCTAAATCAAAGCCATCAACTAGAAATTTGAAAACTATTAAATCATACAGTTCTGTAATGGTCATTTTAGTTCAGTCATCTAGTTTTGTTAAGTATTTGTCTCATGACCGTTCAGCTTCTCTTGGACAAGAGTAGAGATGATCCAATCAACTCATCAGTTCTCCTTCTCTTCTTCCTTTTTTCGTTCCTTCTTGCTTTTTGTCTCTTTTCTTTTCTTTATTTGAATGTTTAGAGTTCAAAGTACATTTTTTTTTGAAAATCAATGTTTTGTGTTTCCATAGATTATTAAGTGTTAGGGATGGCCCATCCATCCCAAGGGCCAAAAGATAATGCAAATATATAGATTAAATAAAGAGTCCACAATACAAAATATCTGAAATAGATTTTATTTTATTTTTTTCCTTCTTGATTGGATAAGCTTCAAAGAGCAGAAGTCGCCAGTGGAAACAGTGTCATGGGCATGAATATATCTGGAAACATGTCCTTGGACAATTTGCTTGTGGCAGTGGTGGTGTGGTCAAGTGTCATGCATGGGGGGCAGCGGGACCTGGATTGAGGTCTTGGTACAGAGGATAGGCTGTAGGGTTAGCCTCTCTGGGTTTTAATCTTCTCTAGGTTTGGAAATGCTTAGATATAAAATGTATTTAGTAATTGTACCTATAAGATAATTATATGGACTTCAGTTTTTCCATTTCTGAAATAATTTTCTTAGGATAAAAAACATTAACACACATAGAACGGCATCTGAGTACTACTTAATAAATGGCAACTCTTAGGACTATTTCTAATTTTAGATGGTTGTTTTAGAGAAAATCCTTTACCACTTTGAGCTTCAGTCTCATCTTTTATCAAAAGTGTATTTATACGTCTCCTATCGTCCATGTCCAACAGTGACCTGGATCCAGGCAGACTTGACCAAGTGTGCTGTTGGCCAATGATGTTTTGTGGGTATTAGCATCTAAATGGGTTGAGTACAGGATGGAGGACATTGCGAGGTTAAGCAGTTCGTGAACTTGACATTCACTGTGCTTTCTTTTCTCCAGAGCTGTTGAAGGTGCTCCTGCAGTGGTCAGCATGAAGACCCACAAGGCAATCTGACAGGCAATCACATTCATGTTTCAAGGGGTTTGAATGATTATGATGTTTTGTTAAGATGCAGAATGTTCTTTGATATTCCGCCATTCATCTTCACTCTATTCTGTGGAAGTGAATGCCCCGTTTCTTCTAACAGAATTTGAAATACTAGTCACTTAACTGGAGTCACTCCCACTCCAAACTTCGAAGCTGGCTCCTTCCTCAGATTCTATCAGATGGCAAACTCAGCTCATGACTTTCTATACTACTGGTGCGTGTGTATGGTGTGTGTGTGTGTGTGTGTGTGTGTGTGTGTGTGTGTGTGTGAGAGAGAGAGAGAGAGAGAGAGAGAGAGAGAGAACAAGGCCAAACACCTCTGCAAAACTTGATTTGAGGCTAAAGTTTTAGGATACTATCCATGAGAAAGTTATTCTATGATAAATCTCTTATGAAATCATTGGCTAAGTTTGTTTCAGTTTTGCTTTTTTAAAATTAATATAACTGGAAGAAAACCTTTAAACTGAGAAATGAGAGACTCTAGGTCAAATGAGAAATAAAATAATCATCTGGAAAGAAGTAAATTACTTGAACCTTAACCCGTACCTTTTTGTAACCTTCTGAAAATGTTTGTGTAGTTGTTCTTTTATATTTTTAATACTTGACACTCCTTGTTCTTCTTGGCTCTGGCCAAAATGTGAAGCAGACATGCCAAGATAATGGAAGAGTGATTCTGATGTCCCCAGTTCAAATAAAACATAAAATAAAATTGAGCTCCTCTTCCTCATTTTCAATCCAAAACTCCTGAAAAATAAATAATGATCCCTCCTTAGGTTTCATGATCTTATCTTTATTTAAATAAAAACTTGTGGATATTAAAAATAACTGAGGTGAATTAATTTAAGGTTCATATGCATATGGTTAAAATGAAAACTAAAAAGCCTTGAAGAAAGAAGAGATATAAATATGTCAGTCATCTTGACATATCCTTATGATGATTGAACATCAAATTGCCCACTTCTGGGCATCTTCACAGGCAATAGAAAATGGGAAACACTATTGCTCAAGTGGTCCTCATGGCCATTTTTTTAAAAATGAAGCCTATTCCATAACCATTAAAGTGTTCCTAGCATTTAATTCTAACAGAAATGTACTATGATGGTGCATTTTCACAGAATGTTTTCTAATACAACAAATAAGAGCTCTTTAAAATGTGTTTCTAAGACACAAATATAAAAAACTATAGATATAACATATTAACAGCATCAAAACCAAAACCTTCAGCTATCTGTGCCTTTTGTGATCAAACATACTAGAGACTTGTTCCTTTCTTTTTCACCATTGTTGAACTAATTTTTTACTACTTCAAGTTATGCCAAAATTGTTCTCTAAACTGCTTGCACCAATGTGCAAAGACTTTAATAGGAGCTTGCAATAAATTTGAGAAAAATCCTGGATAACTTGGTTAATTTTTGCAAATCATGTAAACATCTTTTCTGACGACACTATTCAAGAAAACAACACAGGGAAAAAAAAAAAAAAGCATTTCAGAGAAGGTGAGCAGACCAGGCAAGCAGAACACCCAAGTTCATATAGATTTTCATCTGGCCAAGTGCTAGAGAATGTATGTTTATCATCTTTGCATGAACCTATTCAGGCACAACATACAAAAATAATGAATTAATTGAATAGCATGAAGGGATACCAGGTGAGAAGCAAAATCCTACCTCCCACATGTACCACTATTAAGCTTCTTATCAATCTTAGGAATTTGTGACGCAAATATGAATAGAGGGGTGTGTGTGTGTGTGTGTGTGTGTGTATGTTCATATTTTAAAGATATTTACATAAATATGGTCTTACTATTATATGATTTTCTTTTGAACTTAACTATACCTTAACTACATATGTCAAACATATTTCCAGAATGGCTTAAATAGATTATTCTCATAATTTTTTAGTATAGTATTCAAATATGTAACTTGTTTTCTATCAGTGGCCATGTAAATATTTTCAATTTTTACTATAATATAATAAAACTTGGAATTGATTCAAGGTAGAGTGTGCAAATATATCCGAACATAAATTTTTAAAAGTTGGATCAAAATGTATTGATATTTAAAATTCTGGCAGATTACTGAATTATTGTCCACAAAGACTGAATTAATTTTTATATCTACCAATAGTATGTGAGCATGCCTATTGTTCACTCATTGAAACAAAATTCTTCCCTCATTGCATAGGCAAATATCATACATAGGTGAAAAATAAATTCTTATTTAATTTGAATTTATTTAATTGTGTGCAATTAAACATTATCCCTTATTGCATTTTTCTAATTTCCTTTGTTTTTTAATTTTTAATTTACTGATACATATTATTTAGATTTTACCATCATTTGTATTATAAATTTAATTCTCAATTTATCATTTGACTCAAAATTGACTGAAATGTTTAAATATTATGCAGATATACATGTATTCTGATGTGGTATCCAGGTTTGTTTCATCCTTAGGAAGGTCCATACTCAGATCTCAAAAATATAACTGACAGCCAAAAAAATCTATTAGTAAGTGTTTTCTGAATGCACAGAAACATGTAACTACTATGACTCAAGATTGAGGACGCTTTTTACATGAAAGGGCATCCTCAAAAGAGGAACTAGAAACATTTTTACATACTAGAGCATCACAACACCATATCAGGATGTCTTTCTTAGGGAATGATTGGAAATTGCCAGGAGGAGAGTGTGGGAGCCTTTATCAATGAGCAGCAATCACAGCAATGGCTGTATTCAACCTGATAGATTTAAGGAATATATCATCATTCTCCTTTTTTCTTAACAGCTAGAAACCACTGATCCTTTTACTATCTCTATAGTTTTGCCTTTTCCAAAATGCCATAGGGTTAGAATAATATTCATGTTTTCCCCATGTCTTTTTTCTGGCTTGAAGCTTATTTATTATCTTCAAATAATATTCCATTGTATGGATGAACCACAGTTTATTAATCCATTCATTTACTGAAGGACATCACAGTTATTTCAAGATTTATAATCATGAATATGGATGTTTTAAACATCCATGTGCAGGATTTTGTGTAAACTTATGTATTCAATTCCTTTGAGTAAATACCAAGGAGTAGGATTTCTGGATTTCCTGGGTGTCCCAGCCACATGCAACCAAACTGGAGTCTCCCAGAAGCAGACCTCTAGGTGGAGTAGCAGTGGTAGTGGTGGTGGTTGTTGGCAGCAGGCAGCAGGTCAGCAGCAGTGGTGGCTGCAGCAGTGGCTGCATCGGCAGCTGCAACTGCAACTGTGAGGGCAGCCTCACAGGCGATCTCCAGGAGTCAGCAGCAGTGTCGGCCTCAGATGCAGCCAGGGCAGCAGTGTCTTCTGTGGCAGCAGCACCCAGAAAGAAGACCTCCAGGTGACCTCAGCCTGGCAGCAGCAGAGTCAGAGGTAGCAGCAATGGCAGTAGCAGGGCAGGCCATGGTTGATTGACAGGAGACTTTCTCAGCAGCAGAGACCAGAGATGTAGCCTTGGAAGTGGTGTTGGAGGTCACCGAGGCAATGGAGGCTATGCTCAGAGAAGAGACTCTAGGCAGGCTGCAGTGTCTGCAGCAATGGCCTAGCTGTTATTTCTTTAGATTTGGAAAATGGGACTTTGTATTTGGGATAATTTAGTCCACAGAAACTTTCCTGTGTGATTTTTGGACTGCTACAGTTTTCTCGTGCCAAGGGGCTTTCACTAGCCCAGACCCTGTTGGTGTCACCTGGGGAGACAAAAAGTTTTTCCCAACCAGGTGTCTTTCTGTTGGGGAGGACTATGGCGGAATTCCTTGCTGGTACTAGACAGGAAGCTTTGGGATAGACAGAGGAGTCTCAGGAAAAAAAAAAAAAAAATCTACAGACTGACCTCTTAATTGTGGCTGTAGTCCCTTTTTGGGTTCCACTTGCCCAGCCCAGTATTCCAGTCAGGAGAGAGGGCTCTCAGGATGCTACTATAGCTAGGTCTCATCTGCCACCTACCTACAAATGCTCCAGAGTATGCATCTCTTAATTCAAAAGAAAATCTCTGCCAACAGGGAAGGCTACTGATTTCTGGAAGGATTCCCAGTCGGCCCTCCCTGCCTGTAGTGTTAATCTGGCCTTTTGTGTGAGAGAAGTGAATTCAGTGCATGAGGAGAGCGAGACTTCTGGACTGGCTTTGTTGCTACATTGGTGTCAGGAAATGTTGAGTAGGGGGTGGCCACCTTTTGGGGGGCGTGAGGTTGACATGAGACACACTAGCTTTGTGTTCTTTTTTCAATCCAAGGGACCCACAACTAGCTCTTCTATCACTTTCAGAGTCACTCTTTGGTTGTCTTTTGTCCCATTTCTAGGATTTATGGTAGAGCCCTGCAGGGAGATACAGAGAAGAACAAATCTGCATCTCATATTGTTTGGAATGGAATCCCCCCATCCCACAGACTTTTATGTTTTACATTCATTTATATCTCATTTAATGCAGTTTTCATTTACTTGAGACTTTCTTTTTGACTCAGGGATTATTAGAAGTGTTATTTAATTTTCAAGTGTTTGGTTGGACATTTTACTGTTGCCTTTCTAATGTTGATTGCCAGAGTGTGACCCACTGTGGTCAGATAGCCTATGCTACATGATTTCAATTATTTTAAGTTTGTTCTTATTGTTAACATCAAGGAAATGCTTCATAACAGTAGATGTGACATGAGGACTTGAAAAGAACACATATTCTGGCATTGTTTACTGGATTACTATGTAAATGTACATTAGACCTCCTTGGTTTTTAGTAAAATTCAATTCAATAGCTTTGTTTATTTTCTGCTTATGACTTCTTTCATTTGTTAGGTGTGGTATGTCAATATCCTCAAATAAAATTTTAGTCTTGTCTATTTTTATTTTTAGCTCAATTGACTTTTGCTACATATATTTTGAAGCTCCAAATCCGTGTTCATGTACTAAAGAATGAACATCAAGTACCAGTCACAATAATTTAGTTTTATGAGTGTTCTTCCCACAAAATTGTTAACCACAGAAGATGGGATTCTGAAATTCAAAAACAAAGACCCTATAAATTTACTGCTTTATCTTTGTCTCATAAAAAACAAGCATTTGATGGCATTCAGCTATAGTAACAAAAATGACATGATATTTGCATCAACTGAGACTTATAGACCAATGGTACAGAATAGAGGTCACAGAGACAAACCCACATAAATATGGTTATCTCATACTAAACAAAGGTGCCAAAAACATTCACTGGAGAAAAGAGAGCCTATTCAACAAATGGTTCTGGCAAAACTGGAAACCCATATGTAGCAAGATGAAATTAAACCTCTATTTCTCACTCCTGTCAGAATGGCAATCATCAAGAATACAGGAAATAATAAATGTTTGCAAGGATGTGGGGGAAAAGGTACACACATACATTGCTGTACACACACACACAAAGCAGTATAAAGATTCCTCATAAAATTAGGAATGGAACTACCATTTGACCCAGCTATCCCACTTCTTGGTTTATACCAAAGGACTTAAAAACAACATACTATAATAATGCAGCCACATCAATGTTTGTAGCAGCTCAATTCACAATAGCTAAACTATGGAGCCAAACTAGATATCCCTCAATAGATGAATGGATAAAGAAAATGTAGTATATGTCATATATAACTAATTAAAATAAAAAATTAATAAAAAAAAGAAATAACAGCTAAAATAAAAGGCTTACATATGACCCATTATGCCTCTAGATATTGTGGACAAAATGACAATTTAAAAAATCCATCTTATAAGAAACAATGAGATCACAACTTGAATGCTAAAAGGTACTCAACTTGATGCCAACACCAAAATGGATATAATCTTAAAATTACCTGTCAGGGATTTTAAAGCACATATCATAAATAAAAGATTCAAGAGAAAATTGTAAATTATTTTGTAATGTATGGAAGCATCTGAAATTTCAGAAAAGAAATCACAACTAATAGAAAAGAACAGAGTGAAATTATAAAAAAAGAAAAGAAAGAAAACCACAATAGCAGACAAAAACAATTATATTTGCAAGAATGCTTCAATAATACAATGGAGATGACAGAAATTAGAAAGGGTGAGCTTGACCACAGGTCAATAGAATTCACCTGATCTGAACAGAGAAAAGAAACTTAAAAAGAATGATCCTAAACTCAAGAAACTGTGAGACAATAACAAAGTCTTAAAATTTGCATTTTTGGAGTCCCAGAAAGACTCCATGAGAAAGAGAATGAGGCTAAAAAATTATTTCAAGAAATAGTAGCTGACAGTTTCCCCATTTAGCAAAATACATAAGCCTGCAGATTCAAAAAACTGAACAAACCACAGAAGAATAAATCAAAAGAAAAGCATAACAAGGCACAGAATAATTCTTTGAAAACAGAAGGAAAAAAAAGAAACATAAAAGCAGACAAAGAGAAACAAATGAATTACCTATAAGGGGATGTTAATTTTAATGACAGTAGATATCTCATCTGAAATAATGCAGCCAGAAAAAACTGAGTGAGTGAATGAATATTTTTCAAGTGTTCAAATAAAAAAATAAACCTATGCAATATCTTGCAAAAGCATCCCTACAAAATGAAATAGAGAAATCCACAGTTGTGGATAGAGGCTGCAACCCATTCTTTACAGCAACTGCCATAACTACTAGAAATATAACCCACAAGAATATAGACACTTAGGAGAATACAGAGCAATGGCAGCCAACTAATGGGTCTCATTGCCACAGTATTCAAGAACGGCAGAATGCATTTTCTTTCAAGAGTCCCTCGAACATTCACTAAAGTTCATCAAATCTTGGGCCATATAATAAGCCTCAATAAATTTTAAAAAAGTTGAAACTAGGCAGAATGTGTTCTCTAGTCACAATGGATTCAAACTAGATATTGATAACAGAATGATAACTGAAAAATCTTAAAAAAAACCTTGTAAACTAAACAATGCACTCCTAAATAGTCTACAGATCAAAAAAATCTGAAATGCAATTTTAAAATATACACAGTTGAATAAAAATGAAAATGCAATATAAAAATGTAATCTGTGTCACACAAACATAAGCAGTTCTGAAAGGCAAATTTAAATTTATTAAATACTTACATTAAAAATGAGAAAACATTCAAGACAGTAATCTGAGTTTCTCTCTGAAGAATTATTTTTAAATCAGAATTCTAAATAAAAATGATAAACTAATCTTTAAATAATTTTGTGAAGAAGAATGTGATCCAATGAATTTATTGTACTTTATGGATCAATGTAAAAAATGATGTAGAAGTTTAAAATATTATGACTACATTGAACGTTTTAACAACTTAATTAAAACTAAACTCTGCACAAAATTAAAATTTAAAGACCTTGAAAAACCAATGTTTAGTTAAAAATGAAATAGAAGCTTTCAGGAAAGGAATGATTTATAAGTTTTTTTTTTTGTTTTTTTTTAAGCTTTAACCTGTTCTAAACTGATAATTTATTTTCTTATTACTGGCCTTTATCCATAAATGGAGAGGCATTCAAGGTCATACATAATACAATTAGAGATTATTTATTTATAAATTTGGCTAAAGAAAAAAACACAATTAGTGTGAAATAAAAATTTTAACATACACTTCTAAAAGTTGCCTGATTCAGATCATAAAAAGTTTATGTTTCTATATAGTGGAAAGTCATTACTCCATTCATGTCTACTTTCATCTCTTTAAAAATAAAATTTTGATATCAAGATAGTAAAGACATACTATGATATGCAATAATTGATATTGTTGTAACTCTTGATATAAATTTGTATAATCTGACATTTTCATGTACATAAAAACTACCAAAAAAAAAAAAGAATTAGAAAAAGAATAGCAAAAACGAAACCAAACCAAAACAAAACAAACAGAAAGGAGAATAAACAAAACCAGAAAATCAGTAAAATTAAAAATTGAGAAAAATTAGAAATAAAGTCAATGAAAAAAGAAAAGATGGTTCTTAAAAACATCAATGATGTTGATATATCTCTAGAAAGACTGAAAATAATAAAAAGAGGAAAAAGCACAAATCACCAATGGCAAAAATAAAATAGAGGATATCAGTGCAAATGAAAGGAGTGATGTGAAAGTACTCTATGTTCATTAACTCTGCCACTTCAAAAGAAATGAATCAGGGCCGTAGAATGTTTGCCTAGCATGCCTGAGGCCCTGGGTTCAAGCCACAGCACCATACAAAAACAAAAAAAGAAAGAAAGAAAAGAAAAAAAAGAAATGTATCAAGTCTTTGAAAATGAGAAACCACTAAACATCTGGAAGAAAAGAAGTTTGGGAGTTTATTATAAAAATAGATATACAATTACATTGAAACCATTATCCCAAAGAAGTGAAAACTTGTGTTTACACAAAAATCTGTTCACAAATGTTCAGGGTAGCATTATTCAAAATAGAAAAAGGAAAAAACTGAAGACAACCCCAGCATCTTTCTACAGTGACTGGTTGATGAAACCATGGTAGTAGATCATACCATGGAATAGTTCTCATCAAAAAAAAAGAGAAGAACCCTGGAGGGAAATAAAGGGAATCTTATACTATTGGTGCTCTGGTTATTCAAAATGGTAGATTCATAGAATGTGTAAAGGGTCCCTAGGACCTCCCTGTGCATTTTACTTAGCACTTCATTATGAATCTATACTTCATTCAGAATAAAAAAGTGAGAAATAAGTAAGTTTTGTGCTGATCATGATTGAGGTGCATCACACTCTTCATACAATCATGGGCAGCTCCTGATGTCATGCTGTATGTTGTAGAACTGACCTTTGGATTTATGCTCAGTGTTACTGGATGCTGAACCTGGGTCAATCCCCTGGTTAATGTCACAACTCAACTCAAAACCCTTCAGGAGCTTCCCATAACTTCCTGGTAAAAACCTATCTTTCTAGAATGATATATAATAGGTCCGCTTTATACATGTGGGAAGTGTGCAATGAGTCCCCCATGGATGCCTGAAACCACAGATAGTACTGAACTCTATATATTCTATGATTTTTCTTTACATACACATCTATGATAAAGGTTAACTTATAAATTAGTCATAACAAGAGATTTGCATGAATAACTAATTATAAAATAAAGCAACTACAAAAATGTATTGTAATAGATTATTCAAATGTAATCTCTGTCTTTCTCTCTCAATATATAAATTCCTCATTGCACTGTATAGAGTAATATTTTGGACAGCAGTCAACTGCAGGTAATAAAATCATGGAAAGCAAAATTACAGAGTAGAGATTATGTAGAATCACTGTAGAATATCTAACATGGCCTGGCCTCCTGCTACCTCTCAGATTTCATCTCATCTTTGTCAACATTGTATCTTAGAATCATTGGTCAAATATAAAGAAGATGGCCATCCCCCGCCCCCCCAAAAAAAGTCATCATGGTAGCATTGGCCAGGTTTTCTTCACAGATACATTCAATTTTTGAAGACAGGGGAACAATACTCAGAAAGTACTTGAGATTGAGATAAATATTTTGATTAGACTTTAAGCATGAGAGAATTCAGGGAATCCAGCACTCCAGGTCCATCTTGAACAAAATGTCATTCTTTTCTTAACAAAGTGTAAGAGAACAAACTTCAGCCACCTATGTAATGAAGTCAGAGAGGATGACAAAGTGAATGAGAGCATTGAGTATTGAGTTTTTAATTGTGGGACTAGGGCAAAACTAACATGAGAATTGTGATTGGACAATAGAAAGGAAACAAGACCTGAATATATAGAAACAGCAAGCTGAATAGAAATTTAAGAGAGTAAATGGGAGAGAAGAGGAAGTAAAATGACTTCTCCTTTTATGATATAGAGACTTTGTCATTTAAAACTATTTAGTCAAGTCGCAAATCTACCATGTAGATTTCAAGGTACATGAGTTAAGCTGAGTTTGGGTGATAAAAGGGAGAGAAAGGAATGTAGAAAAAATATCCTTATTCTGTCATTGTTAATGCTGGTGAGTCAATATATACTCACAAGTATAATACTTCTAGAAGAAATTAGATGATTAATTAAGCACTGGGAAAAATGCATGCCTTCCAAATTTTCATTGGCGCACATAAAACTAAAACATTAGTGACAAGAATAATAATCCAGAACCATTGAGGAAAAGAATAGTGAAAAGGTGAAAAGGGTGGAGGAGGAAATAATATGACTCAAATAGAAGAACAAGCCTATATATCATATTAACAAAGGTACCAAGCTTACATGACTTATGCTCACCTCCTATAATGATAGTGTCACAAGGCCAAACTCATGAAAGATATGAAAGGACAATCAGACTTCTGGGTCTATATGCAAAGCAAAGGAAATCAGCACACAAAGAGATAGCTGCAAGCTCATTTTTATCATGGCATTATTCATAATAGCTAAGATATGGAATCATCTTCAGCAGGTGAGGGATTAAAAAAATGGAGTAGTATTCAGCCACAAAGAAGAATAACATCCTGTTCTTTGCAGCAAAATGGATGGAACTGGAACATAGTATGTTATATGAAATAAGTCACACAGAGACAGGAAAGTATCTCATGTTCTGTCTCCTATGTGGAAGGAAGAGGGAGAAGGAGAAGGAGAAGGAGAAGGAGAAGGAGAAGGAGAAGGAGAAGGAGAAGGAGAAGGAGAAGGAGAAGGAGAAGGAGAAGGAGAAGAAGAAGAAGAAGAAGAAGAAAGAAGAAAGAAGAAGAAGAAGAAAAAAAGAGGAGGAGGAGGAGGAGGGGAAGAAGGAAAGAAGGGAGGAAAGAGAGAAGTGAAAGAAAAGAAAGAAAAAGAAAAATCAACCTGAAAGTGAATAGTGATTGCTAGGGACTGGGAAGGGTACTGGTGGTGAGGGAGAGTGGAAGAAGGGTAGATGGATATAATCAGTGCGCACTATATGCATGTTTCATGTATCACAGTATGTCAATATGTTCATTTAATGTGTTTTAATGAAAAGTAGATATTAAAAATTTAAAAATCTGTCGCTTAATTAAAAAACTATTACCCTCCCCCACCAAATTACTGCAAAATGAGGTGTGAAGGACCATGAATGAAGGAACAACTTGAATTCAGCAGAAAAGTAGGTAATTGA
This sequence comes from Callospermophilus lateralis, assembly GCF_048772815.1. Lineage (NCBI taxonomy): Eukaryota > Metazoa > Chordata > Mammalia > Rodentia > Sciuridae > Callospermophilus > Callospermophilus lateralis. Next base: position 101,349,580 of record NC_135305.1, read on the forward strand.
CAGAGGAGACAGAGACAGACAGACAGACAGACAGACATGGAAGGAGGAGAGAGAAAGAGGAAAGAAAATATCTTTATTCCTTTCTTCTGCTAATGCTGGGGAGGGAGAGAGAGAGGAAGGAGGGAGGAACTGGTATATGCTGCATGTGTTAAATAAGATTTTTTTTAAGTTTTCAGAGAGAATGGGAGTTCATCAACTAAGCAATTTCTTCCACATCTGTGATTCTAAGTCTGTCTAAGCCTGGGCTCATATATCTCTTAACTCCTTTAAATCTCACGTATGTCATCTTCTAAATAAGTCCAGTCACAGATTTGGGGGATCCAGGATGGTATACATAAAAGTTTTGGAGACGTGCCTGTTAAATGCATAGTGTTCATTGATCTGCCCAAGAAGACGTTTCTCAAAGAATGTTTTAGCTGAGACTTAAGCCAAGCAGTGTCACCCTACATATTTCAGACCAAAGAACATTTGTCAGCCTCTTCTTTGGGTTTATATTTGAGTTAAACTCCTTAATCCACTGATATAAGGAATACATCATCTTCTAGGCTGGTTCTCTTAATGTCTATAAATTAAAATCTGTTTATCTTTTTCAGATATTTTAAAGATAAAAGCTGTTTATCTTAAGAGGCCAAGCCACAAGACAGGTCAAAGTTTACACTATTATCTTAAATGGAAGGAATCTTGGTTATGGAAAAGGAAGGGGATGAGAAACTTCTAATTCTTTTTTTTTCCTTCCTTATTGAAGTGAAATCAAACAAAGGATTAAACATGAGGATCACATAGCAATATTTAGCTTTATATTACCATACTACATGTTGGTAAAATGAAGACCAGAAAGTCAACAGCAAAGTATTGCCTCTGTCTTCAGCAGACATTAGTATAATCCAAAGCTGCCTAAATTGGGAGCCCCATCCTTGAAATAAGAGCTTTGTTGAGAAAGAATTCATGTATCTCACAATTCACCCATACAAAGTATACAATTCAATGGTGTACAACATAATTATAATCAGGACATTTGCAGAAAATTTGCATCATTCTGAAAAGACACCCTGTATTAATTAAGAGTCTCCCACCCCTCCACATCACCCACTCCTAGTCCCAGGCAGACACTAACTTGTTTTCTGACTTTATAGATATGCTTAATCTGGACATCTTTATAAATGGATTCATACATGATCTTTTGTGAGTAATCTCTTCCTCTCATCATAATGATGCCAGGCTTCATTCGTGTTGTAGCATGTATTATTACTTCTTTTTTGTTTATTGTAAAATAACATTACTTTGCATGACTGTATCACATTTTTATTATCACTTCATCTATTGATAGACATTTTTATCATTTCCACTTTGGGGCTATTTTTCATCTTTTCTTTGTTAAATATGTAGAGAGGAAATTGCTGAGTCAAATGGTGGCTCTGTTTAACCTTTTGAGGGACTGCCAGAGGGTTTTCCAAAGTGTCTGCAGGACTTTACATTTGTACCAGCAATGTGTCAGCTTCTGATGTTGCCCCCATCGTCACCAACTAATTATGTTATTATCTTTTTTTTATTATACCCATCCCAGTGACAGTGTTGTGATGTCTCATACTTATCATGACTTGAATTTCTCTGACAACTAATGGATGCTGAGTATCTTCTCATATGCTTATTGACCATTTGCATATTTTGCTTTGGAGAAATTACTATTTAGAACATTAGCACATTTTAATATTTGATTATTTGCTTTTTTATTATTGAATGTCAACTTGAAAGTTGGATAGTGATTACTAAGGACTAGGAAGGATACGGGGGTGGGGGAGAATGAAAGAAGGGTGGATGGGTATGATTAATGCACTGTTGTGCACATATGGAAATATCACAGTGAATTCCACTAATATGTGCAATTAATGTGTGTTAATAGAAATCAGACATTAAAATATAAAATTATTTTGTCTAATTTTAAAAATAACTACAAAAGGACCTCAAATTATTGCAAAACAAAGTCTGAAGTCTACCATCAAAGAGGATTAGTAGGGAAGGCTCAGACCAAAGACCAAGTTGAATTTAGCACGAGAGTAGCTAATTGAAAGAAAGAAAAGACAGAAGGAAGGAAGTTCCTTATTTAAGTCTATTATTTGAAACTATTTGCTTCTATTCACTGGATTGACTTTTCATTTCCTTGATGGTAACCTTTACAACACAGATGTTTAATTTTGATGAAGTCCAATTCATTATTTTCAGCTGTTACATATGATATTACCTCAAAAGACAATATCTAAGAATCCTTTGCTAAAAATTAAAATCATCAGTTCTCCGATATGGAGATGTTAACACACAACAACAGTGGGGGGAATAGAAGTTCAGTGGATTAGACAAAGGGAAATGAAGGGAAGGGAGTGGGGATAGGAATAAGAGAGAGAGTAGAATCAATCAGATGTAACTTTCCTGTGTTCATAAATGAATATGCCACCAGTGAAGCTCCACATCATGTACAACCTCAAGAATGGGATCCTAATTAGAATAAATTATGTTCCATGTATGTACAGTATGTCAAAATATACCCTACTGTCAAATACACCTAAAAAAATAAAAAAATTTACAAAAAGATCAGCCAGTTCTCACTTTAAATGTTTGGACTATTTTGAGTTAATTTCAGAGTGTAGTTTCAGGTAAAGATCTAACTTTTGCATGTGACTTTTCAGTTTCCCAGAATGATTTGTTGAATAAAAAATCTTTTCCCTATTGAATGGTCTTTTCTGCCTTGTTGAAAATTGGTTGGTCACACTGCCATGCTTATTGTTGCTTTGTGTAAATTTTGCAGTCCAGAAGTGGTGTCTTACTTTTTTCTTTTCCAGGATTGCTTTTGTGATTCTGAGTACCTTGAAATTCCATATGAATTTCAGACTCAACTTATGAGATTCTACAAGGAAATCACCTTGGACTTTGATAGGGATTTTGCTCAATTTTCTGGGAGGTGTGGGAGGTGTTTCAGGGATTGAATCCAGAGGCACTCAATTACCGAGCCACATCCCCAGTCCTATTTTATATTTTATTTAGAGACAGGGTCCTACTAAGTTATTTAACACCTTGCTTTTGCTGAGGCTGGCTTTGAACTCAAGATCTTCCTGCCTCAGCCTCCTGAGCAATTGGGATTACAGGCATGCACCACTGTGACTGGTGGGATTTTGCTCAATTTTTATGTCAATTTGTGAATTATTGTCATCTTAACAATGTCTAGAATGTTTCCAGTGAATATGGGATGTTTATCCATTGATTTAGATTTTCCTTAATTTTCTAAATAACATTTTATAGTTTCCACTATGAAAAGTTTGCACTGGTTTTGCTAAATTTATTCCTAAATATTTCTTATGATGCTATTATGAATGGATTTTTTCTCTTAATTACAAACATTGTGTATTGATGTTCTGTGCTAAAATATTGCTAAGCTAAATTATTATTTCTAATATCTTTTTAGTGAATTCCATAAAATTGACCAACATGATATCATGTCACCTCCAAATGGAGACAGTTTTATTTTTTTCCAACTATACTTTATTTCTTTATCTTGCTTAGTTGGTCTGATTAGAAGCTGCAATATGATGTTCGATAAAAGTGGTGATCAGATGTCCTTTCTCTGCTTTTGGTACTAGGGGAAAGTGTTCAATTTTTTCATCCTAAGAGTGATGCTGGCTATGAGTTTTTTATAATGTTCTTCACCAGGTTAAGGACTTTCCCTTCTATTCATAATTGATCAGTTTTATTTTTCTCAAAGGGTGTTGAATTTTGGAAAATTCTTTACTTACTAATATGTGGTGTATTTTATCATTTTTAAAATACAAGAAGTTTTACATCAATTAATTTTTACATATTAAACAACTTAAGAGTTCCTTGGAAGTAATCTATCTTGTTATGCTGGGTTTTAGTCAGTTTTTGGTTTCTGTGACCAAAAACACTTGGCAAAAACAATAGAGAGAGAAAAAGATTATTTGGGGCTCACAGTTTTAGAGGTCTCAGTCCACAGAGGGCTGATTTTATAGTTCTGGGCCCAAGGTGATGCAAAATATCATGGAGGGAGGGTGTGGTGAAGAAAAGAAGCCAGGACATGGCAACCAAGAAGTAGAGAGAGCTCTGCTCACCAGAGACAAAACAAAAACCCCAAATGCACACTCCCAGTGACCCACCTTCCCAATCATACTCCACTTGCCTGTAGTTACCACCAAGCTAATCCATTTCAGTGGATTGATCCATCAATTAAATTAAGGTTCTCATAATCCAATAATTTCACCTCTGAAAATTCTTGCACTAATATATGAGCTATTAGATGACACCTAGCATCTAAACCATAACATGCTATTTGATAATTTTTATGTATTTTAGTTTGGTAGTTGTATTGTTGAGGATACTTGCATCTATGTCCAAAACACATATATTTGTTTTTCTTTGTTTTTGTATGTTATCTTTGTCTGGGTTGGTATCAGGATAATATTGGCATTGTGGAATGAATTGGTTATATTTATCCTCATCTGTTTCTGGAAGAGTATGAAGAATATACATCAATAGTTTATTAAATGTGTGGTGACCTTCACTCAGGAAGCTTTTATATGTAAATATGTTTTATTACTATTTTAAAATCTCTGCTTTTTATATGCAGGTGACTTTTTATTTATTTTTAATCCATTTCATTAGTTTGTGTTGTTCTAGGAATTTTTTCATTTCATCTAGATTATCTAACTTGCTGACATAGAATTCCATTATCATCAGTTTATTTCTGTAAGGTCAGTGGTAATGAGAACCCCTAATTTCAACACTTTAAGAACTGAGAACGCCTAGTCTCTCTGTCTCTCCCCTCAACCCTTTTTTACTTAATAACAATATCTATAGGTTTGAATATTTTTATTCTTTTGGATGAGTCATAGTTTTTTATGATTTTTAAAAAATTTTTTACTAGTCTCTAGTTCATAGCATCTACTCTAATTTTTATTATTTACTTCTTGCTCACTTTAGTTTCACTTTTCCCTAAACACATTTTCAGCATTTTCTGGCAGAAGGTTTATTAACATTTTATGTTGTTAAATATGTATTTTTACACTTCTAAATTTTTCACTAGGTACTTCTCTGCCTTCATCTCAAAAGTGTTGGTATGCTGCAAATTCTTTCATTCATCTCACAGTATTTTCTAAGATCTGGTGTGATTCTTCATTGTTCCTCCTGCTAAAGGGCTATGTGGGCTATGCTGAAGAACAATCCTTGTGCACTTGAGAAGAATATGTTCTGCTATCCCAGTATAGAGTGTTCCATGGATGTGTTTCAGTAGCCATAATTTAAAAGTAAAATGCAAGTGTATGAAAATAAATCAGTAGTTTAAAAATATGGTAATAGAGAAGCATTGAGGGAAAGAACCATACAAAAAGCTTTTATTCCTCATTCTTTTGGCAAACATTTTTGGATGAACCCTCAATGCAGATAACAAGGCTGTACCCATCCCAAAGAGGAGGAGTTACTGTCTGCATATGCAATGTGACAAATCAGTAAGCTATCCCTCTGCCATGAGTATGAGGAATAGTTCATTTCAAATGTGTCTCTGTATAAGTTATATATTCTAGTGTTGTGCTTCATTATGTTCCTCATTATCCCCCAAGAGTACTTGTAGATAATTTCCTCCCATAAAACTTTAATATCACTTCAATAGCATAGATAATCTGTAAATCTATTCCTATATTATGTGTATGTGTAATTTATAAATAAAAGTGTAAGTTATATTTTAGCACCCCCAAACAATTTTTTTCTTTACTGGGGGCAACATATCTGTACTGAGAATACATTTTCTAGTCAATGTTTTCCAGAAGAAGTCAAGTGAAAAACAGAAGTTTGATGAAGCTTTGGAAGCAAGGAGAAAGAAACACCAAGGCTAGGAATTTCTTAAACTAACAGAGTGCTGTCTATATTTTAGATGATATAAAACACTCTCTAGTCAGAATGGCAATTATCAAGAATACAAGCAACAATAAGTGTTGGCGAGGATGTGGGGGGGAAGGTACACTCATACATTGCTGGTGGCACTGAAAATTGGTGCAACCATTCTAGAAAGCAGTATGGACATTCCTTTAAAAGCTTGGGATGGAACCACCATTTGACCCAGCTATCCCACTCCTCGGTCTATACCCAAAGGACTTAAAAACAGCACACCAGTATTTATAGCAGCTCAATTCACAATAGCTAAACTGTGGAACCAACCTAGATGCCCTTCAATAGATAAATGGATAAAGAAACTGGGTTTTATATATTTATTATATAAATATATTACATATATATTACATATACTTATATAATAATATATATGGAATATTACTCAGTATTAAAAGAGAATAAAAGTATGGCATTTGCAGGTAAATGGATAAAGTTGGAGAATATCATACTAAGTAAGCCAATCCACAAAAACCAAAGGTAAAATGTTCTCCCTGATAAGTGGATGCTGATCCATGGTAGGGTGAGGGCATGGAAAGACTAGAGGAACTTTGATTGGGCAAAGGGAAGGTTGGGGAGGGGATGGGACATGGGAGTAGGAAAGACGATAGAATGCGATGGACATCATTACCCTAGGTCCATGTATGACTGCACATATGGTATAACTCCACATTGTGTACAACCGGAGAAACAAAAAGCTTTGCTCCATTTGTGTACAATGAACTGAAATGCATTCTGCTTTCATTTATAACTAATTAGAACAACACCAAAGTCTGGTTAAGACAGAGTAGGTAGAGAACAAGTAAGAGAAATAAGTTTTGGAATGAAAATTATCAGGAGGAATTGCTACTAAATTAGTGGGAAACAATTAATGAACAGAAAAAGAGAGGCCCTTAGTTGATTTAAAAGGAGACTAAGATGCCTTGTATATTAAAATAAAGAGAATAACACCTGTGGATATAAAGACTGGAAGAGATCATGGCATTATTAGCGGCGCCCTCTGGCTAAATCCAAAGGGAGGAGTCATTTTAACATGGAGAACAAAAAAAGAGGAGAGGTACGAGAGAGTTCTCTCTATTGGTAGAGAGCAAGCCTGTGTAGCCCAAGGATGCAGAGGGACTATAGAAGGGTGTCTGACAACAGAGGTGCTTGACCTTGGTGTTCTAATGGATACTTTCATTATTTGAACTTCAAAATAATGTCCAGGCTCTCCCCACATGTGTTGTCCTGAGCAGTTTTACTGGGGAAAGACGGACATACAACACAATGCTGTTCTCTCTTGGAGGCAGCCAAACAAATACAGAGTTAGGCCTGGATTTTGGAGGATATGGGCTAGGATATGGGGGTAGGAGTGGGATGAATGTAAGTATCAGAGCTTGTTGGGGACCCTGAGAAATAATCCAATGCACTCAATGGATAGCACAGATAAAATAGATCAGGTCTCAAGAGATTTCTTCTGGCCACTGGAGAAAAAGTGAAGCCAAAGGACTGAACAAATTGGAATGTTTTTTGTTTGTTTGTTTGTTTGTTTGTTTTTCGTTATGTGCTAACACATTAATATTGCGATTGCTTTGCTTTGTATGTCAGTAGGAATTTCAGTCTCCATCTCTCTCAGTTAGACACAAATCTAATGAAAATACAAGCCTCGTTTCAGTTATAAAGGTGGGTACAGAGTATCTAATTCTTATAAAAGAAATAAACTAAAACAGCCAAAACAAAAAAAGGAAGCAATAGTTACGTTCCAATGTGTTTCGCTTCAGTAGACAGCATCTTGGTCAGGCTTGACTTGAAACTATAGGACCTTAAAATTAAGAGGGCCGGAGTGCAAACACCACCGTAGCTCAACAGCTTCTGCGGGTCTCCCAAATCAGATGATTTATGGAACCGTGACCCTGCTTTTCATCTAAAGACACTGTATTATACACCCATAAATTTCTTAATTCAACACATCAAAGATATTTTAAAATAGCATTTTGATGACTATTTTGTCATCTAAGTGTACAGAGATACAATGTTCTCAGATATTTAGATGAAACAGAGGGTGACTCCTATTTTCATGGAGGTTCAGTAGTGAGATGAAAAAGATATGTATCATATTGAGTATTGTAAATTATTAACAGAGCCTTGGCTTAGTTACTGCAAGTCTCTCAACCTTCCCAGAATTTACATTTCTTATCTGTAAAAGATAAAACAGAGCCATGCTATCTTAAAAATTTATTTATTTATTTATTTTTCAACACAATCAGGACAAGAGAAAGGAATGATACGGTGTTCCAACTCTGGGACCTCAAGGTCACACTATAGAAGAAGAAAGTAGTATAATGGAGAACTAATTTGGCTCTGCACAAAGTTTCATTACTTACCCACTAAAGAGGTCATTGTAAGGTGACATTCCTGAAACTGAGCAGGAATTCCCTAGAAAAAGACACATAACTGTGAGCAGAGTTCCAATAAATTTTGCATTTGAACATATGCAAATGGCTAAAGATTTGATACTTTAGTTTGTAGTTTCTTATTTAACCCATAAAAGGAGTACAGCCAACATGGTGGAAACTCCAGTTAGTTTTAAGAGCTGTCATGTCAGAGATATCTGTGCTGGTACTATGTAGCCTCAAAAAGAAAACTCAGAAATCTTTGAAGTACTTCACAAGAAGACATCATGAATAGAATGGGATATCAACAGTGCAAGTGGTGTACTGGCTGTTGCTGGTGCTCAGGCAAAGCGTGGAGAATCAGGCACTGGGATTTCCCAGACACCAGCAGTGTGGGCATCAGGTGGTTTGTTCTAACCTTAAGGCTCTCACTGTGAATGTCAGTCACCAAAGAGTTCACATCACTTCAGCAAACACACATGAGGACTTACCAGATGCCCAGAAGTATTTTAAGAATTAATAGTTATTTTTAGCCTGCAGCCAGCACAGGCTTCATAAATGAAGGTTCAGCTACATGAGAAAACTAAGGGAGTTTGAATTAAGGAGACAGGCTCTAATTACCTTTAAATCAGCTCTAGGAAGGCTTCTCCTACCTCCAGCCTCCAGCTACCTATTATGGTAGTGAGGTTTACTGAAGAGGCTAGCGAGAGAGAGAGGGGGTGGGGGGGAGAACATGCCGGGGAGTGGACTTTTATTGGGGAACAAAAATTTCTGGGGAAAATGCCATCCAATGAAGATTAAGGGGGGCAGTGTCCCAAGGTCAGGTGTGATGATTGGGTCTTTGGGGTAGTGGCCAGACACGCCTTCACACAGACAAGCCCTTGGACCTGAGAAGCGTGGGGAAAGCTCTGGATACAAGGATGTGTGTAAGCGCCTCTCGCCCATCCAAGGAGGTAACTCAAATCAGTGCGAGGATGGCCTCCCACAGGTTTTGAAGGTGAAAAAAATAAAATAAAAGCGTTAGTTTGGAGGAATACCCTAGTAGAGATGGAGAGAAATCCATATTAAGAAATAACAGGACCTCCTTGCTAAAGGAGCTGAAATATGCTCAGTCAGCCTTCCCTGACCCTCTGACCAATCCAAGATCCTTATGGGACTCCTCGCAAACTGTGCTTATTCTCTTGTGCCACTTGTCTCTCTGCATCTGATTGAGTCACTGGGGACATTTCCATTAGACAGCACATGTTCTTTTGTTGACAGGATCTCTGTCTTATGTATGATAGAACAACAGTACTAGATACAATAGGAAGCACACAACAAATTGTTGCCAAACTTTGTTCTGAGAGTACATAACAAGTCGTATAATGTAGTTTGCTAATATTTTATTGAGTATTTTGCAACTAGGTTCATGAGAGATTTTGTTACACAGTTTTATGTTTCTGTAATGTCATCTGGTGTTGCTAAAGAATAATTCTGGCTTTATAGAAAATGTTAAGAAGTGTTTCCTCTATTTTGGTTTCTGATAAAAATCCTAAATAAGCCTTCTCTCTCTCTCTCTCTGATTTTAGTTACTTTTTAAATCATTAGGTTTGGAGGTCATGCAGCTGGGCAATATATTATCAGTCTTTTCCTAGCTTTGCTGTAGGCGATACCTCTGACTGAAGCCACCTAATGGGTTAAAACTATTGGTAAAGAGTTGTATTTTGATATCCAGGGGAAGTTGAGTTTCCATTATCTTCCCCTGTTCTCTGGGGGGGGGCAATTACCTTTCACTATCTGCCCCTGTTCTTCAATGAAAAATGCTTTATGTGTCTTGATTAAATACAGATTTAGCTATGCTTGTGGAAAGGAATTAAAAAGACATGGATCGTAAGGTGTTCTAATCAGCAACCTTTTTCAGATTCACAGAAACCAGAGTATCTGTTGACCTATAAACAACAGCTGCTACCTGCCAGGGAAGAAGTAAAGAAGACCATGTTAAATTTTTACTTATGGTAGAATTTGATAACTACCTTGGTGTCCACTTATCTGATATACCTCCCCACAACCCCCCATATAAGTCTTGTACCTGCACCAAAGTGAGATGTTCTTTATTGGTGATAGCCTCCATTTTCTTTGGTTTGCTAACTAACTTTCCAAATAATTACTTTTCCTGTCCCAACAACTTGCCTTCTAGACACTGACCTTTTCAATAGGCAAGCAATGGACACAGGCTCACTTCTGAAAGCCATTGTGTGAGAATTTCTATCTTCTCATACCTAAGTGTTGGGTAGAAATCACCAATAGAACCATGTGGTGTTGATGTTTTTCTTCAAAATATATCAATTATTTGTTTTATTTAATAGATATAGGTGTATTCCGTTTGCCTAAGTTCCATTAGTTTGTGTCATTAATTGTTCTTGAAGTATATGTTTCATAGTATTCTCTTATTATCCTTTTAATCTCTGCAAATTATATCTAGATAATTGTATTCCAAAGAAAATTAGAAGGTGACTGTACCCCAAATATCAGGGTAAGATGATGAAAAAGCAGCTTTTTCCGGAAAGAAGTGAAATGTAACTGAAATATATAAAAAATTACAGATATCCCCCATTTCTCATATCTGTATTTTCTTTTTTCATGTATCGGTCTAGAGGTTTATCAATTTTATTGATCACATTAAGAAACTAACTCTCTGCTTCACTGATTTTTCTTTATTGTTTTTGTTCTAAGTTTTATTTACTTTTGGTCTTGTTTGTATTTCTTCCTTCCATTTTCTTGCTCTTGGTTTATTTCGTTCTAGTACTCATTTCCCAAGATGAGAATTTAGGTTATTAATTTAAGTCTTTCCTTATTTTTTAATGTAAGCATTAGTACTATAATTTTTCCTATCTGTACTGCTTTAGCTTAATTTCACAATTTTTATTTGTTGTAGGTTCTTCTTTTATAATTTGTTCTTTTTATATATAATGTCATTAGAATTTATTTTGACATATTATACATACATAGAATATATTATTCTAACTAGGATCCCATTCTTGTGGTTGAACATGATGTGGAGTTACACTGGTTGTGTTTCATATACGAATTAGGAAAGGTAGACTCAATTCATTCTACTGTCTTTCCTATTCCCATTTCCCATTTCCCCTCCCTTCCCTTCATTCCACTTTGGTTAATCCAATGAACTTCAATTCTCACCTCCCCCTTATTGTGCATTACCATCCACACATCAGAGAGAAAATTTGGTCTTTGGTTTTTTGGGACTGGCTAATTTCACTTAGCAGGGTAGTCTCTAGTTCCATCCATTTACCAGCAAATGCCATAATTCCATTCTTCTTTATGGCTGAATAATATTACATTGTGTATATATACTACATTTTTTTATCCATTCATCTGTTGAAGGGCACCTCAAGTTGGTTCCATAGCTTAGCTACTGTGAATTCAGTTGCTATAAACTTTGATGTGGGTGTATCACTGTAGTATGCTGATTTTAAGGCCTCTGGGTATATAACAAGGAGTGAGACAACTAGGTAAAATAGTGATTCCATTCCAAGTTTTCTAAGGAATCGCCACATTGCATTCCGTAGTGTTTGTACCAATTTGCACCAGTAATGTGTAAGTGTACCTTTTCCCTACATCCTTACCAATATTAATTGCCACTTGTAATCTTGATAATTTCCATTCTGACTGGAATGAGATGAAATCACAGTGTGATTCTAATTTTTCATTTCTCTAATTGTTAGAGACATTGAATATTTTTTTCTATTATTTGTTGACCATTCATATTTTTTCTTCTGTATAGTGCCTATTCAGTTCCTTTGCCCCTTTATGATTGGGTCATTTTTTTTTTGATGTTAAGTTTTTTGAGTTCTTCATATATACTGGAGATTAATGTTCTCTCTGAGGTACATATGGCAAAGATTTTCTCCCATTCTGTAAGCTCTCTCTTTATGTTCTTATTTGTTCCCTTTGTTATGAAGAAGCTTTATAGTTTAATACCATCCCATTTATCAATTCTTGATTTTACTTCTTGTGCTTTAGGAGTCTTGTTGAGGAAGTTGGTTCCTAAGCCAACATGATGGAGAGTTTGCATACTTTTTCTTCTAGTAAGGGCAGGGTCTCTGGTCTACTGCCTAGGTCCTTGATCCACTTGGAGTTGAGTTTTGTGCAAGATGAGACATAGGGTTTAATTTCATTTTGCTACATATGGATTTCCAGTTTTGCCAGCACCATTTGTTGAGTAGGCTATCATTTCTCTAGTGAATGTTTTTGGCACCCTTATCTAGTATGAGATAACCATATTTATGTGGGTTTGTTTCTGTGTCCTCTCTTCTGTACCATTGGTCTACAAGTCTATTTTGGTGCCAATAACATGCTACTTTTGTTACTAAAGCTCTAAAGTATAGTTTGAGGTCTGGTATTGTGATGCCTCCTGCTTCACTTTTCTTGCTAAGGATTGCTTTAGCTATTTGGGGGTCTCTTATTTTTTCAAAAAATTTCATGATTGCTTTTTCTATTTCTATGAAGAATCATCACATTGCCCTAGGATCTGATTTCCTTAACAAGACTCCTAAAGCACAAGAAATAAAATCAAGAATCAATAAATGGGATGGATTCAAATTAAAAAGCTTCTTCTTAACAAAGGAAACAATTAATAACATGAAGAGAGAGCCTACAGATTGGGAGAAAGTCTTTATCTCATGCATTTCTGATCTCCAGGATATATAAAGAACTCAACAAAATTAACACCAAAAACATAAGTAACCCAATCAATAAATGGATTAAGGAACTGAACAAACACCTCACAGAACAAGAAATACAATTGACCAACAAATATTTTATTATTTGTTTCTATTGATTTTCTCTTATTCAGAAACAGTCCTTGTTTCTGTTTTCTTGATTTCCTGTGAACTGCCAAGTATTTTTAGGATTCTATCTTGATTTATTTGTTTTGTAGTGTATTGCTTTGTGTAGTTGTTATAGTTGTTGTTCTGGATATCACAATACCCTTATGAAAGTTTCCTTCCTGCTGGAAGAATTTCATTTAGACAATCATTTAGAATAGGTCTGGGAACAACAGATTTCTTAAGTTTCTCTTTATCTGAGATCCTTGCATTTCCCTGTTGTTCCTGAAGAATGCTTTCACTGGTCACAGATGCACAGTTGATAACTCTTTTCTTTAAGTACTTAAATGATGTTGAGCCCCCTTCACTCTTTCTCCTTGGTAGGAGTGAGAAGTCTATGTCATTTGAATTGGTGTTCCCTCACAGATAATGTGTGGATTCTCTCTGGTTACTTTTAGGATTTCTTTCTTTTTTTTCTTTTTCTTTTTGTATTTAGTTTCAGAATTTGAATTTTGTGGTTTGTTATCCATTTGGGGGTTTATCCTATTTGTGATTTGCTCAGCTTTTTGAATTTTTAAGTTTGTGTCTTTCACAAAATTTAGTAAAATTTCAACCATTAGCAATTTCATCCAAAAGTCTTACAGCCCCACCCTCTGTTTCCTGTCCCTTTGGCATGTTAATTAAGTGAATATTTTGTTATTGCTTCACAGGTTCATATTTTTAAGTCTATTTTCTCTGGGTTGTCTGAGTGAATTCTAATTTTCTCTTTTCAATTCACTTATTTTATCTCTTTCATCTCCACTCTACTATTGAGCTCATCCAATGATTTTCCCCTATTATTGTATTTCTCAGTTATATAATTTCATTTGGTTATTTTTTATAAGTCTTGCTAGACAGTTTCAACTACTGGTTTATTTTTGACTTGGTGTCTTTCAAATCCCAGCATCATTACTAAAGATTGTTTAGAATAATTTTTAAATATTGACATATAGTATTCAAAGTCAGTACATAGGGAATGATTAAATGTTTAGTCGGGGAAATGTATAAAACTAGAAGGGCAAAAGTTGAAAAAAAATCTTCTGAAGATTGCAAATAGTAAAAACTATATCATAACCTAGTGGCTGAAATAAATGATCTACAGGATATACTGTTGTCCCTACCCTGGAAATAAAAACAAAGGTAAGATGAAGGAAAGATAATGTTATATTGGTCTATCTTCTTATGAAAAAGAAAAGGATAGACAATAGTCAGAAGTTGATAAAGTTGAATAGTCATGAATAAAGAGTAGTGAGTGAATTTTTAAAGAGCTTCCTGGTGGGTCACTAAATAGGGAAGAATACCTGCTGCATGTGTGAGAAAAATGATCACACAGTAAAGACAAAGCAAGGAAGATTTAACATCTTGCAAAGGTGAACATGAAACAGTCTGAAGTTCACAACTATTTCAGTGGGAAAATGGGAAGAAAATTTGCAAGGAATCTGGAAATGATGCTGTAGCCCATAGCTCTTTAAACATCTTTGGTTTGAAGCATGATTTAAAACATCATGTGTAGGGTTGAGGTTGTGGTCAGTGGTAGAGTGCTTGCCTATCATGTGTGAGGCACTGGGTTCAACTCTCAGCACCACCTATAAATAAGTAAAAATAAAGGTCTATCAACAACAACAATTACAAAAAAACCATAATGTGTAATTGGTCATCAAGAACTTTGGAAAATATAATCTACGTGTAGGTGAAAGAAATAGTGTTGCATCTAAGGGAGAGCAGCGAAGGAGGACTGAGGTGCCAGGCTTCTAACCACACGTACAGCAGGGCAATCCTGACCCAACAGTACCCTCAGGAATCCTGGCTTCTGGAGTGTGGTCCATGTGTGCCCTGAGACTTCCTCTCTGGCATGCGCTGCACACACTGACCATACTCAGGAGCCTTCTGAACTTGCATTTGGTTCCTTCCTGTCTGATCTTTCCTCAGCTGAGACATTGATTATCACATCTCGAAAGTTAGACCAAAACAAATAGAAAGGCAACATGTTCTTCATTTGTTCATGTTGAAGAGTGGACGTGCTGAACAATTTTTTTTTTCTGCATTGGGTACATTTTCTCATGTTCACTAAATATTTTTCCTTTGTTTTAAACAGGACATCTTTGGCCTGATATATGGTGGACATAGACAATAAACATCAACAGAGGAAGCTTCACCAACCTCTCAGCATTCCATTACCCACTGCAGTGAAGTAGAAGATGTGAGAAGATGCACTGAGCTCTTAATCTTGGATTGACACAGCCACCACTCCTTCCCTAGGGGTTCTAGAGTCAGTCCACCAAGGAGAACACTGAGCACAAGAGACTTCTCATCTAGATCTCCAATCAAGCTTTAGCTCTGACCTGTAGATAGCTATGTCCAAATGCCTACTAGTACCACTCTGTTGGGAGACAATGAGAAGCTGCCAGTTCAAACAGAAAATTTCCAAAGCTGTTAATATCTTCTTAAAAATCTAACACTCTCTGTTCTGTTTCTTAAATTCTGGATGTGTATTTGGCATCCATGAATCACAAACTGTGTGCCAAAGTGTCAACCTCTCTCCTCAAAGTCTCCCATGCTCCTGGTCACCTTCTTGTCTGACTCAAACACCAACCCAATACTTCCCCTGCCCTAAATTATCCCAGGATCAGGGATGAGGCAATGATCACCACCCCCATAAGCCCAAGCCTTCTAGAATCCTTAACACAAGCCAATCCTGGGTTGTACACTCCTCTCTGCATTTATCTTCTACAGAAATTCTAATGAAAGTCTGGCCTACAGCTTCCTTTTATTTCTACCTTCAAACTATCCAGAGGCTTTGCAAGGTACCCTGCATGGTATGGTCCCCTTATTTTAAGAATCATGAGCAATAAATCTTTCAATGACCTTGATTTTTTTTTTCTGCAGGGTCATTCACCTTCGCAAATTAAAATCCTGTGGGTACAAATACTATTTGTAGCTGGCAGGTGACAACCTCAGTCAACCTCCAGGCAAGCTCGTTTAATGTGGAAGTGATTACAATTGATATAGAATGCATCTTCCAATCATACATAAGCAAGTAGGTTATACAACATCTAGAAACCAATCATCTTATGATTAATGTAGCCACACTATGAGGAAGCTCTAAATATTGCTGTTGTGATGGAAGGCAGTCTGGAAGGGTCTTTGTCCCTAAAGGAGGGGGGCTTTATGAGCTTGGGGGGTTTCACGCCCTGAAGCACCTGCCTCTTGGTTTCCTGACCTGGTAGTCTGGTAGCTTGGCAATGCTGACCACAAGTACTGAGAATGTGGTTTCACTGATGGCTCGCTAGAGCAGAGTGCCCCGTCCTGCAGGTAGGTGTTCCTGTCAGGCCTGTGCAAGCACAGATTTTCCTAGCACTCTGAGCTGCTCGTAGCTGCTAGCTGTGAACCGAAAGTTATTCCAACACTTACTGAAGATAAAGAGGGAATTACTGTCAAAACGAGAAGATTTCAGTTCCCTAAAACTCCTGTATTTCCACACCTTCCTCTGTACCATTGAATACTGGCTGGTCCTTCAGGAATTTGTTGTGAAATGGTACTTGTTGAGTGTAAGATGTGAACTAAACACAGATGGAATTGGAATGAATCTGTGTGCAATAAGGTGTGCATTTTTTTATGACTCTTGGTCTGTCAGGTACGTAGAAACCGTAAAGGTGATGCAATAGTCCCCAAGAAGCTGGACCAAGATCTTGTGCAGTATCTGCTCTTCCCACAACTCCATCCTGGCTTCTCAGAAGGAACACAATAAAAATGTGACTTTCTGGAAGATTTTCCCCCACAAGAGAAAGGATAGGAAGTCAGGGAACCCATCCTGTGATCCGTGGAGAGGCTTCTCACTCAAGTACCTCCTCCTACATGGATGGTGGGTTTCCAAACATTTTCAAAGTTGGGGAGGTTGGATCTTGCCAAACTCTTCTTTCTTCAGAAGTTTTTGTTTTGCTTTGTTTTTTTTTTTTTTTCCTGGTTCGGTCAAGGTCAAGGTGATTTAGTGTTAACATCTGTGGTTTTCTGGTATCCCACCTTCCTCAATCACATGTCATTTTAAAGAAACGATTCCCGAAAGATCTGAACCACATTATGAACCCACATACCAAGTGAAAAACAAAACATTTCCAAGGAGGTTGTACTTAAATCAGTAAGCCATCCTCTTATCTTTTTTTTCTTGTAAATATGTTGGGTTTGTCCTAAATTCCCAAAGTGGAGTTTATTACAAAGAACTTTCTTTTGAACTAGGATATTTGTATACCATTTTGTATGGTTTCCGTGGAAAAAGTGAATAAAACTATCTTAGATTATTGTGGTTTTAAGGATTAAATGTCATTTCTGCCTTTGTGAATTTGCATGGAAAATTTATGCCTGAGTAACATTTTTTTCCTATTAGAGAAAACTTTGGTTTTTCACACCCGGCGCTGGATCTAGAAAATTAATATCTACCTCCATGATTTCCTCTCACCAACATGAGTGTGTTTACATTGACTATGCTGATGTTACATGATAAGGGATGAATGAAAATAAAGCATGTTAGATTTTGGAGTTGGAGGGAAACATGACTTCCCACTTAGTGTGTATTCTTAGCCAAGAAAACTAAGGAGCCCAACCTCCCGGAAGACCCAGCGGCATTCTCTGTTCTCCCAGTAACCTCATCTCATCCAGCACACTCTCTCTCTGCTGTAGGTTTACCAGCTGCCCCTCATAAGGCCCATGCCTTGGGGTCTTCATACTTACTTTTTTCTTTTCCTGGACCATATTTGCCCCAGAAGTCTTAGTTGCTCCTCTCAGATATCTGCTCCAATGTCAATTTAGACAGAAGGGCACCATTGGTCCCCTGGAGGACAACAGCCCAGACCCAGCACACGATACCTACTCTTCTTTTTGTCAGTCTTCACTGTCATCTGAAAAAAGAGCATATTTCCACATTTGAGTCCTTTGTTCCAGGTGATTTGTGGCATATAGTAGGTGTTCAGTCAATGTCTTCTGAGGGGCTAAATATGGAAAAGTGATGGACTTGCAAGTGTTCTGTACCCTAAGAGAGTCTTCGTTCCTCTCAGCTACACTGTGACTTTGCTTAGTTTCAGTGCAAGTTAAAAGTGTAGAAGATCACCATTAAACAGGGTCGAGAGGGGGAGGGAAAGAGAGAGAGAAGGGGAACTGCATGGTAAAGGAAGGAGACCCTCATTGTTATACAAAATTACATATAAGAGGAAGTGAGGAGAAAGAGAGAAAAAAAAACAAGAGAGAGAAATCAATTACAGTAGATGGGGTAGAGAGAGAGAAGATGGGAGGAGAGGAGAGGGGAGGGGAGGGAAAATAGTAGAGGATAGGAAGGGCAGCAGAATACAACAGACACTAGTATGGCAATATGTAAAAAAAGTGGATGTGGAACTGATGTGAATCTGCAATATGTATATGGGGTAAAAATGGGAGTTCATAATCTGCTTGAATCAAATGTATGAAATATGATATGTCAAGAGCTTGGTAATGATTTGAACAACTAATAATAAAAAAAATAAAAAGATAAAAAAGTGTCATAAAAGCAGCCCAGATAATATGAATTGATAGCAAGAAGGGATTTTACATTTTCAAAGGCAGGCACTGTTGTCTCTTATCTCTTTGACTATTAAATAAGTGTGTCTTAAAGAAAAAAACACCTGCCAGACTCGAGGGCACTCACCAGTAATCCCAGCAGCTTGGGAGGCTGAGACAGGAGAGTTGTGAGTTCAAAGCCAGCCTCAGCTTAGTGAGATGCTAAGCAACTCAGTGAGACCCTGTGTGTAAATAAGATAAAAAATAGGTTCAAGGATGTAGCTCAGCGGTCAAGTGCCCCAGAGTTCAATCCCTAGAACGAAAGAAAGAAAGAGAAAGAAAGAAACACCAGGAGACAGTGTGGGGAAAACAATCAGAATCATTCTTTGGGAAAAAGATACTTAAAACTGACTCTTGACTGTCCCAAGTGAAATACAAGTTTTTATGGGCTTTGTCACATTATGTCATTACCCAATGTTTGGTGCAGAATCTCTGAGGCACAGGGAAAGCAGAGAGGAGGAAAGAACCATCAACTGTGCAGAAATTACTGAGAAAAGGACCTTTGTTTTTAATCTAATTACAGCAAGATTTCACTTTGTTCACATGTCTATTTTTAACCCAATGACACATTACATCATCTTCCAAGTCTTTATCATTTGTACAAAGCAGCCCAAATGATCTTCCTAAATGCAATTCTCAACATGGCCCTTGCTATCTCACCAAGAACTCCCCTGGTCGTTCTCCATTGTCTTCTCCTGTGACTTCCAAATGCCCTTGAACAGCATACACAGACAGACATGGAACATGAAAGGAAATTCAAAAAACAATGCTTTCAGGCTCTGTATTTTCAAACTAGGCTGATGTTCTCTGTTCCAGTCTACTTTGCTCTGTTGCAATTGTCTTTAAGTCTTAGTTATGGTCTACTAGATGATTTTTATAATGCATCCTTAGATCAACGCCAACAATTGAAAAGTGCCAGGCAATTAGATCCAAACTTCTTGATCTTACAGTGCCCATGCTTTCCTAAACTGATCAAGGCTGCCCTCCCTCCTTATGAACTTCCCGTCCACACAGAGTCATCACTCCACCAGCACACCCTGAGCTTCCTTTCTTTCACCTGTCAGTTCATCAGGCTCTTATTCTTATGTGTGTTCCTGTGCTTAGAAACTGCCCAGAAGGTGCCTCTCCCTAGCTACTGGATGCTCAGCATCAGGCCTGGTCACCTGCATGCCATCTGGGGCTGTGTCCATGCAGGATGAAGGAGTTCTCTCCTGTGCCCATGTGAATTATGTTCACAACCTACAACACGAACTACAGCTATTGCTCTATCTGCTCCTTCAGAGTTTGAATCTTGCATTGTTTTTTCATAACATCAGTGTCTAACACAATAGCCAAAGCTGAATTAATAGATAGCATTATCATTAAGATTATGATTGTTATAGGACTGGGCAATAAATTCCCAAAATGACCTTTTAATCCATTTATTCTATTTATATGACACATGCTGGCCTCAGTCAAGAGTGTTAAAGATTTGATAATCAACTGGAACAAGTCACTTTGTGATGCTTAAGTAGCAAGGAAGAAAAATGCTTTCAAAAAATTGTTTGTTTGTTGATAGTATTTCTTTTTTCTCCTCCAGGATAAGCACATAAAGTCTTAACATGTTATCATGTAAGAGGAGCCTGCCTGCAATCTGACTTGTCAATTACCCGAAATGATCCACGTATTGCAAGCAGTTCTATCTACACTGTGGTACTTACATCACAGCCTCCAGTGCCCTTCAATTTAGTGGCACACTTCCATGTGTATTTCAAGGCCCAGAACAATGATCACTTCCTTTTTATAGGCTCTAATTACTGATATAAATGTTGACTGGGAGCTCACTCACTACTGCAGAAGGATCCCTGGGACTTACCCTAGCACTATGCTCTGAGGGTAAGATGAAGATATCAACAATGTAACAGAGCAAGACAGAGGAAGTGGGTCACTACTCTTTACAGAGAAGAATGGGGAACTGGTTGGAAAGGATATCCCAACAGAAGGGACAGAAGACACCAATGAAGACATGAACAGACTTCAAAGTTTTAGTAAGTATCCTGATTTTACTCCTCTCCTCTGAGATGTGAGGAGATCCTGTTGAAATGGGTGACATTTTGGAGAGCTGGCTTTAGCAGGTGCAAAAATATGCTTCAAAGGCTTTGTATATCTGTCAGCGGGTAGAAGCAGGGAAAGGAAGAGGGCAGGGGCCTGGCACCTGTGGACTGAATGCTGTGGATCTGGAAACAGAGTTCAGGGATCATGAGACAAATGGGTATTTTTAGGCCACCAACAAGAACCAATCCTTCTCAGGAAGAAAAACATGTAAACAATGTTCATGGTGCAATGGAAGTCACATGGGACAAGGAATTGTAACCCTACAGTGGAAGGGGAGAGGGAAGGTTACAAGGCAGGCTCTGAGCTTGATTTCCCCAGATGAAATGACTCAACAGGAGAGACAAAAGGTCAGCAGAGTGAAAATATAACTCTGCCGAGCTGCCCAATCCCAATGCCAGAATCCCCGCCCAAGCCACATGGCATAAGGAGACAGAAGATCTGTGTGTAGATGGTAAGTGGCACAATATACATTGCAATTGCATGAAATACAGACTCCAGCTCCTGAGAAGGAATCTGTCAGAGCTGTTTCAGAGGACACTGCAACAGGAGAAGTCTCCTTGGGGACCTTGGCTGATGCTACTGTGAAAACTGTCCTGTCACACAAACATCTTCAGCACCCCTGCCCCGTGAGACCAGACCTCTGTGTTATTCTGGAAGATTCAATATTAGAGCAGCAAAGAAATTTAAGGAAACTTACTCAACCAAAGTCTCAATCTTTATCCAGATTTTTGAGGAAAAAAACAAAAGGCAATCCTTTATTGACCAAATTATATTGTTATAGTGTGTATTGTGTTCATGTACAAATAGGTAACAACAAATCCCATCTGTTTGTACAACTATAAAAATGTGCACTAGATTTGGTTCAGTGGGATCTACAGAACTTATTGGTCTTATAACTGAAACTTTGTACCTTCTCACCAACATCCCACCATTTCCCCTACCCCTGAACCCTACCATAGAACTCTATTCTATGTTCTGCTTCTGAATTTAACTTTAAGATTCCATATTTAAGTGAAATCATTTCCTGTTGTGTGTCTATGCCTGGCTTATTTCACTTAGCATAAAAACTTCCAGGTTCATCCACATTGTTGTGAATGGCAAAAAGTCCTTATTTCAAGGTTGAATAATATCACTGTGGGGGGGGATGAGTGTGTGTGTGTGTGTGTGTGTGTGTTTCACATGCTCATTCACAGACAATCTAGGACAATTGCCCACTTGCTGCATCTAATTTCCCATTTGTCTCCTATGTCCATCTGCCTCATGCCCTGTCCTATGTGATGATAAGTCTTATTTACAAACTGACTACAACAGACTCAAGGCAACTCATTGCATTTTCATACATAATCATGAAAACATTTTAAATTTAATGTATGTGGAATTAGGAAAGTTAAGCTGAAAGATGTGCATTAGGATCTAATAAATCTCCAAATATGTTTTCCTTAGATTCAGCATTGAATAAGTTAGGGTTTTATGTATATGCTCCTTGAATGTACAGAAACCTTGAAATAATTTTCACTTTTCCATATAAAAGCCTCATGCCAGGAATGATTCAGGAATACCTTGATGTTCTGGTTCCTTCCATATTCTACCCTGCACGTAGAAATGGCCTTGAAGTCAAAGAGGCCCAAGTGAAAGGCAGACACATTTTAAATATGCTTCCAAGTCCCTTCACTAACTCTGCTAAAACCCAGAATAAGACATTGATGAATGATCCCAATAACAACTGAAGAGATTGCACAGGAAGAAGCAGAACAAGTTAATAACCATAAAGGGGAAGTATATACCTCCTACACTTCAATTTTTTTCTTTTAATCTACTATACCATCAAGCTTAATAGTGAATGAGCAGGATGAAATCATTGTTTGCTTTTCATAAATCCACAGGGGTGATGTGTGAATGAAGAAAGATCCGGCATTTCACCATTCATGAATGCATAGTTCTATTCACATTCATAATTACATAGCACTTTTATATACATTTTTTGACTTTCAACTCAAAGTTCCCCTGCAGGATCTATATTTTTATTCCAGTTTTACAAATTAGGAAAATGAGTCTCAGATTGCTTCTTATACTAGTGAGTAGGAAACTACTATCTTGTGAAGAAAAGGACAGTGGATGCTACTACAGTTTGTCAAAAATTTTCCAAGTTGGAAGTTCTTGGGCAGGTACCTAAGATCAAACAAGTTTGTGTTCTTGGAGTTAGAATATAAGGTTCCAAAATCAGATTGTCTGGATTCAAAACCCTATTCTGCTGTTTTACACATTTTTCTAGGTTTCAGGGTTTTTTTTTTTTACCTGCAAAGTAGCAATTGAATAGTATGATTAAAAATTTAAATATGCCAATGCAAAAAATATCAGAAAGAATAGAGTAGAGATAAGGCATATGTGGTACAAAAATTAGTTCAGATTTTTTTTTTGAGAGAGAGAGAGAGAGAGAGAGAATTTTTTAATATTTATTTTTTAGTTTTCGGTGGACACAACATCTTTGTTTGTATGTGGTGCTGAGGATCGAACCTGGGCCACTCGCATGCCAGGCGAGCATGCTCTACCACTTGAGCCACATCCCCAGCCCCAGTTCAGATTTTATCTGGTGCTTGGCACTCTCTATATAGAGTATGATATCACTAAAATTGCTATTATTCTCCTAATCAAGAGTGGTATTGAAGAACAACACATGGATTAAGAACTGCTCAATGGAAGAAGAGAGAGTGTCCCCTGGAGCTCTAAAGTAATGGAAATAGCAGAGACAGAAGCATAGATCTGGCATCAGATTCTGACCAGTAGAGTGAATGACGGATGGAGATACCAGAATACACAATCCCAAAATGAGATTCACCTCCCTCCTCCAGCACCACCTCCATTCTGAGTCTGGACACCACCATGAGTGTCCTCTTACCCAATGTTTATGATGCACTTCTGTCTCTTCATTTCAAATTAGAAAGGGATTGAGGAAAGAGCTTGAAATGAAAGGCAATGGATCTTGGGGAACCAGCAGCAGAGAAAATGACCTTGCATATGAGATACTAAATTGGGAAAAAAATAAGATGTGAATTCAACTAAAAGGAGAGAATTGGAAGGTGGAGAAAAGAAGCAATGACATGAGCAAAGGCATGCAAGAGTGATTTTGGATTTGTGGCAGTGGCATCACCAGGACCCTGTTGTGGTCTCTCCGGGTGGGACTCATGCAGGAAACCTAGCAGCCAGGGGAGGAAGACACAACAAATTCTTTTCTCTGCTCTCTCCTTCCTCTTGGATTAGTCAATTTTGGTGGAAACATAAAAAGGAATTACAACTATTCTTCCTCGTTTGATGTTTTGTTTTTCTTCCCCTCCTTTTTGAAGCATCGTTTTGTGTCCAGCTGTTCGTCCAGTTTGTGGACACAGTAGGACCTTGAGTCACTCCATCAGCTTTTCATCAGTCCCTGGTGAGTGACCCCAGTCATGTCACATACAAGAAGGAATAATGGTACATATATCTTTCTGGGTTTTCTGGGTTATTGGGAGGAATAAGTTAAATAGTTATGGAACACATCACTCAGGAATATGATTTTAGTCGTGCTTCATAAATAATAGCTCCTGTTTCTTGACATAGTGTAAGCCATATTCAAGCATAGTGCCTCATAGGAGACAGAGATTCAATAGCAAATTTTTTAGAGAACAAACAAAAGAAAGATGAGTTAAGCAAAGGAGAGAAGAATTACATCAATTTGGCCTTGAAACAGGGACACAACCTTGGAATAACCTTCTTGGGGAAGGTTATAGGCCAGAGATGAGACAAAATGCTGCAGCCTATTTAACTATGTACCCAACACCAGCTAAAGGAAAGGTTGTGCAAACACAGGTAGGCTACCACCATCCAGTCCCTGGTAGAGCAAGACTCTCAGAAACAGCTGGAGTCTCTGCAAGGCTATGGGAGGAGAGTCAATTAACAAAAACAATCTGTCTTAAAAAGGTTTGCTTCATGTAGTTAAGTAAAATTTCAATAAAGTAAAAACTAAAGGATTCAAAATTCAAACTCAGAAAAAAGTTGATTTTTGTTGTTGTTGTTGTTGCTCTTATTCATCCAGAAGACAAGGCCAATCACTTGAGAGCAGGCTGGACCAGATGACTTCATTGTACAGGACAGAGAGGAAGCTGATCTCACAGCTCACTCCAGGGGCCCCACAACCACCCCCTCCAGGAAAAACATTTCCAGCACATGAATCCTGGCACAGCCAGAGCCAACCCACCCCTTGTACTAAATTTTTAGAAAATCTACTGGTTTTGATGTAATCATCAAAGGCTAATGGAAAAAAAGTATTATTTCATAGTTTAAGGAAAAAGAAAAGGACATCTGGAATTAACTTTGAATGGGAAAGATACTGACCTCATAGACAACGCAGAGGAAAAAATGGGAAAAAGTCCCTGAGGCAGTCAACACTAGGGACTACAGTCTGAAAACATAGATTATTTTAACTATTGAGGTACAAAACTAAAGAATTATTCTGTGAACATCAGGCCTTTTACATACCTACATTCTGATATACACTGGCTTGTTTCAGTTTTAGAGAAAATTGAGCTTGGAAATACTAAAACATGGTCCTTAGAATCAGACAAAACAGTCAAATTCTTTTTTTTTAAATATTTATTCTTAAGTTTTAGGTGGACACAATATCTTTATTTTATTTTTATGTGGTGCTCAGGATCGAACCAAGTGCCTCGTGCATGCTAGGTGAGCGTGCTACCACTGAGCCACCATCCCAGCGCCAAACAAGTCAAATTCTGATTTTGACTCCCAAAAGCTGGTTGTTTTGATACAGAGTAATTCAAGTTGTGACCCTGAGTTCAGGGTTGAGTTCAAGATGAAATATAGGACACCTGTATCTTGAATAAGCATCAAATAAGGTTTTAGTGTAAGTTTGTCCCCATGGAATATTCTAGTATAAAACATCATCTGTTACTTATCTAAAATTCAAGTTCAAATGAACATCTGTCAGCCTTAGTGGAGGCATTCATCTTTGACAGTAGGAATAAAAATATCAACCTTTGTAGTAGGGTAGGGACAAATATCAATAGAAATACATCATTAAGCAGAGGGCCTAACACTTAAGAAATACTCTGAACAGTAAACACTAGTATTTTTTTTTTTGTATTTTAATTTCATCAAGAATAAAAATAATGTATTATATATTTTATTTACTTGGATTTATTTTTGTTAAAGTATGAAGTTAAATCAGAGATAATTTCCATAATACTTAAAAGCACTTAATAAGTATAAATATCCAGACAGATAGACAGACAGACAGATAGACCTGTCATATATACTGTACCTATATTTACACCTAGGCTGCTCATTGGAGTCTTCAAAGTGTTTTCCATCATGCACTTGTATGCACATCTGCATTTGTGAATGCACAAATGCACATTGCACTTATCCATACAGTGCAATGAACCGCTGAAAGGCAGACAGGTCATGTCCCAGTGTGCTCGATAAGAGGCTGGGCTTGGATGCACTTGCCTTTAGGATGCCTTTATTTAGTGCTGCTGTTTTTATGCAGTTAAACTTGAGTAGCTCAGAAAAATGTCTTCCAGGTTCATTCATGTGGATACATGTGGTATGATTTTCTTCTTAAAGCTGAATAACATTCCATTGTATGCACATATACCACATTTAAAAAAATATATATTCATTCATTGATGGACATTTGGGTTATTTTCATATCTTAGCTATCTTGAATAATGCTACAATGAACATAGGCATGCAGATACTCCTTCGAGATCCTGATTTCAAAATTCATTTTTTTTTGTATTTATACTTAGAAGTGGGATAGCTGGATCATATGGCAGCTTAATGGGTGTACTGTTTTATTTATGCAAATTGAATAAATTCTAACAGTCTGTCACTCAGCACCATGACTGCAGTTAACAATGCAAAATATTGTGTACTTTAAAATATGTTAAGAATAGGGAATTGTGGTGCATGCCTGTAATCTCAGTCATTCAGGAGGATGAGTCAGGAGGATCACATGTTTGAGGCCAGCCTCAGCAAATTAGTGAGAACCTAAGCAACTTAATGAGTCCCAAAATAAGAAAAATACAAAAAGACTGGGAAGGTAGCTCAGTGGTAAAGTATCAAAGAGTTCAGTCCCCAGTATCAAAATAAAATGTGTTAAGAGTGTACATCTCCTATTGTGTTCCTATCATATTATCAAACAAACAAGCAGAAAAGAATACTAAGGGCTTTATTACTTTGATTGTAGTGTTGGAATAACAGCTATATGCATATGTCTAAATGTATATAAATGTGTGTATATATCATATATATCTCAATACAGGTTTTAAAAACTTGAACAGTTCAAAAGCATCTAATTTAGAAGACTTGGCCTAAATAACAATGCCTCCTTACCTCTAAAATGCAAAGAAGGGAGGAATCAGTTTTATGTCTCCTTTTAGTTGAATATACTCAGGCATTTGTCCTGTGAGCTGTCTTCTGGTATCTCAAAAAACCCAACAAAAGAGCATTATAGGCTTCTTGCTGCATCTCAAATGAAATGGGTAAGTTCTCAAAACAGAGAGAAGAAAAAGGGAGGCAGAGGGAATATTAAGTGAAATCATATGAATATACATGAACACAAATGTGCATGAATGTCCATGACAGAACTCAACCCCTATGGTAGAAGCCACTATTTCTTAGAAAGAAAGGGGTACCTTAAGAGCTAAATCTTATTATTTGCATAATTTGAATTATTGATCTCAGAAATGATAGGGACAACAACAAACTAAAAAAATCCAGAATGTTACTTAAACCTGGGCACCTGACCAGCTAGTGGTGAGGCTGAACTTGGAAGCTGGGTGTCCTGCAGCCCAGGCACAGGCTCTTACCTGGGTCATCTCAAGTTGCCTGACACCATGCTTTCCAAACCACTGCTGAGAGAGCCCTTGGAGTGGACAGATGCAAGCTCCTTGGATCAGGTCTGCCCTTTCTTCTGCTCTTAGTCTGGTTTCAGCTCTCAACCAGGGAGCTTCTGAATTCGTCTTCTTTTTTACTTCCTTTCACCATATCTAAATTGTTTTCACTTTCACAAAAAAGCAGTGAAGTATTATGCTAAATATCTGTGAATACACAACTGTTACTTAAAATATTTTTTCTATATTATATTGAGACCTTAAAAACAAATAAATGACCCATTTTCAATAACTATTTCATAATTTGAGGACTGATTATAGTCATACATGCAATGATGTACTGTGACAGGAAGATTTTCAAGACATTCTTTCCAATAGAATCTGTCAGTAGGTGACACTTTGACAATGCCAGGAGCATTCATAGGTGGGGGGAAGTACTTGGAATCTAAAGTCTTTGGTTATGGTTTTGCTACCACATATTTACTATGGATAAGTTCTTTGACAAGTAACTTAATTGTTTCAAATATTTCTATATTGCTTCTAAAATCAGAAAAAAAAATCATTCTCCCACCTTTCTGGATTTGGATGAGGATAAGACAATGTATAAAAAAATTTAAAATTCTAAATATAATTTGCAGTATCAATGTTAATATTATAATGACACTGTGAGAATTTGGTGAGTAATCTTCAAGACTTACAAAGGTATCTCATTTTGTACTCAATGATTTGCTTGAAATGCAAAAGCTACTAAGTGGCACTTCATGTCTTTTGTACCTGATGTTACTCCTGATATTTGGCTGCTGATGGTTAGTGGGGCAATGTCAAAGACAACCTCCACATACACACAGACCTCATTCATGTGAATCATACACATGGCCTAACATGTTCACACTTAGACAGTAAAACTCAGATTGACAAGTTAATATCCCTTGCTGTTTCCTTCAACATTAGAAGCCTAAAAATTGGATTTTTCATGGATCTTTATTCAAACAGAATATGAAATCGCATATTATTTTTCTTTTTCCCTAGTTTATGTACCCAGTTAAAACTAAAAAAATATATATATTTAAAATTATTCATTACTGGTTTAATTTCCTTTAAAGTGTGTGAGGCATGTGGAAGGAACAAAACTTGAGGGTATATTTCTGTGATTGGATGTTGAAAGGCTTGTTTGCATTTTCTGAAACCTGAGCATATCACAGATCTTGGTTTTTCTATGTTCAGTCATTCAAAAAGGGTGGTAGGTGGAAGACAGGTGGAAGGAAATCAAGTCTTTGTAGTTTGTGCCAAAAAAGTTAAAACTGAAAGACCTGTTGAAAATTTCATAGGCTTCCCCTTGGAACATATACATTAAAGTTAATTCACCTGAAACTTTTGATTAAACACTAATAGTCAATTATGTGCATCCCTCTCATACATGAGTGATCCCCACATTGCCCACTTCTGCAAAGCTCCAAACTCATATCCAGGTGCCTGCTTAAATTTCACTGAGATTCATGGGCTTGCCAAGAGCAATATGTCTAAAATTGTGTCCTTGGTCTTTTATTTTCCCCATCCTACACCACCCACTTGTCCAAACCCAAACCATCCAGGAGGGGTAAAAGAGAGTCTCTGTCCTAAGTCAGGACCACAATGTGCCTCTATCTAAGCTCCCCACTCCATGTCTTCAGGAGCTGTACTGTGTTATAAATCACATGACCCTGTTCACAAGGAGGTAATGTCATGTGATACAACTTCATGGGACTTCAAAGAACCTGTTGTTTTCTTCATATTGGACATATAACCAACCATTCTCCACTGATGGACACTGATTGTCTCCAAGTTTTCACTATTACAGATGCTGTACCATTTAAAGTCAGGATTGCTATAACACAATTTAACAGAGGATACGTTATGGCCACATGCAGAAGAGCTCAGCTTGGAGCATGCCCCTGTTCAATTTTACTGGCTATTTTTAAATTGCTCTCTAAAGTTATGCCAACTTATGGGCCCTCGAGCAAGCAAAATATCTGCCCACATCTTCAGCAGCATTGGTATTATAACATTGTTGTACTGTTGCCAATCTGATTTGTGTGAAGATGTTACTCAGTGTTAGCTGAATGTCTTTGTCTCTGACTGAGAATATTTTAGCTGTTTATGAGGCACTCAAATTTTCTCTTCTGTTAACTTTTTATTTGCATTTTGGCAATTTACAATTTTTGGATTGTTTTCTAATTTTAATAAGTCTTTAAAATTCTAGCTATTGATCAGTCTGTTTATCAATCTCTAAACTAATTTTAAAATGAATTTGATACCAGTTAAGTCAATCCATCTTCTTTGTTCATTTTTTCGAAAACTTTAGGTCTCTCTCTGGAGAGTGCATTTTAAAACACATGTATACCTCTTTTTTTTAAATGGGTGAAACTTTTTATAGTTTTTTAATTTGTTCTTTTTAGTTACTTGTGACAGTAGAATGTATCTTGCATAGTATATATACATGGAGTATAGCTTCCCATTATTGTTGTCATACATGATATGGAGTTATACTGTTCACGTTTTTACATGTATAACTCTTATTGCTCACTTGGAAATGTTTTCGATTCATGCAGCCATAAATAACAACTTTATAACTTTCATTCTTTTTGTATTAATTAATTAATTAATTTTAATTAGGTATATACACAACAGAATGCATTTTGATTCATTGTACACAATTGCAGTACAACTTTTCATTTCTCTGGTTGTATACGATGTGGTGTCACATCATATGTGCAGTCATATATGTATCTAGGGTAATGATGTCCATCTCATCCCACCATCTTTCCTGCCCCCATCCCCTTCTCACTTCTCCCTCCCTTTTGCCCCATCAAAGTTCCTCCATTTTTTCCCATACCCCTGCCCCCATTATGAATCAGCATCTACTTATCAGAGAGAACATTCGGCCTTTGTTTTTTTGGGATTGGCTTACCTCACTTAGCATGATATTCTCCAACTTTCCATATTATATAGACCTTCTCATTATTACTTTACTCTTTAACATCTTCAATAATATTTTATATTTTCTGCATACTATTTTGATGAACACTTCATTACCTTGATTCCTGGGTTAACTCTTAGCTGTGTTTCCTTTGCAAGTTTATTGGTCCTACGTCTGCATTTTCTAATTACTTCTCACTTGTCCATAATACATAGGTCATATGTCAAGGTACACTGGTGAACTTACATTTTCATTTTGATGGTCTCTAGATTAATATAGCTTTCTGAGCCTTGGTTTAGCTACTTCCACAGTAAAGTCAAGATAATAGTATCTAGATATGAAAAAGACTGGATATTTACTGAAATACATGATATATATATATATATATATATATATATATATATATATATATATATATATATATAAAATCATAATTCTCAGCATATAATATTGCAAAATGAGCATTCATTTTCTTAAATTTTCCTTCCCACAGAAGAATGCAGAAACAATTATGATCTCATTTTATATGTTAATTCTGATTTATAATTCTCTTCCTGTCTAGAATACATTTTTTTAGATTAGCTAGTCATCTTTTAGATTTGCCTCATGATGTGTCCCAGGCCCTACAGTATAGTGGGCATTAAACTGATAAAGGAGGAATGAAGTAAATAATGAATTCAAACATACAGTAACTGAGGAAGATCATAATTTTTTTTCATCCCAACATTTAAAGTAGAATTTGCTATGTTGACAACCTTACTTTTAATCTAATATCTTTGAGCCTTACTACATTTAGTCAAATTGTTTTGAAGGTAATTTTCTTTTAGTCACATAATCTGCCCACCCATTGATGTTCTACTTGGTGGACCATCTTCATGAAGGTTTTCTAACTTTTCTTTCTTTGGATTTTGCATAGCTCTCTATGTGCCCAGCCCATTGACTATTCCAGTTGTCTAACTCTTGACAAGAGGTCTCCCAGGCAAGACTCTACACTTCTCAGGGAATATATTTGAGATTACACTAAGTGCCTTTGAGCCTTCTGGACTCAGAACATCTCTAGACTGTATACCTAGTACTTATTGCCTAGAGTTTGTTGAATGTATTGGAAACTAATAAGTGAATATTTGTTATATTTCTCTGTACACTTGGCTTCTTGTCTTTCAAGATTAAAACCCATAAGCTATTCCCATCACTTAGAGGCCTGTTCCAGGTCTCATCCCATAGTCTATGAGTCTGTCCACCGTGACCAAAATTCTGCCAGCATCCCTCAAAGATGATGCACATGCATCCCATCAAGCATCTGTACATTGCGCCATTTCACTGTGCTCAGGAGGCCTCCATCCTGTGGATGTGCATTTCCCGTAGAGAATAGATATCTCAGAACCTCACACTTGAGCCATTTCTCTTTGTCCTTTACAATAAACACACCTGGAAGGGATTTCATGAAAGTCACAGGGAGATCAGTAAAGGAAAGGGAGGGAGGAGAGGAGGAAAAGGGGAAATACTAGGGAATGATATTAACCAAATTATGCTGTTATACTGTGTGCATGCATGAATATGTAACAAAGGATTCCAAAATTATGTACAACTATGAGGCACCATTAGTAAGAAGACAAATAACCTACCTACTCCTCTCTGCCACCTCACCATGCCACTGATGCGCCTACAGCACTTAGTGATGTATACTTTCCTCATTCTCTGAGGAAAAGAGCTGTTAGTCATTAGAAACCTGTCAGCCACGACAGTCTCTGGCAAATTATAAATGATGCAGAAGTGCTAAGCTTTACACTCCTTTAAAATAACAACTTTAAAAGAATTACAGAGGCAATCTTGGTTTGTACTAAAACCAAAGAGCAGAGATTTTGCTTATTAAGATCAGTCAGAAGAACCAGGAAGGTGTTGTGGAGGCTCCTTTGGTAGGGATTCTGACTGGCTGATTAAATCAGATTATGGTACCCATTCTTGGAAAACCAGTCGATGTCAGTATATGCAGTAGAGACTATTTGACACATAGCACAAGGCCATGAACTCAGCATTTACATGGCTTTTCCATATGTTATATGTACATCATAAATGCATACATCTGTTTAAGAAAAGGAAAAAAAAGAAAAGCATATCTAGCCTCCAATTTACATTACGCTTGGAAATAATTTTGAGAGGCACACACAGTTTAAATACCTTTTCCTCATGATGTGCCTGTTTCCTGTTTTCTCTGCATATACCTCACTGTTTACAGTGGGAATTAGTTCTCTTTGTCCCCAAAAAACATGGGGAAAAAAATTCAACATTGTAATCAATGTGCTGACTTGAAATTTTTTCTCAATCTCTCTCAAAGATAATTTGTATTTTGTTAGATATTATTAAAGAAAAAACAATATATTTTAATCATAATGTTGGCCAATAGTTATATTTTTAAACTAATAAATAAATATATATGTAAACAAGCAAAGACTTGCTTTCATGATTAAATTTTTTTTTTATAAAAATGTACCTAAACATTAATACCAAAGTTTATTTATGGTAAGTGTCTTTTGTAATTTCTGTAGCACAAATAAGGAAACATTTAACAATGGAATCTTAAAATTTACCAAAGTATTTTGCAAGGGAGTTGATTATTTACAGGCTTTTTTTCCCCTAATGTTATAACAGCAAAATAAATGTGATGCACTTTAGAAGCCTTAAGCAACATCTATTGTTTCACAAGAAATTCTGTGTGCACAGAGTCCCCCTGGGCCACACCATGTGTCAGTAATAACAAGCAGCTATATTTGGAAGTTGAAATGCTTCCATCTGTAACAGTGCTGGGGGGCTTCCTCTCAAAATGGAACACTAGACATGGCCTCTTTTCCTAACCAAAATTGTTCCAGGTGGTTTGTGACAGATTTTAAATTTGAATCATTTAACATGTATAAGTTAAAAATTGTCCAGAAACACAAAATTGCTGAGGCAGTTGTTCTTTCTTCTTCTGATAGGATTTTTATAGTATTAGGCCCCCTGCTTCTCCCCATGTAGCCTGTGTGCCTGAGGGAAAGAAGAAACAATTAGACCCCTTAGTAAGATTAATTTAGCTAAATGTCACAACCTGTCCCCCATCATGGAGGCTTGGCTATTTGTTTGCAAAAACAAGCCAAATAAAAACATGAAGATGTTTTCCTGTGGCTTCCAGAAAACTTCTTGTTTCCCAGCCCTTCACTCCCATTCTCCTTCCCTTCCTTTCTCCTCCTCTTTCTCCTTCTGCTTCTCTCTCTCTCTCTCTCTCTCTCTCTCTCTCTCTCTCTCTCTCCCCCCCCCCTCTGGTTTAAGCAAGGACTTGAGATACTAAATCCAGACCACATTGAACTCTGATCCACAATCTGCAACAAGCAGCCCAGAAAGCCACTCTATTCTCTACAGTGGCCTGCCCAGGACACCACCCTGCTCTCTACAAGTCAATCTTGCAAGAAGCCAAATCTCTCACACTAGCAACTGATTTAGGAAGCCAAACAACAACCTCATAATAATTGGTCCCAAATAACCAGTATTTGATGAATACCTTACTGCTTCCAATTTAGGCCTAATTGAAGAAAGTTAAATATGCCCTCAACCAGTCACACAGATGCCCCAATTCTACCTTCCAAGCCCACAACCACCATCAGGGCTCAGTGTTGCCTTCCTGTAAGTCTCAGTCACATGCAAGAGAAGGTGGCTGGTGCCCTAGTAGTAAAAAGCTCTGGATAAATAGGCTTTGCTTGTTATCATTGGGCAGTCTTCCCTTACTTCCATGAAAATGAAACAGATCATCTCTCAGTCAGGAAATGATCCCACCCCCTCTGACTGACAGCATCCTAAGGCTTCTCCATCCCAGATCTCAATTGATGAACTCAAAACTATCTTTCATCACTTAGGCCAACCATCTTTTGGTTTCTATCATTTGCATCTCAAAAACTAGTCAAAAATAAGGATTTTAAAGGTTGGTACAGAACTTGAAATTGGCAGTGCTGGCAAACCAGACTCTAAAATATCAATCTAGCTGAATGATGGGGGTATGCCAGGGGTAATGAGGACCCCACACTTCTGAGCCAGAAAATAGATTAAACCATGGTGATATGTGCCAAGCAGTGCTCTGAGGTGGAGAGATGTAGCAGGGCTTAGGCAGCCAGGGCAAGATGGCGAATGAGGAGGTCAGGGGCAGGGGCAGAACAAAGGAGCATGGAGAGGGTCTTCTAATGAGGTCAACTTCTGGTTGACAAAAGTGCTTCTGGGTACAAGCAGAGGGAACCAACCAGGCAGACATTTCCATACTCGAGCTCCTAAGTGGAGGATTCAGAAGAAAAACAAAAAAAGATGTATGGACAGAGAGGGCACTAATCAATAATAGTGAGGAGAGTGTGGACAGAGGAGGAGATAAAGAAAGGAAGTAATTCCAGAGGCCATAAAAGGGACAAGTCAAAACTCCCCACCAGATTCCCATTCTTGGAGGGGGGGGGCTTTTTTTTGGAGAAATCTCTCTCTGTGACTTTTACAATAAACCTGCTGCTTGTTTGTTATCTCTTTTCTTCAATCCTTTGCTGAATGGAGACAATGAAACCCCTAGTTGATAACACTCACTCCTGCATTGGAGAATGTAGTGAGGAAACTTCAGGACATTGATATAAAGGGTGCCGCTCCAGACAGTGAGGAGATGGTTGTATTCAGACCATTACTACTGGGAGAATATTTATCAATACAAAGAGTCTTGGGGTGCTAAGGTGGGAAGACAAGGGAGGCACCTGTGAGTCTTGTGAGGTGGGACTGATTGGCTAGGGTAGGCAAGGGGGTTCCTGTAAGCACACAGGCTCTGGGAAAGTTTAACATTGTCATCAGCATGTGTTGGCTTGTGGCCTTTGCTCAGAACCTGCCAAGAGTCCAGGCTGTAGGCTAAAGTACTAGGCTTTAAGATGGCCTGCCTGAAACTGAAAAGATATAAAGGAGCATTCTTGCTAGTTGAAAGTCTTTAAAAGGGAGAAAGAAAGGTAAGCAGATTTGAGGGGTTAGCAAGACACTAAGGTAGATTCTAAGTAATAATGCATTAGGAGAACAGGTAGATGGGAGTTCTAGCAGAAGCTGAGATTGCCTGAGACAAATCTGATCCCCTACCAACAACTTCCTATGAGGCACTGTCTTCTTGAGACAGATAGTCTTTCTTTGAGAAGATGAAGCTCAGATGCATCCTGATACTAGGCTCTTTTTCTGCTCCACACTTCTAAAGCAGAAGCTGAAAGAAAGTAGAGTCTAATAAACTTAATTCCAGGGGACAGATAGCAACAACTTGTAGCTAAGATATAGAAATCTCTAGATTCAAAGGAAAGGGCAGACAAGATCTCTGGTTGACTAGAAGGAATTACTAAGTATTTAAAGGATGAAAATTGCCAAAGAAAGACAACTCTTGGCTTGCATACCCCTTAAGGCACCGTAGCTCAGCACCACATCAGCCCACTGTTCAGTGACAAGACTCAGATAACTAGAGTGGAAGTCTATGGGAGCACTGGGAGCATCAGACACTTCTCAAAGATTTCAGTGGGCAAGATCAGCCTTCCCAAGGAAGAACTAGCCACTCAAGACACTGGACAGTGGAGATTCTCAGAGTGAGCAGAGCTCAGAGGCCAGACTTGATTCATTAAAAAGGCATCTATGCTGTTCTTGGTCCAGGAGACTGCCAGCAATTGGTGACTGAAGATATTGTTTTTCTTCATGTGATAAATAAGAATGCCCTTTTTCATATTGACACTGTATCCCTGAAGAGCATAACAAGCTGGGTTTGAGGTGTTTGTAGTGAAAGGAGGAGAATGCTAGAGTGGATGCCACAAGAGCCACAGTCTGCACTTGGATTTGCATTCAGGAACTAAACAAGACTCTTGGCTTCTCCATTAGATTACACATTGAGTATCCATGTGGAGGTGGACATTTTTAATGTGAAATGAAGAGAAGGAACAAAGATGTGTGTTGGGTTTCTCAATATTCTAAGAGATCAGCTGTTGTACATTAGGGCTCTCCTGAGATCAAACATGCCTTGGAGTCTGGACATATTTGTGCCAATGGCTCTGTTAATTCCAAACATTCCAGACACATAATTCTATGCACAGACTTAAGAGTGACAAGCTGGGGCCTCTCTACTTGGATATCACTTCTGAGTTGGGGATTGTGCTGGAAAGGACTGATTGATAAAATCTGAGAATGAACTGGAAGGTAAAGTTTCTGAACACTCTGGGAAAACATTTCTTACTCTGAAGTAAAATAAAAGATGGCCTCTCTTCTGAAAGTGATTTTACACAGATGTTAACACCATAACAAGTTGGGTTTTGTAAGGTGAATTTACACCTTACACTGCTATGTATACCTACCTCCAGCCAGCAATGAGAAGCCCAGTAAAAAACACACCAGGAAATAGAGGGACAGCCATGGGATTGAGGACTCTCTGTATTTGCAATGTCAGCTACAGGAAACAAAAATTCTTCACTATTAGACCAGTTTGATTAGAATTTCCCATTCCTTACAGCTCAAATATCCTAAAAGTCTTAGATCACTGAATACTGTGTTTTCTTAGCAAGTTTTAATCTCTCTGGCTGGGCACAGTGGTACATGCCTGTAATCCCAGCAACTCAGGAGAATGAGGCAGGAGAATTGCTAGTTCAAACCCACCTCAGCAACTTAGCAAGGCCATAAGCAGCTCAGGGAGACCCTGCCTCTAATAAAAATATAAAAAAGGGGCTGGGGATGTGCCTCAGTGGTTAAGCACTCCTGAGTTCAATACCTAGTACTCCCCCTCCAAAAAAGTTTTAATTTATTTGAAGACCATTATCTTTATGTGTTTTTCTTCTATACATTGTCAAAGAACATAGTGAAAATGCAATAAATTGCTTTTGTAGTTAACTACTAGCTCAAGTGTTCATTAAACAGTATAAATAACTTTATGAAATGTAATTGTTGAAAACTTTACACTCAATAATAAGTGTGTTAAAATGAAACTTTGTAAAGTTAATGTTAGGAAATCCTTGCTAGGCCATCAGAGTAGGGGTCATTCATTTGTTTTCTAACCCTGGTAATTATACTCCTGTCACCATAAGGTAGCAGCTGCTCAATGACCATGTGGTATGAATGAATGGGAGACAGTGGCGTTATGGTCTGCACAAAAGTCACACACCCTGGTATTGTTGAGATCTTCAGACAAAGAAGCTTAGAACAGTCAGGCAAATGCTGCAAGATCAGACCAGCCACAGAAGGTCTGGGATTAAAATGCAGGTCATGTGACCTCAGAACACACCCCACAGCTGCATGGAAGCCATCCTGGTGTCCTCATGTTAACACAGACCAGCTGAATATCTCAAGAAGGCTTGGAAGAATGCCCCCTTCTTTTAAGGCTTGTGTCACTGGGCTCAGATTTCTCACCTTTAAATAAAACTTGAATACAGCATTGGGGAAAAGCCTCTGAACTTTTTTTTTTTTCTTAACAGAAGGAACAAATAAACATAAATGCTTTGCATGTATTCTTTCTCAATATTTTAAGGAAAAATTCCAATCCACTAGTCCAAAACATGATTTGAATATTCTCTTTTCTGGTCCAGAAAAGTCCCCCCTTAATGCTGTCAATAATATAGTGATTGCAAGAAGCAATCAGCACATTTCTACTTTTACTGAGTAAGTGAAGAAACTGGTAAATATGGAAATGCAGTGTTCCGCTCAAAGTCACAGGTGAGGTTACTGATGAGTCTAGACTGGAATATTCATCAGTTGACTCTGAGTTTACATTTCTAACATCTCACACTTATTACCAAAAACTATTATTAGCCGGGCACTGTGGTGTGCACCTATACTCTCAGCTACTGGTAGGCTGCTGGAGGATAGTTTGAACCTAGGAATTCTAGAAAAGTCTGGGCAACATAATCTCAAAAGAGAAAAAAAGTTTTTTTTTTAAAATAAATTACTTTTAGAAACATTTTAGATTCATAGAAAAACTGAAAACTTAATGAGAAGTGTTCACAAAAACCTCAACCTCAGAACCAATCTTCTCTACTACAAACATCTTACATTCATATAGGACATTGGTTATAATTAATGAGCAAATACTTGATGCTCTATCATGTATCATTTCTGATGATGGGAATTCATGTGTTCAATGTTTTCGTGACTATTCTGGCTAACGATGTATCCATTTTGTTAGTCTTTATAAAGAACCAACTCTGATTTTGCTGATATTCATAATTTATAAGATCTTTTCAAACTAATTGATTTCAGATCTTTTATTAGTTATCTTCTTCCATTTGTGTTATGTCGAAATTGCTGTTCTTTATTTAGTTTCCAAAGGTTGAGAGTTAGATAATTAATTATGGATCTTTCTTCTTTTCAAATATATACACTTTATAATATGCACATTTGTTATAGTTTGGGTCTGGAATATCCCCCATAGGTTCATGTGTTGGTCCACAGCTGGTGGCACT
This sequence comes from Callospermophilus lateralis, assembly GCF_048772815.1. Lineage (NCBI taxonomy): Eukaryota > Metazoa > Chordata > Mammalia > Rodentia > Sciuridae > Callospermophilus > Callospermophilus lateralis. The sequence goes on from NC_135305.1 coordinate 101,388,727, forward strand.
CCTGGGAGTTGGGGGAAAGTCTAAGAGGTAGGGCCTAATTGAAGGAAGTGGGTCATTGGAGGTGTGTGCATGCAGGGTATACCTTGCTCCTTTCTCTCTTTCTCTCTGCTTGTCAACTGCCAAGAGATGAGCAGCTCTGCTCTTCCATTTGCTCTCCACCAAGCTATTCTACCTTGTCTCAGTTCCGTAGCAATGGGAACCAAGTGCTCATGGACTGAACATACTTTGATTTCCATATTGTACCTTTACTAAGGCCATTTTATGTTCCATAATCTGGTCTATGTAGGGGAATGTTCCATGTGCACTTGATAAAAACATGTACTCTGTTGCTGTTTGATGGACCATCCTGTAACTGCCTATAGTGCCGCTCAATTCACTATATTCTTGGAGTCTGTGGTCTGCTTTCTCCTTCAAATATCAACTTAAATTTTTGCTTGACATATTCTGATTTAGTTTCCCAAAGTATCTAGGATCTTCACACTAAGGACATAATTCTGTCAAGCACTTTTTATCCTTTCTTATTTGCTTTGTTCTTAGGAAAGGGGAAAACACTCTATAATCTTATGATTACATTTTAGTCTTAGTATACCATGCCCCCAAGATGTGACCATCTTTAGTGTTTCTTACTTTTGATTTCTGCTCCTTCTGAGACAGGAAGGCAAGGGCAGGGTGGATATATTTAAATTTATTTCTGAACATCTGAGAAAGTCTCTGTTAAGCCTTTCCCCTGGAGAGAAGTACTTTTTATAAAGATGCTCTGAGTCTATTTGACTATAGTTATCTTCACCTCACCCCCTTCGAGAGACAGGAGGTAATGTCTTTCAGCTCTTTATGAGAAGCAAGTGGAGTTTCTAAATGTGTAACAATGAAACCCATGAGAGTGTAAGAGACCCCTAAGACTGTGACTCCAGGAATTTTTCATACTAAAACCAGTCTTGATTCATCCTCCAGCAATTTGTCAAATTTATCATTACCAGTTCTTAAGTCTGGAGGCTTCTAGCTAAACTGCTCTCAGGTGAGATTCTCTATTCACCTGTCTCTCCAGGTTTCAAGTTGCAGTTCACCCTGCAGCCTAGATTCTCTGACAGGTTTGAGCAAAGACACTGATTTTTAGTTTGTTCAGTTTTTCTTCTGTAAAGATAAGAGAAATAACTTCTAATGTCTTTGCACATCAGGAATGAAACCATTTAAATAAATTGTTAGCATTTGTCCTTTCTTTCAGGACAAATGTTTTAGGATGTGACACTGAGTTTCTATATAGTATTTTGTGTTCAACAGACTTCATTCCATTGATTGCTCATGGATCATTGTCTGCAGTTTAGAGGGATCAGAGTTCTAATTGATTAGAAGTCAATGTATATTATGAAGAGAAAACAGTAAGAACTAAATCCTTCTAAACCCTTTCTTCACAATACAAGTAGTTTCTTGGTAACACCCAATTCTAAAAGGAAAATGAAACCTAAAGTTTGTTTGTATTTAAGCTGAATTAAATTGTTCTTATATTAATAGATATTTTCAGCATTGAAACCACATTTAACTGCTCTTGATTGAGTAAGTCTTAAAACCACTTTTTTTTTAAAAAATGCATTTTATTAATTTTCCATAGCCAACACAACAGCAGAACAAAAAACACATAGAGAAGAAACACATCTTAAGAAAAGGGTTATAATTGTTTGTCCCACATTTTGGATTTTCCAAAAAGGAGAATTGAAAATAGAATAGGTGAGAAAAAATAATTTAACTAAAATGTTCAACAAAATCATGTGTTCAAAGAGTTGTGTGTATAAAAATCATAAGTTAAGAGCATGTTAGGATCATATATATATAAATAAACTCTGTGAATGTGTACTCTCATTTTACTTATTTTCTAACTGAAAAAAACTTAGCCAGATCACAGTCACCAAGTCCACAGAGAAAATAGCTTGCTTTCAAATACACAAAATATGCTTGTACATTATTTCACACAAATGTTAAAGGCTATGAAGGAATACAAGAATAAATAAGCCTATCTCAAAACATAAAACATAATTATGTAAAAGATTTACTGCTTGGAAATTTTTGTTCTCTCCTTGAATTTTGCTTTCCTATATACAAGGTAAAAGACTGAAGCCAGAGTGTTTTCAAACTCCTCTGTAATTCTTGAAACATATGGTTCTATGATTAAAATGACTATGGTATAAGTGAAGACTGGCAAATGAACATCAATTAGAGAGACTGGCTTTTAATAGGATGATAAACTTCAGGGAGAATCTAAATTAACACAGTTTCTTTAGGAAAGGGTTTGGCAATTACTACTAAATTTAAATGTAAACCTTCCCCATGGCCAGGCAACTCTACTTCCAGTAGGATGTGACCAAGAGAAATACATCTCATCTGCATCAAGAGACATGTAAAAAAAAAATGTTAACTGATGTATCATTTGTAATGTATCATTTGTTAGTATCATTTGTAATCAGCCCAATCCCTTGCGATATAGGAGTCTTATTAAGGAAGTTGGGGCCTAATCCCACATAATGAAGATTAGGGCTTACTTTTTCTTCTGTTAGACACAAAGTCTCTGGCTTAAGTCCTAGGTCCTTGATCCACTTTGAGCTAAGTTTTGTGCATGGTGAGAGATAGGGGTTTAATTTCATTTTGTTTCATATGGATTCCCAGCACCATTTGTTGAAGAGCATATCTTTTCTCTAATGCATGTTTTTGGCACCTTTGTCTAATATAAAATAATTGTAATTTTGTGGGGTTAGTCTCTGTGTCTTCTATTCTGTTCCATTGGTCTACCAGTCTGTTTTGGTGCCAATACTATGCTGTTTTTGTTACTATTGCGGCCAGGCTCCTAGGCTCTGGTGGTATTCTGGTCATTGGATCTTCACGACATTCAAGTGGGTGCTTTCCTGTGATGGTTTATTGATCTGTATATTTAGGTGTTGTTTTCTTTTCAATTTTCTCTACATGAGCTCTATTTCACAGTAAACTAAAAGGTTTTGTTTGTTTTTTAAGGAAATTGGAATGAATACGTAATAGTGAAGATTGCATACAGCAGCCACAGAATTAAGGATTACAGGATGCAGAAATTGTGGGAAAGCATGAATCCCAAGGCAAGGGATGCTTAAAGATATTACACTTAAACCTGGAAATGCTCTAAAGCTTTTTAATCCTGTTCACTAAAAAATGGGAGGTAAATTAGCTTTTAAAAAATATGATGTAGTTACTGTAGTACACATTTCTAGGAGACTTGGACAGACAGGTCTGCCCACTTTTCTTACTTTCAGTGTTCCAGAATAATTGTAGAATGTGCGAATGGTACAACATCCTGAGATGGGTGGGGCTGCTGATCAGAATAGCTCAGGTTCTGTTGCGTCCTCCCAACCCCCAGAAATCGACCTTCATTCAACACTTTTTAACCCAGGGACTCACATTACTCTGAGAGATTAATTCCAATGTGAGTTGCCCACTTGCCCCCCGCCTGCCGTGCACGCAATGGAGCACATGCAGAAGGAAATCCATCCATCCTAGGCAGCTTTCCTGAGCCTTGCAGGACGAGCGTGGATGGATTCTAGGCTTCTGTTGTTTCTTGCCACTTATCTGTGAGTGATAAACCTGCTCCATGTAAGTAGCTATGTGGGATTTTCTGTCTCACGAGATTCAGACAAGTTGGTAACAGCTCACAGTGTTAATGTACTTCACAGTGGCTCCGGCATTCATTTATAAGCTTGCATTTTAAATTATGTCTGCAATAAAATGAATGTGAGGATAAAACATCAAGTCTATGCATAGTGTTTGTAATGACATTAAATGATGAAATTGACTCACTCAAAATCACATTTTGAAGTAGAGTACATTCCCAGCAAATCTCTCAGGCATGAACACCTAGACACAGTTAATATCACAGAATCATTTCTGAAGCAGAGACATTTTGATTTTTCCTAAACTCAGTAAATAAATGAAATATTTATTGATACCATTAAGCTGCAGTTTCTAAAATGACTATCAAGCAATATAAACAAGAGGTAGGCCAGCCCCTTGTCTCTCCCTTCTTGCATTATGGTCAGCTCTGTATTTGGTGGCCTGGGACATCATAGATATAGTCAAAGGACAGAGTGGGACAAATAAATGGCTTTCTTTTAAAAATTTTTAAAACATTATTTAACTGACATGATATTTATAATTAATTACATAATACAGTGTTATATTCAATGCATACAAACAATGTTTAATGATCGAATCAGAGTAATTAGAATTTCCATATTCTCAAATATTATCATTCTATACATTGGGAACCTTGAGACTCTTCTCTGTTAGTTACTTTGAAGTGAATAAGTGATTGTCTTAGACTAGAGTTGTCCTATTGTGCTACACAGTATCAGAACTACTTCCCTATTCAAACTATATTTTGGAACCCATGTTCCACCTTCTCCCTAGCCTCCTTTCTGTTCCCTTTACTAATCTCTATCAACCATCTCTTCTACTTCCGGCTTCTATGTGATCAAATTTTAGCTTCCATATATGAATGAGAGATTGCAGAATTTCTCTCCCTTGCTTATTTCATTTAGCATAATGATCTCCAGCTCCATCCAAGTTGTCAAAAATTACAAATAATCTTTACTTATAATTGAATAGGGTTTCCTTGTGTATAGATGCCATGCCATTTTTTTTTTCTTTCCTTTTTTCTTTTTTTTTTTTTTTTTTTTTGAGCAGGGTCTCATTGTGCTGCACAGGCTGGCCTCAAACTTACCTCCCTTCCATCTCACAATAGCTACAGCTTTAAACTTTTTTGTTGCACATGACTTGCAAAGAGGTGGCTGTGACAGCATGCTTCAAACCCACCATGGTCTGTGGATGGCTCCTGTGTTGGGCGTAAGATGGCACTGCTCTTGCTCCATTGCACAACCACTCATCCCTACATTGTTAGCAAGCTGCTTGTCTCTGGTTACACACTCTTTCTTGGTTTTATTGTTTCCTTTTATTCACTGGACTAAGAGCAGCTACTTGAAGCAAGCAGAATAGAACAGCTTGTTCCCTATGTGCTATGTGCTCGTCATTTGCCTGCATGGGCATCCAGCCCTACCCTGGAATGTTCTTTATTTTCTGTGAGCACAACTAGACATTATTAAAACAGAAATGCTTATGACAGGGCAAGAAGTCTCATAATTACAGTCTTTTCTTTTGTGTTAACTTCTTTGATGATTGCCGACAAACCTTCTCCAAAAATTAAGCTTTATAAATTCCTTCAAAGTTATCCATTTATTCATATTTTTAGAGGTTATTTCTTAATGTGTCAAGCCAAAGATAACTTCAGAAATGAATATATTCAAGCAATATAATTTGGTGACATTTGTTCATCTAAAATAAACTATTTTTTTTTTACTATTACAAAATTCTTGTTGTATGCCCAATTCTTTTTTCCAAGTACAATTAATTTCCTCAAAGGACTGGAACTGTATTCAGTCCTAAATTTCTACAAATGATCTCAAATTGAAGTCAGTCTGTATACTGTCCAACTAGGGGGAAAAATAGCTAAGCTGTGAGTATTTATACATTTTTTAAAACAAAAATTAACTGAGAGATCTCTAGCTGTCTATGTACTATACTAACATCGGAATTATAAAAATACAGAGGGGGTAGAGAGAGAAGAGGGGAGGGGAGGGGGGAGGGGGGATAGTAGAGGATAGGAAAGGCAGCAGAATACAACAGACACCAGAATGGCAATATGTAAATCAATTGTTGTGCAACTGATGTGATTCTGCAATCTGTATATGGGGTAAAAATGGGAGCGCATATCCCACTTGAATCAAAGTGTGAAATATGATATATCAAGAACTATGTAATGTTTTGAACAACCTACAATAAAAATTAATTAAAAAAAATACATATAATGAAAGCATTCTTGTCCTTCAACACTATATCCTAATGGGCAGAGAGTATTTATAAGCAAACTGTTATAATAATCATAATGTTAACAATATAATTTCATAGTAGGTAAAAATCCATGTGTACATTGAGTTGTTGATTCTTTCCTGGAATATCAGAACAGACTTTAGCTCCAAAATTTAGTTTAAATGTATAATAGAAGTTTTGTAGTTATAAAATGGGAGGTGTGTCAGAAGAGGTGTGGCCAGAGATTCTAGGGTAGAAAGAACATGGTGGTTTGGGGGAACTAAACTGAGTAGACATGGTTAAAACTTATAATCTGGCCTCTAGTAATAAAATAGGAGAGGTGGGCAGGAGACTGGGCAACGGGACATGCTAGGAAGCTTTGACTCTGTCCTGAATGTTTGCCTAATCTCACACAGGTAGAATTCAGGTACCTAAACCTCTAAGTCTCTGATGCCTTCAACTTCCAAGATGCTGTAACCTACCACTCAGGTTTCACAACTGGGCTTTGTAATTAATGTGTTTTCAGGGTCTATCATTGAATGTGTCTGAAAGAAGTTTCCATGGCTCATTGAGTCATAACTAATCTTCATGATCTCACACATGAAGTTCATTCCATATATCATAAGCATAAAGTCCTCAATACTCTGTGTTATCACATTCATCTAGATGCTGGAATAAGCCTGATGGCTGGTGGTCTAAGTGGTAGGCTGTCATTTCATGACCCAACAGTCACATGCCTTTCTACTTTCCAGCTCCTCCTTTGGGGAATATGAGGAATATGTTTCTCATAGTTCTCAAACACCATCCTAACCCTAACTTAGTTTATTCCATATCTAAAACAAATAAGTAAACAACAATACAGAAGAAAAATATCCTCTTTATAACACTTCAAAACACATCAAGTCCATCATAAACCTTGCTTCTAGCATGAAATACTTCCCATAGTGACCTTTCAAACTGTAGGATTATGCACTATTTCACTGCAGATCACACACCTGTGATATCTTTGGTGTTCATAAAATATTCACCAAGATATACCATATTCTGGGTCCTGAAATAAATACTTAATAATTAAAAAATATTTAATTCTCTAAAGAAATTCTCAGATTCTTTTAGAACTAAGTAGAAATCAATACCAGGATGATATCTGGAAAATCTTGAAAATTGCAAATCACTAATAACATAAATTAGAGAAGACCTAAAATATGGAGAGATACACATTGTTCATGAGTTGGAAGCCTCAATATTGTTACAATTTCAAGCTTCCTAATTGATGTATAGATTTAATGCAATTTTGATTATTATACCAGAAGGGTTTGCGGGTCAATCAACTCACTATTAAATTTATGTAAACATTTCAAGGAATTGCAATGTCTAAAGAAATTTTGAAAAAGAAGACTCATTCTATTTTATTCATTTTAATCTTTTTCAGAATTGTTTTAAACATTATAGTGTCTTATAAAGTATAGTAATGATGATGATGTGGTAGCAGAAAAAAAGAGACAGATAAATGGAATTGAATAGGGAATCAAGAAATAGACTCATTTATATGAGGTAGTGATTTTCAGTAGATGTGCAAAGGTTTCATGGAGTAAGTATAGTGTGAAAAAACAATTTGCCTGTCTGCCTGCCTTTTGTTTGCTCATCATCCACCTTTTAACAGCAAATCACTCACTGCCTGTCATTTACCAGCAGATTGCCCACTTCCTGCTGCTGCCTGGAAGTCCATTGTCAGGATACCTGTAAATTTGGTTACATGCAGATACAGTCATCTTGGGACAATGGCCAGGGCCTGAGAGATCAGGGTCAAAGAGCCTGCAGGTTTGCTATTGCCACTACACCTGGCCATCTCAGTGAGGGAACCTGCCAAGGCCTGGAGATCTATTGCCTGGATACCTGCAGGTCTGGTTGCACCTGAGGTCTTCCTGCTGGGTTGCTAGTAGCCACCATCTGACTGCCTCTTTGCAGGGTCGCTCCTTTGCATGAGTTTATCTGTGGTGGTCTCTCTGCAAGTTGAAATGTCATTGAGATGTTGGGACTGCAGCAAGGCAAAGCCTGGGGAATCTGACACCAGGTTCATCAGATTGCATCTGGTTCTTCATGGCCAATCTGGGCCTGGCAGACCCGTGGAAAGGTGGAGACTGCGGTCATTTCCCCGGGGGAACTCAGGTTGGAGAAAATGGAGAGAACAGGGCTCTCTCCAGCTCAAGGAGTTCTGAAATGTGCAGGGATAGAAGGGGCCAGCTGCAATAGGTGGGAAAACTGGAAGAGAATATGAGGGCATCTTGCTAATGGCTCACCCAGCTAACCCCACTGGCACCCACCAGACTAGAGCTGCCATCAAACTTCAGACAACCCCACCTATTGGTGGAGAAGAGAAGCTGAAAAATTTTGAAAGCCAACAGAAATAATTGTTCAGTTTTTCACTGAAACTGTTTTTCCCACCTCTCACATTACCATCTTCGAATCCAAATATTTTTCATGTATCAATTTACTAAGTAATGGGATGTATGAATAGTATAATACAGTTTTGTTGTGTATTCTTATATTTTTACTTTTTAAAAAATCTGTATATATTTTTTCTCTCACTTATCTGTCATCCTGGATTCTCTTTCTTACTTCTCTCAAGCTAACAGCCAACCTATATTAATCCCTCCCTTGCTCTTACTAAACCCTTTTAGCAAACTTACTATTCATATTATAGACAATAATTGAACACATTATTTGTGTTTATTGTGACAAACCAGTAGACAAATTAATAGGAGTTATTTGATTTATGGCTGTATATTGTTTGTGTTGGGTGCATTAATATTCATCTCCTTCTTAAAAGTGAGGTACTAGAAGCCTTCAGGGACAATATAAGACTAAAGATTTGAAGCTGTACTGCCTCAGATCCATACCACTAGATGGGAAGATACACAAACAGCATGAAAAAAGAAGGGAACAAAGTGCCTCAAAACAAACCAAGATGTTCCAAGAATAGAATCCATAGACAACACAGTAGAAGAAATGTCAGATAAAGAGTTTAGAATATACATAGTTAGACTGAACTTTGAAATAAAGGATGGTATCAGATATACAATCAATCAACAAATATATGAAAAAATGTTCATCATCTCTAGCAATTAGAGAAATGCAAATCAAAACTACTCTAAGATTTTATCTCACTTCACTCAGAATGGCAGATATCAAGAATACAAACAACAATAAGTGTTGGTGAGGATGTGGGGGAAAAGGCACACTTATACATTGCTGGTGGGACTGCAAATTTGTACAGGTATACCAATATGGAAAGCAGTATGGAGATTCCTAGGAAAACTGAGAATGGAACCACCATTTGACCCGATATCCCACTCCTTGGTCTATACCCAAAGGAGTTAAAAACAGCATACTATAGTAACAACCACATTAATGTTTATAGCAGCACAATTCACAATAGCTAAACTGTGGAACCAACCTAAATGTCCTTCAGTAGATGAATGGATAACAAAAAAATTTATATATACACACAATGAAAAATTATTCAGAATTAAGAGAGAATAAAATCATGGCATTTTCAGGTAAAATGGATGGAATTAGAGAATATAATGCTAAGTGAAGTTAGCCAATCCCCCCTCCCGCAAAAAAAAAAAAAAGCTAAATGTTTTCTCTGATATAAGGAGGTTAATTCATAATGGGGTGGGGAGGAAGAGTATGGGTGAATTAGATGAACTCTAGATAAAGCAAAGGGAAGGAAGGGAAAGGAAGGGGTATAGGGTAGGAAAGACAGTGAAATGAGATAGACATCATTACCCAAAGTGCATATATAAAAACATAAATGATGTGACTCTACTTTGTGTACAACCAGAGATATGAAAGAGCATGCTCTATATTTGGACTATGAATTGTAATGAATTCTGCTGCCATACATAACAAATTAGAATTTTTAAAAAAGAATGGTATCAGAGAAAAATTACAGGAAGTGAAAGGTCACTTCAATAAAGAGGCAGAGATTATAAAAAAAGGATCAAGCAGAAATCATTAAAATAAAGGAAACAATAAACCAAATTAAAAATTCAATGGAAAGCATTACCAATAGACTAGACCACTTGGAAGACAGAACCTCAGGCAAAGAAGACAAAATATATATTCATGAAAATAAAGTCATCCATACAGAGAAGATGGTAAGACACCATGAACAGAACTTCAAGAATTATGGGATAACATGAAAAGACCAAATGTAAGATTTATTAGGATAGATGAAGACATGGACATACAAACAAAAGGAATGCACAATCTCTTCAGTGACATAATATCAGAAAATTTTCCAAATCTAAAGAATGAAATGGAAAATCCACTACAAGAAGTTTACAGGACCTCAAATGTACAAAATTACAGCAGACCCACACCAAGGCACATTATAATGAGTATGATTAACATAAAGAACAAGAATAGAATAAGACTGCAAGGGAAAAAAATAAGATTGCATACAGAGGGAAAACAATTTGGTTCTCTGTTCATTTCTCAACTCAGACACTCAGCTTCAGGAGGTCCTAGAATGATATATATCAAGCTCTGAAAGAAAATGGATGCCAATGGAGAATTTTATATCCAGCAAAATAGAGCTTCAGATTTGAAGATGAAATAAAAACCTTCCATGATAAAAGCAAAAAGAATTCACAACTAGAAATCCTGCACCAAAGAACATTCTCAGCAAAATATTCCATGAAGAGGAAATGAAAACAAAACAAAACAAAAATGAAAGCTAGCAATGGGAGGAACTACACTAAGGGAAAAGTCAATCAAAGGAGAAACTAAGTCAAGTTAAAAAACAAAAATAAATCAATATAACTGGGAATAGAAATAATATCTCAATAACAACACTAAATTTTAATGACCTAAATTCATCAATCAAAGGACATAGGTTGGCAGATTGGATTAAAAAAAAAAAAAACAGCTGTCTTCAAGGGACTCACCTCCTAGGAAAAGACATTCACAGAATAAAGGCAAAGGTTGGGAACTAACATATGACTCACATGGACTGCATAAAGAAGCAGGGGTTTCCATCCTCATATCAGATAAAATGGACGTCAAGCCAAAGTTAGTCAGAAGGGATAAAAAAGGACATTTCATACTTCTTAAGAGAATCATACATTAACAAGACATAACAATTGTAAATTTTTATGCCCAAACAATGGGGCATCTCTGTACCTCAAACAAATATTTCTCAATTTCAAGAATCAAATAGACTGACAAAACAATAACACGGTAATTTTTACATACCTCTCTCTACTAGATAGATCTTCCAAACCAAAATTAAACAAAGAAACTAAATAATATAATCAATAATTTAGACTTAACAGGCATATTTAGAGTATTATATCCATCAAAGAATGAACACACTTTCTTCTCAGCAGTACCTGAATCCTTCTTTAAAATAGACTATATGATATGCCACAAAACAATCTTAGCAAATACAAAAACATAGAAATTACTCTGTCTTGGAATGAAAGATCATAATGGAATCATAATGGAATGAAACTACAAATCAACAATAAAATAAAGAGAAGCTACTCCTACACCTGCAGACTAAATCACATGCCATTGAATGATGAATGGATAGAAAAAAAATCAGGGAAGAAATTTTAAAAAATGCTTAAAGGTAAATGAGGACCCTGATATAACATATCAAAATCTCTGGTGCACTATGAAGGCAGTGCTAAGAGAAAAGTTCATTGCAATGAGCTCATTCATTCAAAGAATAAAAGATCAATAAATCAATGACTTGATAATGTATCTCAAAGCCCGAGAAAAAGAAGAACAAATAAACACCAGAAGCAGTAAAATACAGAAAATAATTAATATCAAAGCTGAAATTAGTGAGATTGAAACAAAAGAAACAATTGAAAAAATTGAAAAAACAGAAAGTTGGTTCTTTGAAAAAGTAAATAAAATCAATAAACTCTTAGCTACACAATGAAAAGAAAGAGAGAGAACACTCAAATTACTAAAATTTGTGATGAAAAGGAAATATGAGAGATAATACTGAAATACAGAAGATAAATATAAACTATTTTGAAAATTTATATTCCAATAGAATAGAAAATCTCAAAGACATAGACAAATTTCTAGAGACAAATGATCTACTCAAACTGAAACAAGAGGTTCCATCACAAGCAATGAAATAGAAGATGCCATCAAAATATAATATAAGAAAAGTCCAGAACCTGAAAGATTCTCAGCCAAGTTCTGCAAGATCTTTAAAGAAGAATTAACATCAATACTTCTCAAATTATACTATAAAATAGAAATGGTAGGAACCCTTCCAAACTCATTTTATGAAACTAATATGACTCTGATACCAATACCAAACAAAGATACATCAAGGAAAGAAAACTTCAGACCAATATCCCTGATGAACTTAGGTGCAAAATTTCTCAGTAAAATTCAGGCAAATTGCATACAAAAACACATTAAAAATATAGTGCACCACGATCAAGTGAGGGTTCATCCCAGGGAAGCAAGATTGGTTCAACATACAGAAATCAATAAACATAATTCATCACATCAATAGACTTAAAGACAAAAATCATATGATCATCTCAATAAATGCAGAAAAAGCATTTGACAAAATACAGCACTCTTTCATGTTCAAAATACTAGAAAAACTGGGATAGAAGGAATATACCTCAACATTGTAAAAGCTATCTATGCTACACCCAAGGCCAATATCATTCTAAATGGAGAAAAATTGAAAGCATTCCCTTTAAAAACTGAAATGCCCTCTTTTACCACTTCTATTCGACATAGGCCTTGAAACTCTAGCCAGAGCAATTAGAAAGACAAAAGAAATTAAAGGGATACAAATGGGAAAAGAAGAACTCAACTTATCACTATCTGCCTATGATATGCTTCTATACTTAGAGAATCCAAAAACTCCACCAGAAAACTTCTAGAATTAATGAATTCAGCAACATAGCAGGATATAAAATCAATACCCCCAAATAAAATGCATTTCTATTCATCAGTGATGAATCCATTGCAAGGTAAATTAAGGAAAACTACCCCATTCACAATAGCCTAAAAAAATTGGGAATCAATCTAACAAAAGAAGTGAAAGACCTCTATAATAACAACTGCAGAAGACTAAAGAAAAAAATTAAAGAAGATCTTAGATGATGGAAAGATCGCTCATGATCTTGGATAATCAGAATTAATATTGTCAAAATGGCCAACATATCAAAAGCATTATACAAGTTTAATGTAATTCCTATTAAAAAACCAATGAGATTCTTCATAGAACTAGAAAAAGCAATCATTAAATTCATTTGGAAAAATAAGAGACCCAGAATAGCCAAAACAGCAAAGCAAGAAGAGTGAAGCAGGAAGCATCACAATATCAGATCTTAAACAATACTACAGAGCAATAGTAACAAAAAATTGTATAGAATTGGCACCAAAATAGACATGTAGAACAATGGTACAGAATAGAAGACAGAGAGACAAACCCACATAAATATGGTTATCTCATACTAGAGAAAGGGGCCAAAAATATACATTGGAGGGCTGGGGATGTGGCTCAAGCGGTAGCGCGCTCGCCTGGCATGCGTGCGGCCCGGGTTCGATCCTCAGCACCACATACAAACAAAGATGTTATGTCCGCCGAAAACTAAAAAAAATAAATAAATATTAAAAATATTCTCTTTCTCTCTCTCTCTTCCCCTCTCTCTCTCACTCTCTCTTTAAAAAAAAAATGGTACCACAGGCACCTCAAATAGAAGTAATATAATAAACTCAAAAAATTTAACACCAGAAAAACAAATAGCCCATTCAATAAATGGGCTAAAGAACTGAACAGACACTTCACAGAAGAAGAAATACAATTGATCAACAAACATATGAAAAAATGTTCATCATCTCTAGCAATCAGAGAAATGCAAATCAACAGTACTTTAAGGTTTCATCTCACTACAGTCAGAATGGCAATTATACAAACAACAATAGTGTTGGTGAGGATGTGGGGGAAAAGTACACTCACACATTGCTGGTAGGACTACAAATTAGGACAACCACTCTGGAAAGAAGTCTGGAGATATCTCAGAAAACTTGAAATAGAACCACCATTTGACCCAGCTATCCCACTCCTCCATTTATACACAAAGGACTTAAAAACAGCATACTACAGTGATGCAGCGACTACAATGTTTACAGCAGCTCAATTCACAATAGCTGAACTATGGAACCAATCTAGATGCCCTTCAACAGATGAATGGATAAAGAAAATGTGCTATGTATACACCACAAAATATTACTCATCCTTAAAGATAAATGAAATTATAGCATTTGCAGGTAAACGGATGGAGCAAGAGGATATCATGCTGAGCGAAATAAGCCAAACCCCAAAAGCCAAAGCTGAATATTTTCTCTGATAAGCAGATGCTGATCCATAATGGGGGTGGGGAAGGAAAGAATGAAAAAAAATTGTATTGGGCAGAGGGGAGTGAGGAGAGGGAAAAGGATGTGTGGGTGGGAATGACGGTGGACTGAGATGAACTTTATATATCCTATATACATGTATGGCTGTACTTTTGGTGTGTCCCTGAACCATGTACAGCCAGAAGAAAAGGAAGTTGTGTTACATTTGTGTACATGTATCAAAATGCATTCTACTGTTATGTATACCTAATTAGATCAAATTTTTAAAAATTTAAAAATCTTTTGCTATATTACATAATTCCATGACTATAAACATGGGCAGCAAATCTAGGTCCATAAAAACATGTAAGGCAGGATTCTGACTCAAATTGCCAGATAGCCATTTTTTTCCCTCTCTTTCTAGTTGTTTCCCATGAAATGGTTTGTTTAAAATGACCCATCTTTGTATTCCCTTTGTGACAAGGAAAAAACAAAAATGCAAAGTTTTTTAAAAGCCATGTATGAATGAATATGGTAATAAGCTTCCAGAAATCTTGCCAAATTAGATGTCAATTTACATTTTTTTCCCTTCAGTGCCTTGGAAATTCCATTCATGATTTAACTGAAATGGGCATATTTGAAAAGCATTCATGTTGAAAAATAAAAACAAAAATTTTATATATTTTGTAGTACTAAAATGCTCTCCCATTGAGGCTAGTATGTTGACCCAAGCATAACTGTAAAATTAGCATGTAATGTCATGGGAAACATGCATGGTGTTTACATGCTGAGGCAATTTCACTTATTCTGCTAAATTACTGATAAGAACCAAATGGTAAGCAAGAAGGACCCTCAATAGAAGCAATATGAAGCCATTGCATCATTTACCATAATGCCTATAATTTCTTTGAATAGACAGGTGGGTTTTTTTTATTGGTGCATTATAATTACACTTAATAGTGGGATTCATTATACCATATTTGTACATGTGCATAATGTCATGTAATCAGTCTTATTCCCAGAAGTTTCCCTTTCCCTCCCTTTCCCTGATCGGCTTGCTCTGCCCTACCAATCTTCCTTCTATTATTATTGTTTTTAAGTTAGTGTATTGTAATTGCACATATAAGCAGGATTCATTGTGGTATATTTGTTACAATGAAATAATAAAATTTGATAGAGTTTCTTCCCCAGCACTTCCCTATGACTTCCCCTCTTTTTTCCCCTCTTGAGTCCCTTCCTCTAGTTTCTTGATTCCCCTTCTGTATTTTTTTTTCTTTTTAGTTTTATTGTTTTGTAATTGTAAACGGACAGCAGGCCTTTATTTGTTTTTATGCAGTGCTAAGGATCAAACCTAGTGCCTCACACATGCTAGGCAAGTGCTTTGTCCAGCCCCTTCCCTTCTGTTTTAATGAGATCCTTTTTATTTTCCTTTTCTCTCTCATGTGTGTTAATCCATATGATACACAACATTTGACCCTTAGATTTCTGAGTTTGGTCTATTTCAGTCAGCATGATGTTCTCCATTTTCAAACATTTACCTACCAATGACAAAAAGGCATTCTTCTTTATAGCGTGTGTGTGTGTGTGTGTGTGTGTGTGTGTGTGTGTATGCCACTTTTTTTATTCATGTGTCTGTTGACAGGCACTTAGACTAGTTCTACCATGTGGCTATTATGAATTGTAGTACTATAAATATCATTATGGCTGTATCACCATATATCTGCTAGTTGATTTAGGTCACTGTGAAAAAACTACCTCATATAAACAACTGAGAGGAGGAAAAGTTTATTTTGATTTCAGAGTTTTGGTCCATGGTAGGCTTACTCTATTGCTCTGGACCCAAAATGAGGGAGAACATCATGGAGGAATGGTGTGGTGGAGGATTGTTTCTCTGTTCATGGTGGCCAGGAGGCAGAAAGAAAAAAGTGGAGGAGCTTCAGGGGAGATGGACCCTCCCAAGACATGTCCCCAAGGACTGACCTCCTTCAGCCATTCCCACCTGCCTACAGTCACTACTTGGTTCATTCAAACTAGAATGGATTGATTAGGTCATAGCTATCATAATCCAAACATTTTTACCTCTGAATACTCCTGCATTATTAGCACAGAAGCTTTTGGAAAACACTCCATATTCAAATCATAACAATATAACTTGCTGATTTTAGATCTTTTGGAAAAACATCAAGGAGTGGGATATCTGGGTCATATGGCAGTTCTATTCCTAGTCTTTTGAGAAAAGATACTGCTTTCCAAAGTGGTCGTACTAATTTATAGTCCCACCAGCAATGTTTAGGTGTATCTTTTTCTCCATATCCTCACCAGCAATTATTTTTATTTGTACTCCTATGGCTGCATTCTAACTAAAATCAAATGAAATCTTACTGTAGTTTTGATTTGCATTTCTGTGACTGCTAATGATGTTGAAGATTTTTCATGTATTTGTTGGTGATTTTTAATTCTTCTTTTTAGAAATGTGTTTAGTCATTTGCCCAATTGTGAATTGAGCAAACTAATTTTTGTATATTGGATTATTGATTTTTGTACATTGATCTTTTATCCTGCTATATTGTTGAATTTTTAAGCGGCTCTAGAAGTCATCTGGCAGATTTTTTTGAGTCTTATAAGCATGGGATCATTAGGTGAGTTCAAATGTACAACCTGAACTAGCACTAAATAAGCTTTTAAATACTAACATGCAAAAATAAATAGTGATCCTAGATTGGGCATATGCAATACAAATATTGTAATATGAATATTAAATGCTTTTGGGCCAGGTTGTGAATTGCTTTGAGACAAAATGTACAAAAATCAAGATATGTACATATCAAATGCTGATCAACGATTTTTTAAGTGAAAAATCCACTCTCAGTTTTGTTGAATTTATTGAGGAGCATGTTTGCCAAATTAAGTATTGGGAGAATTATGAAAAGACTTTTACAAATATTGTCAGAATTTCTAAGTAGGTGAGGATAAGCATGAGCGACAAATTTCAGTCAGAGGACTTGAAAAATATATTATCTAGAGATAATAAGAAAGGGGTAGTCAAGGAACATAATGCTTGCTGGTGCCACTCTGATTAGTGAATATGTAGTCATTCCTTGACTTAAGTAGTGTTGAATTTACCTGCAAACATGATGATTTATCAATGTTTATTTACTATTCTTGTGTCTATAAAAATTTTAAAAGTGAGTTTTTAAAATAATACTATGAATTTTTGTTTTGTCTAAATAAATTAATTTTATGCCTTGCTATTCAATTTATTTGATGAAATAAAAGATCTCTAGAATTTCTTCAACTACTTCTTTTCTTGTTTTAAAATCTTAGCTGAACATTGACACAGAGGAAAGGGTAAGAATACTCTATGCTCAGCAATGCATTACTACACTACATTAATGTATTCATATCTTGATTGCAACTAGATTTGGGTGTTTATAAATATATCTATTATAAATATGAATGTGTATGTTTTTGTGCGTACAGAAATTTTAAGTGCCATTGGCTAAATTAATAAGAATGCCAATTGCTGTATTACATGGTAATAGTGTGTTCAATTTATTAAGAAACTGCCAAACCATATTGCATAGTAGCTGTACCATTTATATTTCAACCAGTAAATAAGAATTTCTCTTGCTCCATATCCTGGCCATAATTTAGAGTTATCAATTTTTTTAAAATTAATACTTCTAATGGGTGTGTAGTGGTTTCCCATTGTTTTTTTTTTCCAGTGGAATTTAGTTTATTGGCTCAATATTTTCATTTAGAAGTTCTTTGTCTTCTCATTGTATATGAAAAATGAGAAAGCTTCATTATATTTAGCTAACTTAGCAACATTAACTTGAAATTTGCTAATGTAAAATTGTGATTTCTTGTGTGTAGTTTCCCTATAGTGGTTCTATATAGTGGTTCTATTCCTAGTCTGCATATCTCTTTTAATATAATGTATGTTCAGATATTTTGCTTATCTTTTAATTGGCTAATTTGTTTTCTTATTATTAAGGTCTAGGAAGTCTTTGTATGGTTAATCAAATATGCAATTTTTTTCCCTTGTGGCTTGTCTTTTCATTTCATTTAGAGTGTCTTTCATAGAACAAATCTTTAAAATTTTAATGTAGTTCAGTTTATTATTATTTTTCATGAATTACGTTTTTGCTGTTTTATCCAAAAATTTATTACCTAAT
The DNA here is from genome assembly GCF_048772815.1 of Callospermophilus lateralis. Taxonomy (NCBI): domain Eukaryota; kingdom Metazoa; phylum Chordata; class Mammalia; order Rodentia; family Sciuridae; genus Callospermophilus; species Callospermophilus lateralis. Next base: position 101,407,173 of record NC_135305.1, read on the forward strand.
ACTCTAGGTCACCTAGATTGAACATTTATTTTGAATAATAATTTTCTCCTATGTTCTAGAATTGTCACACGTTTTGCATTTTATATTTAAATTTATAACCAAATATGAGTTAATTTTTTGGAAAGTATAAGATCTGCATTAATATTTTTTGGCATTTGCTAGGATCAGAGATTTTCAATGTTCTCACCACACACTCAAAGAAAAGAGATGCTTTGCACAATGTCTAATTGTTCCAGCATCATTTATCAAAAGACTACTTTTTCTCCATTGAGTGATTTTATTCCTTTGTTAAGTGTCAGTTGACTATATTTGTTCTGCTCCATTTATGGGTTCTCTATTCTAATACCTTTGATCTATGGGAATACTTTTTCACCAATACGATTCTGTCTTGACTTCCATTCCATAGGCTACTATGTACATACTACCTGACCAAGAAAGGCACCTACATATCTCAGGAGTGCACAGGAATGCTACTTAAAATGATATTCTTGAATCCTTAACAGAAAGTTACATCATGTTCCATATTCTACAAAGAGACTGGAAAGTATATGACCTCATTATCTTTATATATTTCAAGTTACAAAAGTTAAATAAACTAATTGTAATAATATGAAACACAAAATGCATACAATAAAAAAACCTTCTAATTCCATTATTCAGAGGTAACAACTGCAAATAATAATGAATATTATTATTATGTTAAAAACATTTCTGAAAATGGCCACTAACTACAGGAAAACAGGCTCAACACCACCAATAATCAGGGAAATGCAAGTCAAAACCATTGAAGTGAGCTGTAACCTCACACCTATTGGAATGTTATCAGAAGATAACAAATATTGGTAGGATGTAGAGAAAAGGAGATCTTGTACTCTATTTGGTGGGGAAGTAAATTAGTATTGCCATCATGAGAAGTATTTTGGAGGGTCCTCAAAAAATAGAACAAGGATATGATCCACATAGTTCATATATATATATATTTGTGTGTGTGTTTAGAGTTGTTGATATATATATGTTTAGAGTGGTTGAGATATATATATATAGATAGATAGATAGATAGATAGATATAGATATAGATAGATATATATAGATATATCTCCCCAAAGGAAATGAAATCAATAAGTCAAAGAGACACCTGCACTCCTGTGTCCACTGCAGTATTATTCACGATAACAAAGATGTGGAATCAACATAATCATCTATTAAGGATGAATATAAGTATAAAATGTGAATGTATACACACACACAGAGAGGAATATTATTCAGTTACAGGAAGGAAGGAAACCTTGCCATTTGTGAGAACATGGATGATGAACCTGGGGGACATCATTATACCAAGTTAAAGAAGCCAGGTGCAGAAAACTCAAAAGCCACATGATCGCACTTATAGGTGAAAAAAAGTTGAATAAAGAGAAGCAGAGAATAGAGTGATGATCATCAGGTGCAGGAATGGAGAAATATTGATTCAAGGGAACAAAGGTTTAATTATATAACAATAAATTATTTGCTTAAATTTTGCTAGGATCAGAGATTTTCAATGTTCTCACCACACACTCAAAGAAAAGAGATGCTTTGCACAAAGAAAGGGGATTAGTGCCCACAAAAAAAATAAAGATTAATTATTGTCCATTAGGGAATTGGCATTGAGGTAAATGAATCAGATCCTATAAACTTTGGTACTGTGAATCACTTACCCAGAGATGGTTACCTGTAAATGAACTTGAAATTTGATTTCCTAAACTTCCATGTCTGAAGTCCAAACCCAAGACAGATGGAATTAAATTGTCCACATATTTCTGTTTCCCCAGTCACTGTGGATAAATTATGTGCTTTTTGGCTAACACATAGGATATAAATGTTTAGAATAATTTGGAAAATATGTAATTAACTGACCTTGAGAAGGAAATATAACACATTCAGGAGCATCAGCTTTGGAGTCAACAAGAATTAAATTTAAATTTTGGTTTCTTCATTTATAAGTTGTGCTGTCTAGACAAAGATTATTTTTTTCTGTTAGTTTTCTCATACGAAAGACAGAAGCACACACATGCATGAACACACACACACACACACACACACACACATTTTGTTGGGGTGTTGCAACAATTAAGTGAAAAACTACCTGTATAACCTATATTTAGTAGCATCTACATTGAAAGAATGAGAAGCTCAAAAGGCTATTTCATTATACCTGGAATTTCATCATTCTCAAAACAGGTTAGTAGTAGAATTCAATTCAATTGTTTCATTGGTGTGGATTTATGTTGAGTGATCTTAAATTATTTTGAGAATGATATTCCAGGGGATATCAAAAAAGAACATCCTAATTTTGAATAATTGTCCAAGATAAGTTGGTTTCCCTTTAATGCAATTTTACCCCCAAATTTTTAATTATATGCATATAATTAAAAAGACAAAATGACAATTGAATTGAATTCTTCTACTAATATTTGTCTCATTGGTGTGGACTTATGTTGAGTGATCTTAAATTATTTTTGTTGCCTTTTGGGTTTTAGTGAGTATATGTTGGATTCTCTAAATAAGCAAGTAAATACTCCATTCTAACATGTTCCCTTTCATCTCTTTAAAAAATATCATAATACTTAGACATATGGATGAGGTATAGTGTGGGGTTTTGATTCATGTGTATATTGAGTAATGATCAAATGAGAGTAATTAGTATATCCATCAAATTAAACTTGTATCCTCTTACGGTAAATGCATTCAAATTTCTCTTTTAACTTTTTTGAGATGTAATGTTTCATTATTAATTTTATTCATCCTGCTTTGCCTCAGCTTACCAGAATTTATTCCTCCAATCAAATAACATTGTACCATTTACTTTTATGATATTTTGTTGGATTCCTCAAAGAGAAATTATCAAGCACTTTGACTATATTTAAAATGAATATAGTAATACCAACAATCAAATAATACCTTTCCCTTGTTTGGCTATTTTAACTAGGTAGGTACTATGCAAGGCACTTTATAAATATTTCCTCATTTTAAATCCCTAAAAAAATGCAATACAGGTATCATACCAAGACTGAAGATGAAAGTGAGTATCTGAAAGAGCAGTGACCCTTGAGATCACAGGCAATTGCAAAGTAGGTAAATTTTAACCTGCCATGAGAACAAAATCATCATTTGGTTAGTCATATTTCACCTCTGAAATTCATCTTCCTAGGTTTCAGGTCTTCTGTTAGCCTCAGTTTTATGAGGAGGGTGTATAAGGAAAGAACATGCTTGATTTAGCAATGTGGTTACCGAAGACACTGAACAACCCCAAATTGTGAAATAAGTAGTTAAATCATACATAATTTTCTGTGAATTATAACTTCATGTCATATTTGTTAATGTATTTATGCAAGTTATTAAAACCTCAGAATGCTCACAGATGTCAGCATGGCATTTGCCCACAGGAGAGATGAAGGTAGTCATGGAGGGAAAACAGCTTTTGGAGTGAACATAGGTCCAGATGTGATCAAGTTACAGAGCAAGTCATAATTTGAGAGCTTTTGCACCATAGAGTTGAAGTATCAGTGTTTCTGGTCTGCCTTTCTGTCATATCAACAGTTAGAAAATGAATGACCAATTTAGGGAAAAGATATGGATAAACAGTCAAACAGATACTCCATCAAAGGAGATATATGAAAAGAAATTAAGCACATGAAAGACATTGATCATCTTAACCATGAAGAAAATATAAGTTAAAACCACAATGAGATACCTGTAAGAATACTTTAAAAAGAACTGAAAATAACAAGCACTGGTAAGGACAAAATGCCTTAAGAGCTCTAATGCTCATGAACACACAATAGTGTGGTCACTTCAGAAAACCCTCAGAGAAGTGGAAGTGCTGCTGCTGAAATCAGGCAACTTATGAGTTGTGCACAGAGTAAGAAACTACAGGTGGGACTTCCCATGTCTTCGCAACACCCATGTAGCTGAATATCCATCAGAATTCACTGCAGGCTCTGTCAGGTTCTTGCAAGCCAGACAGGGCAACCATAAAGTTCCATTGTCTTAAAGTTCCCACAAGGCTTTCACACAGTCTGACTCAAAACCACAAGAAAGTGGAGGAAAAACAGTTGTTTGCCACCAAAGTCAAATACAAGCAACCCAAGAGCCTGTATACCAAAGTCCTACCTGTTCCCAGGTGAGGTGCATGGCCCAGAGGAGAACACCCAGGGTGCTGAGAGTGTAGGGCACAACTACTATAGAAAGCCAGTGTCTGGGCAGTGTGAGCTTCCTGAGTGGGAGACTAGGAAGAAGAACCAGTAGGAGGATAAAGTCAAGGGTGAGGAGGAGGAGAAAGATAAAGAGGGAAGGGAAGGAAGTGGAAGCCAGAGTGGAAGGTGGTAAGGAAGGAGGGGAGGGAGAGCAAAGAAGGGGAGTAGAGCAGAGGGAAGACAAAGAATAGGGTGAGAATGAGAAGGGAAGAAAAGAGAAAAGTAGTTCAGGTTGAGGGAAGGGAGGGAGAGAAGACGATGGGAATAAAGGAGAACTAAAGGAAGAAACAAAATGCCTGATGTGGAGCATAGGTCCTCACAGGTCAGATTTTAAGATCACCCACCCACATGGCAATGGTCCAGAAAGGCAGCTTTTCAAGCATTCTCCAGGGGCCTCATGCTCTTCATAGCTCTAAGAGATTAAAATATCCTGACTCCTGTCGTGCCATGGATAGTGGCAGACTCAAGATGGGGGTATGCAAAAAGAGCCCCCTGCTGGGACTCACTTTATTTCCTCTCTTTTTTCTCTGGTAACTGTCAGTAATTTTTTCATCAACTTTATTGGGCAAAATTTGCATATAATTAAATGTGCTCATTTAAAATGTATGGGTCAATGAGTTTTGATAAATGCATGTCCTCACAGCAACACCATTTCAATCAAGGTATAGAACATTCCCAGCATCCCTAAATGTTATCTTAAGTCATTTTTTGGTCAATCTGTTTAAAGCCAGGCCTCAGGAAACCATATGAAGCTTTCTGTTAAAATTGATCAGTTAATGCCAGGCACAGTGGTACATGCCTAAAATTCTAGTGGCTGAGAAGGCTAAGGCCATAGGATCATGAGTTCAAAGCCAGCCTCAGCAAAAGCGAGGTACTAAGCAACTCAGTGAGACTCTGACTCTAATAAAATACAAAATAGGACTAGGGATGTGACTCAGTGGTTGAGTTGCCTCTGAGTTCAGTCCCTGGTACAAGAAGAAGAAATTTGATCAGTTATGCTTTTTATGGAATTTCACATAACTAGAATTTACAATTGCACATTAATTTCTCAGATTATATTCCATATTTCTGTTAACTTCATCTGGTATGGTATAGAAACTTCACTACAAGCAGTTCTAATTGCTCCTCTCATTTGTGATGTGATTGTGATTTGCATTATGTTTGCATGTGTTATAAAAACAGTAATATAGGGCTGGGGATATAGCTCAGTTGGTAAAGTGTTTGCCTCGCATGCACAAAGCCTTGGGTTCAATCCCCAGCACCATAAATAAATAAATAAATAGATAAATAAATAAATAAATAAATAAATAAATAAATAAAATAAAATAAAACAAAAAAAACCAGTAATATAGTTTTTACTTTATGTCATTTCACGTTATTTAAGACAGATGAGAAATGAAACAGATAGGTAGACATTTATATCTCAGCCTTCTCATCCAGCACTTCTGGTTTACTTAATCTCTTGTGCAATTCACTTACCACATGGCGTTATTTCTTTGCTCTAGTATAACTTCGTTCCTGTCCACCTTCTGTTTGCTGATTCTTCAAATATATTATTTGTATATATTTGTACCCAGTAGTTCAATTATTTACTTGTTATTTTATTCAAATGGCTTTTAAATAAATTAAGAAAAAAAGAAAAAAATGCAATGATACCATACTTTGTAATTACCTTTTCTGGTGATTTTTGTTCATTTTTTCTACAGTCACCATACAGTACCTTGGCTTTCCAACTGATTCATGCTGTGAACACACACATACACACACATTTGTCATCATGTATAAACTGATATGTTAGTATAAATTAAACCTCATATTTATATTCCCTTCATATTTATCTAATACCTTTTTCTGTTCCAGGATTCCATCTAGGATACCACATTACACTTAGTTATTATTTCTCCTTAGGCTCCTTCTGACTGTGACAATTTCTAAGACTTTCCTCATTGCTGATGACCTTCACAGTTCTGAGGAGGACTGACTAGATACTTTGAGCAATGTTCTTTAGTTAAGATTTGTCTGAGGTACACATAATGAGTCCTTGGATTATCAGTTTCTGGTGGAAAATAGAAATAAAATTCCCTTTCCATCACATTATGGAAATGACACATGCTATCAACATGTCTCGCACTATTGATGTGAAACTTGATTACCAGATATTTGTCAGATATTTCCATTGTCAAGCAACTTCCCCCACCTCCCCAAACTGTGCTCTTTAGAAGGAAGTCACTATGCAGAGGAAAAGAGACTGTATCTCTCTTGAGGCTCAAGTGTCTACACAATTAAAAAAAAAAATTCTTCTGCATAGTAGATAGTTCTTTTCTGCCCCATTTATTTAATTATTCAATGGATATTTACTTTATACTTTGGATTATAATGCAATACCACTTTATTATAATCAATATAATAAAGTTTATTTTCTTCCTCAAATTGTTCCACTTTTGGCCATTGAGATCTTTCTATTGGTTCCTGTGTCCATTGGACATACCTCCATCATGGCAGGGATTTTAGTTTGTGGAGCATTGTTTTACTTTCTTATAGTACACAGCACTCCTGGTTCATCTTATGATTTCCTCCTCAGATTCTAGAGGCAGCCTTTTCTCCAGGTAGCTCCACTTCCTTTTCCTGGGGTATGAGATAGGAAACATAGTTTTGGAGGAGGGGTCATACATTTTATAATAAATTTTTTAAAAATAGATGTGAATATCTTAGCCTGATAGGCATATATACCTCTAAATATTTTTCTATGTGAAAAGCTTTGTGTCTATTAAGTTAAACATGAGTTCTTGCTGATGTCAACAACTCTAACTTATTGCCACACGGATCACTGTGGCCTCCTCCCCCAACTGATCTGTAAACACCCTCTTCAAGTCTGGCTTCCAACATCTGCCATCCATTTACTTAATTGTTCAATTCCAGTCAGGATACATGTTAAGCTGTCTCAGAATTGTTAACCCATACCCCATGGGGTACACATTTATTAACTAGACTGCATGTTTATGTAGAATTTCTTACACCATTAGTCTTACAAGCTTCGTTCATTTCCAGAGTTACTTAGGTCAGAACCTTTTTCCCCTTCCCCCTTCAACAGGATTATTTCATACATTTAAAACACAGTTAGATTGTCTTGACACAGTCTTCATTCAATTCTGGAGCCCATCAATCTCCTAAATGATTCTTAAAACTTGCATGCAATAAATTTCATTCTTTGGGATGTAAAGTCCTATGAGTTTTCACCAATGCATTATGCATTATGTATTCACATTATGTATACACCATTACCATTACCATTATGTATACACACCCCCCGCCCTTCAAAAAAGAAACACCCTATTCAAACTTGGAACCCATGGTGACCTTTGACTTCTTATTTTTGCTGGAATTTTGATTTTTTTCCATATTTCATATAATTGGAATCCTAAATTATTTATTCTTTTGGTACTGGCTTTTTTTTTTTTTTTTTTTTTTTGCTTAGCAATTCATCCATTGTGTTTCATGGCTCACTAACTCATTTCTCTATAATCATTTTAAATAATACTCTATTGGATGGATGTACCACAGTTTCTTTATCCATTCACATTAGAGGGATCTATTGGTTACTTTCAGGTTTTGCTAATTATGAATAAACCTGCTACAAATATTCACGGGTAGAATTTTTTTTTTTTTTTTTTTGCTGAAAAAATAAGGTGAGTAAAAACTTAGGAGCAAGAGATGAATCTCATGCTGTGTAGTATCTGCTCTGATATTTTCCTATTTTAAAAAAATAGTGGTTTTTTTGTCTATTTTTGAGTTTTTCAGATACCAGTCCTTTACCAGGTATGTGTTTTGAAAAGATTTTCTTCTGATCATTGCTGTGTCTTTTTATGCTCTTAGCAGTTTCTTTTGCAGAGCAGAAGTTTTTCATTTTAACAGTTTAACCTATCTTTTTTTTTTTTTGGTCTTTTATTGATCATTCTTTTAGTATAATATGTGAAAATACATAATTGAACTCAACATAATCTGGATTTTTCTCCTGTTTTTTTTTTTTAATTTTCTTCTTGGAGATTTTTACTCTGCATTTTATATTAAAGTAGATGATCTATTCTTTTAAGATAATTTTTGTTAAGGTTGTAAGACCTAAGTTTAAGTTTATTCAATTTTTTTTAAATTTGTCTTGCACATACATACCCAATGCTTTTAGTGCCACTTGTAGAAAGAACAGCTCATTTTCCACTGAATACCCGTTGCTCTTATTTCAAGACCAGATGAATATATTTTCATTTGTCTTTTTCCAGGTTCTCTATTCTATGGCTGTAATCTACATGCCTACTTTTTTTTTCAACACCATGTTATCTTGAGCTTTATTCTAAGTCTTATAATAGTGTCACTCCTCCAACTTTTTCCTCTTTCAGTATTGTGTTGGCTATACTGGGTATTTTCCCTTTCCATGTAAATTCTCAAATAACTTTATTAATATCTACAGAATAACTCGGCTTTCTCCATATAGATCCTGAAATTATATGCAAATACTGTTTTCTTTGGTGCTAATGTAACTGCTATTATGTATTTATTTTTTTAATTTTAATTTTTTATTGTTGGAACATAGGAAAGAAATTGACTTTATTAACTTTGAACTTTTTATACCTTCTTTTTCATTAAGCTAAAAATAATTTTTGACATCTCTTCAGACTTATATTGTGATTCCAATGTTGTTTGGAACTGTGGTGTTTGGCATTCAAACAATTAGAAATATCCCAGCTATCTTTATGTTATTGGTTTCTAGTTTAAATCTATCTTGTCTGAGAGTATACATTGCTCTTTTAAATTGTGTTTTATAGCCAAGATTTGGTCTATCTTGGTGCCTTTTCCATGTGAGCTTGAGAAGAATATGTATTGGATGGATTGAGCTGTGGTTGGATAGAACATCCAATAAATGTCAATTAGATCATGTTGATTAATAGTGTGCTTAGGTCAAGTCTATCTTTACTAATTTTTGGCTTACATGATATCATATTTATTCATAAGAAAATCAAAAGGAGGTCACTAGAGGAATGGGAGTGGAGGAGGGAGGGGGCAGTGCCGGGAAGTGATATTGGCCAGGTCATATTGTTATATTGTGTTAATGTATGAATATGTACAATTATAATGCACCAGTAAAAAAAAAAAAAAAAAAAAAAAAAAAAGTGGTCAAAAAATAATTGAAAAGATTTTTTTTTTTTTTACAATGCCAGGGGAAAAAAAAGAAAATGCAACATTCCTTTCAGTTCCTCTAATAAAATAATTTTTAAAAATGAGACTTACTCCCCAAAATAGAATGAGTGCTACCGCTGGACAATAACAGAATAGTGGGTTTTGTAAGGTGGTAATAAGGAAACAGAAAAATAGAAAAAAAAGTTGTTTGGCTAACATCAGATTATTTCAGCATTTTTTTTGTACAGATAAAGCAGAGAGGACCTCCTTGTGATCTTAACTCAGAGAGATTAGAATCTTCTGTTTTCAGGAAACATTATTCTTTTGTGGATCTGCCTGCTTCTGCAACATTTCTGTTTAAGTGGTGTTTAGCGTGTCTGAGTCTATTTTGGCTTAGTCTTTTCACCTGGAGCTTTGTGTAGAATCTCAGTCTGAAGCAAAGGGCTCCCATAGTTTTGCTTAACAATACAATCTGCCTAGGTATTGATAATATTTATCTTGGTTGGTGTTTACTACCATTCCTGGATCTGTGATTTGTCATCAGTCATTAAATATAAAAGTTCTCAGCCACTATTACTCCAAATATTTCTTCTACTGTACTTCTCCATTCCAATTGCGTTTCACTTTTGAATTCTCCCGATCATACTCTGTCATTGTTATTGTTTTTAATCGTTTTTCCTCTTTATGTTTTTGATTGGTAAGTTTTTATTTAACTTGCATCAAGTTTACAGATTTTTTTATAGCTATGTTCAGGCTTTTGATGAGTCTTATCAAAGACTTTTTTTCATTTCTGCTATAGTGTTGTGTTTTTTATTTATTTTTTCTCACTTTCTTTTAATTCTTTGAGTTTCTACCCTTCTACTTTTACTAACCATCCATTCTTACATGTGGTCTACTTTTCTATTACAATACTTATCCCATTTTTTACATTTATTTTGATACTTCTTAAATCTATCATATTGGAATCTGGTTCTGATGCTGGATTGTCTTTCAGGATATATTTTCCTGGTTTTTAGCATGCCTCAGACTTTGGTGTTAAAACCTGAACATTATATACCAGGCAACAGGGAATGCAGTGATTTTTTTTATTAGTTCATCTGGCTAGGAGTTGGGCTGTTTGTTGAAGCTCTGTGTGCCAGAGGCTTTACTTTTCTTCAGTATCCTTTTTTTTGTTTGTTTGTTTCCCTTGTCTCCCCTGAAATCTTTTTTTCCCCGAGAACCCCTTTTTTTATTTGTTTTGTTGTCTTTTTGGTGCTGGGGATGGAAACCCAGACTTTGTATATGACAAGCACACACTCTTCTCTCATGAACTGTACTCACAGCCTGAGAATTTTTTCTTAAATGAGCTCTGAATCTTGGCAGGCCTGCAAGTGATCCGCTGTTATTACCTGAAGCCCTGATGACATATGGAGACAAGGTATAGGGGTAGGGAAACACTTCATAATCTTATGAATCATCTTCATGTCTTTGCAGACCTATGTTCCAGGGTAGTGACCTTTATGATTCTTTCTTACATTCATTGCTCAACTCCACTCCCTACGTGGGATATAAAGACCAGAAGGTACCAGAATTATGTAATTTCCTTTCCTCCATTTGTTAAATTAATAGGGTAAAGTCTTTTTCATTGAAGAGTAGGACAAGATTCTGGACATACTCAGAAATGGTTCCATCTCCCGACACCTTGCCAAAGACACAAGGTGATTTTTACTCATTTCTTTTTAAATTTTTACTTGGATGAAGTTTCTAAAACCTGAAAAAGAGTGGAGACCCCCATATATGTGCATCCCTAGGAGTTTCTTATTCTCTACCTAGCCCACACTCAGTCTTCATCTCTTTTGCCAACTTACCGGTGATGTATTTAAGGCTCCATGGATATTTGCTCCCAGTGAACTGATAGAAGCTATGCCCCTCTGTTTTTGTGTATTTCCAGATTTCTTGATCATAGTTTCCCCTGTGATCTCAATTTTTTTTTAATGAAATCAAAAAAAGTTGTTGATTCTCAGTATGTTCTGCATTTCACTAGTAAGAGTGCAGTGATGCCTTTTAAATGTTCACCTATTAGAAATGAAAGGAAAAATCACTTTACTTTCATTTATGGATAAGTTTTGTTGGATAGGAGTTCTAGGTTGGCAGGTTGTTTTCTCCTCCAAGGACATTTAATATACACCATCCATTGTCCTTAGCCCTCTGTTGTTTCTTATTGAATGTCCTAATTACAGTAGACGTTCATGTGTACAGGATAGTATGTGATATGTCATTGTTTTGGTTAACTTTTCATTGCTGTGACCAAAATACCCAACAAGAACAACTGAAAGGAGAAAACGTTTATTTTTGGCTCAGTTTCAGAGGTCTCCGTTGCTCTGGACCCAAAATGAGGTAGAACATCATGGGAGAAGGCTACATCTCTCCTCAAGGCAGTGAGGAAACCAAGAGAGGGAGAGAGGAAAAGTGCCCTGGGAGAAAAATCCTTCCTGGCCACACCCACTGTGACCCACCTCCTCCAGCCAGGCCCCAAACGCCTACAGTTACCACCCACAGTCCCTTCAAACTACAATGGGCTGATTAGATCACTGCTATCACAATCTAGTCATCTCCCTGTGATTATTTCTGCATTAGCAGGAAGTCGGGGGAACACATCATATTCAAACCATAAGAGCTCTTTTTCTCTGTTTGTTTTCAAGATTCTTGTTTTCACTTTCAACATCTGGACTATGACATGTTTGTGTGGATATCTTTGTGTTTTCCTTAGCTGGAGTCCATTGAGCTTCTTGAGTGTGCAACTTAATGGTTTTTATCAAGTATGAGACGTTTGTGACCATTATTATTCCAAATATGTTTTCTACTCCTTCCTCTGTTCTTTGGAAATGGTTATTATGGGTATATTTGTGCATATTATGGGTATAATTGTGTGTCACATTCCTCTCCACTTCACTTCATTGATCTTAATTATTATCTATTTTTGTTTTTCAAATTGTGTAATCTGTAGTGAGCTACCTTCAAGTTCATTCCTTTCTTTCTTTTTTGCAGGATCAAATTTATCATGAGGCCTTCTAACAAATTTTTCCATTTTGGTATTTTACTTTTCAACTCCAGAATTTCCATTTGTTTCTATTTTTATAATTTCTGTCTTTTTGTTGATATAAAAGCTACTTGGCAATCCATTATCATCACATCATACTTAATAATCCAAAAATAATTTCTTTAATTTGAAGATATTTATAATATCTGCTTTAAAGTCTTTGTTTGCAATGTTTAATAACTGAGCCTCCTCAAAGCTATTTTATATTGCCTCCATTTTTTCTTTTTTCAAGTCTCATAACTTATTATTTAAATTGAGCAGTTAAAATAATATATTATGCCAACTCTGAATACTGATTTTCTGTACACCCTGAGGCTTTTTATCATTTGTTTGCTTTTTTTTATAATTGACTTGAGTGGAATAATTCAAAGAAGTTCTTTTCCTCAGAAATGCTCACCCTCTAATATCCCCACTCAAAGCGTTTTTCCATATTTTTTTCTTTAAATCTGGCTTCCAAGGGATTTCCCCTGGGTAAAAATGGTTTAGTGGTCAGTCTCTGGTCATACGTCTTGCTTAAGCCCCTAAACCAACAATGTTTTCATTTCTTTTCCTGGTGGACCTGTGTGTGGTTTAGAGACTGCTTTTATTGCTCAGAAAATTTATGAGCGTTACCCATGTTCATCCAGAGGCTTGTAACTTACAAGATCTCTTTGTAGTTACTCCTCAGAAGACACAACTTGGAACATGAACACACATCCTGACTACAGGGATGAAGGACTGATTCTAGCTAGGCCCTATCTTTTTCAGATTTCCTCATAAAACCTCTATCACATCTGCCTCTATATCGGTATCACACCTAGCTCTAATCTTCACCAATTGCTGACTGATTTCTCCACATTCTAAGCCATACAAACGTGGACCCCTTGACAGGGACAGCATGATGTCAGTCTTTGACATTTGCTCCTTTCCTCCCCTGGAAAGAATCTTTGAGAGGCAGAACAGGAGATTGGGAGAATGAGAATCTCTTTCTTCATTGGCTACTTTAAGTGGATTCTCCTTATGATGCGTGGAATGTGGAAGAGATTGAAATTACTACTCCACTGTCAAGATCACAGAAGCAGCTCTTATGCAACACAGTACAAGTCACGTCAAGGGACCTCACTTTACTAGCTCACTACTAAGATCCTTCTTATATGTGGGAGCTGGGGATAAGAGATTGTATATAGTCTGTTCCCTGTCAGTATTGGCTTTCTTCAGCTAGGGGAAAAATGGGACTCACCAGTGTTTATATGGGCCACTTGTCCAACTACGATAAGTCTTCTAGCCCAGGGAGCTGGAAGATGAGTCCCATGAGCTTGGAGCAAAGTTCCACATGACAGTGATAGGGCTGTGGGACTCAATTCCTTGCTTATCTGCCATGACCTTCTGTCTTCTCACTAGGTTTCCATAGATTTTGGTGGGAAAATACCTCTCAATTTGATGCAAGTTTTTTTCATAAACCTCAAAAGACCTTGAGCAATTATTCTTGCTGACTTTGGCCAGTTTGATGGATGATCTCTTTGGGGGAGAGGTTTTCTCTGTAATCTCACATTACCATTCCAGAAATACCATGTCCAAACCATACGTTTTACCCTTGCTGAAGATTCTCTGTCATGTAGAAATATTAATTTATTACAATTAAATAATTATCATATTATTCTAATATTATATTTTAAATACATACAAATCTTAGTGTATTTAATTATGTGGAAGATTAATGAGTAATCAGTAACAACATATTTCAAAATATTAAATAGAAAAATAAGATACAGGCAAAAAACAAAAACTTCTTTTTCCATGGGCACATATTTCCAATTCCTAAGTGGCTTCTAAGATCATCGTAGGGCAAGACACCTGGTCCTGAAATCTACCATTGTACATCCCTAAGGAGCGCCTTTCTTTTGGTTGGAAGCTTGAACCAATATCTCCTACAGGAAGGGCCAAAGTAGCATTGGCAGAAGTAATTAGTTCTACCAATCAACCACGACCTTTTGAGAAAGATTTTTAAAATTCATTTCTTTCCTCTTTTACTTTAACATAGTAAGTATGGCATTTTTTAATTGCCAAAGCATGGAGAAAATGCTTTATCCATCTATGACACCTTTGTGATGGAGTCTTCATCATTAAAAATAAAATTGGAAATCCCACTCCTCTTCTAATTTAGATTATTCCGGGATCAAGAAACAGGAGGAGAATGGTGGTCATATACACAGATTCATATTTCTCACTTCTCCAGTCTAGCCTGGAGGAAGAGAGAGGAGAGAAATGAGGGCATTATACCAACAAGGTCTATAACTTAGTCTTTGCTGGGAGGTGTTGGTTTTCAATGACAGTCATCAGTAAATATTCACAGTAATGAATGAAGAAAGGATGTGCACATCATGGGAGTCCTCCATGGCTCAGTAATTCAGAAGGAGATACAGTACCAGGCTCCAGGCTAGCAGGCTGGACACAAGTTATGATGGGCCCTCAAATGAAGCCAGCAGGAGCAAGGCCCCTGTCCAACTTGAGGCCAGATAATATGGAAAAATAAACAACACAGTTCTTCCTTTCACAAGTAAGCTCTCTTCTGAATAGAAAGAAGACATACAGGACCTAGGTGCAAATCAGGGCATTGCCCAAGTATCAGTCACTGGTGATTTCACACTCCAGGGTCTCGCATCTCTGCAGCCACCAGGAGGATCAATAAATGATGTTTTCTTTTTCCACAAAGAAAGATGAGCTCAAAAGAAAGATGAGAGCACTAGAAGGACATTGAACATTTTTTTTCCCAAAAGAACACCCCACATACTATATTAAGTATTGAGTCAAATTGGATCGAATGTCCAATTTTGTTCTTCTAGACACTGGTAACAGAGGCCCCAATTAAGTGCAAAAGAATTCTGGTGTAAAGAAAAAAAGAAAACTTCACATTTTCTTGGTACATTTGATTTTAGTGAAGTGAAAAATGTTAACTCTACTACAAATTTGTCCTTGCTGATTATGAATCCTGTTAATAGCCACCATGTGCATGCAGGGCAGACACTTCACAGTGTATTAGACCGCTTGATTCTCACAAAAATCCTCCAGAAAGGTGGCATGATCTCATTTTATAGATGGAGAGGCTACAACAGCAAAAGATCAAGTACCGGGTTCAAGATCAAACTCTCCACGTTACCAGCGTGAGCCTTTCAGGGGGCAGTTCTGGCCCTTGACCCTGCTCACTCTGTAAGTCACCCCCGCATCTCCGGGTCTCGGTTTCCCCACGTGGTCATCTTCTCTTGGGTTTGTGGCCCGGGCAAACTCTCATTCACTAACGTCATGCCTTCTGTTGTTCATAAGCCACACTCCTCAGGACGACAACAGGCACTTTTCTCAGGCAGGCCTAGGTTAGCACTAGTTTTGCCTTTCTCCATTGCGAATGTCTATGCATTCCTGCCCTCCTCTCTGTCGGATGGAACCTTGGCAAACAAATAACTCCTGGAGCAACTTTGTTGTCTTTTCTCCCCCAGGAAGACTTTACAGCATATTCCTTTTGGAACGGGATTAATGTCAAGTTCGACTCCCACGGTGGTGGTTGTTTCCCTTCCTCTTCCAGTTCTGAATCCTTTGACATTGCACGTTTTCCTGTGGTTTATTCCCACCCTGCACCCTCGATCCATTCCAACCCAACCGAGCACATTTTTCTTTTTTTTTCTCCCTGGAGTGTTTCTCACTATTCTGCAGAACATTCGGTCCCTGGGTTTGGTTTCTAGCTCTTTCTCAATGCTTAACAGTGCCTCCAATTCACGTCTACCCATCATTCCCAATTTCTTCCTTATTTTTTCCAGATGCCGAACCCATCAGCAGGCCTGGAATATCTATCTTGGGGCATGGAGTATTGTAAATCTCAATGTCTGTGGCAATTTGGTGTTTATACTAGTTTGGAAACAATCAGCAATCCTCTCTATTCCCTTAAGTACTAAAAAAATCTATGAAAGGATCATCGATCATGTTATTCATTCAGTGATTTACAGCAATAAACCATTAATTTTGTCAGATAAATGCCAAACAGTTACAGAATTTTGCCCTAAGTGGAGATGAATTCTGATATTTTTTCCTGAAAAGTCCCCTGTCATGAATATAATCTTATTATGTACTCAAAGAAGTAAAAATTATCGAGGACATTTTTATGATATATAAAATATTCAAGTTTTTCTGATAACCCTATCAATATATGAGTATTATAGTAATTGGTTTTAAGGTATCATCAATGTATTAATCACTTTTATTTTATTTTTTTTAAGTTTTTATTTGCAGTGCTGGGGACCCAGGTCAAACCCAGAATCTCACAAATGCTAGGCAAGCACTTTACCACACTCCCAGGCCTTTATTGCTTTTCAAAGAAGAAAGTAATCACATTTATACTAAATATCCACATATATTGTACAGCACATATTTATTTCATGTTTGTTAAAATATAAGCAAAATGTGCATTGTAGAAACAAGGAACCACAATAACACCTCCCTCCAGCAGCACATGCTAATGGTTTCCTGATTAGCAGTAACTGTGTTCAAAATAATGTCCACTCAGGTTAATAACAACTAGTTTTTGTTTTTGTTCTCAAATTTTTCTCAGAAGAGCAGGGAAGCTGAAAATTTCCAAAGAAAACCACAATACAATATATGTGGCATGGAAAGTCTTGGTTTAATATCTTTTGAAGAGTTTGGGAATTGATACTGTGCCAGTACTTTCCCATTAAAAAGGCAAAAAAAAAAAAAAGAAAGAAAGAAAGAAAGAAAGGGGCGGGGATAGGAGAGGATTGTAACCCTAGGCTGGATGTTAAAAAGCATGGTAGCATGGAGGGATGGAGGGCAAAGGGCAAAGGCACACCTTGAGAACACCAGGTAGTAGCTCCCAGAGCAGGTGAAAGGAGAGAAAAACTGCATCATCATGACCAGGTGGTATTAGGTGTGGGGATGGGTGAACTCAAAGTAGCCCAAGGGCAATACATAGGGACAAAGGTGGTAAAAGAAAGTGGTAGTAAGGTAATGCCAGTGTGTCCATCTCCCAAGGAACACTGAAGTCAGGGAAATCCTCCAGTTTATCATCGTTTCTCATTGTCCTTACCCCCACCCTTCTCTCCTGCCTCTTGTTTTCTCCATTTCTTACTATCCCCCTTCTGTCTTCCTGTATCTCTCTTTTCTTTTTCTTTCTACAGATGTACAGAAAGAATTTATCTTTCAAGTGATTGGGCCAGAAGTACTCGACCATAAAGGCACAAGGGAATGCCAAATTGTGAACTGATGTTAGAACGTCTCTCCTGCACTGCCTGCATCTACTCTCATTTCTCATCTTCTCCCACATTCTATAGGTTGAGAGCCTCAGCTACCATGGTCAGCTGCAGAAGTCTCCTTCCCTGCTCAGCTGCAGAGTTCCCTTATCTTGACCAGACTTATTATTTTCCTTTTACTCAAGGATGTTTTTGTACCTGGTGATGCTCCTGAAAGTACACACTAAATGTTATTTGGTATGTCAAGAAGAGGTGCTAGTCGTATTTCATGTGTTTAGGGAAAGAAGCTTTCTCAGGGTTCTTTGAAGGAAGAAAACTTTCTCTAGTTGAAAATGCATGCCCCTGGGTTGCATGCTTTTTGATTTTGTACCACTCCTGCCCCATAGGGAGGGAGCTAGACTCACCTCTCCTGTCCTGGGCCTCAGAGCCTGTTAAGAAAGAACAAGTAAGGAACAGCTCACCATGGGTGGATCCATATTACCAAAGAAAGGATTCAAATATTGAAAGTTCATATCAGGGCTAGTGAATTTTTCGGGCTTCTCTTTAGAATTTCAAGACAAAACCCAACATGTGCTGCCCCCAGAATTCCTGGGAAATGTCTTTTAAATATAATCTTTTGTACACCTGATACACAATAATGGCCCATAGTACCCTGCCTACCTTTTTGGAAAGTTGAGCAAAAATGAGGTAAGAGATATCTGCTCACTCACCTATACATGCATAGCTACAGAAATGAAAGGATGTCTGCTATGTTTACCAGGATGTGTGATCTCAGCAATCAGTTGGAGTGAGATGGGCAGAGACAGACAGTTAGAGATATGGAAACACAGGAAATAAAATAGAGGAAAAGGAAGATAGGAGGAGATAAAGAAAGACAGACTCCATGTGGCCCAGGAAGTCAAGGGTGCCAGGAAAGAAGCTGCCACATCATGGTGCTGGACATGGCATCCTCCATGAAATGGATGACATTCCATCCCCATGCAGTCTGTGATTCTGGTACAATCTGGCTTACAGGTGTGGGTTCAGGAGGGCTCCTTTCAAAGTTGTCTAATTATCCCTACTAACCACAGCCAGTAAGAGGATCTCCCTCTCCATCCCCACCTGGGTTTTTTAATCTTCATCTGTCTGAGCAGAGAGAAGATTATGTGTACCCTTCCCAACATCCTCTATCTTCACTTCTTGCCTGAAGACAAATACAGCCAGAATGTTAGTAAATGCAAATGTCTATTCGGAAAGCACATTGAAAAGGCACCAGCAATTAAGCCTATTCATAACAGTATAAAGCAAAGGGGACTCAGGCCAGTTTTCCTGGAGCTCAGGCATGCTAATTATAGCATTGGACCCAGCTGTGAGCTGTAGGAACTAAGATGACATCACCCAGACTGAGCAGGGGATGAGCCAACTTTGTTTCCCAATGGTTCCCAAGGGCAGCTGATCCCTGGAAAGGACTGGAGAAAATCCAGGTGAGACTTGGGCTGAGCTACCCTGCTCACCACAGAGGTCTCTCCTTGGCTATTGAGGGGTAGGAATGGAGTGGAAAGGGCTGGGATTAGAGCTGCATTTAATTAAATGTAGCTAATTGAAAGTCATGAGGCAACTTGACTAAGGCTTACTCACAGCAGAGATCCACAGAACAGATTACTGGTATTATCCTTCTTTTGAGATCCACATTGAGGCATGGAAACAGAGAGGCCGTGGTGCATGCTGTGAAAGATCCGTCCTGCTGCACTGGCCTTCTGTGGAGGGTGTCCAGTGTATTCCCAGTTTGCAGACTTGGAAGCGAGCAAGGAGCACTTCTTGGTAACTGTCCTTTCACTGCCAGCATCTCTGCTGGGAACAAACTGCATGCACCCTTGTAAAGAGATACAGGGAACATGGGGAGGGAGGCCTCCTCTCCGAGAAACATCTATTGGTCAACCCACAGAGCACAAGCCAGCATGTAGTTAATTAGGGAACTGAGAGCACTGCATTTGTTTTGTGAGAAAAAAAAAAAAAATCAGATACTGGGAAATCTCTTGAATCTCTTCCTAAGCTGAAAATATCTTAAGAAATGTTTGAGTTTAGATCAAATCAGATGTAAGCCTCCCACACTCTTCACTTACTGCCAGGAATTGACTTCACTTTAATAACATAGACAATAAGGATGACTGCTTCCCATTTTCAGCTTTGACCGATCTTAGAGAGAAATGATTTATACCATTGGAATTTTAGAGCATTTGTTTTGCTCCAGATTAAAAAAAAAAAAAAATGTGCTGTCATTGATGTGTGGCACTCAACTCTGAGTGACTGAGGCACATCAGCACTGGACAAATGATGGTTGTTTTTATTGTAATTATTTCCACACTCCTCTTCCTCTGGGCAAGGAAACTGACAGTAATGTTGTGTTTTCTATTATTAATATTATTATTATTATTATTATTATTATTATTATTGGAAAAGGGGCCATTTGGAATATCTTTTTTCTTTTTCTATTTGTTTTTTTTTTTTTTTTGGTACTGGGACATTAGACCACTGGACCACTGAGCCACATCTCAGCCCTATTTTGTGTTTTATTTAGAGACAGAGTCTCACTGTGTTGCTTAGAGCCTCACCATTGCGGTGGCTGCTTTGAACTTGAACTTGCAATCCTCCTGCTTCAGCGTCCTGAGACTCAAGGATTACAGGAGTGCCCCACTGCACACAGATTAAGAGGATCTTCTGAGGAGAGAGAGAGAGAGAGAGAGAGAGAGAGAGAGAAAGAAAGAGAGAGAGAGAGAGAGAGAGAGATAGATCTTTAGTTTAGACTTAGTCTGCCTAAGGCTCACAAAAGTAAGAGAAAGGGGGGAAAAAAAGAAGAAGCAGAATCTGAGAAGAGGAAGTGTTCTATTCTTTCCAGCAACCTATTCTCATCTTTGTGTAAGTGATAGGGAGGGTTGCGTACAACCATGCAGGTTTAGTGGAGCCAGGAAATGTTCAAAGAGATTCATTTCTGATGGTGGCAGTCGCTCCATGGAGAAGCCTAGAACTGAGTCCATCCTTAGGTTCTGGACCATCTGAATTATTGGTTCTAATAGTCTCCAAGGTGCTGGATTTACAGTACCTTTGAAAACACAGAATAGAAGGGACAGGACTCAGAACTCTGAAAGCACCTCTTTTCCTTCATTCTGGCTCTGCTGCCCTCTTTCATTGCTGCAGAAATTTAGAGGAGAAGTCAGGATAGATGCTTGTTGTTCAAGGAACTTGCAGAATCCAGGGCCCTAATAGGAAAACAACTTGATAAAAACAAGAAAAAGACCTGAAGTAGTCCATCAAAACCTGGAGCATAAGTGCCATGAATGTGACATAGCCAAATGAGATCAGCCTCAGAAGAAGCAATCCCACATAAAGGAAGGAGGATGTGGTTAAGTCTGCATCTTGAAGGTGGTGGAGAAGCCACCTGAAATCTGCTGGGAAGCCGGAGCAACTCCTAATATGAAGCACAAAGAGTTCTACCCTTAATTGTTGCATAATGTTTCCTGAACTTACTCTTTCCACCATTCTTGTCCCAAAGAATTCCTCTTAAAACTTCAAGATGGCAATATTTTAAGGATCACAAGATATTTGTTAGATTGAAGTATTCCCCCTAGTGTCCTGGTTTTTCCCCTGGAATTACCATGGGATTCATTAATCCTCAGGGAAAAAGTGGAACCAGTCCACAAAACTGTTCTCTACTCGGCTGCCCTAACTAATAAATTCAACTCAGACTACCCACAAATGAATCAGAATAATCCAGAGTAATTAAAAATGATCATTTTTTAAAACCATTAAAATTTTAATTCATCAATTATTTTGCTTTGTTTTAGTTTTTTTTTAAAAAATAGCTGTCAATTATAATTGTACATATTAGTGGATACAGTGTGATATTCCAATGATTTATTATTTTATCAGATTTTTCCCCTAATTTTTAATTTCTGAACACAAAATTGTAATTATGCTTGAAATAGGTTCCCATTAAATATAATCTGTGCTTCCTTAGCTTAAACTAAGTTTTATTAGATGAAGATATTTCTAAAGACTATAAGTATTAGTATAATTAATTAGTATAATATTACCAATTATAGCAAATATACCCTTAAGTGCCTAGTGATTTGACCAAAACAGAAGTTTATTAATAAAGGAGTTGCTTTTATTTCTTGGATAAAGAAGGACCAAGGTAGTTGTTCAAAGTGAATGCAGGTAGTTTTCTGCACACCTGTCATTTGGGAACCCAGGAGCCATTCATCTTGGGATCCCATTGCTCTCTGAGACATCATTAGAATCTGTATTTAGTGAATTGTAGGGAAAAGAACAAGGGAACCAGATCTGCTTCTTTAAGGTTATGGAACAGCAAGGAACTTGTCACTTCCATTCACACTTCATGGCACAATAGGTAGTGTTACCTACCTATGTGCCCAGAAGGAAGAAGAGGCCTCTCAAAACATGCCTTGGGTACAGCCAATAAAAGGATACCACATGAATTACAAATTCTTCATAAAGGTAGCATCACAGAATCATTCAGTATCAATGAGCACAAAGAGATCATGTAGGCACAGAGCAAGGTGGTGGCCACCTACAACCCAAGGAAAAAAAAATTCAGAAGGAAAGCTATCTTTTTTGCACCTTGAACATGAACTTATCATTCAGAAATGTAACATACAAATTTTTGTTGCTTAAGTCACACATTCTATTGTAACTTGTTATGGCAGCCCTAGCTGATTAAGACAGCATGAAAAACAGTGTACAGGAGCTAGATATCAAATCAGAGACACTGCGTCTGATAGAAGAAAAAGTTGGCTCCGATCTACATACTGTGGGGCGGGCTCCAAATTCCTTAATAGGACGCCCATAGCCCAAGAGTTAATAACAAGAATAAACAAATGGGACTTACTTAAACTAAAAAGTTTTTTTTTTCAGCAAAAGAAACAATAAGAGAGGTAAATAGGGAGCCTACATCCTGGGAACAAATCTTTACTCCTCAGACTTCAGATAGAGCCCTAATATCCAGAATATACAAAGAACTCAAAAAATTAAACAATAAGATAACAAATAACCCAATCAACAAATGGGCCAAGGACCTGAACAGAAACTTCTCAGAGGAGGACATACAATCAATCAACAAGTACACGAAAAAATGCTCACCATCTCTAGCAGTCAGAGAAATGCAAATCAAAACCACCCTAAGATACCATCTCACTCCAGTAAGATTGGCAGCCATTATGAAGTCAAACAACAATAAGTGTTGGCAAGGATGTGGGGAAAAGGGTACACTTGTACACTGCTGGTGGGAATGCAAATTGGTGAGGCCAATTTGGAAAGCAGTATGGAGATTCCTGGGAAAGCTGGGAATGGATCCACCATTTGACCCAGCTATCGCCCTTCTCCGACTATTCCCTGAGGATCTTAAAAGAGCGTACTATAGGGATACTGCCACATCAATGATTATAGTGGCACAATTCACAATAGCTAGACTGTGGAACCAACCTAGATGCCCTTCGATAGATGAATGAATAAAAAAAATGTGGCATCTATACACAATGGAATATTATGCAGCACTAAAAAATGACAAAATCATAGAATTTGCAGGGAAATGGATGGCATTAGAGCAGATTATGCTAAGCAAAGCTAGCCAATCCTTAAAAAACAAATGCCAAATGTCTTCTTTGATATAAAGAGAGCAACTAAGAACAGAAACAGGAAGGATGAGCCTGAGGAAAAGACTAACATTAAACAAAGACGAGAGGGGGGAGAGAAAGGGAGAGAGAAGGGAAAGCATATGGAAAAAGTAGGAGACCTTCAATGTTACACAACATTATAAGAGGTTGTGAGGGGAAAGGAGGAGGGAAAAAAGGGAGAGAATTAAACAAAAGCAGAGGAGGTAGAGAGGGAAGATAGGAGGGGAGGGGAGGGGAGGGGGGATAATAGGGGATAGGAATGGTAGCAGAACACAACAGTCACTAATATGCCATTATGTAAAAATGTGAGTGTGTAACCAATGTGATTCTGCAATATGTATTTGGGGAAAAAATGGGAATTCATAACCCAATCGAGTCAAATGTATGAAAGATGATATATCATGAGCTCTGTAATGTTTTGAACAATCAATAAAAAAAACAGTGTACAAAGTAGAGACAAAAAAGAAAAACTTTAAAGTGTTCTCAGAGGAATTGGTAAGAATAGGACAGAGGTCAGCAAACAACATATCACAGGTTGTTATGCTTTAAGTATGAAGCGTCCCCCGTAAAAGCCTCATGTTAAGCAATATAACTATGTTCAGAGGTGAAATGATTACATTGTAAGAACTGTACCCTAACCAATGGATTAATCCATTTGATGGATTCATAATTTAAATGGATTACTAAGTGACAACTATAGGCAGATGAGATGAGACTGTAAGAAGTAGGTCACTGGGCTGTGCAACAGGACTGACAATTTGTTCTTGCCTCCTCCCTCTTCTCTCTCTCTCTCTCTCTCTCTCTCTCTCTCTCTCTCTCTCTCTTCTTCCTGGCTGCCATGAGCTATTATCTTTCCTCTGCCATGCCCTACCTCCACGTTGTTCTGTTTTACCTTGTGCCCAGAGCAATGAAATTAGCTGACCATGGACTGAACCTCTGAAACCATGAGCCAAAAAAAACCTTCCATTTCTAAGTTGTTCTTTGGTCACAATGACAAGAAGCTGACTAACACACAGTTCACTTTTAATCTGTGTCTTGTTTTTGCATAATTTTTAATCATGTACTAATTTGTGAACTTTAAAAGTTATTAAAAAAACAAAGAGAAAGAAGAAGAGAAATATGATGATAATGACAATCAGGAGGAGGGATAATATATACCCTGCAATGTCTAAAATACTTAACACTAAGTATCTGCCTGCTCTTATATAGAAAACTGGCAAGGCACATATTTATTTATCCCAATGAATAAAAACAAACCAAAAGAACAACACAAGTATTTAAAACTATAACTCAAGAAATTTGTCATAAAAAATTCTAGGTATAAGTTGGTACATAATAAGAAGGTATATTGCATACCTACAAAATTTTATGCTGTGTAGTAAACATGGACAGAAAACCTAGTAATATACTAAGAAAAAAATATATATGTATGTATTCTTAGGGGGAAAAAGTTTTTGTTCCATTGTTATTAACAGCAGCCACTTTTACCTTCTCAAGTGCTCTAGTTTAGACAAAATTTTAAGGTCATCTTGTCATAAAATAAAAATATAAAATAAAATTAGATTCTATAGAAACCTTCTATAATAGAAGTCACATGTTAAAAATGTTAAAAGAAATAAAATGTAAGCATGAATTTTAACCTATGGCAAAGAGTCCTTAATTCTTACAGTCTGCAAACAAATGGGTCCAATCTTGAAGATATTTAGAGTTTGTTTTTTTATGAGCCCTTCCTATAAAATCTTAAAAACAGGCTCAGAATAAAAAAATGATTGAAGAAAATTTGCAATAATAGTGAATACTAAATATATTTAATTGTATTATTGAGACTAAAATCTTGAGCATGGGTTAGAAAATATTACAAGACATTGGATGCACTGATAACGTGAAACCAAAGCAACTAATAAAAAGAAAGGGAAGTGGGAGGGTGGACAAAAAGAATAGAATCCTTAATTAACTTTGCAGTGTTAGCTAAAATTAAAAGGAATTAGCAGAAAAGTAGAAAGTTGGGTGAAAAATAACTTTATTATTTAAATCCCTTCTTGCTCCTAGTAGAAAACAACAGAATGAGAAAAGGAAATCACTAAGAGTACTACAAATACACTGGTTTAGAGTTATAAGCGACCTTCACAGGGCTTGCCCCAGAAACAGATCACTGTGAGACAGGAAGTTGAGCAGTTTCAGGGGATGTGACCTCAAGAAAACCTTGTTCAGGAAGGGGGAAGTGATGCAGGGGAAAGGAAGACACCAAGATAGAGTGGGTTAATTAGTAAGCGTGTGCTGCAGGCAGAGTTGGCCCATTCCCAGTTGGCATCTTTGAGAGAGATTATATAGAACATGCCTACCTGTTGACCTACAAAAAGATAAGGGAGCTGGAGTACTTACCAATCTATTTCCATTCCTTCTCAATGGAGGATTGTTCCTGGGGGAAGTGAGACATGGCACTCTGGCCTTCTCTGTGTGTGTTTCTCTAGTCAGAGGAAGCCCTTATGAAAAGAGTCACCCAATCCTATAAGAATTGTATGGAAACTGACAAAAGCTGCTACAAAATCTTCCCTAAATATTAAAAAAGATGTTGAAAATTTTTGAAAAGAGGTAGAAATCCAAATAAAAAAGATTTCATACACATAATAAATATTACTCAATAACTATATCATGGAGGGGGATATTTCTATCTCTGGAAAGCTGGAGTGGACATAACTTTTCCTATTCCTTCTGATACATATAGTTAAAAACCAATGGGCACCCTATATAAACAATTATGAGAAGACCTTGGAGAGTGGAGACAAGTCATTCACACCAGACAGGGATCTTCCTAGAAACACACAATAAAGTTTCTTCTGTTTCCATTTTGCTTTTTACATCCCAAATTGGTTGCTGGAGTGGCTGGCGACTGAGAAATCTCAAGAGAAGCAGACAAAAAGCACTGAAAAATTGCCAACTTCCTTCCTCTACCCAAAGGGCAAGGAAAGGGGCAGGATACCAAGACAGAGAATGTTTATACAAGAACCCTTATATTCCAGGCAAGCCCTATGGAGATTGAGAAAGTCCAAGCATTGAGGGAGACCCACCCTCAGCCCCACCTGAGCAGACTGAGTTGGGAGGTTAGGTACAATGAGGATCCTACTTTCTGCTGAAGTGGTGGCATATAAGGTGGAGTAGAAGCCTAGATTTTCACTAATCTGGAAATAATGATGTCCTTTCTCTACCTTCAGGGTCAGTGAGGTACCTTTGGTCTTCTCTAAGTCTTTCTCCTCCTCACTGAGAATCAGTCTTGTAGCTGTGATGATCATTATCGTACTGAAGTGGTGTGGTAATTTGTTGGGGAGGTGAAGTGCTGTGACATTATAGCTGGAATTCGATTGGGAGACAGAAATTCCATTGCCACTGGTTGCTACAGAGCTGTTTCTATCCTATCTGCAGGAGTGGTATCAGGGCCTAATGGAAATTAGGACTCTTGTCTATCCCTACCACACACAGGATCAGTGGAGGCTCCGTGGGAAGCAATAATGGCATGCCTGCTCTTCCCCATTCAGGGCAGCAACAGTACAGCCTAGTGGGGAACAGAAGGTCCACATGCCAGCTCAGAATGAAGAAGGGTCTTCACCCCACTAGAGTCAGCAAAGGTCAAGTGGGAAACTTGAATTTCCACCTCAATCTGGAAGTACAGAGGCAATATTTGTCTTCATTTGCTAGAGCATTTTCAAAGGAGAACTGCTATGGTCAAGGATTTAAGTCACATCAAGAGCCTCAAAATATAATATCCCAATTCTACAGGTTGCAATTTAAAATCACTCATCATGCCAAGACACAATAAAATCATATTTAAATAAGAACACTCATCAATAGAGGCCAACAAAGATGTCACAGGTGTTAGAATGCTCTGACAAGCATTAAATTTTTCCATAATAGAGGTACCTTAGCAAGCAATTTCAAATACTACTGGAATAAAGAAAAAAATATTAAATCTCAACAAAGAAATGGAATTTCTTAGTAAGTGAATAGAATATCTAAAGATGCAGAAGGTAGAAATATAAAAACTGGATAATACCATCAAAATAACAAATGGGTTTAGCAGAATTAAGGGGGTAAAGAGGGCAGAGAGGGCTGGGATAGTAGTTCTGTGGCAGTGTGCTTGCCTAGTATGTGTGAGGCACTGGGTTTGATTCTCAGCACCACATATGAATAAATAAAATAAAGTTCCATCAAACAACTGAAAAATATTTTTTTTAAAAAAGAGGGCAGGGTAAATAGTTAATTTGAAAATATAATAATAGAAGATGCCCATTCTGAACAACAAAAGGAAAAATAAACAGAAAAAAAATAACATCTCCAGTACCTATGAGACTATAACAAAATATCTGGTTCTAGATTATATCATCAAAGTCCCAAAATAAGAGAAAAGGATGGAACAAAAAAGTATTTGAAGAAATAGTGGCTAAAATTCTCCATGCTTGGCAAGAAAAAAAAACCCTCTAATCTACATATACAAGAAGATAAGTGAGGCCCAAATAGGATAAATTCAAGAAATCCACAATGTGACCTATCACAATCTTTGGAAAATGAAAATATGAATGGACTTTAAATATGTATTGCAAAGTGGGGAAAAGTTTTGAAAAGGTTACATTTCACATAATTCCAATAATAAGACATTTTAAACAGGTATAACTACAGCATAAATGATCCATTTCCAGGAGTTAAGGGAGATATGGAGGATTGAACAACTGAGGCACATGAAATTCTAATATTTTTAGATCAGACTGTTCTGCAGAAGACTGGGATTGTATATACATGGTACAATTCGTTTATCAAAATGCATATGACTTTACAATACTGAATAAAACTTACTGTGTGCAAATTAAAATTATCATCTAAACAACAAGATATTTCAGGATAGAATTCAGATTGTGATAAAACAATCTAACTCTGCCTCAGCTATATAAAACACCTAATGGTAAAGTATGGAGGACACTGCTGATCTAAGTAACATTATAAATGAGTGGAGTCTGTAATACTAGAGGCAAATACATAAGCACTGACTGATAACCTCAAATTGTCAATCTTTTCCCAATAGGTGACTGATTAGCAATATTAATACTTCCATACATATACACTGGAATTAAACAATTAAGCAAATGAATGGCAGGTGATGATAATTCCTCACTATTGGAGTGGGAGTATACAGAACTAGTGACTAGAATAGGTCAATATGTTTGAATCAGAGACATCAGTGTGAACTCATGGTTTGATAATACAAATACATATGGTCACCTACATAAATATTCAGATATACATGTCTAAACACACATTAGTATACATATATAAATATTTCCTGATTCCATCAACTAAGAGACATCCTAGTGGCAATAAGTACACCCAACTCCTAGATCTTGTTTTCTAGCACCATTCTACATTGAGTCCAAAGGGCTCCTTAGAAAAATGGTTGATTTCTCTGACTATAGGAAATACATAAAGTCAACCTGGATCACCCCCAAATTTCCAGAAAAGGAAGTTCTAAAAAAATCCACAATGATGATGATATGCTGGAGACACAGAAGCTAACAGAAAGAGCTCTCAGTACCCCAAACTGAAAGAATTTGACCACAAAATAAATAGCGTAACATTGGATTAAAATACAAAGAATAAAATAAATTTCCATGAGTTCATACTTATATAAACAAGTGACTGACTGAATAAATAAATAAATGGAGGCGAAAAGACAAATCTCTCATCCAGAAGAAGTATAAATAATTTATATAGATACTTCACAAACTGTTGGAGCTTTACTCCTCACCTCTTTACTGTGGGGTGAAAAGAATGACCTTTCCAAAGAAGACAGTATGGAAAGAAAGAAAGAAAAGAGTAACTTTAATTCCACTTCCTTTATGAGTCTACAAGTGAATAAATTTTCTTTCCTATTGCCAAAAGGAAACAATGAATGACCTTCACATGTGTCAAATTAAAAACACTACTCTAGCCTGGTAATATAATTCAACATCAATATTAAGACATGTTAAGGTTAAGTATATGCATTTTTTTCTAAAGAATTTTACAGGCCTTTGTCGACAATTCCTTGATGGTGTAGGGGGGCATCCTCCTAACCTTGAAATCTCCTGAATGATATAAATGTTTTTGTTACTGATGGTGGGCTCCTGGGGCAAGGACTGAGTTCATACTAATGAAGAGCCTCATGATCTGATACTCCCCTAAACAGTTTCAATGTGTGTCAGAAAATCCAATCATCTTTACTGGGATAGGAATTTGAGGCATGAGACATCAGCCCAACATTTGGAGAAGTGAAGGAAGCCTGAGGTTAAGTTCACTCTCTCTACCAATAACCCCGTTATGTCTAAACCATGAAACTTCACTGAAAACTCTAGACACCACAGCTCAAGTGAGCTTCCCTCATTGGTGACACACAATGTCCTCACTTGTCCTAAGGGTGGACACAGAAGCTTTATATTTGGGACCCTTCCAGATGTTACCCTACGAGTCTCTTCACTGGTCCTGATTTGATACCTTTATAATAAAACTATCATACTAGGCATAGCATTTCTTGAGCTCTCTGAGTCATTCTAGTGCATTACTGAACTTTACATTTGTAGTCAGCTGATCAAAATGAGGTATTCTGAGGATGCCCAAGCTTAAAAGTGGTGTCTGAAGTGAATGCAGTCTTGGGGAGGACTGTGCTTTCAACCTGTGAGGCTTGCCCTAACTCCAGGTATCTAGAGTCAGGATTGTATCTTATACCCTCACTATGACAGAATTA
This sequence comes from Callospermophilus lateralis, assembly GCF_048772815.1. NCBI lineage: Eukaryota > Metazoa > Chordata > Mammalia > Rodentia > Sciuridae > Callospermophilus > Callospermophilus lateralis. The sequence goes on from NC_135305.1 coordinate 101,437,319, forward strand.
AAATGATACTTCATCTCTATGCCCTTCCTTCCTTCAAAAAAATCCACATCTACAGTCTAGCCATGAGAGGAATGAAATAATTTCCAATGGAGAAATATTCTACAAAGTACCTAATCAGTTTTCCTCAAAATTGTCAAGGTCACCAGAAACAAGGAGAGTCTCAGAAACTTTCAGTCACAAAACAACAAAGGAAATATGACAATCAAATGCCATATGTTAACCTGAATGAAACAGTGAGAGAGAAGAAGGACATTTGATAAAACTGAAAAAAAAAACAGAATAACATTATAGATTTTAATTAATAATATGGTTCCATTTGGTTCAATAGTTGTGATGAGTGTACATTAGTAATGTAAATCCTAATAATATAAAAATATTTCTACACTGTTTTCATAAGTTTTCTGTAGATCTCATATTCTTCTGAAAATTTCTACAAACAGAAAAAAAATTGTAAGCCATATGCCTCAACTGTTCTCATATTTAGAATTCAACAAAGCAATCTTATAATAAATTGTCAAGTTTCTGAATAAAATTTCACAGAGAGGATAAGCAAACATAAATAGGCAAATTAAAAATGTCTGGTAATATGACTATTTTGACAATAATGATTTTGCCTATTCAAGAATATGGGAGATCTTTCCATCTTCTAAGGTCCTTCTCAATTTCCTTCTTCAGGGTTTTGTTATTTTCATTGTAGAGGTCTTTCACCTCCTTGATTAGATTTATTCCCAAGATTTTATTTATTTTATTATTTTATTTCATTTTAAGGTTATCATGAATAAAATAGTTTTCCTGATTTCTCTCTCAGTGAATTCATTATTGAAGTATAGGAAAACTATTTATTTTTGTACGTTGATCTTGTGTCCTGATATTTTGATGAATTTGTTTATCACCTCTAGATGTCTTCTTGTGGAGTTTTTGTTTGTTTTGTTTTGTTTTTTTAGGACCTTCCAGATGTGGGATCAGATCATTAGTAAACAGGTAATTTGACTTCTTTTCCTATTAGTATCCCTTTAAATTTCTTCTTTTGCCTGATTGCTCTGGCTGGAGTTTTAAGAACTATATTGAATAGTAGTGGTAAAAAGCAGACATCTTTTTCTCTTCCTGATTTCAGAAATGCTTTAATTTTTTTTAATTTAGTGTGATGTTGGATTTGGGATAGTCATATATAGTCTTTATAATATTGGGTAAGTTCCTTATATCCCTATTTTCTCCACAATTTTTAACATGAGTGCATGCCAGATTTTATAGAAGGCCTTTTCTACTTCTATTGCAATGATCAAGCATTATTTGCCCTTAATTCTATTTATGTGGTGGATTACATTTATTTTTAATTATTTTTTATGTTCGCATATGTTGAAACTCAATTGGTTGTGGTATAAAATCTTTTAATTTGTGTTTGATTTGCTAATATTTTATTAAGGATTTTTGTGTCTATATTCATCAGAGATGTTGTTCTGTTGTTTTCTTTCCTTGGTGTATCTTTGTCTGATTTTGCAGAATTTATATTGTCAAAATGGCCATATTACCAAAACCAATCTACAGATTCAATGCAATCCCCATCAAAATATTAATGATATTCTTTGCAGAAGTAGGAAAAATATTTCTAAAATTCATATGGAAGTATACAAGACACAGAATATTCAAAGCAATAACAAACAAGAAGAGTGATGCTGGAATATTTTCAATATCTGATCATAAATTATACTACAGAGCTATTGTAACAAAAATAGTATGATATCTTCATTGGAATGGACATTGAAAACCAATAGAATAGAAGAAACAGAGACAAATCTACATATTTACAGTCATCTGAAACCCCAAAAAGATGCCCAAAACATAAGTTTCACAAAAGATAACTTTTTAAACAAATGGCATTGGGAAAATAGATATCCATTCATAGAAGAATGGAACTAGATCCTTATTTTAACCCTTCACAGAAGGCAACTCAAAGTATTTCAGTTACCTGGAAATTACACGAGAATCTTTGCAAGTGCTGGAAAGAAGAAAACGCAGATTTATTTCTCTAACATATTGACTCAGGATCTCACTTCCTTAACAATAACCCTAAAACTAAAAAAAAAAATCAATATATGAACTGGCATAAAATTAAAGACTTTTTCATAAGCAAAGGACACAAAAGAGACTACAGAATGGGAGAAGATCTTTGTCAGCTACTCTTCTGATAAAAATTAATATTTAGAATATAAATAACTTGGAGAATTTAACACCAAAATTAAATAAATAAACAGTCCAGTCAATAAATGGGTAAGAGAACTAAACTGACATTCCTTAAAAGAGGAAACACAAATGGCCAAAAAATATCTGACACAATATTCTCTAATAATCAGGGAAATGCAAATCCAAACAACATTGAGATTTCATCTCACTCCAGTTAGAAGGGCAGTCAACAAGAATACAAACAATAATAGAATGCTGACAAGCATGAGTCGGGGGGAAAAGTGATATTCATGCATTTTTGATGGGACTGCAAATTTGTGTGGCCTCTTTGAAAAGCAGTATAGAGATTCCTCAAACACAAGGAATAGAACCACCATATGACCCAGGTATCTCATTCCTTGGAATTTAAACCAAATAAAATAAAATAAACATACTGTAGTGATACAGGTACATCAATGTTTATGGCAGCACAATTCATTATAAGTGGCCAACTTATATAGAACCAGCCTTGGTGCCCATCAACATATTAATAAATGAAGAAATTATATATATATATATATATATATATATATATATATATATATATACACACACACACACACACACACACATATACATATACACATACACGATGGAGTTTGACTCAGTTATAAAGAAAAATGAAATTATGGCATTTGGTGGAACTGTAGAACATCACACTATGTGAAGTAAATCAGACTCAGAAAATTAAAGGTTAAATGTTTTCTCTCATATGCAGAAGCTATAGAGAAATAGGGAAATGAAGAAGGAGGGTCTCATGAAAGCAGAAGGTAGGTCAGTAGAGTAGAGAAAAGGGTTGCAGGGAAAGGAGAGAGGAATAAGAAAAGGAAGAAACTTTGGAATGAAATTGACCACGTTATTCTATGTACCAACATGGATTCCACAATGAATTCCACCTTTACATGTATCTATACAGCACTAATTAAAAATTAGCAAATAAATAGAAGACTATAAAAAGATGCCTGAAGTCAGTTGCCACTAAAAAATGCAAATTAAGACTATTTGGACATGTCACAATACTCGGAAAAAAAATTAAATTTAAAAATATCAATATTGTCAAGTTATATGGAGGTTATCTAGAAATGCTGTCTCTGATGCTTTGGTAGGAATGTAAAATAGAACAGGCACCCTGGAAAATAGTTTGGCATTTTCTTCCAAAATAGCATATACTCCCCAAGGCGTCTAGTAAGTACACTCCTGGATATTTAATCTAGAGAAGTGAAAATTTATATCCACATAAAAGCCTAAAGATGTTTATTAATTGCTGTTCTGTTTCTAAAAACAACAAAAAATACTTTTTTCAGTAGATGAATGGCTAAACAAACTGTAGCATACATATATCATTCTTCAAACTCAGCTATAAAAGAAAATGCACTATTGATAACTGCAATAATGTTTACAGTTCTCAAGAAAATATGCTGAGTAAAAAAGGCCACATGACATGTGATTTACTTTATATGGTGTTTTTAAAATGCAATTGATAGGGATGGGAATTGAGTGGGGTTAGGGATTTTTGTGTGTGGCAGAATTCAAAAGGGGCAGCAGGAAGGGAGTTTCTGATCTGGAACAGTCTGAATCAATGGTGATGGCCATTACATGCATCTGCACATGAGATACAATGACATAGAGCAGCACACACTTGCTGAACCAATGTAAAATTCCTGGTTTTGATATTGTGCTATATGATAATGGATGAAACTGAATGAAGGAGACATGGGATCTCTCTGTTATCTTTTTCAACCTCCTACAAATAATTAATGCTAAATTTAAAAAGATCACAAAAAAGAGAGGCAATGAATTAAATTAATAATTTTAAAAACTATAATCTTAATGGAAATGAAAACTATTAAGATCTATTTATGTAATAAAACAGCAGAAAAGTAGAAAGTTCATGGTATGCAATAAAGAAAGACACATACACACTAATGATAGAAGTTATTCTAGGAATTTTCTTATTCCTAGAGAAACGAATGGATATGATAAGTTCATTTAGAAGACCTAAACAATAGTTATTTATTAAAATCCATTATCAAATAATTAGAGACAAATTTGTATTCATAAGGAATGCTTTCAAAATTTGGCAATTCTTCCTCCTGCCCCTTGGGTACCAGGGGCACTCAACCACAAAGCCATATCCCCAGCCCTACTTTCTATTTTATTTAGAGACAGGGTCTCACTGAGTAACTTAGTGCCTTGCTGTTGCTGAGGCTGGCTTTGAACTCTCAATTCTTCTGTCTCAGCCTCTGAATTACAGAATTCTCAATTCTTCTGTCTCAGCCTCTGAATTACAGAATTCTCAATTCTTCTGTCTCAGCCTCTGAATTAATCCTCTGGGATTACAGGTGTGCACCACCATGCCTGGCTAAACTTGGCATTACTTAATAAAACATTTTTTTTTGAAAAAGGAAAAAAAAAAGAAGAAATAATTCAATTGGTATTTTCTGACTGCATTAAAGAAAACTTGTGCGCTAGATACTATGGGTTGCCTCCACCCCAAACCCTCCCCTGCACAGGAAATCACCAGCAGACAAAGCTGCCCTGGCTGATTTGTCTCTGGTTTTGACTTCCCAGTGCATGAAGCCTCCAATGGATAAGAGAACTTCCCACTTGTAGGAGACAGGGAGGCTTCCAGGGCCTCAGGAAGAAACTTCAACTAAGGAGAGGTGAAATGTAGTGAGTGAATATTCTAACTTCCTCAACTATGAAGAAGGTGGGGATGAAGGGACTCTTCCAAGATGTGTCTTCCATGGTCTCTCAGAGGGTGCTGAGTGAAACTGAGCCCCTGTAGGCTGGAGTCATATAACCATCATTGTCTCTGTGCCACATCTTTGGTCCCTTACTATGCCTCCTAGGATCACTTCCCAAATATATGTCTTGTACTTAAATAACTTGGGCCCGTATCTGCTATAGAGAAACTCAAACTAAAACAACTAGAAATTAGTCATGTATATACATACCCACACAAATACAAGGGCCCTTTTATTGGGAAATTAAATATTCTCTGTTAAAAAAAAAACAAGTTAGGAAATACAAAGAATAAAATTGAACAGCAACATTTCTAGAAAATAAGCATAATGAAAACAAAAGAAAATTATAATCTACATAATGCAGCTACCACAGAGCTCAGAAGAAAAGTCATTGCAGTAAATGTCTATATTGATAACATGGAAATATCTGATTTAAATGTTCAATCAAAAATCTAAGAAAAAATGATAAAATTAACAGAAAGTTGATGAAAGTAAGCATAAGAGTTTGAAAATTTAAATATAAGGAACTATCAAAAAATAAAGCAAAGTAAAATATCATACCTAGATGAATTTCCTATGAAAATACAGAACACAAATTCATAAGTTTAGAAATTATGAGGGATGAGAACTTTGGATCCAGTTTTTTGAAAATAGAAATGACTAATTCCAGAATCCAGGAAGGAAAAATAGAAATGATACTGAGACTTTGTTTATTTATTTATTCCTTTATTTATTTATTGGAGGTTAAAATTAGGAAGCAACTTAAAGAGATTCTCATTTCCTCAAAATGATATAATTTGAGAAACAAAAGAATAACTATTATAAATGATTAAAATATATTGAATTTATAAAAAAATCTATGAAATCTGTAATGATGAAAAATAAAGAAGTAAATTCTGGAAATCATTGAAATTCATCAGGGCTCAGAAAACTCATAAACAGAAAATTAGGATCAAGAATCTCTCAAGTAATAACTAATGGGAATTCTTGCCCATCAAAGCAAGGAAGGAATAAAGGATTCTGACTTAGGCAAACCTATTATAAAAAGTCCATTAAAGATACTTACAGAAACATGAAAAAAGACTGTGTGTTCAATGACATTAAGAAATTAATGCTACATTTGTGAGGTGTGGTAATTGTTAGAGGTTAAAAATATCATCAGCAGGGTTGGGATTGTGGCTCAGTGGTAGAGCACTCGCCTCACATGTGTGAGACCCGGGTTCGATCCTCAGCACCACATAAAAATAAATAAACAAAATAAAGATATTAAAAAATATCATTAGCCTTTTTGTAAATGCATATTCAAGTACATGTAGGTAAAAAATCAAATATATGGAAAAAAATGTTCATCATCTCTAGTAATTAGAGAAATACAAATCAAAACTACTCTAAGATACCATCTCACTCCAGTCAGAATGGCAGCTATTATGAAAACAACAATAACTGTTGGCGAGGATGTGGGGGAAAAGGTAAACTCATACATTGCTGGTGGGACTGCAAATTGGTGCAGCCAATATGGAAAGCAGTATGGAGACTCCTTGGAAAACTTGGAATGGAACCACCATTTGACCCAGCTGTCCCTCTTCTCGGTCTATACCCCAAAGGACATACTACAGGGACACAGCCACATCAATGTTTATAGCTGCACAATTCTCAATAGCTAAACTCTGGAGCCAACCTAGATGCCCTTCAGTAGATGGATGGATTTTAAAAATGTGGCATATATACACAATGGAATATTACTCAGCAATAAAATAATAAAATCATGGCATTTTCAGGTAATAGATAATGGAAAAGATAATGCTAAGTGAAGTTAGCCAATCCCAAAAAACCAAATGATGAATGTTTTCTCCAGTATAAGGTGACTGACTCATAGTGGGGTAGGGAGAAGGAGCATGGGAGGAATAAATGAACTCTAGATAGGGAGGGTAAAGGAGGGGGCAGGGGGTTAGCAATGATGGTAGAATGTGATGGACATCATTATCCAAAGTACATGTATGAAGACATGAATTGGTGTGAACATACTTTATATAGAGAGAAACAAAAAATTGTGTTCTATATGTATAATAAGAATTGTGATGCATTCCACTGTCATGTATTTAAAAAATAAAAGCAATTAAAAAAAGATTTTTGGAAAACACTTAGTAATTAAGAAATACAGAAATAATACAATTTTAAAAAGTATCTCTCCTATTGTTTCTGACAAATTATATTTCGAGAAGAGAGATGTCTCCTGTGTGGAAAATTCCAGGTAACCAATACAGAAGGAAAGACTGAACTAGGAAGTCATAATTTTCAGCCTCCAATGAAATAACAGAGTTAATCGATAATCTGGAAATAAAGTTCCAGACAACAGGAAAAGGGAGAAAGTGAAGAACTGACACCATAAGGAAGACACTGGACTATGGGTGTCAGTGGTCCAATACATGCCTACTATGTGCAAGGCCCAAGATTTCATACCTACCACTGCGGGAGCGAGGGAAGCAAGACATCACTAGGACCTTTCACTGAATAAGTAATGGGAATTTTTCAATGCCTTTCAAAGGAAGGAAGGAATAAAGGATTCTGACTTAGGCAAACCTACTGTAAAAAGCCCATTACAGAAACATGAAAATAGACTGTATATTCAATGACATTAAGGAATTAATGCTACATTTGTGAGGTGTGGTAATTGTTAGAGGTTAAAAATATCATCAGTATTTTTGTAAATGCACATTCAAGTTCATGTAGGTAAAACCAAATTATTCCTCAGCTACAAAACGTGGGAAATCAATCTATTAAAACTAGAGTAAATTATTGATGATTTTTTAAGATAAGGGATGGGCATAGAGAAATGTAACGTTACTAGGTTAACTTTGAAATTTTTCATCACAAAATTTTTTTTTAAATCCTTTGGGGGAAAAAACACATCCTAGAATACTCTGTGACCTAACTCCTTTTTTCACCCCAACTTCCTAGCTTACTTTACTGTATTTGAGGGGAAAAAAAATCCAAGAAATAGAAAGCAACTTGTAAACTTGCTCCAAAAGTCATTAAAAGAATTCAGATTATAACCCAAAGTTTCTGATGCATCTTTCTCAACAGTGAGCTGATATGATGATGAGTTTATTTTAAGGGGAACAAGAATGTAAACATAGGGGGAAAGTTTGGGGTCTTGGAAATCATGGCTATAATATCTATCCAGAAACCCAGCTGCACATCATGTTAAGAGTCAATGTGCTGAGTGCTCGCCTACAAAATTATCAAATCAAATCCCAAAGGGTCTTTTCTCCTAATGCCATTACCTTAACAGACTCTCCTCATGGAAATCTCGGGCACTACTCTGTTGTCTCCAATATTATAGAGATGCAAGAACTGAGAGAAAGAATTTAATGATATTTCAAAAGCATGTAGCAAATAAATTGGTGAGTCATAAATTACAGCCAAATTCATTCCAATTCTTAGCTGAATTTCTAAGCTCTGGTGTAGCAGAAAGCAAAAAGGCATGATTCTTAGGAATAATAAGTGCTTCATAGATACCATTTGTCAATAGTGGCCCATTGGTTGCAGCACCAGACAAATGGTTTTAGGGACACAGTTCCTCAAAAAAGGCTTTCCTAGACCTTCTATATGGAACATCCATGATGCCAGATGAGCACAAACCCAGCCACCCTACACGTGGGATAGAAGAACACCTGCACATCGATGCTTGGTGTCCATAGGTAGGTGATGAGAAATAATATTTCTAAAAATAGAATGTATAGGTTTAATTATGCCCTTCTCTCACTTACTGGGAAATGAAGGCCTAGAGAGGGGAATTTGACCATAAGAAATGAATGCAGGGGGCTGGGGATGTGGCTCAAGCGGTAGCACGCTCGCCTGGCATGCGTGCGGCCCGGGTTCGATCCTCAGCACCACATACAAAAAAACAAAGATGTTGTATCTGCCGATAACTAAAAAACAAATATTAAAAAATTCTCTCTCTCTCTCTCCCTCTCTCACTCTCTCTTTAAAAAAAAAAAAGAAAAAAAGAAATGAATGCAGAATGTGTCAACACACATGACTAGATTCATAGTTCCCTGCCTTCCAGCAACTCATATGGGGATGACAATCGACATAGGAGAAGAAACCTCAGGAGTTCCTAGGAAAATTCAGGAGAAAATACTGCACAGTTCCTAATGCCTAGGTCAGCAAGCTGAGGCAAGATTGACTGGCATCTATGTGATCACTATGACTGAGCTCAAAAACTGGAGAGGCTGGGGATGCTATGCACCATTCATCACAAACAAAAGACCTGTACAGTGGCAGAGCCCTAACAGGAGGATCCAATTCTGCAGCCTCTCTCAGCTCTATCATTCCTCTGTGAGATTAGTACATCACACTGTTCCTAAAAGAGAAGAAAGAACAGGGATAGATATCACAGCGTGCATCATGAAAGGACAAAGCACGTGAGCCACAGTATTTTGTCATTCTTGTAAAACCCACATTGGCAACTGAGCTTGGGAAGTAAGGCCTTGTCTAGGTTGGCCACATACCAGCAGATCTGGGATCTCATTGCTTGTTGTATCTAAAATTCTACCTGTGTTCACTATAGTGAGTAACTCCAAGCCAACTTGTGGGCTATGAAAACCCAGAGAAGATCACAATTCTTTTCAAAGTTCTACCTGTGAAATTCAGCAAAATCACATCTAGTAACACACTAATTGGTATACAAGCTACTAGTCCCACTGAGGAAACAGACCTTCATCAAGCAAGGTGAGTAGAAACTGGCTAACGTGCTTAAACAAACTAGCAAAATGTCCAAAACTGGTTCATCAGTGAACACACCTTTTCCTTGTCTGCCTACCAGTCTTAGGCTCTCCATAAAGGACTTTCAGTGCCTTTTCCCCCATTCTTCACCTCCATTCAGTTTTAGGTCTAGAATTCTCACATGTTACCAAACCATAGAGTTGCTAGCCTAACCTGAGCCAATTGATCTGCTGAAAAGAAAGTGGAACTGAGAAGATATGGAGCCAACATAGATTATACAAATTGTTCACAAGTTAGAAAGAAAAAGAGAGAGAGAGAGGGAAAGGGGGTCGAAAAACAACAAAAAGAGAAAGAGAGTGGGGGGGAGAGAGAGGGAGGGAGGGGAAGAGGAAGGGAGGAAAAAAGGAAAGAAGGAAAGAAGGAAGGAAGGAAGGAAGGAAGGAAGGAAGGAAGGAAGGAAGGAAGGAAGGAAGGAAGGAAGGATTGATTTACTCCTGAGATTGAAAAGCAACTCGAGTTAGTGCTGAAGTACATTGGTAAGAAGAAAGGAAATTTGAAATAATTTCTATAGTAGTTTTACTAGTCATGAATCATTTTGAGAAATGACAATGACATGAAAAGGAAAAATGGAGGTTTGCTGAATTGTCTAAGTGCATTTTGAAAACAATAAATCACTACTAATTATGTATAAGCATGACATTCAAGATACTTTTGAACAAGCCACATGTCAACATTGAGGCTTTTCAATAAGAAAGAGATGTAAACATCACACAAAAGGCAGAGTGAGGATAAACTCAGTCATTTATCATGACTGATGATTAACGTCAACTGTAGTTTCTCTAGCCACAGCATGGTGGGCAGCACCATGGGTTTACCAGCTGATGGAAGGCAATCCAATAATTCCTAAGGAAGAAATGACATTTTTCTGGAATTTAATTCTAAACAGAACTTATCACATGGTACCTTCTATAAGGACATGTTTTATAACAAATGCAAAAATAATTTTTAAACATATAAAAGATGACTCATGAAAATAGACCTTGGCGTAACATCCTACAACTCAGTGAGACAGAAAACTTTTCAGGACCCCAGTGTGTAGCTCCTTGGAACTCTAAAGCATGCCTGAATGCTGTTCTTGTGAGGATACTTGGGGAGGGCTCCCTCTTTACTGCCTTCTGTGAGCCTCAATGGCCCACTGGGTTTTGGTAAGCTCTGGCCAGTAGTAACAGGGCCCATGCTTCCTGTGACTTAAAATCCCTGGATCCACTCTTCTTTGGATGTCTGAAAACCAGGCTGCAGGTTGATGAGCATTCTTAGGGAGGCAACAACCAAGTACCACCAGGCTTCAGCAACAGGAGGGCATTGCCTCCCAGCTCTGGAGGCTGGAAGTACAAGATCAGGACATCAGCAGGACTATGCTTCCACTTCTGGTTGCTAGGGAAACATCTGTCCCTGGCCTGTCTCCCAGCCTCTGGAGGCTTGCTGGTTCTGCCTTGAATTCTGAATTATTGGATCTTAGATATGTCTGAGTATTTCTCCAGAAGGTTCTGTTCTTATCCAAGCTTGGAAACTACTGATCTCTCAAGAAAGACCTAGTGTAGAGTACTAGAAACTAGAGAAAGAGATAAAAATAATGTTCCTTTACAGTTCTGAGTTCTCAGCTGGGAATCTTATAACCAAAGAAATACTAACAAAAAAAAAAAGTTTATTAACATGCATGTTTCATATAAGTGTGCCTATGTAAATATATATACATATGTATGTGTGGGTATGTGTATACATACATATCTGAATGAGAAATTCTCCAAGCAGTGACTTGGAGCTCCATTTTGTAGGGCATCTTCAAGAAAGAAATATATTTTCAGAAAAGGGACAGGTCAAAAGAAGATCTTCAGAAGGACTGAAAGATTACAGAAAGGCACATACATGGGAAAGTCATAGAAGACGCAGATTATTTAGCAAAGTCTGTGACGGAGAATCCTCTGTTGTGATTAGGCCCTAGTCATCTTAGATCATCAATCTTTGTCCTTCCTGACACAAAGGGGGGAAAAGACATTTTTTATATATTTATATCCTGATTCTAGTAAATAACTTTCATATCTTCTTTTCTCAATTACTCTCTTCTCAGAAAGATTCCTTTTGTCAGAATGACATATTTGGGTGACATATGGCACTATTTCATGAGTATGACCTCCGCCTGAGAAAGGAAGGCCAGGAGCATATATCTGAAGGACGCTGTGCTAACCGGTCTTGAGAGGTGGGCTTTTTCCCCCCTTCCTGTAGTTTTCATACCTTTTAAATGAAAAAAAAAGCATCCAGACCACAATTTTTTTCCTGAAAAACATATGAGGTATCACATTGCAAATACCTCTTTGTATTTTCAATTAAAGCAAAACATTAAGTCTCACCTTGGTCTGATGTATAGGAAGGAGATCAAGTTGAGTAGCAATATTGGAAACCCCCACCCTGGTTTGTGGCTTCCTCCAAACCCCCCTCCCGGTTTGAAACTTCATAATACTTTCCCTCTTCTTCCAATCCTCCCCATCCCCCACTCCTCAGGGCATTGGGTACCATTAATACACATTAGAATTGTAAAAACAAATTTGCTTAACAGTGATCATTCAAATACTGGTTTCACGTAATTGATGTAAAAACAGCCAAGTGTAATAAGTTTGTATTGTAATAATTTGTTTTTGTGAAGTGTTGGTTTTTTTCTGTTTGTTTGTTTGGTAAGCCATAATTAATTCTGTTTTTTATTTGTCTACTCAATACAGTTTCTGTTGAAACTGCTCAGTGTGGTCTGTCTTAAATATTTAAAACATATGCTTTACATTATCTTTAAATATGTACATGTGAAATAGTTAAAGTGATTGGTCCCCCCTGTCACTTTTCTAGTAGAAACATCTGTTGTGAATTGTAAAATATTAATACCTAACCCTCTCTATAAAAATGCTGTTTCTCCTAAGCAGAGCCTAGTACAAAAAGCTGATTAGGAGTTCCTGTGTCATTGATAAGTTCTTTTTTTTGTGGAAAATTATTGTCTTCATCTGTTTTCTGTTACTATAATGAAATACCTGAAGTTTGATGCTTTATAAAAAAAATAAAGAGGTTTGTTTAGTTTACAGTTCTGGAGAACTAAGGTCATGGAGCCAGAATTAATTCTTCTTTGATGAGGAAATGAGGAATTCATAGCAGATATCATCACAATGGTGAAAGTATGCAAGAGGGAGAGCTCTCATTAAACACACACACAAAAAAACAAACAAAACAACAGAAAATCAAAAAAGAGAGAGGATCTAGGTTTGCTCCTTTGTTACTGATATCTGGCTCAGGGTCCAGAAGAACTATCTAACTTCCTTCTGAGGGCAGTATTCCCACTGACCTAACAACCTCCCACAAGGCCCCACTTTCTAAATGTTCCACCACCTTAAAACTTTGTATAAAACTTCCAGTGGATAAAACTTTGGAGGAAAAATCACTTCCAAATCCTGGGCAACTTCCCAGGAAGTCTGTACCTGACCATGGAATGGAGTAGAAATGTATGAATGTAGTCTTCTCTATCCCATCCTGACTCCTCTTTGACCTTGGGTCTTCAGCTGAAGTAGAAATAAACGATATCCAGAAAGTAACTGAGTGTATATCAAATCATCCCCAGGGTAGTACTGTTTTTTTTTGGTTTTGTTTTTTTTAAAGAGAGAGAGAGAGAATTTTAATATCTATTTTATTTAGTTCTCGGCGTACACAACATCTTTGTTTGTATGTGGTGCTGAGGATGGAACCCGGGCCACACACATGCCAGGCAAGTGCGCTACTGCTTGAGCCACATCCCCAGCCCCAGGGTAGTACTGTTTTATGGAGAGTAAAGGACTTGGTGATGAAGAAGAGCCCATGAAAGCCCCCAAACAGCTGTGCTTCAGCTATGGGTATAAAATCTACTTGATGATCATCCATCTACAAGGTTTCTCCTCTAAGATATCAAGCCAAAATACGTAATAGAACCTGTGATTCATGATTTTTCTAGACAGTGTCTTCTGAGATGTCTTAAAAAGGGCGGGCTCTCAGGGGGAACATTCCAAAACATTTCCCAAGACAGTTTTCTGTTAAAAATAATTTTACCCATAGTGCCCTTATGTGGCCCGTGATGACTGTCTAGAATGAATCTATGCTGATGGAGTTTGTGTGGGTAAAGATTTCATGTGAGGCATCACCTCCCTCTTAGCATACATCAAGGATATCCTGTTTCCAAACAGAATCATCTACCACCTCTTTGTTTGTCCCCTTTCTTGGGTATTATATGTACCTACAGAACTTTTAAACCATGCTGTATCCTGGGCTCCAGCTGAAACTAATCAAAATTGTTGAAATGTTCTGGAAGCATTCTTAGCACCGTTGGCCTACAAAACCATAGAGGACATGGAGAACTCAGATTAGAGGAAAACCACACAGTAATGGCCTTGCTTAGCCCCTCTATCCCAATGGGAGAGAAACCAGGGTCCTGCCAGAGGGACACTGTGTGCATAATAATATCTTTCTGTGCATCTGCCCTGGTTCTAAGAACTTAGTGTTGGACTACTCAATTCCCCCAAAACAACCCAAAGGAGAAGTCCTTCCAGACTGGATGTGCAGTGCAGCTAGCTCAGACAGTAGGACCCCACACCCCTGCACCAGACTTGCACTGATCTGAAAAGTACAAACTACACTTTAACTTTTATGAGGCACAAAAGTGAAGATTGTTGAGATTCTTGACACAAATAGCATGGGGCCATGACTTCTCTGTGGCTTAAATGATCAGCCAGACTTCAAATCAGATAGGATCACAACTGCAGACTGTCCCTGGCTGAACATCTACTAACTTGCTCAGTGAGAAAGAAGTGGAATCTTATCAGTTTCCTATAAATTGTCTGTAATAGCTTGAAAGCATACATATATATGTGGACTGCTTGTGGCAAACAACTTATATTCTTGTGATAAAGATTTTGGAGAGTGGTGATTTGAATCATGATCTGACTCTCTCATGGCTGCATTGCACTGGGAAATGCCTATACAAAAGGTACGGGTCAGGATGACCCAGTTGCTATGATGCTGCTGGCCTAGGGAGGCTCTGCACAAATGCACACAGCAGTTGTAAACAAGGCCATGAGTTCGGAAACTACCTCCCAGGGACAGCGAATTCTGAGCATAACAAGATGATCCTAATGTCTTGCCAGTCCTGTGTCCTTCAGATTGCCTTCTTTGCTAAAACTTTTCCCAAAATGACCTTTTGATAAAATCTTTATAATAAATGTACTGAGCTAGTTCTGATCACTGAATCTCCAGCAAGGAACAGTGCTCACCTGGCACCCCCTTTTTCTCTCTATGTATGTCTGCTTATCTTTTCTTCATTTCCCATTGGCTTCTCATCAGTTTTCTGAATTAATGGCTATCAGGTCATGGCAAAAGATGGTAGATTCCATCACTATCAATAAATCCGTCTGCCTTCAACAAAACCCAGGTCCAGAACTGCTCTGGCTCTTGCTGTCTGGTTATATGAAGATCCAGGTGTGGCCTGACTGAAAGGTGACTCAGCCATGGAATGCTGCATCACTAACAGTATATGCCACCTCCACAGCTCAATCCTAGTCTGGGTCTGCTGTGCCTTTTACATCTCATACCACCATGGAAATGTAAATGTGTGGCACATATAGCACACAGGAAAGAAGCTCTTAATTTGAATCCATGAATTGTTCTATACATGGAAGACTTTAGGGAGTCCTGCAGGGAACCCAGTTATTGTCTATTGAATATTCATGCAAAACCTGGCTTTAACCTCTAGTCTGAATTTGGTCTGGTCTTTTTTTCCACTTCACTTGTAAAGTAGGGTTGCCACACAAAACACAAAACATTTCCCTAATATTGTGTGAGACATACTTGGGCCAAGAATTATTATTTGTTCTTGATATGAAATTCAAATTTAACTGGTAATTCTTTATTTTGTTTGCCAAATCTGACAATCTTACATATAAGGAAAGGTGTTTCTATGACTGGGTCCCTCTCTCTGGGTATCAAAAGAGATAGAGGTGTCCACCGTGGTAAAAGTCAGAAACTCTGCTGGGACCACTTGGCGCCCTCTGAATTACGGGGCAAGTTAAAGAAATTAAAAACAGATGTGCCCCTGAATGTGACACTACTTGCTTGTAATTACAATGATCTTTAAAGACTCTTTATTGAGCCTCAAATTGAAGTTTAGTGAACGTTTGCCAAAAAATGTGGGGCTTCCCACGCTACATGTCACAAGGAAAACTGCATTCAAGCCGAGTCCCTTGGGTCTGTCGCCATGCCTACAACATCCTGCAATTAGATGACACAGTTGGTCGCTGTATTTATCTTAAGGAAGTTTATAATCTCTTGGAAGGAAACTGTAAACTTCCTCTTTATTCAGAGTCTTACTTGGGATAGCAAAAACATAGATGTCTTGGTTTATACTGAAGAGAAAAACCACTTTTCTGGAAGCTTTAAAATTGCATTTATATCCCAACACTGCTTCTTATTTATGTAAAAAGTAATTATTAAAGTGATTTTAAAACATTTGCACATATTTCATGCTACCAGTTTGGGATCATGGATTCTTATTCAACTCATTATGTTCCATATTTTCATCTAAAAGGATGAGCTAAGATTGTTTTAATTCTAATGCAATGACTTCATTCTTTTCTATCCTTCATGTTTTATTCTTTTCTCATTTCTATTCTCTATTCTCTTTTCTTTTTTTCTGGGGTGATGAATAGAACAAGACTGATTTTAGTGAGTTCTCAAATGGAATAATGCTTCCAATAATTAGACCCCAATAAAACACTCTTTTCACTGTAAGTGATTTTTATATTCTAATATCAAATGTTA
The DNA here is from genome assembly GCF_048772815.1 of Callospermophilus lateralis. Taxonomy (NCBI): domain Eukaryota; kingdom Metazoa; phylum Chordata; class Mammalia; order Rodentia; family Sciuridae; genus Callospermophilus; species Callospermophilus lateralis. The sequence continues at coordinate 101,453,890 of NC_135305.1, forward strand.
ACATATTCAGTGACCATTGTGTATCAAGTATGTGTCACTCTCTTGTCTACTGTTTATATTCAATTCTAATAAGATACCTCTATGTTAGAAATTTACTGACTGAGCTCAGTTTCATAGCTGTACAAATTAAGGCATAGTACTTATAATACCTAACTATATTGCAAATCATCTTCTTTAAATAGAGTGAAAAGCATAAATATCAAAATGTTGGCCAAATAATTCTTCAGAAATCATTTTGAATTATACCTATGTGAAGTTTCTAGGTCAACAGTTTTAACTGAATTGAGTTATTTCAAATGCCCAAAGCTATCAGCTTGTATCTTGTATAGCAAAGTAAAGATTCCCACTCAAAACTTAAAAATACTCTGTTGCATAGGTTGAGGCAATGCTTTCTTTAGTGAGTTTTAGGGGGAAAATCCAACAAATCATTGCCCAATTCAGTGTCATTAGATTTTTCCTTATGTTTTATTCTCAGAGTTTATTATAGTCTCTTAGGTCTTACATTTAGGTTAATTTTAGGTTAATCCCATTTTGAGTTGATTTTCATACATGATATGAATAAGGGGTCAACTTTATTCTTTTGCATGTGGATATCCAGTTTTTGCAACATCATTTGTAAAGGAGCCAGTAAACTCTCCACTACACAATTTAACTGTAGTCAGAGGCTATAATTTTACTTCATATATTTACTTTTTCTTCCCTTTGAAAACAGGAAGTCCCTTTGCTGAACCCATGCATAACCTTCATCCCTACCCACATGGCCACTGTGTTCATGAGCTCATTGGGTCATGACAGGAGTGACTGGGCATAGAGACTGAGTCATGCAATCAACTTGATCATGAAAATCCTTCTCTTTTTACATAGGAAAATAAGTTACTCAGATAGTAAGAATTAGAGCACAATTTCAACCCAGAAAAAAGGTTGCAAATTTTATTCCGCATTTTAGAAAAAAAAAAAAAAACTCTACAAAGTAAGAATATTTCTGGTAATTGAATCTAAAACTTATATGCCTGAAACAGAGGGAACCCTAAAGTGCCAGGTGGGGTCTGGCTCTCCACAGGCACAGTACACATTTTCTTGCTGATCCTTGTGGGCAAGACACTCTCCACATTACTTTTGTCAAAGAGATTGAGACAAAATCACTAATGCTTCTTTATCTTGAAAATGATATCAATTCACCATTCCTGCTACTTTCTTTCACTTTTAAAAGAAGGACTCTCCATTAAGAACATAAACAAAATACACAGATAGGTTTTTTTTTTCCCCCTAAGGAAACTTCATAGCTCTACAAATCATTTACAGCTTTTACAATGGAAATTCTTAAGATTCTGAAGCACTGCAACCATTTAAGTTTTCTTTTTTCCAGGATACAGGGAAAATCATAAGTAAGGAAAATGTGGAGAGAATTTTTTTTCCATAGAAGTTGCCATTTAATTTTTGCTTGAAAAAAAAAAAACTAAGAACACTAAAATTCCAGAATAAAACTAATTTCCATGTTACTCTCAAAAGTAGTGGCAGAAACTTGGTCTTGTGCTATATCCACACAGACCTGGTATCTGGCAGCCCCTGGCCCCAGACAGTTCCCTCAAGGGCACATGTTCTAGACAATTTTTTTTCCTTGTCAGATGTTTTAGGAAGCCACACTCCCCCAGCTCTATCCTGAACTACAGAGAACATGGGTTAGCAGTTGGATGAGAAATTTTTCCAAAGAACAACTTCAACACAGTTCACTGATTCATTAAGAAAAGAAATTTCTCATTATTGGACAAATATGCTTTCTGAAAATGGTACTTGCAAGGTTGACAGGGTTAGAACACTCATTTTTATGGTGGCTTTTGATTTTATACTGTTGCTCCAAAGTAGATCCAAACATGCACTGAATGGCTTCAGAGCCCCTGACCCTCTGCTATGAAGTGCTATGGATACAAAGTCCCCTGATTTTACAGTTCTTTTCTAGGAAATGTTCTTGGGTTATTAAAAGAAACAAACATTTAAATAGAACAGAATGCAACCAGATAAAGCTGAGTAATAGTGGTTGTAGAGTACAGTCACTAACCTTGGCTCTTTGTGGCTTTTGGGTCGCTGGTAAATAGACCTTATGCCTACTATTTTAGTGGTGGTAATGGGAGGGTTTTCCTGGTAACTTGTTAACATGTCCCTACTACACTGGGTTGCACTTGGGGACCCTGAGTGTCCTTTTGGTTTACTCTGGCAGACTCATACTCTTTCACTGTAGGGGGATTTTCTGCCCTCAGTGCCAGTGCCAACACATGGCATCCTAGACTGGCTCACTATTTTTTCCCTGAAAGATACATACAGGCATTCTGGAATTATTAAAGCACTTCTGAGCCCACCTCACTTCAACCAAGACTCTCTGACTTAGTAAGAGCTTAGATGTAGAGGGCTGACCTGGATACGTGGCCCAGATGTGTCCTGCCATTTTGAGGATAATGTCTCAGTGCATGTTCTGTGCTATAACAAAATACCTCAGACCATGTAATTTTTAAATAATTAAAGAAAATTTGGCTCACAATTCTGAATAAAGGGAAGGGCATAGTGCCAACATCTTGGCATCTGATGAGGATTTCTTGCTACATCCTAATATGGCAGAGGGTGTCATGGCACAACTAAGCAAGAGTGCTAGCTAGGGTCTCCCTTTCCCTTCTTACAAAGCCACTAATGCCATTATGTCAGTCCCCACTTTCATCACCCCATCTGATCCTAATCCCCTTGAGAATGGCCCACCACCAAATACCATCAACATATGAATTTGGGGATTAAGTTCAAAACACATGAAAAATTGGGAGACACTTTCAAACTATAGTGGCAGATAAGTTATTAAACATTTTTGAGACAGAGTTTTCTCCTTAATAAAAGGAGAGCTACAAATCCATTCTAGAGGGACATTGTGAGAACTGACTGAAGCGGTTCATAAAGAGTGCTGGCATATACTTGCCAGTTGACCAAGGACCTTATTGGACAATGCCCACTTGAGATGCTCTCTCACACTAGCTGTCAGAAGGCAGACCTTCTTCTCTGGGTAAGATAAAGTCTGAGTTTCTATTCTCCATCTGAGACAATCTATGGTCATTCCTTTTAGGTTAATTCCTTTTACCACCAGACTATATAAATTCTTAGACAAGGATCATTGCACTTCATTCCTCCAGAACCTAGCAAAATGCCTAGGAAATGGCAGATAATTTATATATTTTTTCAAAACAAACATGAAAAATGCTGGGCTGAACTTGACCACCTAGTCAAGTCAGAATGTTAGTGAGTGAGGCCATTGCTCCACTCCTTTCCACCACCCTCCCTCTGCAGCTACCTGGGTATATGTTTCTCCTTCATGCTAGGCTTTCTGCATTTGCTTCAGATTGATGATTCTGTCATCAGTAGCTAATGTGCTAGAAAATATGTGATGCCTCCCACATTTAGGTATATAAAAGCAGGCATTGTGATAAGCTGTTGCTTATAGTAAACGTTAATGTAAGTTTCCATATTGTTCACTTGTGAAACAAACTTAGACCTGTCTCTACATTGGCTAAAATATCCCTACTTACACATTGAACCCCTAACATTGTACCATTTTTATTGTAGTAAGAACATTAAATTTTAACAAAATTTTAGATGTACAATACACTATTGTTAACTATAAATAGAACATCAAGTATTAGAAAATATCTAAAAATTTTTAGCTTGTTTATCTGAAATTTTATATCCTTTTAATAGCAATTCTCAAATTCCACATCCGGCTGACCCCTGACAATCAATATCTGTTTTCATAAGCTTCATTGTTTCTGTCCCTGTGTGGCTGGCTTATTACACTTACCATAATGCCCTCTAAATCCTCATTGTCATGAGTAGCAGAATTTCTTACCTTTTTAACATTGAATGGTAGTACACTGTATGTACGCATGCTGCGTTTTTCTTATCCATTCAGTCATTGATTGGCTTCTACATGTTTTTGTATCTTGGCTGTAGTGATTAATGCTGTTATGCATATGTAAGCACAGGATTCTGATTTCAAGCATTATGGATAAAAACCACAAGACTGCTGGATCATATGGTAGTTCTATTTTTTTTCAAGAAATTCCCATGCCATTTTTCTTAGCATCTGTACTATTTCAGTGTACCCCCAGAAATGTGCATAAATTCAAGTTCCACTTCAATACTAACACTTATATTCTTTTATCTATAAAACTCTCCTAACAGGTATAAGATAGTATCTCATTATGGTTTTGATCTGTATTACCCCTAGTGCACATTAAATGCAATCCATATCCACACCACAAAGGTATTTTTTTGCAGAAATAGCAGAAAAATATTAAAATTCATGGCAATCTAAAATTCATAGGCATCTTCAAATTCATAGAAAATTTCACTAAAGACCCTGAATAGCTAAAATAATTTTGTGAAAGAACAAAACTGGAAATATCACATTTCAACATTTCAAAATATATTGCCAAGAGATAGTAATTGAAATAGTAGGGTGCTGGTATAAATCAGACATGTAAACCAATGGAACAGAATACAGAGCCCAGCAATAAATCTGTGCATACATGAGATGGTTAACTGTTCTTTGACAAGTGTGACAAGAATAAACAGTAAAGAAAAGATTGAGTAACAACTGGTGCTTGGAAATTTGATGTCTAGATGTTAAAGGATGAAGTTTGATCTATAGCTAACAAATACACAAAAATCAATTCAAAATGGACCCAGGAATAATAAAGAAAACCAGAAACTGTACCACTTGTAGAGGAAAATAGAAAATAAAATCTTCATGAGTTTGGTCTTTGCAATAATTTCATTTTCCAAACACTGAAAACATAAAATAAATGCAAAATAGAAAAATGGGACTGTATCAAACTAAAAAGCCAAAAAAGAAAAACAACAACAACAACAAAAAAAAAAAAACAGAGAGGTTGTACAAAGTGTTTGTAAACATGTCTGATAAAAAATTCATAACCCACTTGAATCTAATGTATGAAATATGATATGTCAAGAGCTTTGTAATGTTTTGAACAACCAATAAAAAAAGAATTTAACTTCCAAACTACACTATAAAAGTCCTGCAGTTCAGTAGCAAAACAACAATAATTACAAGAGAATAAGAACCCAATTAAAAATGGACAAAATCTTGATAGATATCTCTACAAAGAAGATGTCAATGGCCACCAGATATATAAGTGTATGAGAAGATGCTCTACACAAAACACCATTAAATGGGAAACACACTGATGGTTCTCTGAGCACTTCTCTTTCTAGTGTACTCTTCATCTCTGACCTCTGCCCCCTTTCAGTTCCTCCAGTTTTCTAGAAAGAAACATCTGAACTGGGACTATTTCACTTACTGTATCCCCAAAAGGCATGACATATTCCTATTTTCCTGGAACCTAGAATTGCTAGATGTGCTGGTAAAGACACACTGCAAAACCATCTGATATAGAAATCTCTCCGAAGTCCAACTCTGAAACCCAGTTGATGAATTTAAAATATTTTTTTGTTGGTTTTGAGAAAATGCAAAACTTTGTAATCAGATGATTTTCTTTAAAAAAAAATAATAACATGGAGAAAACTTCTTTGTTTGGAATTTCCACCCTAACGGATGTAACTGGAAAGATTAAAATAAAGGACTCTCCATCTCATGGTACATGGAAAGATGTGGCCTAATTCAGCACTCACGGATTTGTGAAGCCCAATTAAAAAAAAAAAAAAAAGGCATGCTATCTTTTTGGACTTGCACCATAGCTGCTAATGACTTGATTTAGTCAACTCATCCCTGGGAAGTATGTCTTCCCTGCCAGGAAATCTGAGCTCACTCCCTTTTCCCTGCCAGCCAGCCACCCACATCCTTTCTTATTCACAGGCCCCTGTTCTCCCACTCAACCAGCTGCCCACCTGCCTCTTTTCCCAGCTCCTGTTTCAATGCCATCTTTGTCCATATCCTCTGAATACTGAGCATTCCCTTCAATGGCGTCTCCCTCTTTCTAAATCAGCCAACACGTCTTCTTGCTCATGCATATTTGCAGGCCCTTTTTAAGAGCCTCTGACTTCCTGACCCACATGTGCCATCCCCTCCTTATGTCTACTGGCCTCCCCTCTCCCTCCCTCTCTACTGATACCAGACCCCTCTTGTTCTCTTCACCTTTCCTCCCTCGGCTAAACCACCCTGACTCTCCCACTTTTTCCTCACCTCTGCTCTCACCCTGGCCAGTCTCTGCCCTCTTTGATCCTGGTAATTGCCTAACTTTTCCCTTCTTTCCCCATTCCCAATCCTTTCTACACTCACCTCTCTCCGAATCACAGAAGTGATGATTCTTCTTTGCTGTTTTTCTGTATTTGTTTTCAGCTTGTCCACATTGCTGGCTATCTAAAGTTGACAACTAGATGCTTGGTGCTCTCAATTTTAACAAAGACTTTTCCTTTGATCACCATGTCAGAGCCTCAAAACCACCGGTGAGGAGTTTCCACTCTTTGGTGAAGGACTTTTCAGTTCCAAGAGTTGGTTAATACCAGTGGTGGCAGCAGCAGTCCTGGTCCACTGTCAGACCCATTTTTCTGATTCCTCCTCTGTTTGCTTCAAGGGCTTTCCTTGCAGCCTGCTTCAGGATTACCTTGCAGAGATCTTGTTCCCCAACTCTGCCCCCAAGGATCTCCATATCCAAATGGAATTTCTCTGTTGCCCCATCCCTCCTTTTCCACTTTACTTTCCCTCTATTTGTTTTCTTTTTCCTTTCCTTCAAGATAAGCTTGTTTTTATTATTTTTCTAAATCCAAGCTTCTCAACCTCAGGCTCAACTGGGGACTGTCCTATGTACTACAGGGTCAGCAGCATCCCTGGCTTCTGCCCTCTAGGTTCCATTGCCTTTGCCACTCCAACTCCCATCCATTGCAATACTCATAAATGTCTTCTGCCATTGCCACACATCCCTGGGGTTTGGAAACAGTGTCCTAAAGTAACACGTGTGTTAAAAGTAGGTCTGTTCTTTAGCAGGGATGGGACAACAGACTTCTATTTATTTTTTAAAAAGTCCACAAGAGAATTTGGAAATGTCCAGCTTAGACTATAGTCCCTCAGCCTGGGGTAGCCTTCCCCTTACTGCCCAGTGGCTGGTGCACCTTGAGGTGATGCTGCTGAACAGCATAAGACATTCATTGTTTCCATGTCTTGTGTTCTCTTTTCCTTGATTAAGGAGGCATGTTCTTATAGTGCCTGTCAGACATAAAGGGGAAGGAAACCTGTAAGTGTTGGGTGGTATTGAAGCCACGGAGTGAGGACTGTGGTGGAAACAGATGCACCCACCTAGGGAGGCACAGAACTGGGCTGTGTAGAAGGAGACAGCAGCAGCAGAGATGGAGAATGCAGACAGGATCCTGTGAAACAGGGAGATGTGGGCTTATTCTTAAAAGGACGAAGCTGGGGAAAGATTGCAGGAGGCAGGAAGCTGAGGCAGACAGGTCAGGAAGGACCATGGCCAGCACACTCTTAGGACTGCCTTGTCAGGAAAGGGATGCCCTTTATTTCTGGGACTGAGGAGAGAAGGCAATGAGAAAGAATGCAGAAGAAAATGTGTGCATGAGTGAAGAGGAGTGAGGATTTGAGGGAACTGATAATCACTGAAAGGCCCTGATTTTTCTATGTGAGCCAAGAAACCCAGACTTCACCCATGCATTAAATAGGAAAGAAGGGTTTGAAGACTTGACCTAAGAAGGAGAGTTTTGATCTACCCTGATGGAGATAAGAGACCAGCACAAAGAAGGAAGGATGGATCACCAGGGCCACTAATGGGCTCCTGGGTGGTTTAGGTCCAGGTGTCTAAAGTTGTGGTGCTTCCTCCCTGAGGGACATGACCCAGGGACTCTCAGACTGCTCCGTCTGGCTCAGTCACAAATGTAGTCTGCTACTATAGAAAAAAAAATGGCACAAAAAAACAAGTTATTTTATGTTATTTTTAACTCCACAGAACTGAAAGAGAAACAAAATTCAGTCCAGAGGCATAGCCTGGTGTTTGTGGTTTTAATTTTTTTTCTATTTTATATTTGTAACCATTGGAATTACTAAGTGTTGATTGATGTTATTTTAGCATAAGTATTTAGAACAACAAGATGAGATTTTTCTCTGCATGTGTCTTCTTTTATTCTTTGAAAATATAAGCAAACATGGTAATAATGAAGATGGCGAAGAAGGAGACAGTCCACATATACAGAGACCTACCATTTTGGCCAAGAGCTCAGCATATATTCTTGCAAAATAAGTGCAGCTCTCCTATCCACCAGTTGCCCCATATGCCCAATTATCACAGTGAAAAGTCAATGGGTATAACTCGAAGTCCCTGTGAGCTGCTCTAATATAGTATATGCTTATATGTACACCCTCATTCTATCATCACCACATTCAGGCAAGCCACACCACACCCACATACCACACAACCAGTAACCTCACACTCACTGGAGTCAGTGCTGCAGAGCAAACATGCATTCATGCATACACATGTAGGACATGCATCCTACCCTGTCTTGAGACACAAGGACCTACTCATCATTGCTACCTCTCAGGACAAACTCTAAACTCTCCACCCCACTCTGCCTCACATTCTCTCCTCTTGGTCCTCCTTTCTCTCCCTCTCCTATCCCAAAGTCTTCTCATGTACTTTTGGGATGACTTTTAAACTCACATATGCACACTATCAGCTCTTTCTGTATCCACATGTTTGCACACAAGTGCACATGTTTTGAAACATTCTCACAAAGCCAGTCCCCCGACCCAAACACTATTCTCTATCATGTTGGGTCACTAAACAGATGCAAAAATTCTCAGACTCCTCCTTTCTCTGCCACCTGCTTCCATCCTCCTGAGCCTTCTGTCTTTATGCTGAGATACACCCATTCACCCTCACTGCCTGCACACTCCACAAACACCCTCACACTGTCTCCATACACCCTTCCAGAGTGATTGTACTAATTGATGTCCCACTAATAATATGTGAGGGAACTGATTCTCTCATTCACAGAATCCTCTCATACAGCTACACTTTACACACACACATACACACACACACAAACACACACACAATTCCTCATATCACATACCTCCACACATGCAGCCCATGACTGTATACTGGACACCCCAACATAGACCTACCCTACACTCAGACGCCCACACAGAGAGCCTCCAATTCCCAAAAAACTTCCCCATATAACTTGCATAGATCACCTCCCACACATACACAGGTCATCGAAAACACCCCTCCCCTGTCCCTCCTATGGATGCACACTAGCCCTTTAACATACACCTTCTCTCACCCACCCACAGTGGTATTTCTATCAACCCAGTTGTACAGGGTACAGACAGTATATTAACTGAAGACAAAAATACATAGTAAAATGTATTTTATTGACATTTACTTCTGGAAAAATGGAGTAGACACATTTGCAATGAAAATCCCTAGATGTTATTATATACTTAAAATACTCCTAAGAAACCTCTGCAAAGAAAAAAGAAAGCCGACTGGCCAGTGAGGACAGGTCTCAGTAGTGAAATGGTGGTGCGTTCCCTGAGTTTTCCTTTTGCCTCATAGGTGTCAGACTTAAAGCCATAGAAGTTAAGAATTTGGGAACACCAACAAACACAAACAACAGAAGTCCCAAGGAAAGATCACTTTTTTTTTCCTAACAAATCACCAAGAAAAGGGCAACCTAGAAGATTGAAAGCCTTTAGGCAAGGTGGCTTGATCCCCACAAACACTGTATAAACCATGGCCCATGGCACCATGACCAACAAAAGCCAGCAGGGATGCTAAATTTGAAACCTCAGTGCACACCCCATCGTGAGGTGCCAGAGAAGGCCAAGCAAGGATCTGGAATTTTCATTTTTGCCAGTTGGAAGCATGGCCCTCCATGCTCATGGTGCCAATGCAGACCACACAAGGAACAATTTCCCCTCCCTCCCAGCAGTAACTAGGGTGCTGCCTTGGTCTCCCAGAATGGCTTCAGAGGGAAATTATATAGCCATAACCTTCCCAGTGCCCAATAGTCACAGGGCCACCCCACTTCCTATGTCAGTGGAGACCACATGGGAAGGTTAACAAGGCCCCTTCCCCTTCTACTCAGGGTGATGTCTGCAGAGGCTCACTGAGGAACCAGAGCTTGCATCCTCAGAGCCAGGAGGAGCCCTTTCCCACTATGTCACCATAGGCCAGAGAGGAGCCTGGGCTTCTGTCCCCACCTGGCAGTGATGAGGTGCTATCCCTAGTTCCCCACTGGTGTGATAGAGGAGTCCTGATAAAACACAATATGTAAATAAGTTTATCACCTCATAATTTGGTATTCAAATTATCCAGTTTTCAATGAGAGGAAAAAAAAAACTCAGATCAGGGACCAAGAAAATCAAAACTTGAGTGAGAAAAGACAATCCACAGATGATAAAACTGAGATGGCGAAATTGTTAATGTGTCTGCAAGCATTTAAAAGCAGCTATTGTAAGGATGCTTCAAGTAAAATTACAAATATGACTAAAACAAATGAAAGCTTCAGAAAAAGAATAGAAGATATAAAGAAAGGAGGGAAACTTATCTTGGTTTTCTCATCAGAAACCATAGGGCCAGAGGAAGCACCCCCAACTTTCTTACACTCTGAGAAAAAAGAACCATCATCCTGGAATCCTCTGTCCACAAAAGTATGGCTATCTCTTCTTCAGGAATGAAGGAGAAATCAAGACCTTGTCAGGTGAAGAAAAACTAAAGCCTTGTGGACAGCAGACCTGTCCTAACAGAATGGCTAAAGGAAATTCTTGAAACGGAAAGGAAGTGATCAAGGAAAAAACCTCAAGAAGAAAGAACAGCAGAAAAAGCAAAAAGTGGGTAAGTACAAGTAATTTTCTTTAAAAGTTTAAAACCATATTTAATGGCAGCAACAGAAATAATAACACACTGCCTAATGTTTTCAAAGGTTGTAGAGGGGATTTTTAGTATAAAGGAGGGAGGGTGAAGGGAGGTCAGATTCTCATGCTTAACTGAGCTGTTCAAACAGAGACTGTGAAGTGATGTACGTATGTGACGTAATGCCTGGGCAGCCAGGAGAGACACTTAACTATAGGCACTTCAAAATGGAACTCATCATTTAGAGTTCAAAACTCACAAGCGAAGGCTATCAAAAGAAATCAGAAATGAAACAGAGCAAACAAACTAAAAAAATATAAACATTAGAAAGGAGAAAACCCCAATGTTTTCATAAAAAAGCAAAATTAATGAATGAATAGTCAGACTGGATCTAAGGATAATACAAAAAGAAATCTACTTATTTCTAAATATTATCAAGAAAATAAAAATAAGATTTAGAAACACCATTTACAAGAGCTTCAAAAAATACCAAATGTCTAGGAATTTATAATGGAGAAACAGAAATGCCCATTAAAAAACATAAAGTGCGCAACACAGAAAACTAAAATTTATTGCGAAAGACCAAATAAAGCCTGCATAATGAAGGTATAAATGTGAGTCATGGTTTTAAAGATTCAGTACTGAGATGTTCATCAGTTCCCAATTGATTTATAGATTTGATAAAAATCACAGCATTTGCGACACTACTACAGTATCATGCAAAATGATTTCACTGTACTAAAATTCCTCTGTGCTCTGCCTATTCATCCTTTTCTATGCCTTAGACCCTAGAAACCAGCACTCACACACCCATCTCCCTAGTTCTTCCTTTTCCGATGTTTCATTATCTGGAATTATGCAGTGTACGTCCTTTCAGATTGGCTTTTTTCACTTGATGAGATAGACTTAAGGGCCTGAATATCACTCCATCGTGTGAATGTTCTACAGTTTGTTTATCCACTCACTTACTAAAGGAAAATTTGGTCGGTTTCAAGTATAAGTACTTATGAATAAAACTGCCATAAACATTGATGTGCAGATTTTTGCATGGATATACTTTCCAATGTTCTGGGGAACACCACAACTGGGTTGCATGGTAAGAGTAGGTTTAGTTTTATAACAAACGAGCTGACTGGTCTTCAAACTGGCTATACTCTTTTCTAGTCCCACAAGCAATAAATATTGATAATTCTGATTGCTTCACAATCTCACCAGCATCTGGTGTTTTCAGTTATTTGTGTTTTCACTGTTTTAATAGATAGGCAATGGTTTATCATTATAATTTATCATTTCATAATGATATGGGATGTTGAGTGTCTTTTGACATGTTTAATTGTCATTAGTATGCCTTCTTGCTAAGATATCTGTCCATATAATTTTTTGTGCCCCATTTGGGGGGGGATGTTATTTCCTTAATATTAAATTTTAAGAACTTTTTAAGACATTTTGGCTATACATCAGATGTATGTTCTATCGATATTTTATCCTGGTTGTAGCTTGGTTTCTTATTATCTTGAAAGTCCTCTATCAAATATATCTTTTGTAAATATCGTCTCACAGTCTGTGTCGCTCACCTTATTCTCTGTATAGTGTTCTTCACAAAGCAGAATTTTTTTATTCTGAAATACAATTTATCACTTCTTTCCTGGACCATGCCTTAGGGGTTGGTTCCAAAAAGCCATTAGCAAATCAAAGATTGCTTAGACTATAGGAATTTCATGATTTAGTTTTTTTTATTTAGATATATGATACAATTTGATAAACCTTTTTGAGGATATAAGGTCTATATTCATATTTTTATGTATACATGTGTGTGTGTGAATATCCAGTTATTTAAAATGGTATCATTAGTTAAACAGACTATCTTTTCTGTATTACATCGTCTTTGTCAAAGATCTATTGGCAATATTTATGTGGATCTACTTTTGGGCTCTCAATTCTGTTCCACTGATCTGTCTCCTTTTACACCAACATCACCCTATGTTGATTACCATAGCTTTATAAAGTCTTAAAGTTAGGTAGTGTCAGTCTTCCTATTTTATTTTTCTCCTTAATTATTGTGTTGTCATTCTAGGTCTAGATTCATAATTTAATTTTACAATATCTATTTATATGTGAAAGAAGGAACTGAGACCCAAAACATTATCTAATTATCTAATATTGTTTGTTATTCACCTAATAAGTGACAGACTTACATTTACTTCCCCCTCAGACGTTTTGAATCAAAACAGTCCTGTAAAAATGGAAGTGTTAAACTTATTATTAAATGCATATATTCTTTCTACATTCTCAAGCCATCCATTTTTACCTTGTCTGTAATTGTGTGGTAATAGAGTAAAATGCCTTCTTGACTTTATTTGTAGGAAAACAAAATGTTCTAAAACTTCGAGTCTGAGGATTCCTATAACATTTCATAACTCTCAACCCAAATGTGCAGTTGTTTTTACATATTTCTGCTCCATATTCTCCCAAAGGAATATCTAGGAACAACAGAACAGACCACCCCAAACATTAAACTTCCACAAATAAATCCCTAAAAATTAGAGAAACAGTATGTACCAAAACTCCACCAAAATAAAGGAGCCACAAATTAGAGAAATGGACAATAAAATTTATTGAGTTTTCAAGTAATCATAATTACTTGAAATTCTGCACATTTTGATCATAAAATCTTAGCCACTTCAGAAAAACCAATAAGCCAGAACTGGGTACATCTCAAGGCACAGGCCCACAAGCTTATTGCAATTTATGAATAAATACAGTACTCAATAAATAGCAATGATCCATGCTTCCTTACTACCAACCAAAAACTAAAGCAATCTGTGAATTGAAAAATGACCTCATTTCAATCACCGACTTTTACTGAATTTATGTTATTTGTCTTTGTGGTTGACCTTGAGAAAACAAGATGGATTAGGCATGTCCATTGCTCTGAGGAAGGGCTCAGGCTCAAAAATAAATCATGATAAATATGGTACAGGCCACCAAGAAAGCATGACCCACGGGATGATGAAACTCAGTGTGAGAACAATGTGTCAGGGAAGGTATTGTGGAAAGGTTGATGCCACAAAGCTTTGCTTTCTCTAATCCAGTTCAACTATAATGTGAAGAACTTCAACCCATTGTCTTAGTGTATGAGGCAGTCCAGGCAAAAGAAGGATCTCACTGATTAGGAATCATGAGGCCACAAGAAGGTGGGATTTGGAATTAGCAGGTGGTCTTTGTCATACAGAGAATGTGACCCCTTAAAATAACTTGGAATAGCCCTGACCCCAACTCAATAATCCAACAACCCACACCCAGATACCCCAGTCTTTTGCTCTGGTGTTATTCCAAACCATCACCCACAGCATAGAATCTCACTGTCCCGGGAACCTTCCCTTATGACCTTGGATATTGGACATATATGCCTAAGCCACTGATGGTTCTCAAACTACTGGTTCACTTCTCATTTGATTAAGGCTGGTTTTTGTTGAGCACTGACTGCCACCTGTGACTTCTCTATTTTTTATTTAAACTGCATCAATTCTGTAGCTTCCAGACTCCTCTACCTAAATGTGAGTTACCACTATTCAAAGCATGAACTCCATCCATTTATCTGCAAATACCATTTTATTCTCTCTTAATGCTGAGTAATATTCCATTGTGTATATATACCACAGTTTCTTTATCCATTCATCTATTGAAGGACACCAAGGTTGGTTCCACAGTTTAGCTATTGTGAATTGTGTTGCTATAAACATTGATGTGGCTGCATTATTATATTATACTGTTTTTAAGTCCTTTGGGTTTTAAAAAGATATAAACCAAGGAAGAGGATAGCTGGTGGCTCCATTTCAAGTTTTCTAAGGAATCTCTATACTGCTTTCCAAATTGATTGCACCAATTTGCTGTCCCATCAGCAATGTATGAGTGTGCCTTTTCCCCCACATCCTCACCAACACTTATTGTTGTTTGTATTCTTAATAGTTGCCATTCTGACTGGAGTGAGATGAAATTTTAGAGTAGTTTTGATTTGCATATATCTAATTTCTAGAGATGTTGAACATTTTTTTCTTATATATGTTGATTGATTTTATATCTTCTTCTGAGAACTGTCAGTTCAGTTCCTTAGCCCATTTATTGATTGGATTATTTATTTTTTAGAGTTATTTATATATTATGGAGATTAGTGCTCTATCTGTTGTGTGTGTAATGAAATTTGCTTCCATTTTATAGGTTCTCTATTCACCTCACTGATTGAGAAGAAGTTTTACAGTTTGAGTCAATCCCATTTATTGATTCTTTGATTTTATTTCTTATGCATTCGGGGTTTTATTAAGGAAATAGGGGTCTAACCCAACATAATGAAGATTTGGGGCTACTTTTTCTTTTATTAGGCACAGGATCTCTAGTCTAATTCCTAGGTTCTTGATTAATTTGAGTTGAATTTTGTGCATGGTAAGAGATAGGGGTTTAATTTCATTTTGCTATGTATGTATTTCCAGTTTTCCCAGCACCATTTGTTGAAGATGCTATCTTTTCTTCAATGTAAGTTTTGGGCACCTTTGTCTAGTATGAGATAACTGTATTTATGTGGGTTTGTCTCTGTTGTCCTCTATTCTTTACCATTGGCCTACAATTCTATTTTGGTGCCAATACCATGCTCTTTTTGTTGCTATTGCTCTGTAGTTTAGATAAAGGTCTGGTATTATAATGCTGCCTGTTTCACTCTTCTTGCTAAGAATTTCTTTGGCTATTCTGGGTCTCTTACACTTCCAGATGAATTTCATAATTGCTTTTCTATTTCTATGAGGAATGTCATTGGGATTTAGATTGGAATTGCATTAAATCTGTATAGTGCTCTTGGTAGTATGGTCATTTTGACAATATTGATTCTGCCTACCCAAGAACAAGGTAGATCTTTGCATCTTCAAGTTCTTCCTTAATTTCTTCCTTTAGTGTTCTATAGTTTTTATTGTAGAGGTCTTTCACCTCTTTTGATAAGTTGATTCCCAGATTTTTTTTGAGGTCATTATAAATTTCCTAGTTTCTCTTTCAGAGGATTCATTACTGGTGTACAGAAATGCCTTGATTTATGGGTGTTGATTTTATATTCTTCTACTTTGCTGAATTCATTTACTAGCTCTTGAACTTTTCTGAAGGAATTTTTCAGATCCTCTAAGTATAGAATCCTGTTGTTGGCAAATAGTGATAGTTTGAGCTCTTTTTTTCCCCTATATGTATCCCTTTAATTTCTTCATCTGTCTAATTGCTCTGGCTATAATTTCAAGGACTATGTTAAATGGAAGTGGTGAAAGAGGGCATTCCTATCTTGTTCCAATTTATAGAGAGAATGCTTTCAATTTTTCTCCATTTGAAATGATGCTGTCCTTGGACTTAGATATCCTTTACAATATTGAGATGTGTTCCTATTATCCCTAGTTTTTCTAGTGTTTTGAACATGAAAGGGATGCTGTATTTTGTAGATGCTCTTTTGCATTGCACATGGCACTAGCAGTCAGCCAAATGCCCTAAAATTTGCCCACTGAGAAGCCATGCAAATGGCTTTGGTGCCTCAGGAGCTATGGCTTAATCATGGACTTGGCTATAAAGTCTACTAAGTGTTCTTTCACAACTTTCTTACTTATCTCAACGTTATTTTCTTCTTTGTAATATGTGATCATAACATCTAAATTATCTTTTCATAGCTAGAATTGAGCAAGTTAATGTTTATGTACATACCTGCTAGTAATAGATACTCAATAAATAATGAATCAGATCACCTATTTTAAAAGTTCTATATGTGAGATATAATTTTAGGCTGATCATATGTAATATAATTTTGATTTTGCACAAGTGTAATCATTGTCTTTATTTCATGTCAGAACTGGCTGGCATATTATTATAGTATTCAATTTTTTGCAAGATTGAATTGAAATATAGCTCCTCAAATAAATTAACATTTTCAATTTTGGGGTGAATTCAGTTAGAACCTGCATGATAATCCAATGCATGGGCTGGACCACATGGCCTTACAATAGAAAGGAATACCATTAACCTTCAGGTTTATTTGTCAACAGCCTTAAAGAGAGGGTTATTCTTTTGTTTTACTTGTTTTTAAAGATATGTGTTTAATTCCAAAAGGGAGTTGTCATTTTATTGTTGAATTGTCAGTGTTCTTTGTATTTTCTATGTATAAGTCCCTTGACAGATATGTGATTTGTAAGCAGGTTCTTTCTTTATGGTTTGTGGTTTCCCAGCACTTGTAATAGTTTTTGAAATACAAATTATTCATTTGGCAATGACCAATTTATCAAGTTTTTCCTTTTTTTTTCTTTCTTTTTTTTAACCCATGTTCTTTATGTTTTCTCACACTTATGAAGATTTTGCCTAATTAAAGTTCAAGAATATTTGTTCCTATATTTTCTCCTGAGAGTTTTATAGTTTTCATTTTTATGTTTGAACCTGTAATCCATTTTGAGTCAATTTTTGTTTATGGTGTGAGGAAAGGGTTCAAGTTCCTTCTAAATGAGTTGATTGTAAATGTAAGGACTTACTTTTAGACTGTCAATTTTGTTCTGTTGATCTGTCTATCCTAATTCCAATATTGAATTGTTTTCATTATAAATCAAATTTTGCATACTTCTGATAAACCTGGATTATTGGGGTTATGTGGCAATTTTTATATGTAACCACATTTGATGCAGTAATATTTTGTTTAGGATTTTTTGATCTACAATTAGAAGACAGATGTTTTATTTTCTTATAATGTTGTAGTCATGTTGTTTTTATAAATGTTTTCAAGTCTCTTAAAATAAATGTCAAAATGAGTTTCTTCTCTATCTATACTCCAAAAGAACTGTATATGATTTGTGATCTCGTAACTTCTTGTTATAGATGCTTCCTTATATATCTGGAATAATGAAAATTTGGAAGAATTTCTAAAATTGGTAATTTTGGTCTTGCATTAATCAGGGTTCTGCAGAGACACAGAATGAAGAGAGTGTGTGTGTAGGTAAAATATAAGTGTAAATAAAGCTATTTATTTTATAAATAGAAAAGAAGGAAATTTTTGTGTATGTTTGTATATACAAACACACATCACACTCAACACATAAAGAAATAGAGGCAGAGAAAATGGAAGGTTGATTTACTTGGGAACGGACTCACACAATTATAGGGCTAGCAAGTCTGAAATCCACAGGGTAAGTGAACAGATTGAAGACAAGGGAAGAGCTGATGTCACCACTTGAGTGTGAACACCATCTGGAGACAGAATTTCTACTTTGTAGGAAAACTTAGTCTTTCTCTCTTAAGATATTTAACTGGTTAAGGCTCACCCACATAAGAGAGGACACTATGCTCTTTTCAAATTCCATTGATTAAATATTAATTTCCTCTAACAATATCTTCACAGAAGCACATATAGAATGGTATTTGGCCAAATCTGGATTACTTTTCCTAGTCAAGTTGACACATAAAATTAACTATCAAAGGTCCTGTTCCTTTCTCCTTTCTCAACCCTGAAAAGAGTTCTGGTCTTTTAAAGTAACTTTTTTTTAATTATTATTGGTTGTTCAAAACATTACAAAGCTCTTGACATATCATATTTCATACATTTGATTCAAGTGGGTTATGAACTCCGACAATTCCCTTTTTTTTTTGGATTTTGTTCATTTCTAACCTCTTTTTTGATCATTTTCTTCTTTTTATGTTTTATTTTATTTTATTACTTATTTATTTTGGTCCTGGGGATTGAACTGAAGGTCACTCTACAAACTGAGTTATATCTCTAGTTCTTTCTTTTTTATTTTGAGATGGAGTCTCTATTTCAGTCAGCTTTTTCATTGATGTGACCAAAAGACCTGACAAGAATAATTAGAGGAGGAAAAGTTTGTTTTGAGGCTCATGGTTTCAGAGGTCTCAGTCCATAGAGGGCTGACTACATTGCTCTGGGCCTGACATGAAGCAAAATATCCTGACAAAAGGGTACATAAAAAGAAAACAGCTCAGGACATGGCAATCAGTAAGCTGAGAGAGAAAATAAGCTCAGCTCCTCACTGGGGACAAAATATATACCCTGAAGGCATACCACCAAATGACCCACCTCCTCATGCCGTCCCCTACCTGCCCACAGTTATCACCCATTGAATCTCTATTGATGGATTAGTGCACTGATTAGGTTAATGCTCTCATAACCAATCATTTCATTTCTGAACTTTCTTGCATTGCTTTACACATGAGCTTTTAGGGGACACCTAATATCTAAACCATAACAATCTCCCTAACATTCCCAGACTGGCCTCAAATCTACAATTCTCGTACCTTAATTTCCAAAGTCACTGGAATTAGAGTTTCTGGGCCACCATTTCAGCTCTTCTATTTTTATTGAATTTAATTTATATTATTCTCGTAACTTCTTGTTATAGATACTTAGAACATACATTTTCTGTGTCTGTTCTTTCTAACTTATGCATTGGATGCTACACATGTTCCTCAAGCAGAGTATTAGATATATCCCACAAATTTGATAGATATGATTTTAAATTGTATTTACTTCAAAATGTTTTTTTTTAAATTTCCATTCAGATATCTTTTTTTTTGACCCGAACTTATTCAGAATTATACTAATGAACATTCAAACATAATTGGTAACTTCTTAGGTTTTCATTTGTACAATTTGCATGTCACTGGCATTTAACATCTGCATTGGGCCTGCATATTGCAGCCCATCCCAGGAAACTTTGGGTGGAGACAATGGCCTCTGTGTGGTGACCAAAGGGCCCAGGGCTGAGCAGGCTCTCACTCAGAAGTAGCAAAGAAAAGTGAAGAATGCCTTCAATAATACCGTGGGAAACTTCCATTCTGAAATAAATAACCACAGGAAAGTACACTGGCTTTTGTTTTAGGCCAAGGAACTCCCAAGATGACTGTACCTAGATATTATGTTACTCCCAAGAACAGTGTTTTTATTTGCCTTTGAAAAAAAAAACCACATTTGAATTGCGGATTACTCAAGGATAGCCCAATACCAAAATTTACATTTTACCTGCAAAGAAAATAGAAAAGTTCCTGTAGTATTTCTCTGATTTGTCAAGAAATATAACCAGCATGTCCAACACAGAAAAAAATAAATAAATAATGATATCTAGACAAATGTAACATAACCCATCAGTGCTCCTCTTATTTAAATGAAAGCCAACAAATAAATGTTTCACAGATGACTAGGCCAAGAGAAAGACAAGTGTTAATGATACCTAACTATTCAAAGACAAGTGTTAATGATACCTAACTATTCAAAGACAAGTGTTAATGATACCTAACTATCAAAGTTAGGAAATTTTGTCGGTCTTCCATTTCCCAGAAAAAGCTCTAATCATATCTGGAAATAGAAGAACCCATGGTCTTGGAAGGAGATACATTTCTGGTACACAGCCTGGACAGAGGCCTAAACATCCCCTAACTATATAAGTCTCAGACAGAAAGATCCTTATGGAGCTTTTTAGCTCTAAGCTTCCATGATATGAAAGATAACTCAACATTGCTTGTCACATTTTTATCTACATACAAAGTTGAAACAGTAAGAACCATAAATTTCCCCTGCTTAGATGTTGACTTTAATGGGCTCCCATTCTGACCCAAAATATCTTTTGAGTCTCTAGAATATACAGTCACCTCATAAGTAAATACAACACAGATAAAATAGTGAAATTCTCACAGGTGACTCCCATAGGAAATGCTAACAAGAAAAAACAATGGGCAAGGATGGGGATTTTTTCATTAATCAGAAAAAGATTTCTGAAATTGTCTTAATACAAGATAACCTAGAAAAGACAAGTTCTTAGTGTTGTGCAAAAGCAAATGAAGGAGCACTTTCACAGGCCAGAATCTTCATCACCAGGTAAATGAGGTATAAAAAGCCATGAATATGGTGGCATAGCTTCCTGGTGGACTTGTTCCTTGGAGAGACAGAGCAGCAGGGAGTCAGGGGGCAGGAGTGGGTAGAAGAGAGCTCTGTTGCACCCATAACAGTGTTGCCCTCCAAAAGAAAACCTAAAGTTTAGTTTATTTATTGATTTGACATGGTTGTTACAGAATGTATATATGTATCAAAACATTATAGTATGACCCATAAATTGGTGCAATAATGAAGTGTCAATTAAAAATTAAATTTTAGCTTTTCTTTCTGAGGGTGACACTGCTGTAGGTGTGACAGTGCCACCATAGTCATGGCTTTTAAAAATACTAAAAGAACACCCACAAAACAAGAGATGTCAAGCCACAGAATTAGAATCACCCTCACCAACCCCAACATGATATCTCTGGAGAAGGTGAGTACTGACAAGATCAGTAGCACAAAAGGAAAGACCCTCAAACTGAAAGGACCCCATTCACCTATATACCCAGACTTTGAAAATTGCTACAAGCAGAACACCTTATGGTGAAAGTTGCAAGACATGGGATTGGTTCCAGGTGAGAACCAACAAGCAACTCATTGACTCATAGTCTTTCTGAGACTGTGAAACACATAACTTCCATCACATTGGAGTGAAAATTAAAGTCACCATTGCAGATGCCTAACTCAACTACTTTAAAACATTCATCATCAGTTATTAAAAAATAAATGAATAAATAAAAACAAATAAAAATACAGATTTTTAAATTAAAAAGAAATTGTGAAATACCTAAGTGGAAATGTAAGAAAAGAGAACTAACAAATTGTGGAGGTTACAACTGCAGGAAGCAGCCATTGCCCAAAAGGCTGGGGAGAGAATGACAAGAGGCTGAAATTACTAAAACTCAAAAGCTTGGGAGAAGGCTTACTCTGGTGGGACCCAAACTTCTGAAAAGGGACCACCAGCTGCTGGTTCTGGAAGAACCGAAGGTTGCATTCAGCTACTTCTGCAGGTAGGAACCTCTCTGGGAGAGATATGTTGCTGGGGGATTCTCACAGCAGCAGGAAGCCCTCAGGAAACAGGGCAGGGAGGAAGCAGGAAATCTCTCCTAGTGCCCTTAGAACTCCAATCCTTGCTAGAGCCTCACAGGGAGCAGATGGCAAAGCAGTACTATGGTTTTCAGGTTGGTCAAAAGGTACAAAATTTCAGTTATACAGTAGGAATAAGTTCAAGAGATGTATTGTACAACATGGAGACTATAGTTGAAAACAGTATATTGTAGTCTCAAAAATCACTAAAAAAGTAAATTATAAATTGTTCCTACAAAAACATTTAGTAGGTGAGGTAATAGATATGCTAATTATTAAGTTCAACGCAGCCTTCCCCAAGTGTATACTTATTAGTAAGCAGCATTATGTTGTATAATACAAACATATACATTTCTGTCAAGTAAAAATGTAAAGTAGGATAAAGTTTCTTTTCAATAGTAATATAATTTATTTGTGTAATAATTTGATACTACTTTCAATAATTATTAGTTCTTTGTAATAGCACACTGACAATCTTTTTAATTCATAATTAATGCTGAGTAAATAAAACCATGGGAATGTTTCTTTTAGTCAGACAGAACAAAGCACTTTTTCCTATGAATTGTTTTTTCAGAGAAGCAGCAATTTTTGACCAAATATTTTTATTCAAAGTTGTAGTCAAGCAGCTTCATAGTACAGAGGAAAATTGCACCACAGAATGAGGTCATCGTGCACACTGAATGGTTACTACTTGGATATTCACTAACAAACCACACACAAAGAGAGCGGGGTGGGGTGGAGGTGGGGGGTGGGGGGAGAAGGAGAGAGAGAGAGAGAGAGAGAGAGAGAGAGAGAGAGAGAGAGAGAGAGAAACTTTCCTTAACTAGAAAGAGGTCATTTCCATTACTACTTTCCAGGCTTTAGAAGTTGAGGCATTGTAGGGCTCTATTAATCTCTCAACATTTAAGCAGAATTGATAAGATATTTTTTTCAGATATTTTTGCAAGAGTTTTTAAGATTCTTATAAAGTTATGTTGCAAGACATTAAAACTATAACATTCACAATTTAATTTTTAATATTGCCTCAAAGATCCAATACAACAGAGAGTAAAATATATACAAATACATACAAATATACATATATTTAAAACCTAAGATAAAATGAGTGGTTACTCATTTAAATAAGCATATTGAAGTGCATAAAAATGTGACAGCATCCTTATACAAAGTGGCAGAAGATATCAATTCAGCAAGCAACTTTATTTTAAATATGTATTCTCACTAATATTATTTCAAATTAATAAATTTTATTTCCTTTCATTTTATAAACATTTTAAGTAGTAACTGCAACCATAATGATTAGTTATGGCAATATTTAAATCCTGGAAGATATGGTGACATTAATACATATTTATGTTTATGATGGAAATTTAATGTGGTGGTCATATTCTCAAAAATATAATAAAAAAGTTAAAATCCTCCATTACAACATTCTCTAGACTTCCAGATCTTCTGACTATGCAATGCTATGCTTAGAAATCTTTTCTTAAAGACCTATTACAAAGAAGTAAAATCATATTTCAAATGTCATCTAAACAGGACAAAAGATATAGGAAATCTTAAATATTCTGTAATCAATTTCAGTATTCTGATGAAACAAGAGGCATTTCCAAAGAGAATCCTCCCTGAATAGATCCTCAGTATATTCACTGTGACCATTGAATCAAATTGCTATATCTCCTCTACAACTCTGAAATTATTTTTGCATCTACACAAAAACAGAAAGAAAAATATAAGAACAGGTTTGTTAAGATAGTGGTAGTTTGTGCCTTATTTTATTCTCCAATACGAATCATAGTGATCTTAAACAGAACTCCAGTGTGGGAAAAAAGCCAGAGCATACATCCTGCTGAGGTATGTGCTATCCAGGTGTGACATGCCTCCTAGACCCAAGATAAAATCCATTAGGCTGGAAGCTTATGACAGCTAGTGGCTTTTCAGTGGGGGAAGGACATTTCCTTTTAAACCTGCACAAATTCTTCAGTCAAGTGATTTAATTAGAGCTTGCTTTTCCCAAATTGCTTATGTAGAAATCCACAAAGTTTATAATGCAAGCCAGGAAATTGATTCAAACACAGATTGTTCTGGTAGGCGCCAATAAAAGTTCCTGTCCCGAATCACAAGGTTTAACGCTGTACAGAAGTGGTGCCACAAAGTCTGAGAAAAGACAGCCCCATTTTATTAGTAGGATCAAGGACACCACCCTACCTTTATTTAAAGTATTACCATATGTTGTAGATAATATGATAAAACTAAAGCTAAGTCTAGCTTGAACATCAGGCCACTAATAGGAAATAGGAAGCCCAAAGACTCCTTTTCCTAAAATCTTGAGAATTAGTTTTCTAACTGACAAGCACACATGCACTTTTATTTTTGGCTACTTAGTACTTCAAAATGATAGCTCTGTGTTCTCCTGAAACCTTGAAATTTTATTTTCTTTCTTGTTTTTTTTTTTTTTTTTTTGTACTGGGGATTGAACCTGGGGATGCTTAACCACTGAGCCACAACCCCAGCCCTTGTTTTTATGTTTTTTTTCATTTTGAGACAGGGTTATGCTAAGCTGCTTAGGACCTCACTAAATTGCTAAGACTGGTTTTAAAGTTGTGATTCTCCTGCCTCAGCCTCCCAAGTCAATAGGATTACTGGCATGCATCACCATGCCCAACTAAAATTTATTTTCAAGATCAGTCTTCGATATATTTTCTTGCTGCAGATCTTTGTGTCTATTGTTTACTATTGGTTATTCAAAGGTTAAGTTTAGAAGGTTAATCCCCTTCTACTTCTCCTCCCCAACCCTGCAGTAAGACCCTTTGCATTAGAATACTGAAGCAGGCAGCAGTAGAAGGTAAATCAGGTGAATTTTCAGTGGCCTGCCACCTAGTGAAATTGACTTTTTTCCTTCCTGGAATTGAGTCATAGTTAAACAGATTATGAACATCAATAATGTGAGGAGCCTTCATTTGCTGCTCAAAAGAAATGTGGCTGAAGGAACAAAAATAATATCCAAATCAATGACCTTAATTGAATAATTTGTAAATCATATATTCCGCCCCCCCCCAAGTAATCTCTTTGAGCCTAGTCGCTCACCTACAAATGAGAGTCATTAAGTATGACTTCAAAGAATTATTTTCAAGCATAAATTCAACTTTATATGTAAATGTAAAGTAAGGTGTTATTATCCTGGGCTTTTTTTTTTTTTTCAGCACTGCAACTCAAAAATTATTTTAAGTCAGAAACTTTAAGCAACCACTCTTGTAGATTTTCCCAGCTTTTTAGTGTGGTGTTACAGGGGTGACCAGCCAGAAAGGAGTGAGCATAGAGTAACAGACACTTGCTTATTTTGCTGTAAGTTTGTCTGACATCTGAGCGCTTGATATTCCTTATGCTTCATGGTGGAAGGAAGAGTTGGCTTGCCAACTTATATGGTTTTGAGATTTTTGTTTGTTTGTTTTGGGTCAGTATCCTTGTTGCTTTCATATAGTAGAGACTTTTTAGAGCTTGCAAAGTGCTCATTGTGTGCTGGGTATGGTGGCAGACATCCGCAATCCCAGCAGCTCTGGAGGCTGAGGCAGGAGGATCTCAAGTTCAAAACTGGCCTCAGCAAAGGTGAAGCGCTAAGCAACTCAGTGAGACTCTGTATCTAAATAAAGTATGAAAAAGGGCTGGAGATGTGACTCAGTGGTTAAGTGCCCCTGAGTTCAATCCCTGGTACCAAAACATAAACAAACAAAGTGCTAATTTTTTTATGATGTTTCTGAATGAGAATTTTTCCCTAAATGTCACAGATTGATATGAACATTTATCTAGTCAGAAACCATGATTCCCCTTCCTCCTTTGACATAAAGGAAGAACTTCAAAAAACTTCAACCCATATGTATTATCAGGTGTTATTTTAGGAAATTTTGTCTTTGTTTTTATCAATGAGAACTCATTTACTCTATGTTCTTACAAGTAGCAAAATGTAAAAATAAAAGTGGCAGGATAGCTCAGTGGCAGAACATTTGCATAATGTATATGAGGTCCTCATTTCAATACTCAGTACTGAAAAAAAAGAAGTGGGGGTGGATGTAAAAGACTGGTATTATCTGGTATTAGATCAATTCTTTCTTGATAAGAAATTATTTCTTGATAAGAAATTAAGAACCCATAAACAATGTTTTAACTTTTATAGTACTTGCCCCAAAATGTACTTATATCAGGTGACCCATATGAATTTGCTGATTTAAAATTCCAAAGTGGTTTAATATTGGCAATTTTGAATAATTTGTTATGGTATATGCAGCTGAACACATTAACTGCATATTCAGTCAGTAGATTTTATGCACTCTTCCCTGTTTTCCTCACCATGTTTAAGATTGTGAAAAAAAAATCATGTCAGTATATAAAGATGACTGAATCTACAGAGTGCAAGAGGCTAAGCAGAAGGAATGTTTCAAGAGAGAAAGTAGAACATGGGTTAGGATATGTGCCATGTTTAAGAACTGGTAGCTTTTTCTTGCATAAAACTGAGTTTCTTGCTTTATTTTGGACATTGAATGCTTATAAACATGACAAGGATAGATAACAGTTTTTATTTGTTTGTTTGTTTGTTTTTATGTTTTAGGAAAACCAAAAGAGACAGGGAGAAATTGCCAATAAAGGGAAAGCTCTTTCAAGGTGAAATGGAAGGAATTGGATAAAGGACATAGACTGAGAAAGAATGAGGATAACTAGAACAGAATTTAATGCAGGTGTGGCCAGGACTGTCAGGTTAGGATGATCATTGAAAGCAGTCTGTCAGATGGAGCAGTGAGGTTAACAGTACCTTTTTTGAAAATAGATTCAGTGAAATGGTAAGATAGAGTTGTGTCAATCATGTTCAGTCAAGAGAGTCTCTGGTGCATGTGTCAGTCAGAAGCTGCTGTGTCCTGCCCCAGAGAGAAATTGAAAAGATGCTGGTGCACTGGATGAAGTCTGAGGATTCTCCTTTTTTTTAATAATTTCACAATTATAAAACTCTATGGTAAAACCCTTGGTTCAAGTTTTCCTCCTTATTTGTGAAATTATATCAATGACTTTTCCTCCCCTTTTTCCTACTTTATTTGAGTATAGATGCTTTTAAAATTTTGTAAAAAGTATAGAAACTGCTATAGATAGACTATATATGTTTCTCCAAAATTCATGTTTAAATCCAATGCCCAGTGTGATAGTATTAGAAGGTGGGATGTTGTGAGATGATTAGGATATGAGCACAGAGTCCTCATAATGGGATTAGAGTGGCCCCAGAAGGCTGCCTTGCTCCTTCTGCCATGTGAGGACACACCCAGAAGATGCCAGTCCTTCCCAAACACCAAATCTGCTGGTACCTTGATCTTGAACTTCTAAAACTGTGAAAAATAAATTTCCATCATTTGTAAGTCACCCAGCCTAAAAGTCCAAGGACCTCCTTTCCCAAAAAGCAGGTTATCAGACATTCATAAACCTCAGGTTATAAAGTAAAACAGATTGAAATATTTGAAAACTATACTGGTTAGTTGAGAATCATTGTGCTATTTGAAGTCCCTCCTTAAATGCTTTTTTTTTTAAAGGTAGAATTTGCTTATCATCGCAATTCTTTTTTATCAATGCATTATACTTATACACAATACTGGTGTTAAATTTGACAAAATCATACAAAAATATAATTTGTTCCACTTGTGTTTCCAGTGTTTACTCTTTTCCTATCCACCTCTCTCCCCTTTCCTCCACTTTACTAATCTTCTTTTTACTTATTTAAAATTTGTTTAAATCAGTGTTTTATGGACACACATAAAGATGAAATTCACTGTGGTATATTCATATATGTACATAGCATAGCAAACAGGATACAAATAGGAAAAGAAGTCAAATTATCTCTTTTTACTGATGACATGATCCCATATTTAGAAGACTTGAAAAACTCCACCAGAAGACTTCTAAAAATAATAAACAAATTCAACAAATTAGCAAGATACAAGACCAACATATATAAATCAAGTACTTTCCAATACTTCAATAATTATTCTGCTGAGAAAGAAATCAGTAAAACTATTCCTTTCACAATAAGTTCAATAAAATACTTGGGAATAAATCAAACTAAGAGGTGAAAGACCTCTTCTTTTATTGATAGTGAGAGAGAGTACTCTAAAAAATAACTTTCTAAATTCACTAAGTTGAAAGCCATATCTTGGGATTTTATTATTCTTTCCATGCTGTTATCTTTATACCCTTTTAACCTTCTTTTTATTGTCTCTTTGTTTTGCTTCTTCATGTAACTTTAATCTTTGCACTATTAATTTCAGTTGCTATTTATTCGATCACACTGCTCATGGCTCCTTGGCATATTTTCTTAGCTCTCATCATAATATCAATAACCTTACAATAAAGCCTTGCTCATAGAATTTATTTTTAATTTTCAATATCTTCTTGGCAACTGAGTTGGAAGTTTATTTGTTTATTTTAAAAGTTATTTGTTAGAACTCTCCTTCTTAGGAGTTGTCCACTTTAGCTATCATTTTATTTATAGGGTTGCCTGGGGATTTAATCCAGGACAAATGATCTTTTCTTTGTCATGGCCATATCTAAGATTAGAAGATATCCATGCATAGTCAACCAGATTTAGAATTAATCTTAATGATCCTCTACTGTGCTGTCAACAATTACTGTATAAAGAAATCTCTATAATAAGTGATACTTTTAAACCATTAATTCTTAATAGTAATGAAGCAAATGTAAATAGAAGCAAGATTAAGGCAACTCTTGTAGCCACTAATGAATAAATGCAGCATTACTGAGACTGCAGTAAAATTTGTGAACTTATGAACTGCTATAAGCAAAAACCTAGAGAATTAAAATCTTACACTTGCGGTTAACTCTTTACATTTGTGGTAACTCCACATGCCAGCCATTGTGTTACATGTTGATTAGAATTTTTAACAAACTAATCTCCTCTATAATTAACTTATGCCCGGTAATTCCCTGAAAGCAAAGAGTCACATGTCTAAACATTATTCACTAACGTGTCATTTATATTAGCAGAAAATATGGTTTAATTACATCAGGATTTGAAAGTTTAGTAAGTTGAATAGAATATTATATAATATTACAAAAATTATAGAGCTCCATAAAATATTTAGCATATAAAATTAATTGAAAACAAATGCTACTGTTAAAATTTTAAACATTTAAAATGTTAATGGAAAAATAAGCACTGTTGTCTTTTGCTTTAGATTGGTAATGGAGAATAACATCTCACAGATTTAAGACAGCAAAACTTATATAGCAATTTCTTCTTATAACTGCTATTATCTCTGCTATAGAGTTTTCATTGATCTACAGTGAGGACTGGATTTTCTACACTTGGTGGCTGGGTCACAGTATGGTGTCGAATCATTTGGATGAGCTGTCAATCATGATTATTGAACATTGTCAGACAAAGGGGAGTGTTCCTGGAAAGCTCCACACCCTTTCCCACCTTTCTCACCCTGTGCATCTCTCCATCTGTATATTTGGATATATTTTATAATATACCAATAACATGAATAAAGTGTTTCCTTTGTCTGTGAGAAGATTGAAGAAATCATTCAAGCCTGAGGAAGAAGTCATGGGAATCATCAATATGTAGCCAATTGATCAGAAGTTTTGGAGGCCCAGACATGACTGGCATCTGAAGTGGGGCAGTCTTGTGGGACTAAGCCCTTAACTTGTGGGTTTGGACACTACCCTCAGGAAGCATATCTGTATTAATCAGTTTTTTATTGCCATGACCAAAATTCCTGACAAGAACAACTCATAAGAGGACAAGTTTATTTTGACTCACAGTTTCAGATATATACGTCATGGTTGGCAGACTCCATTGCAGAAAATCATGCTGGAAAGGCATGGTAGACGAAAATTATTCAGCTTATGGTTGCCATGTAGGAGAGAGTGAAATAGAGAGGCTCAGACAAGGACCCAGAGACAGACATAGTCCCAAAGGTCACAACCCCAGCCTCCTCCACCCATAACCTACCTGCCTACAATCACCACCCACTAATCCATTCCAATTATTAATCCATCAATTAGAGCCCTCAATATCCAGTCATTCCATATCTGAACATGCATTGCCTAATATGTGAGCTTTGTGTGTGGGGGATATATCAGATCTATGACAGTGTCAGAACCAAATTGAATTAGAGGACACTTAGATGGAGTCTGCTGCAGAACTGCTTTGTTGGTGTGTATGGAAACACCTCAATCTGGTATCACAAGTTTTAAACTGAGTGAGCGTATAAAACTTGGTTTTAACACTATAAATTTCAGACCATGCTAAAATGATCATATTTAGCTTCTGATTTCTTTGTTCAAAAAGTCAAAACTGAGACACTGGAGAGAGTGATGTCCCATTTACCTGAGCTTCCCACATTCTGAAGAGAGGCCCCATCCACAATGTATCCTTGTGAATATAAGCATTTTCTTTCTTTCCCAGAAACACCCAGTTGGCACTATATGCCTCTTACCTTGCTCTCTCTGACTTCTTGTAATTGTTGACTTGTCCACAACCACACCAGATAATTAGTCAAAGGGGATTTAATATATAAAATTTGTTACACAGATGTTTCAGGACTGAAAGAGTAGAGAGGGAAACCCTGAGGCATCACAGAAACCAAAGTATAGGAAGCCTTCACACCCCTTCAGCTTGATATCCTGAGGAAGACAGGATGTCATCAGCAATTCATTCATCTGCCTCAAACAAGGACCAAGTACCTGTGGGGGTCTTCCTAACAGGGGAGACTGTACAAGTGAGAAAAAGGATGATCCCTTTCCTATCCGTCATGAAGGATCGTGTTCAACATCTCTTTAGCAAAGACAAGAAGAGAAAAGAACTGCAAATTTATTTGATCATAGTCACATGAAAAAGGAGCCTTCATATTTAAAATCCATGGACCCTCAGTGAACACTCCATTTTTATGCTTCTTCTCAGTGAAGCACGAACAGACTTATAGAAATAAGACTGGACACAAAGGCATGAACTACTAGTAACAGATGGAGAGGAAAAACCCAGCAAAGCCTGTCCAGTTTGGGTTTTACTCCTCATTTGTAGCATTTCTTCCTCCTGAATGTGGGGCCAGATCCTTCTAGAATGAGTATTAATTTCTTTATGGCCAGCTCTGAAACAGAAAGACAGGAGAAAGAGTAATATATTTCTGGTTTTATGGCAGGCTCTTGGGAAAAAAGAGTTCTGACCCGCATTTAGGAAGAGGAATTCAGTTTCTTTGACTTGCTTTGAGGAGAATGAGGGCAAGAGTGTGAGAAAGCTTGCTTCTGAGGCTGCTTCTGAAGCCTTCACTTTGAGGTATAGTTCTCTGAGCCCCAACCAAGCATTGAGCAGAAATGTGAGATAACCAGATACCCTGGAAAAGTTACTGAGCAAGGGGAAAATTAGATGCAGAATGAAAATAATCTAATTGCGCAAGGATTACAGGCAGAATGCCTGAATTAAGTATGGTGCAAAGAAATGGAGAGGAGGAGGTTTTCTGTCTGTCAGTAGAAGACAAAATCAGCATAAACTGGGATCTGGTGAGATATGGAGAGATGTGGGAGTGGGAATCTTCCAGGTTTCCAGGAAGCCCATCCAGGTGGAGTTGATTCCATTAGCCAAGAACCTATACACAGGAGAAGCAGGACTGCAAGGGGCATGATGGACGTAGAAGAAATTCTCCATGCATCTCTAAAGGCTAAACACTGTGCTTTCCTTGTTATTCTCATTCTTTAGGAGTCAGAAATTAAAGCTCAAAGGAAAAGTCAAGGAGTCTGAGGTAGGAGCAGCTGAAAGCTTGGGTGATACTGAAGCTGGCCCTATTGCCCCACCATGGCCCCTGCACTGGGTGGTACCTGTGCAGACTGAGTCTGTCTGTTGGGGAACATGGGCTGAAAAACTAAGCTGTCAATCACTCTGCCCAAGTGCAGTACACAGAAGGAGGCCCGGCAATTCCACAGGGCTTCTGCATAAATGTCTCCATAAATGTAGTGTGCAAATATGGTGCCCTCGGTGCTATTTTCCCAGAGTTTCCTGTTCTGGACAATGGCAGGCAGGCTTTCCATTCTTGCTAGCTGCACTTTGTGCTGAGGTCAATGCCCCTGCTGCTTCCCTGGCTTCCCAGGAGATTGGTTTGGGAGGAGTTTGGGTTCAGACACATTTATACATCAGAGACACCATCCCGCAACTTCCCTCTTTAGAGTCCCCTCTAAACTTTCTCTCCTAAGACAACCATCTGTTTAGTTATGGGAAGAGTGCCATGATTCAGGGGCAGGCTGCTCGGGGCCTTCTCTGTGAAGCTCTGTGAGCTCTATGAACATGGGAAGGTCACCTGGTCTCTCTGTACCTGAGTTTCCTCCTCTGCAATATTGAAATGATTAACAGCACCTCCTCCCTCACGTTTTTGTCACTACGATTATATGAGCTAACATCTTCAAGACACAGCAAGTGCCATACAAGATTTTGAGGAAAGAAGGAGGGAAAGTTGGGAGGGAGGAAGGAGGAAGAAGGAAGGGAAAGACAGAGAGGAAAGGAGGAAATAAAGGGCAGATGATAATTTTTAAATTTTAAATAAACTATTAAATTACCAGAGTCAAACTTTCAACTTGACATTAAAAAGATCTTATAGTCCTAGAATCTATGTGACACAGCCCAAATTTTAAAAATATGCGATGTTTATAAAAGATTCATTGAGAAAAAGTGTCACATAAGGGTTTAAAAAATAAATTGATATAATGGAAGAAGAAAATAAATGATCACAGATACACCAGTCAATTCACAAATAAACAAAGGAGCGGTTTGGATTTTCTATTTTTAGATACTGCTATGGATTGGATCATAAATTCCCCCAAAGGCTCATGTGTTAAAGGTTTGTTTACCAGCTTGCCATGCTACTGGGAGGTAGTGAAGCATTTAGGAGTGGGACCTAGTGGAAGAGTGGTAGGTCATGGGAAGCATGTTCTTGAAGGGGATATTAGAACCCCAGCCACTTTCTGTCTCTCTTTCTCTATGTTTGTTTCCTAGCCACCGTGAGATGAGCTGCCTTGCTCTACCATGCACTCCAATGTCTCAGAAGAGCCAGCACTGCCTTTTTAATTTTAGGTTTTGCCTCCCCACAGGCCCAAGATGACCATGCACTGGAACTCCTGAAACAATGAAACAAAATGAACCTTCCTCCTTGAAGTCCTTTATCTTAAGTATTTTGTCACAGTGATGAAAAGCCAATGACACAGATGAAGGGACATGTCAGGTAAAACCCATTACTTGCTATTTTTTAAAAATTGTAGTTCCACAAAAAGTAATAATCACTCGATTTTTTCTTTATTATTTATTTATTTATTTATTGGTGAAAAGCAACACATTGAGATCTATAGAAGACACTGAAATACAAATAGCAATAGAAGATTTTCAATAGAAGGTCTGTAACTTTGAAATAAGAAATACAGAAAACATAAATTCAGGTGATAAAAATAATGTAATGAGTCATAATGGTAATAGACAGCATGACAGACTTCACTATCAACAATCTACAGATAAGAAAAGGGTGGCTTGCATAACTTGCTAATGGTAGTCAGAAGCAGAATTCAAATCCACAAATAAACTCTACTATGGTAATAACACCATCCTAGGATGAATGGGAAGGTCAAACTGGATCCAAACCAGGAGAAAACGGTACAGATATAATACCATTTCTTCTCCTTCCCTTTCCTCCCTCCCTCCCACATCTACCTTCTTTTCTTTATCTTTATTTTTTCTCTCTCATCTTATTGGTATTTTTAATGTTTAGATTGTCTTTCTTATTTTAATTTATGTTTATATGCACATTTTAATAGTACGTATGAATGGGATTCAGTGTGCCATCTCCCCACATGCATAAAACATGAGCTGATCCAGTTCACCCTTCTTTTGTTTTGTTTTATTTGATACCAGGATTTGAACTTAGGAGCACTCAATTACTGAGCCACATCCTCAGCCCTATTTTGTATTTATTTAGAGACAGGGTCTCACTGAGTTGCTTAGCGCCTTGCTTTTGCTGAGGCTGGCTTTGAACTTGTGATCCTCCTATCTCAGCCACCTAGCCACTGGGATTCAGCCTCCTTTTGTTCACCTTCTCCCTCATCCTACACACAGCCTTCCCACTTCATAGTAATCACTAGTCTATTTTCAGGTTGACATACTTTAGCTTCTACATATAAGAGATCATACATTAATTG
Source organism: Callospermophilus lateralis (assembly GCF_048772815.1). NCBI lineage: Eukaryota > Metazoa > Chordata > Mammalia > Rodentia > Sciuridae > Callospermophilus > Callospermophilus lateralis. Next base: position 101,487,961 of record NC_135305.1, read on the forward strand.
TCTTTCTGTGTCTGGCTTATTTCATTTAATGTTCTCCAGTTCCATCAAATTTCCTGAAAATGATAGCATTTCATTCTATTTTATGGCTGAATAACACTCGTGTGTGTGTGTGTGTGTGTGTGTGTGTGTGTGTGTGTATGCATGCCATATTTTCTTTATCTGTTGTTTAATCACTTGGGCTAATTCCTTGTCTTAGTTATTGGGAATAGTGCTGCAATAAACACAAAAAATGCAGGCATATCTTTCAGCATGCTGATTTCATTTCATTTGCATATATATTCAGGAGTGGGATAGCTGAATCATGTGATAGTTGTATTTTCAATTTTTTAATGAACCTCTACACTGACTTCATACTATTCTCATAATGACTGTATTAATGTATATTTCTACCAATGGTGTATTGTCCCTTTTCCTTCATATTCTCACCAGCATTTGTTATTTTGTTGTTGTTGTTGAATAATAGCCCTTATAGCTGAGGTGACTTGATATCTCATTGTAGTTTTGATTACTTTAAAATCTTAAGGGTAGAATCCCTATCTCAAGCACCTTTGTAATACCCCATGTACTATGGGGTATCAACAGATACTTTAAAATTTGAAAAAAATAAAAACGTGAAAAAGAAAGTGAAGTCAGTAAACATTAAGTAAACATAAAATCTTAACATCTGGTACGGCATTTTTTAATCTGCATAGTTTTCACATTTCCATGACAACATTGCAATAATTTGCTGAAAATTATCTTTCCTTTTTTTGTTGTTGATTATGGAAGAGAACTATTAAATCCAATTGGCCTTTGAAGGTAATGGTGTCAAATTTAGGAGAAAAAGAGAGAACAAAGCAAAAATAAGAAATATCCCAATCTGTCTCTCTTGAGATGTGTATCACAGCATTCTTTTTATCTACAAAGTTGGTGCAAATTGAATCATCTCTGATGTAAGGTTTTAGGTCACACAAAGTATTTTTTTTAACATGAATATCATCCTCCTTATCACAAAAGAAAATCCTCATAAGGATGATGGATAAGTAAAAGCCTCTAGGGAAAACACAAACTCCTCCTTTAAATCTAATTTGAAATTAAGTGCCTCAAGTTCTGTCAATGCCTCCTGCCATTCTTCCCCTTGATCCAATTCTTCACAGTTTCAGTGGGAAAATGAACAAGAGACCCAAGAGAGCCAAGAATAATACTGCCTGCTTAATCTGTATTCATGTCTTAATGGTTTTTTCTTTCTTGCTTAGTTAAATACACACACACACACACACACACACACACACACACACACACGAATTCACCCTGGCTTGGTCCTTGGAAGCTCTTAAATTCTGAGAAGAGGACAAAGCCTCTGACAGTCTATGCGAATGGACCTCTGGGATGCACATACTCTTTAGGCAAGAACAAGGCTGAGATGCTCTTCTCATGTGTGGCTCAGGTCTGGCTACAGGCCACTGGGTTGGTGAGCCCACCAGCTGAGTTCTTCAGCAAGTCAGGCTGATCTGAACACTGCCCCACCCACCTGGGCTGGATAGGAGCTCTCATCCCGGGGCACCTATGAGGAGGCTGGATGAGGTTGGGTGGGCTGCCATAGAGCCTTTTGGGACATTGCTGCTTCCTGTGTGACCAGCTCAGCAGGTGTGGGGGAACCAGGCCATGGGGAGGAAGGCTGGCTCTGCTCTCTTTCTGCTTTCCAAGCTGCTCCCCACCATGGCCACACTTTACCACAAAACAGAAAACAATCAAGGGTTCCCTCACTTTCACCGTTTTCTATGGAATCCATTTTCACTAACTTTCTGTGCTTTTTTGGGATGCCCTAGGGATCGTTTATATTATTTATTTTGCTTAATTTGGGGTGGGTTTTCATGTTCTGCTGTCAATTTAAATTATTTTAAATTCTGTTGATTTGAACTATATTAAACTTAAAATTTACTTTGTAAGAAAAATATAAAAATAATCCACATATTTATACTTCTTAGTACTCAAAAATTATTTAGCCTAGAATTAAAATTCCTCCAACCTAGAATTGAATATTGATAAACCAACCAAGCAGTAAATCTGAAAATTAAGATTTTAATAAAATTGGTGGTTAGTTGGAGTGCTATAAATTGGACCTAGAATATCTCCCAAAGATTCATGTGTTGAAGGCTTTGTCTCCGTTGGCAGGTGCTGATGGAGGTGGTGGAACCTTTAGACCTGGGGCCTAGTTGGAGGAAGCAGGTTACAAGTGGCATGCCTTTAAAGGGTACATTTTGTTGCTGATCTCTCTTTCTCTGCTTTCTGACCATCATGAGGTGGGCATTTTTACTTCCTCATGTGCTCATGATGTCCTGTCTTTCTCCAAGCGGACAGCCATAGAGACAAGTAACTGGGGGCCTAAACCTCTGAAACCCTGAGCTAAAACAAATTTTTCCTCCTTTAAGTCATTTTTCTTGGATATTCTGTCACAGTGATGGAAAGCTAACCAATACAGGAAAAAAGATCATAAATACTCAAGCTTTACTCGAAGTTACAACTACATGGGCTGGTTTTGTAGAAACTCTCTTAATAATATTAAAAATGATTGAATAAATTAATGGCAAAGGAATTATTGAGACGTCAAAATCAAACCCCATTTATTGTCAGATTTTAAAATAATTATCTTATTATCTCAATTATGGTCACTCATTTTAGGTGAATTGATTAGGTTTCAAAAATACAATGAACTTCATTAAGGTCTTCTTCTCTAAACTGGAACAGCCTATGAACAAGGTGACATATTTGATTCTAAGGAGAAATTTCAGGAAATGATGCTGCATATAAATATTTTAATAAGAGGAATCATTGTAAAATATAAGAACACTTTTTAAAAAATAAACCAACAAAAAAAAAAGGAATTCAATGCACTTTCATACCAAGGGCTGACAAAAGAATTCCTTTAATTTGAAGACTTATGAGATACATTTTTATAAAATGTAAAGTGACTATGAAATATACTTTTCCTAATGTGTTCATCCCTTAAGTATCATTAATTAATCTACTTTAACTATTTGGAAAATAGATGGAGAATAAATATTGACAAGTAAACATAAAATAAATTTCATATTTAATTAACCTTTCACATTCTATTAATAACAATTAAAATTTACATATCACACTGATTTCAATATTAAATAATCATTATTCAATCTAAACCTTAAAATCTCAGGGATAAATATGACTATAAATTTTGTAGAAAAAAAAATGTTTTTGTCTGAGGTTTGAATTTCTGTGATCATTCAGATGACTGTTCCGCACCTCAACAAATGGCAAACTCAATATTTCTGGTAATATCTTATTCCATCTTTAGGCAGTTCAACTGAGTTAAAATACTTTCTCATATTCTACATTTCCAAGTGAGTCTCCACAAATGGATAAATATTTGTTTTGTTCCTTCAGAGACTAACCCCTCAGTTTCTATGTTTCTCACCTTGGAATGTTGAAAAAGTTTTGATGTATTACGTGGAATCTTATAAAATTGCCACTTTTGAGATCGAAGTGGTTGAATATCAACTTCATGTGGTTTAGCCATGTCAGCCCAGGTCATCTCTTCTCTCAGTTAGACTCCCCAAAGTCCTCATTCCTTCCCAATTACTGGCCTTTACCACTACTTATTGTTTGTGTCCATTCATTGCAGAATCTTTCACAGTTGTTTATTATTAAGGTACTGATTCCCAGAAGAACCAAAAGATGATTCTCAAAAAGATACTTGTTCATTCATGTTATTGTGGCATTATTTGCAACAGCCAAAAGATGAAAACAAAGTTGTTCATCAGTGGATCAATAGATAACTAAAATATGATATATACACATATAAAAAGTACATTTAGCCTAAACAAGGAAGGAAACTTTGATACATGCTACAACATAGGAAATTATGTTGAATAAAATAAACCAGTGATAAAGAGATTAAAAAAAAAGAAGTGCTGATTATAGGGGATAGAGATGCTGAGTTAACTTCTCTCTTGTGGCATGCAAGTTTGGATCAAGCAAGTAGAACACTTGGTTAAATGGGAGAAATTAAGACATTATCAACTTTTTAAAGCTGCCATTTGTTAGAGATTTAAAATAACCTTTCTAAATTTAAAATCTTCTTATAGCTGAGAAGACTATGTATGCTATAATAGGTGTTCCATGTAACAAAGTCTAGATTTGCCCCAGATATGTTTGGCTCTGTATTGTATTCATATATTTTACCCTAACAATGAAACCACAGGGCCAGATATGTGTTGGACATTGGAAAATGTTGATATGAAGGGAGATCACATGGACTAAATTCCCCAACAGCATTTCTATACAAGCCCTTTGAATTAGTCACAGATGGACATAACTTATAAACATTTACCCATTATTCGAAGTCATCTACCCTTTGATATATAAAACAAGTTAATATTTTGTGCATGTGTCAATGTATGTGTGAGGGTTCACTGGTACTGAATTATCTTGATATTTCAAAACATGTGGGATAAAGTGGGCCCATTGTCTTCTAGTTGAATGTAGTAAAACGGGTATACTTGTTAAAATTCTGTTGCTAAGTCTTTGTTACTTCCGTTACCTGGGACAGCCTTCATATTTCTAAATCTTTCTTCCAAATTCTAATTTTATTTCTAAACTAGATGTTCTTTTGTCTCCCACTATCTCATCCTTTTCGAAGAAGGTCAATGTGGAAAGAAAACAGCCATGGAATGGTTATAGCTGAGAAACATCTCAGAGTGAGCAAATAGGTACACCTGTTTGCACTAGGACAGGCCATTGGAAACATCCAGTGGTGACCCTTCCTGCCAATTTCAACTGCTTGGCAGGCTTTCCTACTTCCTCATAGCATGGTTAGTTTTGACCTTTATGATGACTGGCTTCAGGATATTGTACTATTGGCTTGTGCAATTGTATTTGGTAGACATGTCCTATGTAAACTGTAGCTCTTCTGCAATAAAGTGAGTTTAGCGCCATCAAGCCTGACTCCCAGAGTCTATATGCGAATGTTGATTCTGTTGCCTCACCTCCTCACGGGACGCAACCCCACAACCACACCCCAACAGGTCAAATCATGCCCCACCAAGAAATGTTCACACACAAATTCCCAGAACACATGAATGCACTAAGGGTAAGACAAAGGGAGTTTTGCAGATATGATTCAGTTATGGATCTTAAAATTGGGAGATTACACTAGATTTTTTGGATGACTCCCCCAAAATTCCATAATCCCTTATAAGTAGAAATAGTTAAAATTCAAATGACATTCTTCATAGAAATAGGAAAAGCAATCATGAAATTCATTTGGAAAAACAGGAGGCCCAGAGTAGCCAAAGCAATCCTTACTGAGAAAAATGAAGCAGGAAGCAACCCAAGACCTTAAATTGTACTACAGAGATATAGTAACAAAACAAGCATAGTATTGGCACAAAAGAAGACATGAAAACCAGTGGAACAGAATAAATGATACAGAAACAAACCCACCTAAATACATTATCTCATACTAGTTATCTCATACTAGACAAAGATGCCACAAATATACACTGGAGAAAAGATAGCCTCTTCAACAAATGGTGATGGAAAAACTGGGAAACCTCTATCTCTCACCCTGCACAATACTCAACTCTTAAGTAAATCAACACCTACACATTAGACCAAAGACTCTGTACTACTAGAAGAAAATGTAGGCCCAACTCTCCATCATGTCTGCTTTTGACTTCCTGAACAAAACTCCTAAAATGCAGGAAGTAAAATCAAGAATCAATAAATGGGATGGTATCAAACTAAAAAGCTTCTTCACAGCAAAGGAAACAATCAAAAGTGTGAGGGGAAAGCCTATAAAATAGGAGAAAATCTTCGCCACCTGCCCCTCAGAGCATTAATCTACAGGATATATAAAGAACTCAAAACTTAATACCCCAAACCCCCAAAGAACCCAATTAATAAATAGTCAAAGGAACTGAACAGATACTACACAGAAGAAGAAATATAAATGATCAACAAGTATTTAAAAATGTTCAACATCTCTAGCAATTAGAAAAATGCAAATTAAAATTATGCTAAAATCCTTAGCAGGAAGAATGAAGCAGTTGGCACCACTATACCAGATCTTAAACTATATTACAGAGTAATAGTAACAAAACCAGCATGGTATTGGCACCAAAACAGACTGGTAGACCAATGGTATAGAATAAAGGACACAGAGACTCACTCACAAAACTAAAATTATCTTATATTAGACAAAGGTGCCAAGAACATACATTGGAGAAACAATAACCTCTTCAACAAATGGTGCTGGGAAAACTGGAAATCCATATGCAACACAATGAAATTAAACCCCTATCTCTCACCATGCACAAAACTCAACTCAAAGTGGATCAAGGACTTAGGAATACAATCAGAGACTCTATGTCTAATAGAAGAAAAAGTAGGCTCTTATCTCCATCATGTGGGATTAGGCCCCAACTTCCTTAACAATACTCCTGTGGCACAAGAATTAGAATCAAAAATCAATAAATGGATGGACTCAAATTAAAAATTTTCTTCTCAGTAAAAGAAACAATTTGTGAGGTGAATAGAGAGCCTACATCTTGGGAGCAAATTTTTACCCTCACACATCAAAGAGCACTAATCACTACGGTATATAAAGAACTCAAAACTCAAAAAGCTAACACTTAAAAAAATAATAAATAAATAAATAACCCAATCAATAAATGGGCCAAGGACCTGAAGAGACACTTCTCAGAAGATGATGTACAATCAATCAACAAATACATTCAAAAATGTTCATCATCTCTAGCAATTAGAGAAATGCATATCAAAACCACTCTAAGATTTCATTTCACTCCAGTCAGAATGGCAGCTATTATGCAAACAACAATAAGTGTTGGTGAGGATGCAGGGTAAAAGGTACACTCATACACTGCTGGTGGGACTGCAAATTGGTGCAGCCAACGTGGAAAGCAGTATGGAGATTTCTTGGAAAATTGGGAATGGAACCATTATTTGACCCAACTATCGCTCTCCTTTGTCTATACCCAAAGGACTTAAAAACAGCAAACTACAGGGACACAGCCACATTAATGTTTACAGCAGCACAATTCACAACACCTAAACTGTGGAACCAATCTAGATGCCCTTCAATAAATGAATGGATAAAAAAAGGGTGGCATATATACCCAATGGAATATTACTGAGCAATAAAGGAGCATAAAATCATGGCATTTGTAGGGAAATGTTTTCTTTGATATAAGGAGGCTAATTCATAGAGGGATAAGGAAAGGGAGCCTGGGAGAGTAGAGAAACTCTAGATAGGGCAGAAGGGTTGGAGGGGAAAGGAGGGGGCATGGGGTAATTAACGATGGTAGAATGTGATGATCATTATTATCCAAATTACAGGTATGAAGACACAAATTGGTGTGAATATACTATGTAAACAACCAGAGATATGAAAAATTGTGCTCTATATATGTAATAAGAATTGTAATGCATTCTATCATATATAAATTTAAAAAAATAAAAAAATAAAATTATGCTAAGATTCTACCTCACTCCAGTCAGAATGTTAATAATCAAGAACACAGGTAACAATAAATGTTGGTGAGGATGTAGGGTGAAAGGTACACTCATATATATAACCCAGAAACTAGCCATTGTTTCTTTTCATTTCAAATTGAGTAGAGAGAGTCTGAATGGGCAAGGGTTGGCGAGTCCCCAAGTTTGACGATTGCTATACTCCCATGAAACTGAAACTGAAACTCCCGTTCCTCTTCATTTCCTTTAAAGAAAAGGTAAAAGAATCTCAGGGAAGTGAAATGATTTGCCTACAACCCAAACTTGAAGGCAGGACTTAGATTGGCCTCTCTTTGCTTGGCTTGTGTTAGTCACCTTGTAGCACAATTCTTGCAGGACACTGAGTCTAAGAGCTAAGTCAGCAAATTTCTTCTTACCCTAAATCTTTGTTACCCCCGCCACACACACACACACACACACACACACACACGCTATTTAAAATAACTACAGACGTGGCTCTACTCACAGGAGGTCATGTCACATGGCTGCATCACAAACTGAAAATAGTATAAGCCAAAAAAATGTATTTAGTACAACTAACGTACAAAACACCATAGCTTAGGTGAGTCTAACTTAAACATCCAGAACACTTATATTAGCATAGTTGGGGAAAATCATCTAACACAAAGACTATTTTGTCACCAAGTGTGGAATACGCCATATGATTGATTGCACACTCTATTGAAAGTGAAAGGCAGAGTGAATGTATAGCTGTGCTTTCATACCACCAGAAACTAGAAAATGTTAAGTAAAACCATCATAAGTCTGGACCGTGTGTATTATAATACTTCCAACCTAGACATACCATGCTCAGGCTCTCCATTTCTAAATGTGACTGTCATTTTCCCTCAGCCGCCCGGCAACTAGGTGATGGAGAACTGGCATTAGGTGCAGGTTGACTGGTAAAATGGCTGAGTCCTTCAATTCTATGCTCCATTGAGATGTGGGGATGAAGGTGATTGTAGAAGGAAACACCATACACTCAAAAGCAAAGGAGTTAAGACCCTTCTCCATGTCACAATGTATATGGCTGATTCTGCTTCTAAAACTGTTTCTTTACATAATAATTTAGGGGGCACAAGAGTGAAAAAAGGTAACATATTTAGGCCCAGAGGAAAAAAAATGGTTACAATGAGATATAACAATTAGGAAATGATATCTTCTTTTCATTAGGCATGTAATTATTTTACAGTATGTGCTGACTTTCCTAGATCATACTGATTTAAATGAGGGTTAAACCCCAAAACAGACAGTCAAAAGATTGTAATGCTTGTACCTAATACTTTCTAAACTGGCTTTGGAATAGTCACTACTTTACCACATACCATTTCATTTTATGTTCATGAAAAGGAAAGTATTGCTCTAATTGGTAACATCCACATTATAAATAAAATGTTTCTACTCCAGAGCTGTAAATTTAAGTTCTGACAGCCACTCCTCCCTCTCCCTCCCCCCCACCCTGTGTGTGTGTGTGTGTGTGTGTGTTTCTGTGTTATTGCAGTGTGAACACCTGGGAGGACCATCAGGCTGCCCAGTGGTGGGCCCTTCCTACCATTTTCAGGACATCAAATCTCAGGGTCAAGTCAACAAATTTCTCCTTACCCTAACTCTTTGTGTGCCACCCCCCAACAATTTAAAATAACTATAGATGTGGCTGTAGGCCTAGGTTGCTTCTACATCCTATAAAGCCACAGACTCCAGATCATATTTTAACTGCTTCCTTTTCCTTCACACCTTTGTTCTCTTCTGGATTCATTCTGGAGGTGCATCTGGAGGTGCACTGCGCTTGCTCTAGATAGCCCCTGAGTCTGAAGAAGTCTCCATGATAGAGTTTCTGGGAAAATCAATGTGAACTATTCATAATAGCATCATCACAATAACCGGTCACTAAAAACATAAATGATACCATAGAGACAAGAACAGGGAGAAGGTGTCAGGATACCTGAAATGATTAATGTGGACAGTAGGCATTGCTTCTTTTCTTGTTCAACACTGTCTTCCCACTACTGGGCTTAAAGCCTGGCAGGTAGGAGTCTACCCAACCAAAGTGTACACCCACTCTATTGGACAAATGAATGAATATTTTTCAAACAAATTTTGGTTTTTACAAAATGAGACTGAATATAGTTGAAAATTGAAGACTGGGTGCATTCTGAACCTCTAGCTCTGAAAAGCTAAGGGGAAGCCTTAGACATGAATGACAACATAAAAAAACCTGTCTTGATTCCTGACCTTACTGCTTGCTAAGTGTCTATAGCATTTCCATGATTACATGAATACAGGTAGAAATTAAAGGAAAAAAAAAACATTGTTAGGTGTAGGAAATCAGAGCAGGAACATAGGAACAACAGAATTGGCCATGGTGCAAGGAAAGATGCTTGGCAAGTTTCCAACTGCAGCCCTCCATATTTCGCTATTTCTATGTTTTCCATGGACAGTTTGGATCAGGTCTTGGTGTTTTATGCAGAGTCCTACTTAATGGCACCAGTTTCCTGAGATTCTTACAGATTCTAGACCTTTCTGCAGAGCTCACATAGGGTTCTGAAGCATCTGGCTGTTCTCCCATCCTTCACCTCATGACTCATGATGGATGCCCGGGGCAGGAATATGAAAAGGTGCTGCTTGTACAGTTTCATTTTCATCACTTTCTCTAGGACAGATAAAGAATACAGGGACCTTGGCAAGGTGGCACAGAGATTCTGCAAGCTCTTTGACATGTCAAGTAGTAAAGCAGAATCAATCACAGAAACAACCCCTCACTGTGGTTGGGAGATTAACATCTTTACAAGATAATAAAGCCAAGAAATTATATCTGCCAGCACTCCCAGAAGGAGACTCATAAAGCATTTCTTGGTTAAGCAATGAGGCTCCATGCTCTGGCCCATCAGATTCAGAGAGAAAGCTGAAGCATGGGCTGAAGGAAACCACAGACTTGGTCTGTGTGCCTAAAGCAGTAGACCATCCATGAATGTCACTAAGGTCAGTTCCAGAGGCTGACAGGGTGTTTACAAGGATTCATAAGAAGGGCAACAGATCTTCGAGTTATCCCAACTGTTCACCTTTCCATCTCCACCCATTTATGGTGGCCATGGATTTAAACTACTCAAGATCTTTAAGGCCCCTGCTGTAGGGAGCAGAGTCAGTGGGCCGACTTCAGGGGAACATGTTGGAAGTTATCATAGTGCCTGGCTGGGGCCCCACTTTTCCTGGTCGTGTCAGCCAAGTAGGGCAGTGACCTGTTCATTTCTTTCTAATGTGAGTCTTCTCAAATAGGCACTATTCTCCTTGGTGACTTTGTATCAGCCTGGCTAGGACATTTTCAGAACTACACCCCAGGCAGAACTTACTCTTCCAAGTTCTTCTTGTCCTCTCTGCTCTCACAGGTGTTGTTGGAATCATGATGAGAAGTCTTTCCTCACCTACTCCTGCTCCCTCCTCTTTTATCCTTCACAGATATTTTCTGCCAAATCTCATGCATGTCTATCTAGATAATACCAGCAATCCAAATCCAGAAGTTTATTAAAAGGATTATACTCCTTGACCAAGTAGGACATTTTCCAGAAATACAATATTGGCTCAACATATAAGAATCAATCACTATAAACACCATATTAAAGGGATAATGGGGGAAAGAAGACCCTGCATGATCTTTGTAATAGATTCAGAAAGAACATTCAACAGCACCCAATAATACTCCGTGATAAAAATACTCAACAAACTAGGATTAGAAGTGAACTTCTTCAACCTAATAAAGGGCATCTTTTTAAAAACCCATGGAGAACCTCATATTTAATGGTGAAAGACTGACAGCTTTCCTGCTAATACAAGGAAATTCACTGTATTCATACAATAATATGAATCTAATCTCTTAGGATGTCTAATTCTGCTATGGTACTTCAACACTGTAATATAAGTTCCAGCAGGAAAACTTGTCAAGAAAAAGAAAAAAGGAAATCCAGAAAATCCAAATTATTAAAAAGTAGCAAATTTATCACTATTTTCAGATAACTTGATCTTTTCTGTAGAAAAACCATAAACAAGTTACACATACACACGCACACGTACACGCAAATCTGTTAGTACAAATACACAAATTTAACAGATGCATGATATAAGAATATAAAAAAATATCAATTGAGTTTCTACACACTAGCAATAATTAAAAATTAAAATGAAGAAAAAAATCATTGAAAATAACACCAGAAAAAATAAAAGACTTATGATGGAATTTTATCAAAGCATAAGACTTGTATACTGAAAACTGTAAATAATGTTGTCAAAGAAGATCTAAGTATATGGAAAAGCAGTCCGTTTTCAAGGATTGAAAGCCTTTATGTTGTTAAAATTACAATGCAAATTGATCTATAGATTACAAGTTATTCCAAATATGATTTTTGTATAACTATATTAACTAATCCCCAAATTCATAGTGAAATACAAGATGTGATGAATAAACCAAAATGATCTTAAAGAAAAAGATCAAAGCTGGACAAAGATTTTCTAATTTCAAAATATACCACCCAAGCTAAATTAATCAAGACAGTGAGATACTAGCATAAGGATAAATATATAAACCAATGTAATAGAATTTAAAGTCCAGAAATAAACACAATAACAACTGTAAACTGCTTCACAACAAGGATGCCAAGTAATTCAATGGGAAAAGAGTTATTAGTAATTGGTGATAGGCACTGGATTTCCACATGCAGGAGAATGCATTTGGACTCTATCTCACTCCCTATATAAGAGCTTAACTATCACAGGAAACAAATATAAATCTGTGTGCCTTTAGATTAGACAATGGTTTCTTAGATATCACATGAAATGTATAAACAAAAAATTAAAAATACATAAATTGGACTTGATTAAAATTAAAACTTTTTTTCTTTGAGTCAAAGAACATCATTTGTAAAGGAAAAAGTTAATCCAAAGAGGGAGAAAATAATTGAAAGTCATATATCTGATAATAGTCTAGCATTCATAATATATAAATTTCTCAACATTTAAAAAAAAGTCAAATTAAAAAAATGTTAATAGGTTTAGATAGAAGTTTCTTCAAAGAAGATATACAAATAGACAAGAAGCACATAAAAGCTGTTCAGTATCATTAATCATTATTTAAACACATTAAAAATTACAATGTGGCACCACTCCATGTCCATAAGATGGCTACGATCTTTTTCCAAAAAAGGAAAATAACTTCTGTAAGATGAGCATGCAGAAATACTGGAATGCTCATTCATTGCTACTATGACTGTGAAATGGTGCGTTCACAGTAGAAAACAGTTTGAGAGTTCTTCCAAGATTAAAAAAACAAAACTTATCCTACATATCCTGCCATCCAGTAAATTATTAATCTACCATATGGGAAGTTGTGGGGTTTTTTTAACTTTAAATCCTTTCCATATTGATGTCATTATGAGAAAATCATATGAGTTGTTACATTTAGTATACCATCCCAAAGTGTCAATAAATATTTCTCCTGTGATGAACATGCTTAGAAAAAAAAAAAGATTTTGCTAAGGGATAGATGAGCTTGGGGAGAAAAGCTCCTCACTTATGGATTGAAATCCTGCCCAACCTTCCTGTGCAGGTAATCCTTGATTGAGGTAAGGAGAATGAGAAGCTGGAAACCTGATGAGTAAAAATGTCACAGATTTTAAAGTGGATCATGTTATTGGTATTTAGTGTCTTCATCTACAAATTTTCAGTGACCTTTATCTCTGCCTCAGGATATTAGTGAGAATGAAAGAAAACGAAGGTTTAAATTTTTATACTAATTTGGAAGGACAGTGTTATGGTTTAGATTAGTGGTATCCCCCCAAAGCTCATGTGTGAGACAATACAAGAAAGTTTAGACAGGAAATGATTGGCGTATGAGCATCTTAAACTGATCAGTGCATGAATCCCTCATAAGAATTAACTGGTCCATAATTGAGGGCAGGTAGGATGTGGCTGGAAGAAGTAGGTCACTAGGGGGCATGCCTTTGGGATTTACATTCTTTTTTTCTCTCTGCTTCTATTGCACTGTCCTGAGGCTGCTCTCCTCTGACATACTCTTCCACCATGCTGATCTGCCTCGCCTCTGGCCCAAAGCTATGGAATCAGCCAACCAAGGACTGAGACCTCTGAAACCATGATCTCCTAATAAACTTTTGCTCCTCAAATTTGTTTTTGCTAGATCTTTTGATAATAGCAACAAAAATCTGACTAAAACTGTCAGAGAAACCAGGAACACACTGTAGGAGGAGGCTTAGATGTGGCCCAGACACCAAATAAGGAGAGAGAAATAAAGGTTTTCCAGTTGTTTTTGGTATTCAATTTATAGGACTTTAGAGATGATGATTTTATACAAAGATCCTCCCTATATATCTCAGCCTATTTCTTTTCTATTCCTTCCTAATATTTTCCCTCTACCTTCTCACTTATTATTGTTCCTCAGAAAGTAGCATTTAACTGCATTTCCTATTGACCTGGAAATACGTCTGCGAGTACAAGGCCAGTGGAGGACAGAAAGGAGAAGGAACTTGAGCACCAGTCTGCCTAGGTACAGATGTCAATGCTCTTGGGCATCAGAGGCAGATCAGTGCACATGCCTAAGATAATGTGCACCAGGAAGGAAGGAGAGACTACAAGAAAGGGGACCTCGCCTCAGTTTTAAAGTTCAAGCAAGTGATGTGAACCTCATTAGTGATGAGGGTGATCTTTGAGGTCTTCCTCCTTTTGCTCCCCTGCCTCTCCTACTTTCCTCATTTTTTCCTTTCCATTCCCACAACCGTGGCCTTCCACTGCTGTTTCCCTCATCTCTTCACACTTCATCTTTGCCTCTGTATCTTCATCTTGTATCTTTTTTTCATTCTCCAAAATTGCAGTATCACTCTGAAGCTTCTCCTGGAACATCTCATCTACATGAGAGACTATCCAGCAGCCAGTGGAGGCCACCAAACAGCCTCTGAGGCACATTTTATTCTAGCTTTTATTATTTACTAAAGATGAATATAAATTCAAATATTAAAAGATTACTAATACTAATACAGACATGATGGCTTGTGTTTGTGTAGGAGTTTGAGTTTATCCAGTTGTTGGTGTAAATTGTACACAGTAGTCTCTCATGATCCTTTTTATTTCTGTGACATCAGTTGTATTATCTCCTCTTTCTTTTCTTGTTTATTTGAATCTTTTTTTCCTGTGCTGTCTAGCTCAAGTGTTGTCAATTTTGCTTAGCTTTAAAAAAAATAAAACAGCTCTTTGTTTCTATTTTTCCCCAGTCTCTATTTCATTAGTTTCTGTTCAGATCTTTATTTTCTAATAAATGTGGGCTTTCTTTGTTAGTTTTGTTTTGTTTGTTAGTTGGTTGGTTGTACCAGGTATTGAACCCAGGGATGCCTAACCATTGAGCAACATCTCCAGCCACATTTTTTATTTATTTCTTTATTTATTTTGAGACAGGACCTTACTAAGTTGCTGAACAAATTGTGATCCCTCTGCTTCAGCCTCCTGAGCCATGATATTATGGGCATACACCACCACTCCCAGTTCTTCTTTTTCTAGTTCCTTAGCAGTGGATTATGTTTGCAGATATCTAAGTTGTAGATCCCCACTTTGGTTGGGACAAGAGTTCTCTCTATTCTCCTGTATCATGATCTTATTTGTCTATGAACTCATTTCTGTATATTTGTCACTGATCTGAACCCTGATGCCAGTTAAGTATGCTTGAAGCTACTGGTCCAGACCCACATCTTGTGGGAAAAATTGAAGACCTTTGAGCCCTCTTGCCAGATCTTGGCTCAAGAGGGCTCTTCCTGAAAGAAGAGAGATTGGTCAGGCCTAAAGATCCCTGTTACTGAGCCCAGTGACCCGTATTCCATGCTATATTCTACTCTGTTGGGGAAATGTGAGAAGCAATTCCCATATCTTTCCCAGTTGGACAATAACAAGGTGATGTCTGAGTTTTTCCATAAGAAATCCTTCAAGCCTAAGAGTGTTGCTACTCCTATCATTCATTAAAAGAAATGTTCATGGAACAGAAGGAAGGAGAGAAGACCAGTGAGGTGTTATGGAGCAAAGGTAAAAAATGTGAAAAAATAGATTTTATTGTAGGAATGATGGGAATCAATGGAATGCTGAAGGCAGGAAACAAGGTGGTCTAATTCCAGTTGTAAGAGTTTAGTGAGATGATGGGAAGCTACAGTGGAGAAAAAGAGATAGGAATGAAGTTAGCACAGTCATATAGTAGTGGGCACTGGATTGTGAGTCATAAGATGTATCCTCTGATGGGGATGGTGAAGATTGAAAAACGTGAGAATGGAATGGGGGGTGTCAATAGCATGTGTTAATAGCTTGCTATCAAGAATAAAGGACGGATGATCAAGAATGACACCTAGATATTCTATTTACAATAAAACATGTGAGAATGATGCTTTTGACAGAATTTAGAAAGAAGGAAACAAGGTTTTGTGTTCACATAGGGTCAGGCTTCGGGACCTACATGCACACAGCTCAGTATTGCTGAAGCCTAACCCACAAGGCCACTGAGGTCGGGGGGCGGGGGATAAGAGACTGAATATATAGAAAAAGGGAGGTTATGTAAATTGTGCACAACACACACACACACACACACACACACACCTTTGTTTGCTTTCAATGGTGGAAAAATATTTTGTTCTTTCTAGTGATGTCGAGGAGCTTAGATTATAGGAAATAAGGAAGGCTAAAAGGACGAAGGCAAGTGAAAAGGCTAGAGAAAATAAATAGAGGATAACTAAATCCTGCCTGCAGAGCTACTCCTCTGAAATAAAGTTCTCCCTTAACTGACATCAGCATTCTTTTTGCCAAATATCTTCATTTTGAATGTAAATTCCAAGGTGTGCTTTCAGTTAGGAATAATTATCTAATTATCTATTATCCAGTGGGTATCACTTCATTTTCTCCCTTTTCCCCTTTGTGTTTAGTGTGTGGCTTTTGGCGGGCTGGGAAAGATATGACTCAATTGCCTGTCAGCACAGCTTTGGTGAGAAGAGCACATCATGGAAAAGGAATTACACTTGTCTCTGGAGCAGAGTGATAATTGATAACTAATTACTGAAAATTATGTCTGAAGTGGAGAAGACACAAGCCTATTTTCCAAGGCTCCTGGTGATTACAGAACAAGTTTGAGGCACCCTTCACAGCCCTCAGGGAGAAACATATGAAAATAATAAGGCATTTTAACTTTCCAATAAGATCTACTTTTGATGAGAAGGAGGGAGCAAGTTGGGATTGGGACTGAGGGGCTCCCTTCCACTTGACTACCCTAAAGAAGGTAGCCCAGGGTTAGCCTCAATGGTTCCCTAATGACAGGGAAAGGAGATAAAGAAAAACAAACTTTTTTTAGTCATCTTTTTTGCTTCTGTGACTATATATCTGACCAGAGCAATTTTAGAGGAGGAAGAGTGTATTTGAGAACTCACAGTTTCAGAGGACCCTGTTCCATTCCTTAGGGCTCAAGGTGAGGCAGAACATCATGGCAGAAGAGTGTGGTAGAGGAAAGCAGCTCACATCATGATCATGAAACAGAGAGAGAGTGAGATATCCACTTGCCAGATACAAATATATTCCCCAAAGCCACAGCCCCAAGGCCCCACCTCCTCTAGTCACACTCCACCTGCCTTCAGTTACCAATTAATCCCACCAAGTAATTGATTCACTGATTGGGTTAAGGCACACACAACCCAATCAGTTCTCCTCCAAACCTTGCATTGTTTCACAATGAGCTTTTGTGGGACACCTCACATCCAAACCATAACATTCCACCCCTGGCCCCCAAAAGCTCATGATCATCTTACAATACAAAATGTGTTTAGTCCATATCCAAGAGTTCCCATAATCTCAACAGTTTAAAGATTGCCCTAAAGATGAAGCCCTCTGAGACTGAGAGCAAACTTACATAGTGAGTTCCTATAAAAATCAAAAGCTATTTACAAGTATGTCATACATAAAGGTACAGAATAAAAGTTTCCATTCACAAAAATAGGGGCATAGAAAGAATGGAAAGGACCAAAGCAAGACTGAAATCCCAATGGGCAAACAAGTATTATAGCTCCACATCTGACATCTGGGGCACTTGGCATGGTGGTATTCTTTTCAAAGGGCTTCTGTAGCTCCACCCCTGTGGTCTTTTTTGATTGCAGTTTACATGGCCTTTCTCTTGTCTGTCCCTGTTAGATTCCTGAAGCCTTCCTCAGCAGATGATTCATGGTATTTGCATTTCTTAATCTTGAGTGTCTCCACTGCAGCTTTGGCTTTCTCCTTATATCTTCACACAGTGTCTTCTTAGTGGGTGCCCATAGAAGCTCCAATTCTGCTGCATTTTTCCTGGCTTCCCAGGTCTTCTTTTGAAATATTGATAGAAGTCTTCATAACCCCCTAACTCTAGCATCCTGCCTTTCAGCAGAACCAGCAACATGTAGTTGACACCATTGTCTGTGGCCATATCAAATAGTAGCCAAATTCCCAGGGACCCTTGCCTGGGTTAGGTGAGCATGTTAAAAACACTTCCTAGGAACTCTGTGCAAGAAGGGTACCCTACCTATGTCTTCCCAAGAGAATTTTTATTTTTACTTCCTTGAATCTGAGATGGGTGTAATCTTGCCAGTTCCTGAGATGCCCTCAAGCCATCTTTCTCATTGACTCTGAGCAAATTATTTAGTATTTCTTTAGTGGCAGTATCATCTTTAACCACCACAACTTATTTAGCCCCAGTTTTACCCCCACCTTTCAAGTTGTAGTTTTTCAAATATTTCTGCTCTGCTTTTTTTGTTCCTGCATATCGTAATAAACTTGGCTAAAAGCTTCCAGCAATATCCATGCCATAACCTGAATTCAATGCTGCCTAGATATTTCTTCTGTCAGATTAAGTCCATTACTTTTAAAATCAGCTTCACAGAAAGTCTCAGGAGACTAGCAAAATACAGACAACTTCTCAGCCAGAGCATGACATGAATGGGCTCTAGTCCAATTATCAATATTGTACTCCTTTTCCTCTAAACTCTCTTGAACCCTGTCTTCACTGTCCACTGTTCTACTGGTATTCGGGTCTTCTGAGCTCTCACCAAAATCAGCCATTAAGGTCTGTTTACAACAATCCAAAGCATTTCCAGCTTACACTGCTACACATCTAAAAATTCCTCCAACTAATTCCAAAAAGCTTGAAAATCTTCTGAATTCTGTGGTCAGTTTAGCCACATGAATGACCCCCTTCTGGTACAAGTTTTTGTTTTAGTCAGCTTTTTTGCTGCAGTGACTGAAAGACCTAACCAGCACAATTGTAGAGGAGGAAAAGCTTATTTAGGCTATCAAAATTTCAGAAGTCTCAATCCATAGATAACGGACTTCATTCCTTGGGGCTCAAGGTAAAACTGAACATCTTAGCAAAAGAGTATGATGGAGGGAAGTTGCTCACATGATGATCAGAAAGTAGAGAGACAGGTACATCTCCACATGACAAATATAAGCATATACCCCAAAACCATGCCCCCTGAGGCCCCACCTCCTCCAGATGAATCCCACATTCCTTCAGTTATCACTCAATTAATCCCATCAGACAATTAATTCACTGATGCATTAAGACTCTCAAAATCCAATCAATTCTCCTCTAAATCTTCTTGTATATTCTCATACATGAGCTTTTTGGGACACCTCACATCCAAACCATAACAAAACTTCACTTTCTTAAAAACATTTCTGAAAAGCACAAGTCTAATCATGATACTCCTCTGCTTGAAAATCTCTAATGCTTTTCCTTTGTGTAGAAAGATTCTCAATGAGGTATACACAGCCCTCCAGCCTCCTCTTTCATGGCTCATCTCCATTCACTTCTGCTTGCAGAAAAGAGTTGGCTGATGATAGGGGTGGTGGAAGTGTACTCCTGCCTTTGGTGCCTCCTAAGGGCCATTTTTTCTCTCATCTGAACATTTGCATCAGCTGTTTCTTAAGCCTACAGCAATTTCCTCTTTGGCTGTCAATCTTTCTCACTCTTTTCCTTAACAAGACATTCCTGCACCACAACCATTGTTATGCTATTCCATCCATTCATTGTTTTTAATAGACTGTTTTTTTAGAAGAGTTTTAGATTCAAAGAACAACTGCAAAAATAGTACAAAGAGTCCCACATCCAGTTTTTTCTAACATCTTACATTTGAAAAGTACATGTGTTATGATTAACAAAACAATATTTATATTTTTATTAACTAAATTCTATTGTTTGCTCATATTTCATTAGTTTTATAAACAAAAGATCCATTTTTTATTCTAAGGTCTCATCCAGGATACCTTACGAAATGGTTTGGGTATGACTTGTCCCCTAAAGGTTCACATACTGGAAGCTTGATCCCAGGGATGTAGCAATGTTGACAGGTGGTAAGACAATTAATCAATGGGGCTGTGTGGGTGTCACTAGGGCTGTTACTCTCAGTAGAGATTAATATAGTTCTCACAGGACTCCAGTAGGTTCCTTTGAGGGTAGATTTTTTAAGAAGGCAAAGATCCTGGCTCCTGTATTTGTGGATTCCTATCTTCCAATCTTTCTGGCTACTGTGGTGCTATCCAACATAAAGCTGAGCAGAAGCTGGAACCATGCTCTTGAGTCTACAAAGTTGTGAATTGAATAAACCTCATTTTATAGGTACATAGCCTCGGATATTTAATCACAATAATAGAAAATAAATTAGTATACTATATCACATTTAAATGTTATGTTTTCTTAGAATTCTCTTGGCTATAAAATTTTCAAACATTTCTTGTGATGACCTTGAAATTTTTTTTAAAGAGAGAATTTTTTAATATTTATTTATTTATTTATTAGTTTTCGGTGGACACAACATTTTTGTTTGTATGTGGTGCTGAGGATTGAACCCGGGCCACACGCATGCCAGGCGAGTGCGCTACCACTTGAGCCACATCCCCAGCCCACCTTGAAATTTTTAAGAACTATTCACATATATTGTAGGAGTTCCTTCTATTGAAAATTATCGGGTCATTTTCTCAAAATTAAATTGGAGTAATGGCTTGTATGAAGAAAACCATATAGGTAAATGACCATTTTCATTGTGGCAGATCAATGATATATCCTATCAACATGATGTAAGATTATTGTCAGGTTGCTCCACTGTTACTCTTAGTTCTCCTTTGCCATGCTGTGCTACTTTGGGGAGGAAATTGGTACACATAGGATACATTCTGGGGTGAAATTTTCTACATCCAAGGAGCTGGAGTATAACAACTACCTAAGTTATTCTGGAATTTTTTGGATGACAAGATTTATTTTCTTACCCAATTGTTTCTGTAGCCCTTTATTTTATATCACTATAGATGCATTATGTTTATCTTTTTCATTGACTTCTAGTCTGATACTGCTTTGTTATTCAGATTGTTCTAGTTTTAGTCACTGAGAATGTTCTCAGTTGGTTTCTGTGTCCCTTTGACATAGCCAATCATTGTGGTATCTTTGCTTGCTTATTATTTTATAGTCCTTTTGTACTTTCCTGTGCTACAAGATAGATTCTTCCAGCTCTTCTTGTATATTTTCTTCCCTAGTCCTAGAATCAGCTCTCTTTCTCTCTCCAAGCAGCTCTGGTTCCTAACATTGAAAAAGCCATTAGAAACCAATAGCAGGTGTGCTCATTAATACCAGATTGTAGTTGACTCTAGGCTTCTCAGTAAGAAAATAGCGCACATATATACATATGTCTGGAATATTTCTATATGTATCCATCTTTGTCTATATCAAGCTAGACATGAGTTCATGTAGCCATCTCCAGTTTTAATCTATTTCCACAGGGAAAATTCTGGTCTCCCCCTGTATTTATCTGTAAATTCTCACTCTAACCATACAAAGCCTGGCTCCTATTTTCCACTATCCATTGAAATGAACTGTTCAATTTCAGTCTACATATAGAGCAGTTATCAAATTATTAGCCTATGTATTTGAGAGAACAATTTGTCAATTGGAGTATGCTTACATATACTTTGTTACCCTTACTAATGTTACTTAGTAAGGGTAACATAAAGTATTACTTATGTTAACATAAAGTGTTACTTATGTTACCCTAACTCATTTCCAAAGATTTAGTCAGCACCTTTCACTCACCTCTCTCTGTGAGGCTGCTGTTTCAAACATTTGTAACTTAATTAGATTGTTTGTCATGTTCTGTTCCACATTCTACAATCCTCTGATATCTTAATTTAAAAAAAATTTGCATATTTTAGGGCTAACATTTTGGGCTGTGAAGATCAATGAATTCATAGAACCTACTATTACAGTATCACAGAACCTGAAAAATCTTTTGTGTATACCCTAGGAAGCACCAATCTTTTCACCATTACTCTAGTTTTATATTTCTCCAAATGTTACATAATTAACATAGCATTTTCAAACTGGCATCTTTAATTTTGCAATATGCATTTAATAGTCATTCTTGTTTTGTGAGTGGATAGTTCATTTCATTTATTGCTGAAAAACTTTCAATTATATGAATATATCACAATTTATGTGTCCATCTGTAGAAGGACATCTTGGTTTGTTCCAAGTATTGGAAATTATGAATAAAACTTCTATAAACACATGTGTACAGATTTATATAGAGAAATAAATTTTCAAAAAATTTGGGTAAATACTAATGACAGCAGTGTCTGCATCATGTGGTAGGAGTGTGGTTAGCTTTATAAGAAAATGACAAACTGACTTTAACAGAGGATGTTTCATTTTTCATTCCCACCAGGAATGAACTAGAGTTTCTGTTGTTCATGTTTTCAGCAAGAGTTGTTATTGTTATTTGTCATTGTTTTTTTACCCTTTTCAGAGGTGTGTAGTTATATCTCATTATTGTTTTAATTTCTAAAGACAACTGATGTTGAGCACATTTTTATACACTATTGTCATCCCTGCAGCATCTACAAGGTGTGTCTGTTCAGATCTATTGCTCATTATTTTACTGGGTTATTTGTTTTCTTATTGCCAAATTTCAGTTGTTCCTTTTATATCTCTTGGACAGAGAACTTTAAATAATCTGGGTCTTTTTCTTCTTCTAAAAGTTTATTAATTATTAATTCAATTCCTTAAATGAATATAGGCCTATTTATATTATTTATTTTTTTCTTATGTGAGTTTGGTAGTTTGTGTCTTTCAAGGACAAATAATGATCTAATTTCTTAAATTTATGATCATAGACTTATCAAGGTATTCCTTTATTATCCTTTTATCATGCATAAGATTAATAGTGATGGTCCCTATTTCATTTTTGATGTTGGTAATTTTATCTTATTAGCCTTCACCTTCTCTCCTAGGCCAGGTTAGCCTATCTAATGGAGTATTGATATTATTAATTTTCATAAGACACCAACTTTTGATCATCTCCATTATTTTCGTGTTTTATTTCATTAATTTCTGCTCTAATTTGCATTCTTCTTCTTTTTCTCTAATTTCAATTTTATTTTCTCTTTTAGTAGAAGTTTAAATTACTGATTTTATCTTTTTAAAAGCATATTTAATGCTATAAAGTTTCCTAAAAGCATTACTGCACTGAAACCCTACATTTTAACTTTCTTCAAAATATTTTATATGCAGTCATCACCCTTTGTGATGAAGGGTATGTTACAACACACCTGTGGATTCCTGAAACAGGTCATATCTTATATACACAATTTTTTGTATACATACATACATACATACACAAATCTAATGATTTTTCCTTCTTTATACTTTTTCATACCTCAAAGTCATCACTTTTGCAGTCCATAGTACATCAGCAAAACTAGCATAAATTTATCCTTCTTCATAGTTTTACAGATAGATTTGTTCTTACCATAGATCTTGATAACTTCAATGTATAACTTTTTTCCTTTCACTATTAAATCAAGCACTTTTATCTTTTTTACTTAAAAGAAGCAATTTTTGGCTTCTTTATGGAATATCCAAACTGCCAGCATATCTTAGCTTTGTGGAGTTATTATTAAGAAAAATAAGAGTTACTTGAATGCAAGCAATGAGAGACTGACAGCTGACTCATGAGCAAGAGGCATATACAGGATGCATAAGCCGGAAGAAAGGATGGCTCACATCTTCAACAAGATGGTGCAGAAGAATCTGAGTTTCATTACAATGCTCAGAATGGTGATTATATAAAAATTATGAAAAAAAAAACCCTTATGAATTGCTTATTCCTAGAACTTTCCATTTGATAATTTGGATCCACATTTGACCACAGGAAACCAAAACCACATAAAAGCAATCTGCAGATAAGGTTGGACTGCTATAAGAGTGTGTTTATTTCTCTTTGCAATTCTAGTGGCTTTTGCTTCACATATTTTTACATGATCTTGTTGGTATTTACAAATGTAGAACCCATATATCTTATGTTGTTAAGTGACTCCACTATCATTGTTTATATCCCTGATAATTTTTAGATGCTTTTTGTCAAAAATTAATATAGTTATATAAGCATTCTTTTTATTAGAGTTGGCAAGATAGGAAAGAGATGAAAAAAATCTTATGATTTTGTACAGATGCTTCTCAGACAACCTATGGGGTTATGTCCTGATAAATCCATTATATGTGAAAAATAACAAGGTTAAAAAGATGTATTTAATAACCAAGTAAACTCACAACAAAACCAAAATATTTCTAGTGAAACCATCATAAGATGGGAATTTATTGAATAATTTATTTAGACTTTATTTAAAGTAAAATTCTTCCAGATAATACAGTTGGATCTTCATCTTTTTTTTACTCTTGAAAATCTATGTGTTTATTTTGTGTATTAGGCAACTATTGATATTAAAATAACACATGTTTATAACTATTTTCTTATTATGTCTAATCTTTGTTTCTTTTGTCCTCTACTTCATTTTGTATTCTCTGTGGTTTAAATTGAGAATTTTTTATTATTCCATTTCTCTCCTATCTTGACATATCAATTAGTTTTCTTTTTAAAACATTTTTGGGGTTTTCATAGAATTTGCAACATAATAAAATATATATACTATAAATAATATGTTTATTAATTAAATATTATTCTACTAGTTCATGCATATATAGTGCAGAAATCTTATAGGAGATAATCTATAACTATTATAAGTTCTTAAAATATTTCCACTCCTCCCTATTGTCCATCCAGATATCACTGTCATGCTTGCTTTTTCTTTTTGGGTTATGGATTTTCTTGCATTTTAGCATGACTTGTAATTTTTTTGAAGGGCACACATATTTTACATAATGACCTAAAAACTTCCAAAAACCCTATCACCTAATATTATCACATGGTGGGGATAAAATTTCAACATACACATTTGGAAATACATCAAGACCATAGCATCTTGCATCCATTGTCCTCTAGAGGAATCTAATATACTAATCTACTTTTCCCAAACAGCATGTCACTGGCATCAGCACATTGTTCACATATATTTTTAATCTCTCTTAAACAATCAGAATACACAATTTTATTACAAATATTAAATTATATTGTAATATGCAAAAAACTCCACTTAATGAGAATAAAGGATAACATTTGAAAGCAAAATATAATTATTTTCAAAAATAGAGGTAGCTATTTTTTTCAATGCAAAATGAAACTAGTAAATAAGAAAGACCCAAGTAACATACAACTAATTGCATATTAGAAATTTAAAGTGCTTCATATTCATATTTGAATAAAAAATACCTTTAGAAGTAATAACCACATACAATCATGTGCCTCATAATGATTCAGTTAACAGTGGGGCACATATACAATGGAGGTCCCATGATATTATATTGCTTAGGAAGATGGTAACTGTCTTAGTTTGGGTAAGAACACTCTATGATGTTTGCATGATGATGAAATTGTGCATGGACATGTTATATGTCTCTGTTACTAACACATTGCTGAGCTTTCAAAGCAGTGCTGCTATTTTAACATTTACTCCTTTTGGAATATGAAAAATTTCAATGACCTACAACAGAGGTCTGTGCCCCTCAGCCAAATTCAATGTACCACCTGAATTTGCCTATGTAAATAAATTTTATTGTGTGATAGTTATGCCTATTTGTTCATTAATTGGCTATTTTCCTCATAGATGACGGTGTTCAGTGTGCCTCTATGGCACAAATATTAACTAAATTTTTACCATGTATCCATTTCATAGATAAGTTTGGCATTCTTTGTCCAACAGAAATGTATCTCATTCATTCATTAAACTACCATACAACTGTTAGTGCATAGCTAATAATAATAGTAAAAAATATACTGAAAATATTCTACGAGGAGTAAACAAAAAATAACAAAGGAAATCTGCAAAGGAAAGAGCTACAATAAAGTAAAAGCCAATCAAAGAAAAAACAAGTCAAGCTAAATAGTAAAAATAAACAGAAATGACAAGTAATACAAATCATGTCTCAATAATAACCCTAAATGTTAATGGCCTAAACTCACCAATCAAAAGACATAGGCTGGTAGATTGGATTTAATAATAATAATAATAATAATAATAATAATAATAATATGCCTCCAAGAGATTCATCTCATAGGAAAAGATGCCCACAGACTGAAGGCGAAAGGTTGAAATAAAATATATCATTCACATGGTCTACATAAACAAGCAGGAGTTTCTATCCTCATATATCAAATAAATTAGACTTTAAGCCAAAGTTAATAAAAAGAGATGAACATTTCATACTACTTAAGGAAACTATACATCAACAAGACTTAACAATTATAAATATACATGCCCCAAACCTTGGAGCATCTACATTTATCAAACAAACTCTTCTCAAGTTCACTAGTCAAATAGACCACAACACAAAAATTCTGGGTAACTTTAACACACCTCTTTCATCACTAGATAGATCTTCCCAGCAAAAGCTAAAAAGGGAATTAAAGAACTCAATAATAAATCAGAACTCAGACTTAACTGACATATGTAGAATATATCAACCATCAATGAGTGAATACAATTTATTCTCAAGAGCACATGGATCCTTCTTTAAAATAGACCATATATTATGCCACAAAGCAACTCTTAGCAAGTATAAAAAAGTAGAGATACTACCCTGTATTCCATCCGATCACAATGGAATGGAATTAGAAATCAATGATAAAATATAAAATAAAAGATACTCCAACACCTGGGGACTAAATAATTTGCAACTCAATGAACAATGGGTTGCAGAAGACATCAAGGAGCAGATTAAAAATTTTTAGATGAAAAGAGAACACTGATACAACATATTGAAATCTCTGGGCCACTATGAAGGCAGTCAAAGGAAAGTTCATGGCATGGAGTTTATTCCTTCAAAGAAGAAAAAGTCAACAAATAAATGACTTAACATTACATCTCAAAGCCCTAGAAAAAGAAGAACAAATCAACACCAAAAGAAGTAGAAGACAAAAAATAATTAAAATATGAGCTGAAATCAATGAAATTAAAACAAAAGAAACAATTGAAAAAATTGACAAAACAAAAGTTGGTTCTTTGATAACCATTAGCCATGCTAATGAAGAGGAGAGAGAAAACTCAAATTAATAACATCCATGATGAAAAAGGAAATCGTTTAACAACAGACACTACAGAAATACAGAAGATAATTAGAAATCATTTTGAAAATTTGTACTCTAATAATATAGAAAATATTTAAGGCATTTCACAAATTTATAGAGGCTTATGACATGACCAAACTAAATCAGGATGACATAACACAATTTAAACTTTCAAGCAAGGAAATAGAGGATGCCATCAGAAGCTTACTAACCAAGAACAGCCCAGGACCAGATGGATACACAGTTGAATTCTACAAGACTTTTAAAGAAGAACTAACACCAATACTCCTCAAACTATTTTATGAAATAGAAAAAGAGGGAACACTTCCAAACAAATTCAATGAAGCCAATACCACCTTGATTCCAAACCAGATAAAGACAGAGCAAAGAAAGAAAACTTCAGTATAATATCTCTAATGAACATGGATGCAAAAATTTTCAAAAAAATAAAATTATGGCAAATCAAATACAAAAACATATCAAAAATACAGTGTACTATGATCAAGTAGGATTCATCCCAGGGATGCAAGTTTGGTTCAGCATATGGAAATCAGTAAGTATAATTCATCACATCAGTAGAATCAAAAATAAAAATCATATGATCATCTCAATAGATGCAGAGAAAGCACTTAATAAAAATGTTCCCCCACATGTTCAAAATGCTAGAAAATCTAGGGATATCAGGAACATATCTCAACATTGCAAAGGCTATCTATGCTAAGCCCCAGGCCAACATCATTCAAAATGGAGAAAAATTGAAAGCATTTCTTTTACCATATTGAAAGCGTTTCTTTTTAACATAGTTCTTGAAACTAGCCAGAGCAATCAGACAGATGAAAGAAATTAAAGGGTTGCAGATAGGAAAAGAACTCAAATTATCACTATTTGCAGACGATATGATTCTATACCTAAAAGGCCCCAAACATTCCACAAGAAATCTTCAAGAACTAATAAATGAATTCAGCAAAGTAGCTGGATATAAAATCAACACCCATAAATCAAAGGCATTTCTATTTCTGTTCATCAGGGAAAAATCCTCAGAAAGAGAAAATAAGAAAACAATCCAATATCTATTAGTCTCAAAAAAACACCTTGGGAATCAACTGAATGAAAGAGGTGAAAGACCTCTACAATGAAAACTACAGCAGGCTAAAGAAAAAAAGAAGACCTTAGAAGATGGAAAGATCTGCCTTGCTCTTGGATAGGAAGAGTAAATATTATCAAAATGACCATACTATAAAAAGCACTATACAGGTTCAATGCAATCCCAATCAAAATCCCAATGACATTCCTCACAGAAATAGAAAAAGCAGTCATGAAATTCATCTGAAAAAGTAAGAGACCCAGAATAACCAGAGCAATTCTTAGCAACAAAGTGAAGCTGGTGGCACTACTATTCGAGACCTTAAACTATATTACAGAGCAATAGTAACAAAAACAGCTTGGTATTTGCACCAAAATTGACTGGTAGACCAATGGAACTGAACAGACACTTCTCAGAAGAGGATATATAATCAATCAACAATATATAGAAAAAGTTCAACATCTCTAGCAATTAGAGAAATGCAAACCCAAACTACTCTAAGATTCCATCTCACGGCAATCAGAATGGCAGCTATCAAGAATACAAACAATAATAAGTGTTGACAAGGAAGTGGGGGGAAAGGCACACACTTACTTTGCTGGTGGGACTGCAAATTGGTGCAGCCAATCTGGAAAGCAGTATGGAGATTCCTTGGAAAACTTGGAATGGAACAATTATTTGACCCAGCTATACCACTCCTCAGTCTATACCCAAAGGACTTAAAATCAGCATACTATAGAAAACAGCCACATTAATGCTTATAGCAGCACAATTCACAATATCTAAATTGTGGAACCAATGTAGATGCCCTTCAATAGATGAATGGATGAAGACACAGTGGTGTATATACACAATGGAATATTACTCAGCATTAAAAGAGAATAAAATTATGGCAATTGCAGGTAAATGGATGGAGTTGGAGAATATCATGCTAAGCAAAGTAAGCCAATCCTGAAAAAACCAAAGGCCAAATTTTCTCTCTTATAAGTGGATGCTGATCCATAATGGGGGTTGGGGGTGAGAATGGAGGTACTTTGATTGGGTTAAGGGGGAGGAAGAGAAGGGAAGAAGAGACGCATGTAGGACAGATGGTGGAATGAGATGGACATCATTACCCTAGGTACATTTATGACTGCATATGTAGTGCGACTCTACATAATGTGCAACAGGAAAAACATAAAGTTGTGCTCCACTTATGTACAATGAATCAAAAAGCTTTCTGTTGTTATGTATAATTGAAAAGAATTAATAAAAAATCAACTAAAAACACCTCTCTTCTTTATAATTACCCAGTCTGTGGTCTTTCATTGTAGCAATAATGACCAGAGAAAGACAGTGCTCCTGAGGGAAACAGAGATCAGGAGCTCAGGGTTGCGCACCAGAGCCAGACACACAATCTCCAATGGAGAGCTTGCTTCTCTCCAGCCCCACAGAGGCAATTCCTGATGGCTGTTGGAAAGGAGGACACTGGGAGGAACTACTACTGGTACACTGTCCTCTGGCTAACAGGTTACATCTCATTACACAAATTACAAAAGTACATTAGGTTTACAAGGCATGCATGTGGAAGAGGAGTCTCTGATCTTCAGTATCGTTCTCCTCAGCCCAGTAGTAATGACCCCTTCCCCTGGTAATTGATGATGGCTTGATTTGGGAACCTGTATTCAGTGTGGTTTATATTAATAGTATCCAATGTATTTCATAATTTACGTATAATCTATATATAATGGCTGATACTATCTTTATGAAATCATTTTTTCTAAAAAAAATCATCTTGTTTGGTGTTGGGGATAAAACCTAGGACTGCATACCTGGTAAGCAAATGCTGTACCCCCAAGATGAACTCAGTTGTAGGACACTCACTTGGCACACAGAGGCATTACCTAGAAGTCAGTAAGATGTTAAAAATGAGTAGTAGGAGAGGATACCCTTGATTGTTCCTGATCTTAGTGGAAAAGTTTCAAGTTTATTATCATGAGGAATGAGCTAGGGGTGATATGGCCACCAACACCAGGTGGCAGGAGCAGCCTGCAAGCTGGGGCAAGTCACCAGTACTGGGGGAGAAGCCACCCAAGCCCTAGGGCAGAAAGAGGAGGAAAGGAGCCAAGGCCCCCTGGGGGTGACTGGGCCACTGGAGCCAAGTCACTGGTGCAAGCCCAGGCCAGATCTCTGAGTTTCCAGGCCAAATACAATGGTTGGCAGGAGCCCTGCCTTTGTGGAATTCTTAGTGCTTGCATCATAATTGACCCCGCGGTGCTCAAGGAGGTTCAGAGCAAGTGGATAGAGATTGAGGTGGTTTTCAGAGTGGGTCTAATGGCTCACTGAAATTTTGGAAATGTCATCCTGGTTTAAAGACCTAGGCTCTGGCTTAGGCCACTCCTTGGGTCAGGTCGGGGGCAGCTTGGTTTCCCTCACCGGCCTTATCTCCAATGTCACCAAGGATGAGGTTTCTCCATGATTTCGAGGATGTAAAAGCAGGTTTACCTAATTATTGGAGAAAGAACATTGAAGATACCAAATGGATGATCAGATATGACAATGAAAGGCTTAAAAACTATTGTACTGAGCTGGAAGAAAGGTATGTAGCATCTGAGCTACGGATCCAACATCAATCTGCAAATTACCGAAATGAACTGGAAGAGAAAGAAGTAGAAAGCAGGCAACTTAAAGCAAGACAGTTTGCACTACAAGATGAGTTGTCCACACTGCAGCCAGTACATTCAGGAGCTGGTATTACACCAGCAATGACCGCCCTGTCTTCATTCGGTAATAAGATCAGTCATGGTTCAGCTTTTCCTGGTGATGACATGGACTTCAGTGACATCATTTCAGAACAACAAGAAATAAACAGACTGTCAATTGAAGTTTCAAGACTTGAATCTCAAGTTGGCCATTGGAGAGATAAAGCTGAGGCACAGGCAACATAATTCTGATCAAAGTGAAATCTGCAAACTACAAAATACTGTTAAGGTACTTGAACTGTAACGGTCAGGCGAGCGTCGGAGGAAGAGACCACCAAGAGACCATCTCATGCAATGGCAAAGGGTTTATTGGTCAGCAAGCTGAGGCTCAGAACTCACTTGAACAGAGCCGAGAGAGAGAGAGAGCCCTGAGCCCAGCTTATGCAGAGCTTATATACTTCTCTTGGAGAGGGCAGGGAGAGAAGTTACATTTTGCAGTTTGGCAGTTGGGGACAACACATTCTGGGAACAAGATTAGCAAGCAGTTTGGCAGTTAGGGACAGCACATTCTGGGAACAAGATTAGCAAGCAGTTTCTTAAGATTTCAACAGTGTTTTGTTGAGCATACAGAAAAATGGAGTGACAAGTACCTGTTTTATTAACCTTTCAGAACAAAACCGAAGTCAAGACCTCAATCATCATCAAGAGAAAATGTCAGTTTTGCAGAATGCACATCAACAGAAACTGGCAGATATAATATGCTGGTATCAAGAGGAATTAAATAACTATGAAGAAATGATTGAAAAACTTGAAAATCAGTTACAACAAGGTGACTCAGGAGTTACAGTAACTGATGAGTCTAAAATCAGTGAGATGGAAAAAACTACTCAGGTTCTACAAACTTGAGAAATTAGAGTCTGCAACAAAGATGGGAGAACTTGAGGATCAAATAAAAGATATAAATTAAAAAAAATCTTTGGCAGAAAATGACAGAGACACCTTGAAGAGGGAAAAAGAGCAGCCCAGTGTGGAGAAGCGACAAATAATTGAACAGTGTGAAACCTTGAAGCTGGAATGTAGTCAATTGCAGCCTTCTGTGATGGAGCAGAAAGATGAGGAAATTGGGAATTTGTGGAAAACCAGTGAACAAATAAATAAAAGCCCAGTTGCAGGAAGACACACACAACACTCAAGCAGACAATTCTGATCGTTTTCAAGAAACTAAAAAAAAAAAAAAAAAAAAAAAAAAAAAAGCCTTCCTATAGAAAATGGAAGTGAAAAACACCACCTGTCCAAAGATGAAGTTGCTAAACTCACTCAAGTTATCCATCAGGAAGATATGGAGATACAAGCTCTTCAGGCTAAAATTTATTCAGGTTCCTACACCCAGGATGTCGTTACCCTTTAGCAGCAACTGCAGACCTTCACTATGGAAAGAGACCAAATATTAGCTGTTTTGAATGAGAAGACAAAAGGAAATACCCAACTGCAAACAGAACATCAGAAAATGAAGGATACAGTCACTGCCAAAGCAGCAGCCCTCATCAGCTTCAAAAAGAAAATAAAAAAATTGTCCACCAAATTTGAAAATAGTGATCAAGATATGTTTAGAAAAACTCTACAGAATTTATCTTATATCATTAGAGAAAAAGACATTGAAATAGATGCACTAAGTCAGAAATCTCAGACTTTATTGGAAGTTTTACGAACCTCTGGCATTAGTCATGAGGTTCGAGGTGTTAATAGTCATCAGTTCAAGGAGCTCCTACAAAAACGTGATGAATTAAAACAGCAAGTGAAAAAAAGGAGGAATGAAAACTACAGGTAATGACAACCGTCCAAAATCTGCATCATGAGTCAGCCCAATATGAGGAAGACCTTCTTCAACTTGAAGCCCAAGTTTTGGTTGACAGTGGTAACAGTTCTAAATTAGAAGCAGACTACACTGGCCTCATCCAATGTTATGAGCTGAAGGAAACCAAACTCAAACATTTTGGGCACAAATTAGGCCAGTGCCTAGGGCAAGTTTACAGCAACAAAGATCTCTTTTTAGGAAAACTTGATATGATTACACCCCAGCTGTTGTCTCCCTCATCACTTACCTCCCAGTCAGCAGAGGTCGAAGAGCTGAGAAAATCACTGCAAGAAAAAGAGGCCATCATTAAGGAGCTCCAGGGGAATAACCACAGGTTTTCTGATGTAACTGCTCTCACCTCCAAGAGAGAGAAAAAAAGAACATGAACAAACAGATTCCAAATTTAAGAACTCAAGGAAAAACAAGATCTGTTACAAAATTACTGAAAGAAAAAGACCTCTTAATCCAAGACAAAAGTGATCAGTTACTTTCTTCAAATGCAAAGTTCACTAACAAAGTGATTGAAAATGAGTTGTTGAGGCAAGCAATAACAAACCTCAAGGAGAGAATATTAATTTTAGAAATGAATATTTCTCAACTAAAAGGGGAGAATGAAAAAATAATAGAAACATCCAAAGAAAAGGAAATGGAATATCAAGAATTACAAGAGATGAACATGAAGTTCTCTATGATGCTGCGAGAACAAGAGTTCAGGTACCAGTCAATGAAAGAGAAAGCGCTTGCCTTTGAGCAACTGTTAGGAGAAAAAGAACAGGGAAAAGCTAGGGAATTAAATCATCTTTTAAATGCAGTTGAATTAATGCAGGAGAAGGCCATTCTGTGTCAGCAGTAGACAGACCAACTCACCTTGACCCTAAAGAACAAACAGATGGAAAAAGTACCCTCCAGCAAGAGGTTCAACACTTACATGACAAAGAATTATATTTAAATCAGGAGGTAGAAAGAATGAGGAGCCATCTTTTAGAATCAGAAGATTCTTACACCTGGGAAATTTGGGCTGCAGAGAAGAGAGAGAGGAACCTGAGAGAGAAAGTCATACTATTGGAGGAAAAGCTACTTTCCTCTTCTAACGCAAGTCATCTAGCCAGTGTGCAGGTAGAGTCCCTGCAGAAACAGGTGTGCTTCCTCTCCTAAGAGAGGGATGAGAACGCACTGCAGCTTTCGCTCTACCAGGAACAAGGAAAGCAGTATGCCATGTCATTAACTAACCTGCAAATGGTTCTAGAGCATTTCCAACAAGAAGAAAAAGCTGTGTATTCAGCTGAATTAGAAAAGGAAAGACAACATATAACCAAATGGAAGGAAAAGGCAAAAAATCTAGAAAAAGGGGTATTATTATTATTACAGGAACATTTGGATGAAGCCAATGGTGTGTTGGATTCAGCAACCAGACTTACACAACACTTACATCTAAAGGAAGAACAGATTGAAGGACTTAAAAAGCACAATGAGCTCCAACAAGAAATGTTGAATGATGCACAAAAGAAATTGATGCACTCGGAAAATGGCACAGAAAGAAAAGTGGACAAAACCCTAATGAGAAACCTTTCATTGGGCATTTCCAGACACCAAAAAGTAAGCGTCATGAAGTGTTAGTTAATGGGAAGCATCCTGGATATTCAAAAGGAGGAAATGGAACAGTTGTTGAATGGAGATGATGGTGGATGACTTCTTGGCTTGGAGGAGGATCAAATAATGTTCCCAGCACATCTTTGAGACCAAATGAGCAATGTCTGCTTAATAGTTCTTTTTCCGAACATTTAGTTAAATTTCTGGAAACAGAATCTCCTTCATTTGTTCCACCACCCAAACTTTCTGCTCCTGCCATGAAACGTCTAGACTCCAGAGGAAGGAGAAAGGAAGGTGAGAATGTACCAAGAAGTTTGAAAGATGCAGCAGAATTCAGAGCTGGTAGAAGAGCCAGCGGCTGTGATTCCATTTTTGACACTGCGTTCTGTGACTATGCCACTTATTAGCCTAGCTGGACTTGGACCTGGTGGACCTGGGAATCCCCTTTTGAATCCTATCGCAGACTTCATGCCCACCTTTACACCATTACCAGTGTACCCCAACAATAGTGCCAGAGTTGTACTAAAGGACCTTATAAGTAATAGGTGATTCTCAAGCCAGAAATGATTTAGCACTTTGAAGAAGCCATAAACACTTTTGTACTTTTTACAAAGTGGCCTTTTCGAAAAGAAGTCATGTATTTGCAGGGAAAAAGAAAAAGAAAAAAGTTGATATAAAGAGCTACCAGGTATTTTGACTCCCCCTCCCTCCCTTTTTTTTGGTGTGTATTTTTTTGCTGTAGCACTTATTAAAATTTTGTTCTTATATTATCAG
The DNA here is from genome assembly GCF_048772815.1 of Callospermophilus lateralis. NCBI lineage: Eukaryota > Metazoa > Chordata > Mammalia > Rodentia > Sciuridae > Callospermophilus > Callospermophilus lateralis. The sequence goes on from NC_135305.1 coordinate 101,523,046, forward strand.
GTAATCAGCAGCAATAATAACTATAGATAAAAATGACTCATTTATATAACAGACAAGAAGAAAACTCCAACCCATATGAAAAAGATACATACTTCAGAATTTGGGCTAACGAAATGTGATGTAGCAAAGTTGTGAATTCTTTAGTTTATAAAAGAAAGCACTGTATAACTACTAAAAGAAAATTACAAGTGGGAGGGACTGAACATGAAGTTTAGTAGATAATTTCTAAGATTCTTTTAATCATTTAAATTATTTTATTAATTTAATAAATTAATTTTATTTATGAACTTCATAAATTAATTAATATTAAATTTTGATTTATATTTAAATTTTTATTGAATTTTATTAAAATTTATTTGGTAAAATTAATTTAAATAAATTTTAACATAAATCAATTTAATATTATATAGTTTAACTTGCAATTAATTTTGATAAAATGTTCTCAATGGTTTTAGAAGTTGCAGGTGTCAGAGAAGTATTTGCTATATAATCTACTTTTTTTTCTTCTCGATTTTCACCTAACTTGAGCTGGAAACTTTTGATTTATCCTTTATCTTAATTTACAAAAATAAAAAGTGAAGACAAAATACCTAGTGGCTATATAGATCAGCTTTTTCTTTCAATTTTAAATTTTCTCTCAGTTTCAGCTTCTTTATTTGATTTTCAAGTTCCTTTAGGATAGAAACATGAGGTTTATCTTTTAAAATCTCAAGCAATTTACAATTAGAAAAGAAAGGACTACTCATGGCTTCTTTAAGTAGTTCACAAAGTAGACCTGAAGCAAATATGAATCATCTTTAGAAGAATTTGTATCAAAAGGCTGAGAACAAGATTTACCACACAGTCCCCTACAACTCTGCGAATGTGGTTCTCTGTGATTTCATGATGCATATAGGTTGATGTGACAACCACCACAACAGCCACCAGACACACTTGCATCCTAAGGGTCAGTGAAATCACCTCCTTGCACCAGCAACAGCTGTTTAGAACTTAAGAATTTTTTACCAGCCCATTGTTAAAAAATCCTGACTTGAGGCTTAAGTGAATGAGGATGTTCATATTAATACCTTGAAGTGGTACATCGAAGAGCATTTTCTTGCAGATTTTGTCAATGTAGCTATGCCTTAGAAAGAGAAACATTTGTATAGTAAGAATGTGAAAACAAGTTGAGTTCAAATATATAAAGAGCTCTAGCTCCAACTAGAGTGAAATTTTATTGTCAAATTGCTGTGATTACTGGGCTGGGGATGTGGCTCAAGCGGTAGCGAGCTCGCCTGGTGTGCGTGTGGCCCGGGTTCGATCCTCAGCACCACATACAAACAAAGATGTTGTGTCCGCCGAAAACTAGAAAATAAATATTGAAAAAATTCTCTCTCTCTCTCTCTCTCTCTCTCTCTCTCTCTCTCTCTCTCTGTCCCACTCTCTCTTTAAAAAAAAAAAAAATTGCTGTGATTACTGTATATTTCTAATGTATTTGGGAGACTGGAAGGTTTGATTATGTGTTGATGGATAAAACTTGTTTTTCCAAAAAATTAACAGGCCAACTGATTCACACAGTGTCACCTTTCTTCTTAGCTAACTTATTTAAATTGCCATTCTTCCATACATTATAAAGGAAGTCCCATAAGAGTTCATATGAGAAATGTTCAGTTGCCCCCTGAGCTCTGCCCAGTTGGCATCATAGATGCTCCTCTACTTAGCCCCACCATAAATGAAAACATCTCAAATTGAAAATGCATGCACCACACCACGTGCCTAGAAGCACAGTGCTCTACAGTATGCTGCTTGCTTCCCTTGATGATCCTGTCACTGATGGGGAGTTGCCACTCACTGCTGCTGCCCCCACCAAGAGGGGGCTGCATATTGCTAGCCCAGGACAAAGGAAAATCCAAAATCTAAAGTACGAATTCTACTGGACATGTCCTACTTTTGAATTAACAAGTCTTTGAAAAAATCTTTTTTAAAAAATAAAAGCACTTTTAGCTATGGTTATAATTAAATTAGAGCCTTTATCTGTTTTCCAGCTTATTTAGCTATCTCCTATAAGGATGAAAGAGTTACCCCAATTACTTTCACATTACATAGGAAATTCGGAGATTTACAACTCTTGTGTATGTGGTTCTCTGCGATTTCATCATGTATGTAGGTTGAAGTGACCACCACCATCAGAGCCACAAGACACCCTTGCATCCTAAGGATCACTAAACTCACTTCATTGCACCAGCTCCAGCTGTTTGCAACTTAAGAATAAGACTATTTCTTTAATTTTTATAAGCCCATTATAAAATATCCTGACTTGAAGTTTAATTGTGTGAGGATGTTCTATTTATACTTTGAAGTTGTACATTGAAGAATGTTTTCTTGCAGATTTTGACAATGTATTTGCCTTAGAAATAAAAACCTTTTTTCTTTTTATGCCATATTTCTTGAATGTTCTGCTCATGGTTTCATACTCTTTTCACTGTGTGTTCTACATTCTTTTTAAAAATTATATATGTTGAATTCACTGTCTGAGGTCCTGTCTTCCAAGAGGTCTAATCTGTTGGTGATGCTTTCAATTGAACTTTTTAATTTGGTTTATTGTTTCTTTCATTTCAAGGATTTTTGTTTTCTAGAATCTTTATCTCCCTATTGAAGTAATCTTTTGCTTCCAATATTTGTGTTGTTTATGTAGCTCTTTGTCAAAATGATCTTTTTCTGCCTGTATTTGGTCTTTTATATCATCCTTTAATTTGCAGAACATTTTAATTATGTACATCCTGAACTCTGTCATCTTCTGCTGTGCTGGCCATGGATTCTAATAATGTGGTGTCTTGATTTGTTTGTGGCCCTTTCTTCCCTTGTCCTTTCGTATTTCTGGTGTGTCTTCCCTTCTAGCACTGTGGATCCTAGGCAATACCGTTTTTACCCTACAGGCTTACAGTGCCTCTGTAGGGATCACCTCCTTTGAGGTGAAGGAGAATGTTATCAGATCCTAATATAAACCATATACACCCTAAAAACCAATGTTTGCAAATAAGATGCTTACATTTGGTCACAATGTACAGATATTGTGAATTCAGTTATTATCTACAATATACCCAGTAGGCTTGTAAAAGGGTTTACAGTTTCTGATGGTAGACAAAGAAGTGGGGATGGGGGATAAGATGATATGCTGAAGAGGTAGGAGAGTTGTTGTATCTTAGGAAGTGTGAAAGAGAAATCTAAAGAAGAAGATTAGCAGCAGGAGAAAGGAGAGGAAGTAAATTTGGGTAAACAAGTAAGTGGGAAGACAAGAGAGTACATAAAACAAACACACATATATATCAAGAAAAATTTAAAAAATGTTAAAGTAGCAGAAATTGGTGGGAAAAAAAGAATAAGAAAAATCTACAACACCACTGTAACATACTATTCAGAAGTCCCAGTCCTCAAAGTCCTAATTCATGCAAAGTAGTTGGTTTTATATATGTTGGGGATGTGAGGTGCCAAAGGGAAAAAAATCTTGAATGAAGACACAGGGCTTGTTTTGGTTTGAGATGAGTATCTTTCCTGTTTCCCTTCTCATCCAATAGGTGGAGTCATCTGTTGTTAGCTGTTATCTCTGCCCTCAGGATGGTGAATGTAACTATGATGCCATTGTGCCAGGTTAGCAGCTGCTGGGGAGAGAGGGAGTTAGAAACTGGGTACCTGGAAGATGGTGATGAAGTTGACCCAAGATGGAGGCTCTTGCTTTCAGAAGTGGGGTGTTGGGTCAGGTAGGGGAGCCAGGAGATGGTGTTGGATGATGAGTTTAGCCACAAGCTCTGTGACTTGCAGTGTGGGCTGCCTTCAGAGCTTGTGTGAAATTCCTGGGTGCAGACAGGCTACTGCACATAAAGGGCTGTGTCCACTGTGCTGAGTCCGAAGAAGGCAGTGACCAGGGAAGCCCCACTTAGGTAGATGGGGGTCTACACAGGGAGGGGATGTTCTGAGTTCCTACTCATGGGAAGCCGCTAGGTGTCCTACATGGAAGCGGCACAATGCTTTCTGCTTAAGTGTGTGGCTGAAAGTTCTTCACGAGTGCTGCTGCCATCTCTGATGGCCTCCCTGGAGTTCCCAGTAGTCCCTGTGGGCGAGTAGCTGGGAGACCTCTGATGCTGAGATCTGGAGCCCTAGACGGGTGCAGGGGGCAGGAAGATTGCTTGCAGAGAAGCAGTATTCTCACTACTTGTATCCCAGGTCATGGAGCAACGCAGAATGCTGCCTCCCTCTGGCCCGCCATCCTGAATCCAGAAATAGAAACATTTATATAAGCAAGAAAAGGTGAAAACAAGACTAGTCCAAATATGTAAAGAGGTCTGGCTCCAACCTGAGCAAAATTTGATTGTCAATTGTGCTGCGATTAACTGTATATTTCTAATGTATTTGGGAGAATGCAAGTTTTGATTATGTGTTGATGGTTAAAACTTGTTTTTCCAAAAAATTAACAGGTGACACTGTGTGAAACAGCATCACTTCTCTTCTTAACTAACTTATTTATATAGCCATTCTTCAGTAGATTGTAAAGGAAGTTCCCATAGCAGTTCATATGAGAAATGATCAAGTGCCTCCTGAGCTCTGCCTAGTTGGCATCATAGACGCTCCTCTACTTAACTCCACCATACACAATTTTAACAGATCAATTTCAAGCAAGGAAATAGAGGACGCCATCAGTATCCTACCAACCAAGAAAAGCCCAGGATTGGAGGGATACCCAGATGAGTTCTATAAGACATTTAAAGAAGAACTAATACCAATGTTTCTCAAATTATTTCATGAAATATAAAAAGAGGGAACACTTCCAATATTACTCTGACTCCAAAACCAGACAAAGAAACAGCAAAGAAAGAAAACTTCAAGCCAATATCACTAATGAACATAGATGCAAAAATTCTCAATACAATTCTGGCAAATTGAATACAAAGACACATCAAAAAGATAGTGCACCATGATCCAGTGGGGTTTATTTCAGGGATGCAAGGTTGGTTCAACATACAGAAATCAATAAATGTAATTCATCACATCAATAGACTTAAAGATATTAAGAATCAGAGGATCATCTCAATAGATGCAGAGAAAGCATTTGAAAAAGTGCACCCCTTCATGTTCAAAACACTAGAAAACCTAGAGCCATCAGGAACATACCCTAACATTGTAAAGACTATCTATGCTAAGCCCCTGGCCAAACATCATTCTAAATGGAGAAAAATTGAAAGCACTCCCTCTAATAACTGGAACAAGACAGGGATGCCCTTTTTCACTGCTTTTAACATAGTTCTTGAAACTAGCCATAGCAATTAGACAGATGAAAGAAATTAAAGAGATACAGACAAGAAAAGAACTCAAATTATCATTTTTTGCAGATGATGATTGTATATCTAGAAGATCCAAAACATTCCACCAGAAATCATCTGCAACTAATAAATGAATTCAGAAAAGTAGTTGGATATAAAATCAACACCATAAATAAAAGGCATTTCTGTACATCAGTGATAAATCTACACTTTATGAAAGTGAAACTAGGAAAACCACCCCATTTATAATAGCCTCAAAAAACAAACCAACTAACCAACCTTGGGAATCAACTGAATGAAAGAGGTGAAAGACGTCTACAATGAAAACTACAGTATGCCAGGGAAAGAAAGAAAAGACTACCATGGGAGGTGAAGCTAGGTGGCCCAGATACACCTACACCACCCTGCAAGGAACCCATGCTCACAGTAGGCCCGGCTCCACCCCTCCATCGGTAGGTACCCACTGGAGCCTAGCCTCTGGCACGAGACCGCCTCTTCAGACCCAACTTCCTTAATAAGAATCCTATAGTGCAAGAATTAAGATCAAGAATCAATAAATGAGAGGGATTCAATCCAAAAAGCTTGTTATCAGCAAAAGAAACAATCAGTGAGGTGCATAGAGAGCCTACAGAATGGGAGCAAATCTTTACCACAAGGACATCAGATAGAGCACTAATCTCTAGGATATATAAAGCACTCAAAAATCTTAACACCAAAAAACAAATAATGCTATCAGTGAATGGGTCAACAAACCAAAAACTTCTCAGAAGAGTATATACAATCAATTAATAAATATATGAAAAAATGTTCAATATCTCTAACAATTAGAGAAATGCAAATCAAAACTTCTCTAAGATACCATCTCACTCCAGTCATAATGGCAGCTATCAATATTGTAAACAACAAAAGTTTGGTGAAGATGTGGGGAAAAGGCTTACTCTTACATTGCTGGTGGGACTGTAAATTGGTGCAGCCAATCTGGAAAGCAGTATGGAGCTTCCTTGGAAAACTGGGAATGGAACCACCATTTGACCCACCTATCCCACTCCTCGGTTTATTTCCAAAGGACTTAAAAACAGCATGCTACACAGCATATCAATGTTTATAGCAGCACAATTCACAATAGCTAAACTGTGGAACCAATCTAGATGCCCTTCAGTAGATGAATAGATTTAAAAAATGTGGCATATATACACAATGGAATATTACTCAGCATTAAAAGAGAATAAAATCATGGATTTGCAGGTAATAATTTTTAAAAATAGACTGGAAACTTTGGAGTGGATTTTAATTTATGAAGGCCAATGACACTAATAAGTTTATTGTTTATTTCTGCAAAACTACTCTGCGTATATTAAAAATAATGCTCAGAAAATTAATGAGTGAAATCAATAAGTGTAGTGTTTAAAGATTTACTTAGTCTCACATTATTTATTTTTTTTCATATCTACTCCTGTGGGAAAACTTAGTCTGGAAGAGGCAAGATTAAAGTGTTAGGATGCCACAGAGTGTATATCCCTAGCATCTAATGTGACTGTCCACTATCCAAGCAACTCTGGGCTATGTATCCTGGTACAACTCATAGCCAGGTAAACTCTCTGCCAGACAACACTATTTGTGTTAGAATTTGTGGCATGGAATGCAAAAGGACAAAGTTATTTCAATTCATTGGATCTTTCTACTAAATCATACATGGCACACTTATGTAAATTTAACTGAATTAAATAAATGACCTTTGGTATTTCAGGATTAAATTCCTTTCTATAGTGGTTTCCCTCCCTGGAATTCTTTCTCAGCCTTCTTCTCCTAGAGAAATTCCTAAACAGTAAGACTTGCATCAGCATTCCCTGCCTGGATGCCTTTGAACACCAGTACTGTGTTCTGCTGTTTCACTGGCCCGCTTGAGTGTTCCTATCGTCCCTGCCTGCTCCCTGAACCCTTGATACCTTTAGGTGGAGAGCCATCTTGTCTCTGCCATGGTCATGATCTAGTTAGTGTCTGGTGTTCAGGACCTGCTAAAAGAAATTGCTTAAAATTATAATTTTAATAATATTTCAAATACTCAGAGGAAATATACCCAGAAAAATAATTTTATTATTATCCCACCAGTAATGCAAAAAATTTAAGATGTGAATATTTAATCATTGGTTTATTTATTCTATGAGAACATTTAAATATCTGCAGTACTTTAAAAATTATACATTAGAAGAGAATTACTTTCATTTTCTCACAATTATGTAGGAAATATGGAAATGAAAAAAAAATTAAATAGTATTTAAGTTCTATTGTCCACAATACCTTCTGTTGAAACTTGAATGTTGTCTCCTATTCCTTCTTTGAAGTCCAATCAATGACACCCTTGACCTTGATAAGCTTTGAAGAGAACTCATACGTTAGGGGTCTCAGTGGTGGTATTGCAGCATTTATATTAAATAGCAAATATATCTGATGGATTTTTCAATCATCTAAGTGGTAATGTTGCTCCTAATCAAAATCTGTCATGGATGGTCTTTCTCCATGAGATCTAACTTTATGTTGCAGGCTTACATTAGTCTATTTGCTTTTCAGGGCAGCTGGTTATTGGCTTGCTGCAAGTACACCAAGTACCCAGTAAAGAGAATATTTATGGTCTTGTATTATAAACTCAGATCGTTAGACAACAATCCTTCTTGCATGTCAGCCTTTTCTAGCTTCAATTTCTCACTCCAGAAAGTACATTCTTTAAAAGTTATTTAATGAGGACCTGCTAGTGATAAACACTATCACGTGTGTTAGAAAAAGTGCCACTGTCTTAAAATGTAGCCTCCTTGGGAATAAAATGCTGAATTATTATTTATTACCTTTAGTTCCTTAATAATACTTAAAGTAGAAACTATAAATTATAGGGACATGTCTATTTTACTGCTACTGTCTTTGTGGGTTGATGCGCTTATGCCTTTGTGGTCAGTTTTTATTTGCTCATCAGTTTTGAAAATCTTTTATTCTACATGTGTCCAGTTGTGTATTTCCTCCCTCCTTCTCTCTCTCTCTCTCTCTCTCTCTCTCTCTCTCTCTCTCTCTCTCTCTCTCTTCCCATTCTCTCCTTTTATTCATCCTTCTTGGAACTCATTATGTTCTTTAAACCTAAGAATTTTTTTTTCTTCCTGATTTTAGGATAGTTCTTAGCCTTTAACCCTTTTACTACTTCCTAATTTCAGACTTTTCCCTTTAAATATCCAAATAAAATGAATACATCCCCCACAACTTATTTTTTATGCCACTTAATCTCTTTCATATTTCTCTCTTCTCTCTGTGGGTTATCTTCCAGGGGCCTGTCTTCTAATTACTGATTCTTCTTCAGCTCTGTTTTACCTGCCATTTAACATACCCATTGTGTGGCATACTCAACTTTAATTATGCTTCTTTGTACTTTAGCAGTTATATTTGGGTATAATCTAGTCTTTCTAGTATACTTTGTAGTATTTTGTTTCTTTTCATCTCATAGTCCATTTTTTCTTTGTACATGCTAAATAATTATTTCACTTTTGTTCGCTATTACCTGAAGGTCTTGATTTCCACTGGCTGTTTCCCATAATGACATATTTCTTTGTGCTTTTGTTTTGCTGGGTTTTTTTAGTTTATAAATTAATAGACAGTATATTATTCTGGCCAGGTTAATAGTACCCCATTCTAATTTCAGTACCCTATTCTGAATGTTGTTTTTTTTCCTGTCTCCTCCAGTAGCTAATTGTTGCTTGTGTTTTCCCCTTATGATTATACCTTACCTAATAAGACATAGTATCTAATCTGCACTATCTAGTTGAGATTAGCAACAATTAGCAACACATAGAGTAGTTCTGTGTCACTTTATCACATGTAGAAAATCTTGTCACCATGGCTGTAGTCAAGATACAGTATTCCATCCTCACAAAGCTCTTTCTCCCTGTGCGACCTCTTCAGAATTCCACTCACTCCCGTCACCTTCCCACCATTCCTAATGCCTCACAAGCACTAACTGGTTTTCGATCAATATAAATTTGTCATTCTGTGTTGCAGAAATGGAATCATACATTATGTTGTCTTATGAGATTAGATTTTGTAACTAAGGATAGTGTCTTTCGATCAATCCAGGTTGGCATATGCTGGTGGGATCACTCTGCTTTACTGTATTCTCAGCATCCACATACTTAAAAATAGCTGGTATTGCCACTCTTTCAGAGTTTTATTCAAATAGACAGAGAGTGTTGCCTTATCACTATCTTGAATTGCATTCTATGCTTGGTATTGCCACTATTTTAAAGCTTCGATTGTTCCAACTGGTGGTTGGTGATGTTTCATCATGGTCTTTATAAAGTTGCCCTCCTGACTCATCATGCTGAGTATCTTTCCCTTGTGTATGTCTGCCATCTCTATATCCTCTTCATTCCATGAAATGTCTTTTCTGTCTTTTTTTGCTCATTTTTCATAGTTTTTTTTAAATTTTTAATGTTGAGTTTGGTATGTAAGTTCTTTCACTGATAAATTTAAGTTCTTCTTTTCCTATTTTTATGCCTTTAATTTCTTTTGTCTAATTACTCTGGCCAGTGTTTCGAGAACTATGTTGAACAGAAGTGGTGAGAGAGGGCATCTCTGTCTTGTTCCAGATTTTAGAGGGAATGCCTTCAATTTTTCTCCGTTCAGAATGATGCTAGCCTGAGGCTTAGCATAGATAGCTTTTACAATATTGAGGTATGTTCCTGTTATCCCTAGTTTTTCTAGAGTTTTGAACATAAAGTGATGCTGTACTTTGTCGAATGCTTTTTCTGCATCTATCGAGATGATCATATGGTTCTTATCTTTAAGTCTATTGATGTGGTGAATAACATTTATTGATTTCCGTATATTGAACCAGCCTTGCATCCCAGGGATGAATCCTACTTGATCATGGTGCACAATTTTTTTGATATGTTTTTGTATCCGATTTGCCAGAATTTTATTGAGGATTTTTGCATCTAGGTTCATTAGAGATATTGGTCTGTAGTTTTCTTTCTTTGAAGTGTCTTTGTCTGGTTTAGGAATCAGGGTGATGTTGGCCTCGTAGAATGAATTTGGAAGTTCTCCCTCTTTCTCTATTTCCTGGAATAGCTTGAAAAGTATTGGTATTAGTTCTTCTTTAAAGGTTTTGTAAAACTCTGCTGTATACCCATCCGGTCCTGGGCTTTTCTTAGTTGGTAGTCTTTTGATGGCTTCTTCTATTTCCTCAATTGAAATTGGTCTGTTTAGGTTGTCTATATCCTCCTGACTCAATCTGGGCAGATCATATGACTTAAGAAATTTATCAATGCCTTCACTATCTTCTATTTTATTGGAGTATAAGGATTCAAAATAATTTCTGATTATCTTCTGTATTTCTGAAGTGTCTGTTGTGATATTGCCTTTTTCATCCCGTATGCTAGTAATTTGAGTACTCTCTCTTCTTCTCTTTGTTAGCATGGCTAAGGGTCTGTCAATCTTATTTATTTTTTCAAAGAACCAACTTTTAGTTTTGTCAATTTTTTCAATTGTTTCTTTTGTTTTGATTTCATTAATTTCAGCTCTGATTTTAATTATTTCTTGCCTTCTACTTCTTTTGCTGTTGTTTTGCTCTTCTTTTTCTAGGATTTTGAGATGAAGTGTGAGATCATTTATTTGTTGGTTTTTCCTTTTTTTAAGGAATGAACTCCAAGCAATGAATTTTCCTCTTAGAACTGCTTTCATTGTGTCCCATAGATTCCGATATGTTGTGTCTGTGTTTTCATTTATCTCTAAGAATTTTTAAATTTCCTCCTTGATGTCTTCTATAACCCATTGATCATTCAGTAACCTATTGTTCATTCTCCAAGTGATGCATAATTTTTCCTTCCTTCTTTTATTGTTGATTTCCAGTTTCATTCCATTATGATCAGATAAGATGCATGGTATTATCTCTACTCCTTTATAATGTCTAAGAGTTGCCCTGTGACATAATATATGATCTATTTTTGAGAAGGATCCATGTGCTGCTGAGAAAAAAAGTGTAACTGCTTGATGTTGGGTGGTATATTCTATATATGTCAATTAAGTCTAGGTTATTAATTGTATTATTTAGTTCTATAGTTTCTTTATTCAACTTTTGTTTGGAAGATCTGTCCAGTGGTGAGAGAGGTGTGTTGAAGTCTCCCATAATTATTGTATGGTGGTCTATTAGACTCTGGAACTTGAGAAGAGTTTATTTGATGAACATTAGCTCCCTTCTTTGAATTGCTATTGAATCTCGGCAGATTTAACTGGCCGTATTTGTATGGGATTATTTATGGGTTTTCAATCAGTTCTATTGATACATGTGTCTGTCTTACATTCTTAATTACAATATTACTTTAAAATAAATCTTGAAATCAAATAGACTGGTTCCTTGCCCTTCATTCTTCCTTTTATCAATTTAGATTTTCTAGTTCCTTTGGATTACCAAATGTATTTTCGTCATTTGTTGCTTAATTTTTAAAAATTCTTATTGGTACTTTATAATTCTAATATTAGAATTTATTGTTACATATTAAAACAAGCACACACTGTAACAATATAATTTGGCCTATTTTGTTCCCCACCAAATATATTTTAGAATTATCTTGTGTATAGTCACAAAAAATTACTAAGATTATGTTAAGTCTATATATAAGTTTGGGAAGAAAAAAACAACTTTAAAGAAATAACATCTTTAAAGATTTTTACAATCTTTAAATGCAGCATTTTTCCTTGTCTGTATTGTCATTGATCACTTTCATTGATGCTTTATGGCTTTCATCATGTGAGTCCTTTAATTGTTTTGCTGAACTGACAGTTATGTATTTCAGTTTCTTGAGCAACTATAAAATGGTATTAGAACTTAATTTTTGGCTTCCAAGTCATCACTTCAAGTATATAGAAATAATATTGATTTCGCATGCTCATTCTGTAATCTATGATATTGTTGCACTCACTTATTACTTCTCAGAGAAGTTTTGGAGATAGTTGGGGGATCTTAATATCAACAATCCTTACTTGTTCCTTTCTTATCTGTATCCATTTTTTTCCCCTTGTCTAACTGAGCTGGCTAGAACATGCAGAATTATGTAAACAGTGGTAGTAAGAGTGAACAATGATGCTTTATTCCCAATCTTCTCCACTAACCATTAAGTACAATAGTGACTGAAGGTTTTGTTTTGTAAATACCTTCTATCAAGTTGAGAAATTTCCCCTCTTTTTCTATTTTGCTATGAGTTTTTATTATGAATTGATGTTGAAATTTGTCAAATAATTTATGAATCAATTGATGTGGCTAGGTAGCTTTACTTCTTCAGATTTTTAGTAGACAGATCATATTATTTTTCATATATTGAAACTTTATATACCCAGGCTAAACTGCATTTAACCATTATGTATTTTTTAATATATTGCTGGAATTTATTCTTTATTTTGTTGAAGATTTTTCTATACTTGTTTATCAAGGATATTGTTCTGTAGCCTTCTGTGCTAGTCAGCTTTTTCAAAATACCTGATGAGAACAACTTAAAAGAGGAAGAGTTTACTTTAGGTTCATGATTTAGAGGTTCACTTCACAATTGGTCAACAACTCTATTGCTCTGGGCCTAAGGTGAGGCCTAGCATCATGGCAAAAGAGTAAGGGAGAGGAAAACAGAGAGGGCAGGGTAGGAAGCTTCAGGGCACACCTCTAATGAACCACCTCCTGGAGCAACTTCCCACCTACCTACAGTTACCACTCAGTTGTTGATTCAAAATGGGATGAAGTGATTCAGTGACAGCTCTTATGATCTAATCATTCCACCTCAATATCCCTGCATCAACCCAGGAGGTTTGGGGATGCACCTCATATCCCAACAACTGCGTTCTGCACCGGGGTCCCAGAAGCTCGTGTCCATTTCACACACACACACACACACACACACACACAAATGCATTTAGTCCATTTCCAAGAATCCCCATAATCTTTTTTTTTTATTTTTTTCATGAAAGAAAATGTAAAAACTTAGTGAATATTTCTTAGGGAGTAAAAAGGAAAGGTCAACACTCTAAATCACAACAAAAACTCAAAAATATTTGAATATTCTCCCCCCTCCCTCCATGGCCCCCAAAGTTCCACTACATACACTTGTCCAGTTTTCATCAAAAAATTGAAATCCTCAGCCATGGCACATATACCTGTGATCCCAACCCTTGAGAGGCTCAGACAGAAAGATTGCCAAGATGGAGGCCAGGCTCAGCAAATGAGCAAGACCCTGTGCCAAAGTAAAAAGGGCTGGGGACATGACTCAGTGGTAGAGTGCCATCTCCCACACCAAAAAAAAAAAAAAAAGAAAAAAGAAAAGAAAGAAAACAAGCTTTTCCTTTTTCTCTTACCATCCCCACCCTCTTCCCTCATTGCCCTCTCCTCCTCTCTCCTTCCCAGTCTTAATGACTTGGTTTGCTCTGGCCAATATTAAATTAATACTAGATTTGGCCTTTTGAATTAAACATGCTGTGCTCTTTCACTTTACATTTTGATAATATTTTCTCAATAATTTAGAAAGAGAGTTAATTTCGATAGTACCTTGAGGAGGCCCAAGAAAGACTTCTCTTCAAATTGAGAAGCATTGAGTGCCTTTGTCCACTGCTCCTCTGTGTTCAGATGAGTCCTGACAGAGTAGCATTCCCCACATGGATCCTGTAGAGCAGGTAGAGATCCCCCGCCTGTTTCTCAGACTCTTCCTGCAGGCAGTCCAGGAAAGCCATGATTGCATGGTCAAATGTATTATTCCAGAAAACATTTCTCTCCATCCCCATAATCTTAAAAGCTCTAGCATTACCCAAAAGTCCAATTCCAATATGTCTTCAAGACTCAAGAACAGATTTGACCTCCTGTAATGATCAAGCTACAAACTACAAACATCTATTATATAATGGCACAGGGTAAACACTCCCATTCCAAAAGGAAGAACAGGGGAATAGGAAGAAGGAATAGGATCAAAACAAGACCTAAATTCAGTCAGAAAATGGTTTTTTGTTTGTTTGTTTGTTTTGTTTTTCCCCTAGCTCCATCTTTGGCAACTAGGGCACATTGGTGAGATGTTCTCTCGAAGGGCCTGGCCAGTTGCAGTGCCTGGTTTTCTCTGCAGCCAGAAGTCTTCTTCATCAGACAGTCCACATTTTTGGCATCTCTTAAATCCTAGGGTCTCCATTTTAACTTTGAATTCACCTTCACAGCTTTGTGCATTGCCCTACCAAGAACTATAGGGATTCTGACCCTGCTGCCCTTTGCCTGACCTCCCAGGCCTTTCTCTGAAATCTTAGTGGAAGATTCCACAGGGCCTCTAACTCCAACATCTTGCCTTCCTGAAGAACCAGCACCACTACGTGGATGATACCAGTTCAAAAACTAATGGGGTCTTCTGGGACCAAGCCTACAGCAGCTTCTGAGTGCCTGGGTGGCTGAGCCTGGTGAAACACATCCTGGGAAAACAACTTTCTGTGCATCCCTGTGTAGGAGTTGATACTTCTACACCCTGGAGCTTGCAGTGGGCATGGTCTGGCAAATTCCTGAGATGCCCTTAAGCCATCTTTCCTATTGTCTCTGAGCATCAGCACTTGTGACACAAGTAATCCAAAACGGATTAAAGAGACTCATGGAGTGTCACAAAAGAAATTTGCAGGGACAATGTTTCTGTTTGGTACAAGTGAGCATTATTTTGGAGGAAAAGGGAAATTGGTTTATAGCCCAGAATTATAGTATTTACTGCTTGAAGACTGAATGGGATCATTGGCAAGCAGAAACAAAATGAATGGATATATTAACAGTAGGCTTTCTAATCTGTACACACTTTATAAATTTTCATGTCTGCATGTGAATATTCCCATTTACTAAGTGTATATGGGTGTATCCAGAAGTTGTTTGAGGATAAAAAAAAAAAAAGAACCTTTTGGGAATACATTTTCTGTGTTATGAAAAGAATATATGACAAGACTGAAAGCACACTAGACTGAGTTCAAATCCTAGGTTTTAATTAAAATTACATAAATATATGACTTTAAATAAAGTCATTTTGCTACTTCTTGTTTCCATATCTATTTTCTCCATCAAGTTGGCTATAATGATAGCCTTCACTCCTCCTTTCTGGTTTATTTATTCTTTCATTTTCTTTCTGTATTGTACTAGCTAAAACTTCAAGTGTGCTGTTGAATGTAAGTGGTAGGAGCATGCATTCTTTATTGCTGAAATAAATTCATAATAGTTTACCATTAAATGTGAAGTTTGCTGTAGATTTTATTTCTTTGTTTTGGAAACTCTCGACTAGCTTAATAGCACATATATATATATATGCCTTTATTCTATTCATTTATTTATTTTTTAGTGCTGAGGATCAAACCCAGGGCCTTGCTCATGCTAGGCAAGCACTCTACCACTGAGTCACAACCCCAGCCCTAATAGCATTTACTTCTGCTCCCAGTTTTCAAGAGGTTTTGTCTTTAAAGAAAATTGAATTTCAAAATATTCTTGTTTGATATCTTTTGTTATCATAGAATTTTCTTCTGTATTTTGTTAACTGTGAATTTTATTGTTTGATTTCCAAATATTAAAACAAAATCAAATTATCATGGTAAAATTAACTGAGATATGATTGTTATTCCTTTTCATATATTGCAAGATTTGATTTGCTAAGGTTTTGTTTGTAACTTGTGCATCAAAGTAAGATTGACTTCAATTTTTCTTCTTTTTTTTTGTCTTAGTCACCCTTGCATTATATCAAAGTTGAAATGCCTAAAAGTTTAGAAAAGAGCTGAGGGTTATTTCTTGTTTATTCTCTAGAAAAACTTGAGTAGGATTGAAAATATTACCTCTTCAAATAGTTTTTAAATGTCTACTGGATTGTTCTTTGCCAGGGTAGTTCCTACTATGAAGTTGATTTCTATAGGACATTAAAAACTATTCTTATTTTCTATTTCTTATGCATTAACATTCATAAATTGTGTTTTTTATTTATTTCCCATAGCATCAGAAGAATCATTCTTCATAATGTGATCCAATGATCTTATGACAGTATAGTGTAACTTCTACAGAAATATGCTTCATATTGGCAAATTGTGTTTGCATATATTTAAAAATATTTCAGTACATATTTGAATAAACATTCTGATAATTAATTTTGGTGGTCAACTTGACCAGATTAAGGGACATTTAGAGAGCAGATAAAGCATACTTTGGAATGTATCTGTAAAAGTGTTTCTGAGTGGGCAAGTTCAATCTTGAATGTGGGTGTCATTGTCTGGGGATCCTGGTGGAATGAAAAAAATGCAAAAAAGGAGGATGCTAGCTCTCTTTCACACCAGACTCTTTTTCTCAGCTGTTATCAACCATGAACATCAGACTCCAGGTTCTTCAGCCTTTGAGCAGACTTATGGCAGTGGCGATCCATATTTGAGACTGGGACTGGGGTTGCATCATTGGCTTCTTTTTCATTCTGAGACTTCCAGCTTCTTGGACTGAGCAGCTCTGATATTTCTGGCTCTCCAGCCCGAAGATGGCCATACATGGACCTATCTGCGTTTGTTCATGTGAAGCAATCTAATAAATCTCCTGTTATAATTAGGTATATTCTGTTGGTTCCATTCTTCTCAAGAACTATTACAAATATGCATTCTGAAGTAAATGTATAGTTGATATATTCTGAAGTTCAAATGTAGTTCAGTCTATATGTGAACTTGACCAACATGCATAATCTCCTACATAAATGTGGATTATATCTGCTTGTTTCATCAGTTACTGTGAGAAATATATAAAAGACACCAATAATCAGTGATCATTTGTTTTTGCATTTGTCAATTTTTGCTTTAGATAATTTGAAACTATGTATGCTGTCAGTATAAATAAACTAGGAGTTATTACATCTTACTTCTACACTCTGTTGGCAGCCAGGAAACAGAAAGAGAGGAGACAGGGTAGGAATTAAAACTTAAATCATTATGAAATAGCACTCTATTTCTTATAGTAATTTTTGCTGAAACATTACAAAGTATCTGATATTACTAGGTCTACATTATCTTTCATTTTGTTATAATAAATGTGTCTATATTGTATTACATAAAGTTGGGTATTTTTCCAATGAAATGTGACTTTTCAAGAGGAGTATTTAAATTGTTCAATTTTTTGTAAATCATATAATTTAAATGTTTCTAAGTTTATGAACAGATTTAGACAAAAATGACATGATTGTAGTTATAAAAAGATTATAAATATTATTTATGTTAAAACTTAATAACAAAGTTATAATTAGCAATTAGTGAAGGAAAAAGACAAATAGAGAAAAATATTTTCATCTCAAAAGTATGATGAATATCATGTTCCCTAATATTTCCTTCTTCAATTAGCAAGTTTTGTAAATTGACATTTCAAGCTATTAATTCATTCCCCAAGTTCTGAGTTTTCCTTTGGCATTTCTTCCCTTTGACATAATGAACTTTCTTCTACATTTCCTTTAGTATAATTCTCTAGAAGGAAACTGTCCTGTTTTACTTTATATTCAATATTTTTCTTTCTCCTTCAATTTTGAAGAATTCTTTCACTGGGTTGTTAGATTTTCTTTCATTTTTCACTTTAAAGACAATGTGTCAGTATTTTCTTGAAGATATGATTTAAAGGGTTTGTCTCCTGCACACAATGTGTCTTTTTTTTTTTTTTTGGCTATTTTCAATGTTTTTTCCATAATTTTCAACATTTTCAGAGTGCTGTGCCTAGTTTGTGTGCCTGTATCTCTCTACTCTCTACCTCTATCTCGCTCATTCTTTGTCAGTCTGTCTGTCTGTCTGTCTGTCTCTCTCTCTCTCTCTCTCTCCCCCCCCGCCCCACCCCGCAATATGTGTGTGTGTGTGTGTGTGTGTGTGTGTGTGTGTGTGTGAGTGTGTGTGTGTATGGTGTTTTTACTCATCAGGGTTCACTCAGAATTATAAATCTGTAGATTTATACCTCTAATGTAAATAGGGATGTTTTTGCCCATTACCTTTGGGAACCTTTTTCTGTTAATTTTCCTCCTCTATTCCTTTGGGGACTGCATTTACCCATATGCCAGACCTTTTGATCTTGACAAGTGTATGAAAATCAGTTTATTTTCTCAAAATGTTTTCAGTCTGTCATCTTATTATTGGATAATGACTATCAATCCATTCACATAGGGAAATTCTAGCCCACATTTGTTTGCATAAGTAATGTTTAATTAGAGCTTATCCACAGACTTATTTATATATTTCTATGACTCCTTTCTCCCTACAAAAGCAGAGTTCAGTTGTCTTAACTACTGAAATTTACAGTCTATAATCCCTCAAATATTCACTTTATGACCCCTTTTAGAAAAGTCTGATGATCCTGATCTCTCTTCAAGGCTGCTAACATTTCTTTTCTCTATTAATCTTTTCCAATGAATTTTTCAGATTTTGTAATTCTTTAGTTCCAATATATACATTTGTCCTTTAAAAATATTTTTGATATTTTCTTTAATATAAACCTGGTTTTTCTAAAAATATTTTAGATATTTTCTTTAATATAAACCTGGTTTTTCACTCCCTGCAAGCATAATGTCCTTTACATTTGCATAGGAACTGTTTTAAGTCTTGACTGATAATTGCAACATTTAGTGCACCTCAGAGTTGTCATCTGCTTAATTTTCCCTTGAGAATGAGTAAGATTTTGCTAATTTTTCTTATGTCAAGTAATTTTATAGCATATCATGAACATTGTGAGTTTTATGTTCTGGATATTGACCTATTCCACTGAAAGAATGTAATATGCCTGTTTCACCAATTGCCTTACTTAGACTTAAACTGCAAACTCTGAGCTGCCTTTGATAGATGCAGTTTGACTCTTACCTCAGTTCCTTAAGGTGTAGCTGTGATTTCTTTGTGTGGGGAGTGGGAGGGGTGTTTATCCTATACTGTATGGTCAACCACATACTTTGAGAAAGTGTGAACAAAGACTACAGACATTTCTTCAGTTAGTGCTCTCAGGGAATTTGTTCCTACTTGGTGGCTATGGTCACCCTAGGGTCTGTTCTTTACTCTCCTAGTCCAAAGAGAGAACAGTGTATTTTCTGCATTGCATTGACTTCCTTAGATATACTAACAGATTTATTTTAATGTCTTTATATATTTACTCTATTACCTGGAATCTCTGTGGCTGTTTTTGTCACAGAGTATCATTTTTTAATTTTCTGAATCATCATTGCATATAAAATTTTAAAAATAATTGGGGTTTTAAGACAATATTTCATTCATTTACAGAAAATTTATATTTGCAACATGTAGTAAGTGGGTAGAAACAAAGTCTTAATCACCTTTAAAACGATTTCAAGGGATGGGGTGCAGCTTAGTGGTACAGAGCTTGCCTAGCATGTATAAGGCCCTGAGTTCAATCCCTAGCACTACAAAAAATAAAAAGAGAAAATTCAAGGGTTGGGAACATTTGAAGCTGGACTTCATCCCTTGTGGGCCTAGCTTCCAATCCATTCTTGTTACTCACTCTTAAGTACAGTTTTCTCCTATAGGGTCTTCTACCTGTTTTTTCTTAGGACCTGAACCCTAAGGGTTCCCCCCTTTAGTCTCCAAAGTCTTTCCAATGCTCACCTCAGTTCCTTGGTCTCCAAGGTACCTCTTCAGACCCAACAGATATGCAGGGAGAAATGAGGCCTTACATGCTTCATCTTCTCTCTGGACCTCTGGCTTCTTTCAGAATTTGGTGATTCTGCTCTGCCCTGGCAGACTTCTTCAATGCCTACAGACAGAATTTTAGTGGGTTAGCTTTCGTATAAGAGCTGAAAAAAGATTCTAATTTCTTCACTTAGCTAACAGTTTGTTCTAGGATTCCAGAAGTCATACACTATTTACATGTTAAAGTCATTTCTTCAACACACTCTTTTGATTACCCTTTCTTTTCTAAACACTTTTTCACTTGGATTCTCAATGACTGTCTTCCTCCTCCTCTTCCCCTTCTGGCTCCCCTGGTTCTGAGGATTGAGCCCAAGAGTGCTTAAACACTGAGTCCCATTCCCAGCCCTTTTACTTTTTACTTTGAGACAGGGTCTCACTAAGTTACTCAGGGCCTCATTAAGTTACTGAGACTGACTCTGAACTCACAGTCCTACTATCTCAGCCTCCAAGCCATTGGGATTATAGGTGTGCACCATCACACCCAGCTCATTTTCTCATTTTCCTACCATTGTTTTTTCTTCTTTTTTAATCTCCTTGGTTCTTTCTGGTGCTTTTTTCTCTGCACACCTTTCAAACAGTGAGATTCTCCATGTGATAGTCTTGAGTTTTCTCCTCCTGTCTTCCTGCTCTTTCTCCAGGTGTCACATCAAGTTTCTTGCTTTATCCACCATGTCTAATTTGAATTCTCCTAAATTTTCATTTTGAGCCTTGATGAATCTTTTGATGATCAGTCATGTATCTAACGGTCTACTCAACACTGTTTACTAAAATTGCCAAGTTTATTCTTCCTGAAGCAGAGATTTTAAAGCCAGATTCTGTGGTTAAATCTTATATGTCATTTTAAAGACTTGGAAAAATAGACAATATACTTATTTCTTTATGTTAGTACATTCGCAAAATGGGAAAATAATTGTGCCTAACATATCATTTTTGTGAAGATTAAGCAAGCTATTATGCAAAAATCAGTTTAAAAATTTCTGTGACTCTAGTAATAATTATAATGTCCACTACTATTAATGTCATCACTATTTCATTACGGATTTAGGACACATCGGGTACTACTGGATCTCTGCACCACAACATTCAATGCATGGACATATGTTTCAAAATATAACCTAATTTACAAATTTTAACTATATCCACCTCACTATCTTTTACCTCCCAACTGGACAATTGCAATTTGTCCTCATTAAGTCTCCTGCTTCTATCCTTGCCTCATAACTTTTTATTCTACACACTAGCTATCTCTTTTAAAATGTAAACCAGTCACTTTAAACCTCCCCTTTACACCTACTAGGCTCATTTGACATGGGTCATGTAGTCTCCACCAAGTTCCCTCAACCACAAGGTGGTTGAGGGAACTTGGTGGAGACTACAACCAAGAGTCAAGGATCATTAAACTTGCTGTTCTTTTCCTGATAAAAGGAAAATAAGGTGTTTCCTCCTCAACTCATACCAAATAAATCTCAATTCTCTAGACATAAACTGTATATCTTACATTTAAACTCAATTCTGACATTACCAAGAGTTAATACAGACCCCTCAGGTCAGTGGCTCAGTCATACAACCTGTCCATCACTTCAGATTAAATCAACAAGTGGCTGTCTCCAAGTTACCCACACTTTTGTTCAATATACCTACACCTTGGGGTTTCCCATGACCACCTCATTGTGTTCTATAATGTGCTGTCACATCTCACAGTGGGGAACACTTGACTTACTGTTGCAAGTATATTACAAAGAATACAACCCAAGAACAATATCTTTTTTACCAGCCCCCATGTTAATCCACCTAAGCCTTTCTATCACAAGATATCTATCTAGTTGCCATACACAGGTACTATAACTCTGGAGAATCCAAGGGACCTAGAAGCTCTTGTGTTAGGAACCAAGAATTAAGAGCAAACAAAAGATGCTCCTATCAGCTCATTACTCAGAAAATTAGAAAGGTTTTAGCAGCACCGTGTCAGGAACTGGAGGCAAAGATTAATTATATATAATTCTTATTATATCTCATCCAATATATTCTTCTAAGACCATCACTGGATCTTCCCATTTCAGATATTCTGGTCTCTACTTAAGGGGCACCCCCCCACACTTGGGCACACTCCCACTAACTATGCTATCTGAAACACCTTTCCTGCATCCAAGTGTACCATTTAATTTACTTGGTGGCTACTTTGTCTCCTATTTTTTAATTGTTGATCTTTCCCCACTAGAAGATAATTTCTTCCAAGGGGAGGTTATAGTCTATAGTATCTATTCTTGTGGCTCCAATATCTAGAATAGTGTTAATATGTATCAGGTACTCAGTAAATATACTTTTAATTAATAAAGGCCTAAAAGTAAGTTGGGTTTAATTTTTTTCTAAAACTATACAATCCATATACATTTTAATAAGATGTATGAACTCAGTAGGTATCTGGTACAAGGACACACAGTTGGTAAATAATGAATTCAAATTAATTATAGATATTAATTTCTCTGTCTCCTACTCCAAGCAATATTTTGCTCTTGTCTTTGAAGGATGACTAAGACTTACATGTACAGAAATAAGATTAGAATTACTAAAGTAAGGATAAATATAAATTCTAAAATCCATGGGAATTTTTCCTATTTACAGCAAAAAAAGAAATATATTTAATCAATATGTATGTATGTGTGTGTATATATATACACACATATATTATATATATATGACATACTAAAGCTTTAAGCTCTTTGAAATATTAACTCAGCCCTCATAACAAACATATGAGCTTAGTACTATTACTGTTCCTATTTTACATATGAGGAAACTGAATACTGATTCCTTTAAGTATCTTGCTCAAGATTCCTAGGATGATCCCATGAAGTAGTAGTATGTAAAAGAGGATATATAAACAGGACTCCAATCAGAAAGATTTTCTTAGCTTAGAAACACAACATTGATTGTGGAAACTTAAGAGAAAATAGGAAAAATGCATTCAAATGAATTTTTGTAAAGTTTTATCCAAGTAAAAAATCACTACAGAGAAATAACTTGTTCTTGTACTCAACTGTTCTTATTTGTAACAAGTGTAAGTGCTTGATTCTATTTGGAATCAAAACTTTGGAAGGATCAGGACAGTCGAGAGCCCGGAGGTGAAACAACTAAGAGAGCCCGGAGGTGAAACAACTAAACTTCAGTTCTAACCCATAAGCTGCTATACACTAGATGAGAGAGGAAGATACAAGGAAATCAACCATAGGTTCTCCCCTTTTAAGAAGCCATAAAAAAATGAGGCCAATGTACAGATACATATTTTGATGTAAATGCTGACACAAAGATACAGGATTCACATTGCATGGTGATTCAAGTGCAGTTCTGCTGTGGTCAATTGAAGGAGCTCTGAGGGGACATTCAAAGCAGTCAAGGCTTACAATGTAAATCATGTTAGCAAAGTTTGGGAGTTGAAGTCATATTGTGCATTTTAGAGATGGAACCTAGTGAAGTGGGAAAGTTGCAACTGAGTGTCATGAGAGCCAAGATCAGAGAAGGGGTGTGGCTTTACCTGTCATCTAAGATCTGTAGATTACACTCAATAAATAAGAGGAGAACAACATAAATCTACAAACCAGTCTTCATAAATAAATAAATAAATAGTTCCTCTGCACCTTATTCCTCCATCTAAACCTTAATTGGCCTCATATGACACCAAAATGAATCATTTGACAGAGCAATAATCACATTATAGTTTCATAAAAGAAACTATAATGTGACCAATTCAATCACTCTAAAATTTTCTCTAAACTTCCATGTTTGGGCAATATTTAAATAATCTGCAGGTACTCAACCTCATTTCACAACCAGTTTGTTTACACTGGATTAAAACAGGGGAGAGGAAATATAAGATTTCCAGTGTTGAATGTACTCAATGCAGAGCCCTATCATATTGTCATAAGTTTTCAGGTGGAACCTCCTGGGATCACTTTCTTCATTTATGCATACAACTAGTAAGTATAGAATCAAGCAAGGTTCTGTCTACTGAGAAGTTTATCCACTATTATCTACAATAGGATGGAAAGGGCAAGATAACAGATCAAGAGAGGCCACATAGCAAGATCATGCACATAATGAACAGAATTCTAAAGTCATGTTTATAAAGATTTTAAGTGACTGAAGGAAAGGGCTCAAACATATGATGCAATTAAGCTAAACTTAAGCAACTTTAAGATAAGTGTATAGCAGATAAGATGTCCGGCTGTGCTTGCCATTGGATTATTGAGCTTGCTTTTGGATTAGCTGTGCCATGTGTTAAAGGAGATCCTGGATGTTGCAAGGATTTCTAAAACATTATATATAATAGGGTAGTGGACATCACAAAAGAGTACTTAGGGTGGAAATGACAAAACTTCAGTCCTTCAAATGGAAACGGTTTGATGTGTTACAGCAGGAAGTAAAAAAGTTGTAACTTTAGCTTAGGGAGGATTTCCCATAGATTGGAATTCTTCTAGTTTGAATATAGATTCTGTTAAATAATGAGGTCTGGGTAGAATGTAAGCAGGAGCTATAAAACTACTTAATGGGATATTGGAAATATCTACATGGATTGTACATTAATGTAGATGGTCTCTTCTGTGGTTTCAGATCCCAAATTCTCTTACATTATATTTCTACATTAGAAAGCAGGCTACTTTAATACTATGTACTACAATTCAAACGCCGTCAAAACATTGCTTTTCTTTTTTTTTTTTTTTGATAATTTAGCCATGTTGTAAGACAAATAACTGTCATTTTTTCTTGCTTCTTTTTAGTTATACATAACATTAGGATTCATTTTGAAATAATTTAAAAGTATAGAATAATTTGATCTAATTAAGTCCCCAGTACTTCCCTTTTCCCTCCCCTCCTCCCTCTCTTTGGCCTTCCCTCTATTATACTGATATTTCTGCTATTATAGTTTTATTTTTAATTAGTGTCTGGAAAACACTGCTTTTTTTGAAGATATTGGTAACCTCCCTCAAAGAGATAGCTTGACTTTACTAGCTTTTTTCTCAAAATTTGAGAACTTTGCAAACATTCTATTAGTCCATTTACTGTTTAATTTGCATTTTGTTTTTAGCACAAAGAGTGAAATATTCAAATGCATTCTTTAAATTTTAGGACCATATCCTATTAAGTCACAGACACACAGTAGGGTTGAGCAAATGGTTTAACTCCCAGAGCCAGCCTAAACAAAGTGCAAACAAGAGTCCCAAGCATTTCCATTGCAGAATGATCATGAAGCCCATCTCTCCTGAAGTCTTAATCCTAATCCTAAATATTTGCTGTCCTAAATTGAAACAAAGTTATGTCTGGAATCATATTAACTGTTATTCTTCATGCTCATCATAAAGCCAAAGGGTAATTCTTCCTAGAAAAATCAATCTTTTGTGATAACATGCAATGTGTTTTTAATTAATGAAGTTGCTCTCTGCTGGCAGAGTGGAAGTATCTTATCGTCACATGCTGGGGGAATTCATGCAGGATCCTGTCTGTGCATGCTGAGCCCTGGAGCCAAAGAAAAATCTCCCGTCATTAACTTCTCTGCTTAACTAGACTACTTATTAAGAACCAAGCCATCAGTCATGCTGGATAAGCATATCAGATATAATGGACGCCAGAAGCTGATGAAATACTTTGGCTAGAGCAATGACCAGTTTTGTTATTATAAGTTGTGGTTTATCTCCAGTGCAGAGAGGGGAGGGAAAGTCATTTATGATTGCTCAATATGCTTGGGCAAATTTGACTGTCATCTGAATCCAGTGGTAGAAAAGAGGATTTTTATTTATTTGTTTGTTTCATTTTAAATTAGAAAAATAGTTTTTTGGTTGAGGAGCAATAGGAAGAAGTCTGACTTCATGGAGGACACTCACTGGGGTGAGTCACACCCCATAAAAAAAAGTCATCTTTTTTATTTGCTCTAATAGTTGGAACAAGTCACCTACCTTCTTCAAGACCCTCTTAGAATAAGAGTTCCCACCTCATAATGAATACACAAGATAAAGTATGAAAATACATTGTGGGCTATAGAGATAATGCATTGTTATTTCTTCTTGAAATGATAATTATTTTATAGTGACAGACTCCACTAATGTAAAAGCTGGAAATAAACATTCTTAAATATTCCTAAAGAGAGAGTATAACCAAAGTCAAGCAAGTTCTGTCTACTGAGAAGTTTACCCACTTCCAATTAACGAAGTTGCAGAGAGAAACTTCATTAATTACAAATTTAGGAATTTGTAATTCCTAAATTTCAGGTATTTGGTTGTCAGTCTGATCAACAAAGCCTCCTTTTTTCCCCATCAGAATGGAGCCAAAAATAAATGCATGAAATACAAGGAATTTTCTGAAAATGGGGATGGAGAGGTATTTATTTTTCAGAAAGTACTTCCTGAAAATATTCATAACTATGGAACAAATAAAATGATGAGTTCAGAGATAAGTACACTGGAAGGAAGGAATGATCGTTGCAACACATAGTCAAACACCCTGAAGTTACTCTTCCTTGTATTAATACACAAATTTGCTTAATAATAAAAAGACTCAAAATAAAAGTTCCTTGCTGTGTTATGCAATACCCAGCAACTGAGCAAAGAAAATTAAAGTAAGGACATTTAAAGCAACATGAAATCAAACTAATTATTTTTAATCATATAAATATAGCCCGTATTGACTCATTGGAAAAGTAGGAGAACTTCATAAGCATTGAATACTCTTACAAGGTTTGGAGGATTAAGTTGATACTGTTTGAATAATAAGTCAGTGGACTGCAAATTAAAACTCATGCAAGCCAGGTACACAATGGGAATGTATAAAATCAGGTAATTATAGATAATTAACATAAGGATATTGATATCATGACATAATAAGAATAACATCTACAAACCAAGGAATTTTTAAAGATAATTGAGACAAATTAAATGAAAGCAACTTGAGAAGATGCTAATGAGTAGCCACATCTTGTTCATTTTCTTGGGCACAGCATAGAAAAGAATGATTTTTGTAAAATTTTCATCAGATTTTCTAGAGTAGAGCTGTTGAATCACTGATTTCTCTGCAGTTTTTTTCATTATTTGTATTCTTTTTATTAAATGCTTACTCCCCACTTTGTATGACCAAACTGTCTCCATCCTTCAAAGTCCACAGGAAACAGGTGATCCACAGAGCTCTCCTCATCTGCCTACACATTCACATATTTTTTATGCTTCAAGTGAACTCTCTCCTGGCATTCAACTTGCAATAGCAAAATCCATGAGGTCTGAATCTAAAATGCCTTCAGTTTTGTATCCTCCAGTGTCTCTTGACAGTACTTACTTATTTTCAATGTAGCCCACATAAAATTGATGAAACAAGAAAAGTAAGACCATGAGATGTCATGGTGTTTATTTGTTCTTCATTCTCTAGGGCTTTGAGATGTAATGTTAAGTCATTTATTTGTTGACTTTTTCTTCTTTGAAGGAATAAACTCCCTGCAATGAACTTTGCTCTTAGAACTCCTTTCCTAGTGTCCCAGATATATTGTATCTGTATTCTCACCCACCCCACTTCTGAATGCAAGAGCATCCATCTTGGGTCACCTTCATCACCATCTTCCAGGTACCCAGTTTCTAACTCCCTTTCTCCCCAGCATCCGCTAACCTGGAACAGTGGCACCCTGGTACTTTCACCATCCTGAGGGCCAAGATACCAGCTAACAACAGAGGACACTACCTATTGGATGAGAAGGAAACCAGGAAAGATACTGATCTCCAACCAAAACAAGCCCTGTGTCTTCCTCTGAGATTTTCTTTTCCTCTCCCCACCTCACATCCCCAACATATGTAAAACCAAGTATTTTGCATGAATTAGAACTTTGAGTCCTGGGACTTCTGAATAAGTATGTTACAGTGGTGTTGTACATTCTTTTTATTCTTTGCTTATTTATTTTTTCTTTTTCTTTTTTCCCCACAAATTTCTGCTACTTTAACATGTTTTATTTTTCTTGATATGTGTGTTTGTTTTATGTACTCTCTTGTCTTCCCACTTACTTGATTACCCAAATATACTTCCATTCCTTTCTCCTGCTACTAATCTTCCTCTTTAGATTTCTCTTTCACACTTCCTAAGATATAACAACTCTATATCCTCACCTCCTACCTCCTCAGCATATCATCTTACCCCTCCATCCCCACTTCTTTGTCTACCATCAGAAACTGTAAACCTTTTTACAAGCCTACTGGGTATATTGTAGATAATAACTGAATTCACAATATCTGTACATTGTGACCAAATGTAAACATCTTATTTGCAAACATTAGGGTATATATGGTTTATATTGGGATCTGATAATATTGTCCTTCGTCTCAAAGGAGTTGTGAAGGGGCACTGTAAGCCTGTAGGGTAAAAATGGTATTGCCTAGGATCCACAGTGCTAGAAGGGAAGACACACCAGAAATACGAAAGGACAAGGGAAGAAAGGGCCACAAACAAATCAAGACACCACATTATTAGAATCCATGGCCAGCACAGCAGAAGATGACAGAAAGAGTTCAGGATGTACATAATTAAAATGTTCTGCAAATTAAAGGATGATATAAAAGACCAAATACAGGCAGAAAAAGATCATTTTGACAAAGAGCTACATAAACAACACAAATATTGGAAGCAAAAGATTACTTCAGTAGGGAGATAGAGATTCTAGAAAACAAAAATCCTTGAAATGAAAGAAACAATAAACCAAATTAAAAAGTTCAATTGAAAGCATCATCAACAGATTAGACCACTTGGAAGACAGGACCTCAGACAGTGAGTTCAACATAATTTTTAAAAGACTGCAGACCACACAGTATAAAGAGTATGAAACCATGAGCAGAACATTCAAGAAATATGGCATAGCATAAAATGAAAAAACGTTTCTCTTTCTAAGGCATAGCTACATTGACAAAATCTGCAAGAAAATGCTCTTCAATGTACAACCGAAAAGTATAAATACGAACATCCTCATACACTTAAGCTTCAAGTAAGAATTTTTTTAATAATGGGCTGGTAAAAAATTCTTAAGTTCTAAACAGCTGTTGCTGGTGCAAGGAGATGATTCACTGATCTTTAAGATGCAAGTGTGTCTGGTGGCTGTTGTGGTGGTCGTCACATCAACCTATATCCATGATGAAATCACAGAGAACCACATATGCAGAGTTGTAGGGGACTGGTGTGGGAAATCTTGTTCTCAGCCTTTTGTTACAAATTCTTCTAAAGATGATTCATATTTGCTTTAGGTCTACTTTGTGAACTACTTAAAGAAGCCATGAGTAGTCCTTTCTTTTCTAATTGTAAATTGCTTGAGGTTTAAAAGTTAAACCACATGTCCCTATCATAAAGGAGCTTGAAAATCAAATAAAGAAATAAGAAGCTGGGCTGGGGATGTGGCTCAAGCGGTAGCATGCTTGGCATGCACGGGGCACTGGGTTCGATCCTCAGCACCACATAAAAATAAATATTAAAAAAAATCGCTCTCTCTCTCTATTAAAAGAAAGAAATAAGAAGATGAAAATGAGAAAATTTGAAATTGAAAGAAAATGGTGATCTATATAACCACTAGGTATTTTGTCATCACTTTTTATTTTTGTAAATTAAGATAAAAGATAAATCAAAAGTTTCCAGCTCAAGTTAGGTGAAAATAGAGAAGAGAAAAAAGTAGATTATAAAGCAAATACTTCTCTGACACCTGCAATTTCTAAAACCATTGAGAACACTTTATCAAAATTAATTGAATATTATTAAAATTCATATTAAACTATATAATTAATATTAAATAATTTGATTTATATTAAAATTTATTTAAATTAATTTTACTAAACTAATTTTAAATAAAATTCAATAAAATTTTAAATATAAAGCAAATTAATTAATTTATGAAGTTCATAAATTAATTAATAAAATTAAATTAATAAAATTGAATTCATCAATAAAATTAATTAATAATTTAAATTAATTCTTAGTAAATTATGATTTATTTTATTTGAACTAATTTTAATAAAAATATTCACAATGGTTTTAGAAATTACAGGTGTCAGAGAAGCATTTGCTATCTAATCTGCTTTTTCCCTTCTCTGATATCACCTGACTTAAAAGATAAACCAAAAGTTTCTAGCTTATCTTTTTTTTTATAATCACCAGCTTTTATTCCAGAAAATCTTTATAAAATACATACACATATCTGTCATTGCTTCCCTAAAGCTACTTGTGTAGATCACCCTAAAAGTACTTTTTTCTATCAAATATTTGTTGTAAAATGAAAACAAAAGCAAAAACAAACAATAACAACAAAAATACCAACTGCATATGTGTATTCATAAAGAATTCACAGGGGATGTATTCAGACATAAACATAGGAATATATAAACACCACCAGGGAAACCCCACATCATCTACAACCACAAGAATGGAATCCTAATTAGAATAAGTTCTATTCCATGTATGTATAATATGTCTAAATACACTCTACTGTCATGTATATCCAAAAAGAAAAAGAAAAAAGAATAATAGTTCAACGTGTAAGCTTATCTTAATTTACAAAAATAAAAAACATTTTAACTATTCCTTTATTAACTTTTTCATCTTTCTAAACTCTATTATTTTGTTTCTCTTCCCCACTTTCTGTTCTTGAGCAAATGTTTTTTAAAATGTGTTTATAAGCATTACTGTGGGGCCCATAAAAGTATGTAAACAGTCCAGACATTTAATGATATATTCTTATAAATTAAAAAGGATACATGTGATAATACTTTTGATTTCATGACAAACATCATCTTCCTTCTGGACATATTTAACATCTAGAAAAGGGAATGAACATCAAGCGACTTTTTTTAGTAGAATGAAGATAAGTAAAAGGAATAGGTGTCATAGTATTTAGAAGAATCTTAGAATTTATCCACTAAACTTCATGTTCAGGCCTTCCCACTAATTTTCTTTTAGTAGTTTTACAGTTTTATAAACTAAAGAATTCACAACTTTGCTACAGTATATTTTGTTTGCATATCACCCAAATTCTGAGGTATATATCTTTCATATGGGTTAGATTTTTCTTCTTTTCTGTTATATAAATAAATCATTTTTATCTACATTTATTATTGCTGTTGATTACCTGATAGTATCAGAACAAAATTTTATATAAAAAATGCTACAGCAAACAAACACAAATAAAATTTTAATAAGTGCTACAGCAAAAAAACACACACCAAAAAGGGGGGGGGAGTCAAAATACCTGGTAGCTCTTTATATCAACTTTTTTCTTTTTCTTTTTTCCTTGCAAATACATGACTTCTTTTCGAAAAGGCCACTTTGTAAAAAGTACAAAGAGTTTTGGCTTCTTCAAAGTGCTAAATCATCTCTGGCTTGAGAATCATCTATTAATTTAAAAGGTCCTTTAGTACAACCCTGGTGCTATTGTCAGGGGACACTGGCAATAGTGTAAAGATGGGCATGAAGTCTGTGATGGGATTCAAAAGGAGAATCCCATGTCCACCAGGTCCAAGTCTAGCTAGGCTAATCAGTGGCACAGCCACAGAATGCAGTGTCAAAAATGGATTCACAGCCGCTCTTCTACCAGCTCTGAATTCTGCAGTATCTTTCAAACTTCTTGGTACATTCTCACCTTCCTTTCTCCTTCCTCTGGAGTCTAGACATTTCATGGCATGTGCAGAAAGTTTTGGTGGTGGAACACATAAAGGAGATTCTGTTTCCAGAATTAATAAAAAGATCTGAAAAAGAACTATTAAGCAGACATTGCTCATTTGGTCTCAAAGATGTGCTAGGGACATTATTTGATCCTCCTCCAAGCCAAGGAGTCATCCACTTAGTAACACCACCATCACCTCCATTCAACAACTGCTCCATTTCCTCCTTTTGAATGTCTAGGATGCTTCCCATTAACTAACACTTCCTGACGCTTAGTTTTGGTGTCTGGAAATGCCCAATGAACAGGTTTCTCATTAGGGCTTTGTCCACTTTTCCTTCTGTGCCATTTTCTGAGTTCATCAATTTCTTTTGTGCACCATTCAACATTTCTTGTTGGAGCTCATTGTGCTTTTTATTTTTAAGTCCTTCAATCTGTTCTTCCTTTAGATGTAATTGTTGTGTAAGTCTGGTTGCTGAATCCAACACCATTGGCTTCATCCGAACGTTACTGTAATAACAATACCTCTCTTTCTAGATTTTCTGCCTTTTCCTTCCATTCGGTTATATGTTGTCTTTCCTTTTTTCTAATTCAGCTGAATACACAGGTTTTTCTTGTTGGAAACACTCTAGAATCATTTGCAGGTTAGTTAATGACATGGCATATTGCTTTCCTTGTTCCTGGTAGAGAGAAAGCTGCAGTGCTTTCTCATCCTCTCTTGGGAAAGGAAGCACACCTGTTTCTGCAGGAACTCTACCTGCACACTGGCTTGATGACTTGCATTAGAAGAGGAGAGCAGCTTTTCCTCCAATAGTGT
This sequence comes from Callospermophilus lateralis, assembly GCF_048772815.1. NCBI lineage: Eukaryota > Metazoa > Chordata > Mammalia > Rodentia > Sciuridae > Callospermophilus > Callospermophilus lateralis. The sequence goes on from NC_135305.1 coordinate 101,555,513, forward strand.
GACTTTCTCTCTCAGGTTCCTCTCTCTCTTCTCAGCAGCTCAAATTTCCCAGGTGTAAGAATCTTCTGATTCTAAAAGATGGCTCCTCAGTCTTTGTATCTCTGGATTTAAGTGTAATTCTTTGTCAAATAAGTGTTGAACCTCTTGCTGGAGGGTATTCTTTTCCATCTGTTTGTTCTTTAGGGACAATATGAGTTGGTCTATCTCCTGCTGACATAGTGGCCTTCTCCTGCATCATTTCAACTGCATTTAAAAGATGATTTAATTCCCCAGCCTTGCCCTGTTCTTTTTCTCCTAACAGTTGCTCAAAGGCAAGAGCTTTCTCCTTCATTGACTGGTACTTGAACTCTGTTCTCGCAACATCACAGAGAACTTCATGTTCATCTCTTGTAATGCTTGATACTCTGTTTCCTTTTCTTTGGATGTTTCTATTATTTTTTCATTTTCCCCTTTTAGTTGAGAAATGTCCATTCCTAAAATTAATATTCTCTACTTGAGTTTTGTTATTGCTTGCCTCAACAACTCATTTTCATTCATTTTGTTAGTGAACTTTGCATTTGAAGAAAGTAACTGATCACTTTTGTCTTGGATTAAGAGGTCTTTTTCTTTCAGTAAATTCTGTAACAGATCTTGTTTTTCATTGGGCTCTTTAATTTTGGAATCTGTTGTCTATGTACTTTGTTTTCTCTCTGTGGTGGCTGCAGTTGCATCACACAACCTGTGGTTATTCCCCTGGAGCTCCTTAATGGTGGCCTCTTTTTCTTGCAGTGATTTTCTCAGCTCTTCAACCTCTGCTGTCTGGGAGGTTCGTGATGACAGACAAGAGCTGGGGTGTGATCATATCAAGTTTTCCTGAATAAATTTTAGTCTAAAGAGCTTGTATCTCCATGTCTTTCTGCTGGATAACTTGAGTGAGTTTACCAATGTCATCTTTGGACAGCTGATCAATCTATCTGGTTAAAGATATATTCTTTCATTTAGAAGTTGAATCTCAAGTTCTCATTCTTGGATTCCTTTCACTAATTTTTCAGTTTCATAGTTATTCAGGTCGTGTTTTTCACTTCCATTTTCTATAGAAAGTTTTCAAGAAACAAAAGTTAAAAGCCTATCATAATTGTCTGTTGGAGTGTTGTATGTGTCTTCCTACAACTGGGCTTTTTATTTGTTCAATGGTTTTCTGCAAATTCTTAATTTCCTCATCTTTCTGCTCCATCACAGAAGGCTGCAATTGACTACATTCCAGTTTCAAGTTTTCACACTGTTCAATTATTTGTCACTTTTCCACACTGAGCTGCTCTTTTTCTCTTCAAGGTTTCTGTCATTTTCTGCCAAAGATAATTTTTTATTTATGTCTTTTATTTGATCCTCATCTTTTTTGCAGACTCTAATTTCTCAGTTTGAAGAACCTGAAGAGTTTCTTCCATCTCACTGATTTTATACTCATCAATTACTATTACTCCTGAGTCACCTTGTTGTAACTGATTTTCAATCCTTTCTTCATAGACATTTAATTCCTCTCGATACCAGTGACTTAGCTCTGCCAGTTTCTGTTGATGTGCATTCTGCAAAACTGACATTTCCTCTTGATGATGATTGAGGTCTTGACTTTGGTTTTGTTCAAGTATCTTAATAGTATTTTGTAGTTTGCAGATCTCACTTTGATCAGAATTATGTGTTCCCTTTGCCTGAGTTATATCCCTCCCATGGCCAACTTGAGATTCAAGTCTTGAAACTTCAATTGACAGTCTGTTGATTTCTTGTTGTGCTGAAATGATGTCACTGAAGTCCATGTCCAGCAGCTGGGTGCTGGTGACCATATCACCCCTATCTTATTCTTAATGATAATAAACTTGAAACTTTCCCACTAAGATCAGGAACAATCAAGGATATCTTCTCCTACTACTCCTTTTCACTGGGAAAAGCTGAACAATGACTGATGTCATGACTGAATGAAGACAGGGCAGTGGTTGATGGTACACCACCAGCTCCTGAATGTACTGACTGCAGTATGGACAACTCATCTTGTACTGCAAATTGTCTTGCTTTAAGTTGCCTGATTTTACTTCTTTCTCTTCCAGTTCAGTAATTTGCAGATTGATGTTGGATCCATAGCTCTGATGCTGCTACCTTTCTTTCAGCTCAGTACAATAGTTTTATGTCTTTCATTGTCATATCTGATCATCCATTTGGTATCTTCAATGTTCTTTCTCCAATAATTAGGTAAACCTGCTTCTACATCCTCAAAATCATCGAGAACCTCATCCTTGGTGACGCTGGAGATAAGGCTGGTGAGGGAAGCCAAGCTGCCCCCCACCTGACCCAAGGAGTGGCCCAAGCCAGAGCCTAGGCCTCTAAACCAGGATGACATTTCAGCAATTTCAGTGAGGCATCAGATCCGCTTAGAAAACCACCTCTCTATCTACCTCAGAAAACCACCTCTGTCTCTATCCACCTCCACTCTGAACCTCCTTGAGCTCAGAGGAGTCATTTATGACCCAAGCACTCAGAATTCAGTGTAGGGAGGGGCTGGTTCCAACCCTTGTCTTCTGCCTCAAAATGCAGAGGCATGGCCTAGGCTTGCACCAGGGACTTGCTGCTATTACCCCCATGGGGCCTTGGCTCCTTCCCTCCACTTTCTGCCCTAGGGCTTGGTTGACTTCTCCCCCAGCATGGTGACTTGCCCCAGCTTGTGGGCTGCTCCTGCCACCTGGCTGCTGGTGACCATATCACCCCTACCTTATTCTTAATAATAATAAACTTGAAACTTTCCCACTAATATCAGGAACAATCAAGGGTATCCTCTCCTACTACTCCTTTTTAACATCTTACTGACTTCTTAGCTAATGCTTCTTATATGCCAGATGAGCACCCTAACACTGAGCCCCAGCCCCAACCACAAAACTGATGCTGTTTTAATAGGTTGGGAGTTCATCTCGGGGTAGAGCATTTTAATAGGTTGGGAGTTCATCTCGGGGTAGAGCATAAACCCAGGTATGCAGACCTAGGTTTTATCCCCAACACCAAACAAGATGATTTTTTTTTAGAAAGAATGATTTTATGAAGATAATATCAGACATTGTATATAGATTATACATAAATTATGAAATGTATTGGATACTATTAATCTAAACCACACTGAAGACAAGAATGTGAATGCAGGTTCCCAATCAAGCTATCACCAATTACCAGGGAAAGGGCTCATTACTACTGGGATGAGGAGAACAATACTGAAGATCAGAGACTTCTTTTCCACATGAATACCTTAAACCTAATATATTTTGTGATTTGTATAATGAGATGTTCTTGCTATAATATAGATTATTTATAAGATTAGGATTTATATGACCCAGACTTATTTATGAGAATTGGGCTTCTAATTTTTTTCTTATAAATAAGTCCTAATCTTTTATTTATTTACTTACTCTTGAAGTATAGCTTTTAAGCTAAAATTTTAAAGCAGATGTATACAGGAAATGTTGCTTTCCTCCTATATTTTTCTGAAATATCAGGCTGTCTGCTTTACCTGCTAACTTAGGAATCCTGTGGAGTGTGGATGCTGTCTGCTCTGTCCTGTGCATCCTGTGGTTACGGGCAGCATGTAGTTTGTGCTCTGGCATGGAGTGGCATGGCACTTCCCTGGCATATAGAGCTGGTCCATCCAGAGCTGAAACCTAGGGGCAGCAAGTAATTATTTTTCCAAACATATCCTTCCTTGCTGGGGCTAGGGACTTACCTGGGTTCCCCTGGGGAGTACCTGAAGCCTGGACAGGACAGCCTGGATCCTACTCAACTGCTCTAGTGAGACAGGCCATCATTTCTTCATACTGCATCTTAATGGTAGCTTCTATTGGAATAACATTCTGTGCTAGGTTTGGGTTTGCAAAGTAAGATATGATTATTAATAAGAAATGATGAAAGGAACAAGATGGGAGATAAAAGAACCTGTTAGCCAGAGGACAGTGTACCAGCAGTAGTTCCTCCGAGTGATCTCCTTTCCAACAGCCATCAAGAGGAATTGCCTCTGTTTGTTCTCTCTGTAGGGCTGTAGAGAAGCAAGCTCTCCATGGGAGATAGAGTATCTGGCTCTAGTGCTCAACCCTGAGCTCCTGATCTCTGCTTCCCTCAGGAGCCCTGTCTTTCTCTGTTTTTTATTGCTACAATGAAAGATCATAGACTGGATAATTTATAAAGAAGAGAGGTGAGAGGTGTTTTTTAGATTATTTTTTATTAATTCTATTCATTTATAAATGATAGCAGAAAGCTTTTTGATTCATTGTGCACAAGTGGAGCACTACTTTATTTTTCCTGGTGCACATTATGTAGAGTCGCACTACATGTGCAGTCAGACATACATGTACCTAGGGCAATGATGTCTATCCCATTCCACCATCTTTCCTACCTGTATCTCTTCTTCCCTTCTCTTCCTCCCCCTTTGCCCAATCAAAGTACCTCCATTCTCACCTCCCAACACCCATTAAGGATCAGCATCCACTTATCAGAGAGTACAGTTGGCCTTTGAATTTTTCAGGTTTGGCTTACTTTGCTTAGCATGATATTCTCCAATTCAATCCATTTACCTGCAATTGGCATGATTTTATTCTCTTTTAATGCTGAGTAATATTCCATTGTGTATATACACCACTGTGTCTTCATCCATTCATCTATCAAAGGGCATCTGCTTTGGTTCCACAGTTTAGTTATTGTGAATTGAGTTGCTATAAACATTAATGTGGCTGTGTTTCTGTAGTATGCTTATTTCAAGTCTTTTGGATATAGACTGAGAAGTGGGATAGCTGGGTCAAATGGTTGTTCCATTCCAAGTTTTAGAAGGAATCTCCATACTGCTTTCCAGATTGGCTACACCAATTTGCAGTCCCACCAGCAATATAAGAGTATGCCTTTTCCCCCACATCTTTGCCAACACTTGTTTGTATTCTCGATAGCTACCATTCTGACTGCAATGAAATAAAATCTTTACTGTTTTGATTTGCATTAGAGATGTTGGAATTTTTTAATATTCATTTTTTAGTTGTAGTTGGACACAATACCTTTATTTCACTTATTTGTTTTTATGTGGAACTGAGGATCGAAACCAGGGTCCCGCACATGTGAGGAAAGCACTCTACCCCTGAGCCACAACCCAGCCCCTGGACATTTTTTTATATATTGTTGACAGATTATATATCCTCTTCTGAGAAGTGTCTGTTCAGTTTCTTGGCCCATTTATTGATTGGATTATTTGATTTTTTGGTGATAAGGTTTTTGAGTGCTTTATACATCTTAGAGATTAGTGCTCTATCTGATGTGCTTGTGGTTAAGAATTGCTCCCATTCTGTAGGCTCTCTATTCACCTCACTGATTTGCTGAGAAGAAGCCTTTTGGATTGAATTCATCTCATTTATTGATTCTTTTTTAAAATTCTTGTGCTATAGGATTCTTATTAAGGAAGTTGGGGCCTAATCCTATATGATGGAGATCTGGGCCTACTTTTTCTTCCATTAGACACATGATCTCTGGTTTAATTTCTAGGTACTTGATCCACTTTGAGTTGAGTTCTGTACATGGTGAGAGGAGTTTAATTTCATTTTGTTACATATGGATTTCAAGTTTTCCCAGCACTATTTGTTAAAGAGGCTATCTTTTCTCCAATGTACGTTTTGGTGCCTTTGTCTAATATAAGATAACTGTAATTATTTGGGTTAGCCTCTGTGTCCTATGTTCTGTACCACTGGTCTAACAGGTCTATTTTGGTGCCAATACCATGCTGTTTTTGTTACTATTTCTCTGTAATTTAGTTTAAGGTCTGGAATAGTAATGCTACCAGCTTCACTCTTGTTGCTAAGGATTGTTTTGGCTATTCTGGGTCTCTTACTTTTCCAGATGAATTTCATGACTGCTTTTTCTATTTCTATGAGGAATGTCATTAGGATTTTGATTGGAATTGAACTGGATCTGTATAGTGCTTTGAGTAGTTTGGCCATTTTGACAATATTAATTCTGCTTACCAAAGAACAGGAGATCTTTCTATCTTCTATGATCTTTTTCAAATTCTTTATTAGTGTTTTGTACTTTTCATTGGTGAGGTCTTTTATCCCTTTTGTTTGATCGATTTCCAAGTGTCTTTTTTTTTTCTTTTTTGAGGCTATTGTAAATGGGATAGTTTTCCTAATTTCTTTTTCAGTTGATTCAACATTGTTGTATAGGGATGCAATTGAGTGTTATTTTTATATCCTGATAATTTTCTGAATTAATTTATGAGTTCTACAACTTTTCTGGTAAAAATTTTGGGTTCTATAAGTATCTTAATAAATGCAGAACCAGAATTTGACAAAACATAGCATCCAAGACACTAAGAAAATACTCATTGTAGGAAATATACTTATTGTAGGAAAAAAATGCTTATTGTAGGAAAATACTTCAACATTATAAAAGCTATATATGTTAAGCCCAAGGCCAGTATCATCCTAAATGGCAGAAAACTGAAAGTATTCCCTCTAAAAACTGGAATAAGATAGGGATGCCCTCTCTCACCACTTCTATTCAACAAATGTCCTTGAAATCCTACCCAGAACATTAGGCAAGAGAGAGAGAGAGAGAGAGAGAGAGAGAGAGAGAGAGAGAGAAAAGAAAGAAAATTATATGATACATACAGGAAAACAAGTGCTCAAACATATGAACAATTCTTAATATATGCAAATGGCAACCAAAGTTAAAATGAAGAAAGAACCTCAAATTGAAGGTCAGTGTAGGCTTGTAAGATCTTTCATTAAGACCTTGGAAAGACATAAGTAGGTGTCTCACTGATTGTTTCAGAGAAAGAGAACTGATAATCTAAAGTTTGGGCCTTTCAGATTCTACCTGTTAAAAATAGGTCCTCTAGGGCTGGGGTTGTGGCTCAGTGGTAGAGCATTTGCCTCACATGTGTGAGGCACTGGGTTCAATTCTCAGCATCACATATAAATAAATGAATAAAATAAAGGACCATCAACAACTAAAAAAATTTTTAAAAAATAGGTCCTCTAAGAAGTTTAAAGGGCCTGGCCCTCCTACCATGATCACTCAGGACCCATAGTAGGGAGGATCTTATCTCAGAGACATTTGTGATTGGGCACTTGCTATGTGGAATACATTTAGAACATGTGAGAGATCCATGAATCTTTAATGTAATTGCTACATAAAAACACCACTGTTTGAGTCAAAGTGAGCAAAAATAATACACAAGGGAACAAAGGTTTTGGATCCCAAACTGCTAGGTGTGATGAGAGGGGCAAAATTCTAAGATGCTCTCAGAACCTCAGCCCCTAGAGAACTTGCACCTACCTCCAGCTCTGTGATTCAACAATAATGTTGCTGCCCCTTTGAAGGTATTTCACAGATGTGATTATGGTACTCAATCAATTGCCCTTAATGTGGGGAGATTGGCCAGGTGGGCCTATGCACTCAGGTGGGTTCTTAAAATTGCTCTCTAGGTGGTGGCAGAAGATAGGGACTATGAATTATCCTTTTTCCACAGAGAAAGACCTGCAGGCAGCCTCCAGTCATGGAGAGATGGCAGGAGAACACAGCAGTAAATTACACCAGCAGCCAATGGACTTGGAAAATAATCCTGACCTGGGTTGAAATCCTTACTCTGACCAACATCTTGGCTGCAGTCCAAGGAGACCCAAAGAAGAAAACCCATTTATGCTGGACCTGGACTTGGGAACCATGGACACAATAAACTGGTGATGTTTTAAGCCAGTAATTTCTGGTAGTTACACAGGGCAATCAGACTGAGAAAACTACTCAGTCAAAAACCCATCATTCCCCATGGGACAAAGAAGGATTATTCAGAGCTCTGGATGATTAAACCAGAAACCATAAAGAAGAATTTCCAGGCAGTGGGCCTGGACCTATTACGTGGGCTGCACAAGCGTTTGATGGGTTTTGAGGTGATGCAGACCAGGGACAGTCATGGTTTCCCCACTTCAACCCTTTCCTATAAGAAACTCTGTGGTGGTTGCCCTATTTCTGCCCCATGGTTGTAAGTGGGCAAGGGAGGGGCAAGGAGACAGTCCCTTTTGTCCCCAGGTCTTCAAATGAGGAAGAACCTTACCAAGAAACTTCATTTGCATCCAGAACTCACTCAGATGACAATGAGACTCTGGAGGCTTGGGAAGGTGAATATCATTTTCAAGCAGGAAGAATGTACATGTTTTGTGGCCAAAGGTCCGACTCTGATGGTTTCAAAATCCATCATCATATTTAACATTGCTCTCATTGAGAAATGGTCTCTGTCCCATCCTTGGTCCCTGGGGGGCCTGTGTGACTGCCCTGATGTGGAAGCAATGCTGACTGATGTCTGATGTTGGTTTGAGAAGGTTGAGGTTCTGCCAGCTTCTTTGGGCTTTCTCCATTTTCAGCCCTGCAAAAAGCCCCTTCTCTGAGTTCACCATGTGGAGAGGTCACATAGGGATACCAGAGAGAGAAAAAGACACCAAGCTGATCCTTCTTAGTCCAGGATGAGACTTGGGACAAAGAAGACTTTGAGACTATCTGGCCCCAGCCACTGTCTGATACAACCACAGAAAGAGAATAAAGACAGCCTCACTGTACTATGACAGGCCTCATGTTCATGAAAAACATCAGTCATCCCCTTTGCTTCATGGCTTTGTTAAGATAAAGGACTTCAACTGATGTTTCCTTAAGTACTTACTCCCAAAACCATACTTCTTTCCTGTGCTGGTTTCCCCCGCCCCACAAAGTGCATCATTATGGGGTTTGTGGGGGGTAGAATTTTTTTGCATCCTGGGGAAAACCATAGCAAATTTCATAAGTTGAAAAAAAATAAATAAGGCCTGAAACAATTGTGCTTATATTGGCATTCTAAAAATTGAAATAGTCTGAGAAAAGTCATGTCAAAAGCAAGGGTACTTCTGTGCATGTAAGATATTAAAACAAGCGACCACAAAATCTGGTGCAAACTCTAAGTTTTGATGAATCCTAGGGAGTTAAGAAATGCTCAAAAGTAGTAAAGGAGAAAACATATGTATTTGTGTTTTGCCTGGTAATAAAGATTAACTTGGTGTTTGGACCTCATGTGGTTTTGTCTGGCACTGCTTGCAATGCACACTGGCCTTCCCCTCTTCAGTTGTCGCTATATGATGGGAGGCAATCTGTCTACACTTTGTCTGCTAAATGAACTTGGTAATCACAAACCACAGGGAACATTCAATGAAGGGTAGGTGAAAAGTCTTTACACATTAACAAAATTACAAAATGTTTGTATTGCTAACCAAACTACTCCCCAAGTAGATAGAGCTCTGAGTGTGTTGATCCCTTTGTCTTTGTCTGAACAAAATCATATATATATTACTTTCAATTATCATTTATTGTTGAACTCACTTATAAATCACATTTCCCCTCTTTCTTTCCCTGCTTGGTCTCTGACTCACATGCCCTTTCCCTTTGGGTTCCCTAGCACCTGCCCTCACCCTAGCCTACCTGGAGCCTGCAGGAGGTGCTGTGATCATCCAGAGGGAAAGAGGAAGGGACAGGAAAGAAGATCCAGAGAACTGGTTCAAAAGGGGCCTTCCCTTGCATTGCTGGGGTTCAAGCCTCAGGATTTGGACCCTGACAGCAGATGCCAGCCTCTGACAGTTTGTCTTTAACTGCCTACAATGCTACTTGCTTCCAGAGAGAAGACAAATCTACACATTATAATCAACCAGTAATTATGAGCACTAACAACAGTTATTTAGAAGGACTGAGAACAAAGAGGAGTGGTGTGCAAGCAGGTGTATTCTACCACCTCTGGCCATGCTGAGCAGCATTTGCATCCAACAGGAAGTATCCATGATCCCTCATCACTAACCCTGTCAATCATATGATGTCTCCAGGATTCGGGTATTTCTGGCTCCATCAGAGAGGTCAGATTTTAATGTCATTTCTAATCTTAAAATCATGAGGCTTATTACATCATTCTGCTTTTCTGACTCTTAAATATTCATCCTACATTGTATGCTTTAATAAACCTCATATAAAATTTAAAACTGTATTATTCAAGTTGTTCTGATACTGAAATTTGCCTTTAATGGCATATTTTATCAAGCAGAATAAATAATTAAAACTTACCAAATAAGGTAGGTGGGACAATTACATTTAAAATCTAAAGTATATATCATATGGCTTCAAATATTTTCAGAATGCAGTTATATACTCACATTGAAACAATTGTGCATTACCATGCATTCTGGGATTAACTAAGCAATTTTCAACAAAATTGATTATTTTGAAGTTAAATTGCACACATTTGAGCATTAAATATGAGAAATCAAGAATAACAATAATTTAAAATGATGTATGTGAAGATGCATTGTTCAGCCATTTAAAAATGGATGTTCTATAATTCATTTTAGGCAAGTCAACACTCTGCATGTAGATTTTCACAATGGAGATTTTGTAACAGTAACATCTTGGATAGAAGTCAACTTTAATTAACATTGTCAAGTTCTTAATAACTTCTCATAAAGTATTTCAGCTTATAATCAGTTTTAATGGAGTAGCAGATGTCCACTAAGTTGCCTATAGTCAAACAAAAATCTGAATTATGCATCTTTTTCCTATGACAATTCATCAAGAAAAATTTTGTGACAATTCTTACCCAAAGCACTTCATAATTTGACATTTATGACCTTTGATTTGATGGTTGAATCCTTCTTTAGTTAGAATCAGAAGAAATTTAACACAAAGAAAACTCTCTGTGGATATGATATTGACCCCAATATCCTGCAGCAACTCAACAAGTGGTGTGGTCTCATTATTTAGATTCCATTCCAGAAAAGACATGGGTGTGTAAAATTGGAAGTTAGAATGAAAAATAGCCATTGTTCAAGACCTGAAAGCACCCTACAGAATGGAAGAAGTAATGCAGAGGTTGAGAACCCCCAGCTTAAGTAAGAGATAAGATCCACGTTGATGTTCTGGTTCAGGGAGTTGAGGAGGCTGTGGCCAGATTACTGTCTGAAGAAGGGTTTTATTTTCAGTGCCTGCTTCACACTAAATTGACATCCCTTCATCCACAGTATTGTGTGCGTGTTTCTTTATTCTTAGCATCCCTTCCCAGTACTACTCTCAGGATTGCATAGAATAATGATTAAAACTAATGATCAACCATGACAGGAAGATTCTGAGATGTGGCACCAGAGCATCTTAACTATGGAAGGCAACAGAGTGAATTAACAATGGAAGCCTTCATGAAAATAAAGACATTATTTACCCAACAATTTAAGAAAAATAAGAAAATCTTGACACTCAGCCCCTCCACTGTTGCTCACTCAGTGGTTGACCAAACAAGCCTTTCTTATAAATGAACTACAGAGTAGAAAGGAAACAGCTCAAAAAAAAAAAAAACACCCAAAAGTTGTAAAAATTAAAATCTATATCTGACAATAAAAGAAAAAAAAGTAGGCAGGTGCTGCAGCATCCCCACAACCATTAACAATGACAAAAATGTTTCACACAGAAAACTTGTTCTTCAATATATTCTCTTATTAAAAAAGTATTTGAAGAATCTTAGAGACTAATATCTATTTTACTTTAATATAAATTCGATAAAAAATCAAGACAAGGTGATAATTTAAAAATGGGGAAACAACATGAAGTCACAACAGAAAGTATCTGCTATGAATAGGTTAGCATGAGGGATAGAAATTTATCTTGGAGTTTTCAGAAAAGAAAACAGGAAGCAAAGAATTGCCTTTTCCATTAAAATAGGAGAAAGAGGGGGAAGAAAGAGAGATTGTTCAGCTGAGCATAGACCCCAAAAGAAAAATTTTCCAGTGTGACAGGTGGGGAGTATATGATATGACAAACTTCATCGTCAAAAGACCTGTCTGGAAGTGATACCCATGACAATGCACTTATTCACAAGCTGGAAACTGCTCTCTATCTAAGAAATCCTTCTCCAGAGCAACCATTAGCCAAAATTTTCATCATCTCCATGAAAGAAATTCCAAGCTGGCAATCAATCTGAGGTTTGAGTAAAAACATTACTTAATACCGAGCTCCCTGCTAAAAATTTTACATGAATTTTTCCTTTTATAATAATCAGAAAAAGGCAGATCTTATTGTCCTAAATGAATGGGTACTAGAATTCAGTAAGTCTTGGAAAGGTTAAATGGCCCCAAATGCGAGTGTGGAGAAGCCCCTTGTTGAATCCAACCTATTAACCATGATGTCCATCTACATATTCAGTTTTATAATAAACAGTTTGTGATGCCAAATCAGAAACTCAAAATATTGTAAATATTTTTGGTAAACTTAATTATTGTAAAATTTTTGGTAAACATATAGAAAAACCTAGTTTTATAAGTCATGTTTCAGGGAAATAAATTTCTTCTCTATCTATTTTGGTGCTTATTGAACTGAAATTAGCTGAAGGAGAATATTCTAAGATCTTTTTCCCACCTGGGTTCTTCCTCACCCTAAGTCAGGTGGGAACATGTGACATTGTATGAGAAGAAAAACCTTTCCAGAGTAACACACACTTCAATTGGTCACTGCCTGCTGGAAATGGAGCAGTTTCTATGGAATTCTGTCATGGAAAGGCTGTGACTCAGAGGGAGCTATACACACACACCCTGCTGTCATTGCTACATATTAAGTTTCAGGAGTGGCCACTGTTTGTTAGTTCACCTGCCCATGGTGTCATATTGAAATATTCTTTGGTTAAGCTACAACCCCCACAGTTGGACTGTGACTGTGTCTAATCTGACCCAGCAGCACCTGGGAGAACTTTGCCACTGAGCCACACTCCCCACCATTTGCTTATTTACTTATTTTTATTTTATTTATTCCAAGACAGTTTCAAACCAAGTTGTTGAGGCTGGCCTCAAACCTACCACCATCTTACCTCAGCCTCCCACATTGCTGGGATTTTCATCATGTAGTACCATACCTGGTAGCCCACATGGTTTTAAAGCCCATATTCTAGACATTAAATTTCAATCTTCTCTAAAAGAAGTAAAATTATTTTTTTTTACTTAAAAGTCACATTAATACAGGCAGTGCTTTTCCCAGTCATTGCTGGTGCATAGTAAGCACATCTGAAATGTTAGCTATTATTTTATAAAATGAACAGCAGACATGACTGGCATAGATATAGCAGGTTGGGCTGCAGATTGGAAGGAGGAGACCTCTAGGAAGCTTCAAATGGCAGTTCACCTGGGTCATGCAGACAAATAAGAAAATGTGGGGTTAAAAAAACAGGAAAATTCTGCATTATCTCTGGATCCCTTTTCATTGGTAACTACAGGCCACCTTTCAAAGACTGAGTTCCTATTTTCACGTAGAAGTAACTTCTTGGCCCAGCACCTGCACTTGGGTTACTTACTGCTTAGGTAGCTGAGACCTTCTACTGATCAGCTTTCCTTCCCTCACTGTGCCAGGACAAGACTAAGGCTCTGGGGGCCATCTTTCTTCATCCAGCAAACACTCACGGCAAGTGGAATTTATGACTTTTAGCTTCTGCCAGTCACAAAGAAGAAATTTAATGGCTGCTTGTGTAACAGATGCTGCAGTGCATGACAAGGCCTTACTACCTCACAAACACAGAGTGAATTACTTTGCCCTAGAACAACAGTAGTATGTGCAGAAAATCATGGTCATTTCCTCATTGTTTTTGGAACACTCATATTGATGCAAATGACTTTTCTTTAGTATTTTTAGATTTTATGTCAAGAAAATTTGTCTTTCAATCTGAAGAAACAAGCCACAAGGTCACACATCCTATCTATGTAGACTGGGCCCTTAGGTTTCAAAGATTAGGGTGTAAGCAGTATTTTACTGAAAAACACCCATAAATATCATACAGAAACACCTTGGCGTCTTTGCATGATTCTTAGAGGGAGCAAGAGTTCAGCCACTGTGTTTCTGGGTTTAATCAGAACCACACACTTGCTCTGCATTCTTTAAGGTTCCTTCCCTTTATGTAACTTAGATCACTCACTTTCAAGTTATGCTTGGGACAAGCCTCTCCACAATTGACCCCTCGAAAAGTCAAGAGTCTCCAAAAGTCTACAGACTGGGCTCATCTGAAGAAGCACTGGAAGTCCATGTGTTAGGAGTCCAGACAATGACTTGCTGACCTAGGCACAGCACTGAAGAATGGCCCAGGTGTGACACGAAGCAGACCTACATCTCCCCAGTCTTCCCATCTCTTTCCATGGCTGACACTTCTCCAGAACAACAATGGTATCCATCAAACCAGGCATCCATGAACTTTTGCTTAAGCAGTGAAGGCCTGCTGATACAGCCAGTAGTTTACCAGAGTGTGAGAATCTGCCCTCAGACATCATGACCATCTGTGATTCATTGAAACTTTGCCCCCAAAAGTTCACATCTACTTCTTTGCTCAATATTTTCTGAGAGAAGGTCAAATCTGGAACTTCAAAAGCAGAGCTTCCTTAACCTTTTGAGACAGAGAGGGACAGCCTCCAAATACGGATGTGTGCCAAATGATGGTGCTGTCCAAAGCACAGATGAAGCTCAAGAAAGATAAAATTCTTCAGGCTTGCTTTTATCTAAACCTCTTATAAATGGGTTTACAAGTATAGAGAAAATGCAGAAGCATTCAAATATGATAAGAAATAATAAGGGGCATATGAAAGGGGACACTCACTTGAATATTTAGGCACCAAAATGAACATATAATATCTAGGGATATTAGAGGGTCAAGTCTAAAATCTGTTTTCTTCCAATGAGCTAATTTTTCTCAAGATCAATTAAAGTAGCTGTCTGGCAGCTTCTATATTATTCATAAACCTCTACATCCACAGCCTTTTTCTCTTCAGCATATGCCTGTTACACCTCCACTTATGAAGCATGGAGAGAAGTTTTTAAGGAAATAAACCTCCACCACTTTTTCCTCAGTTATCACTTAAAACCTGTAATATTTAAACCCAGTCACAAAAACTAGGGTCAAATGGTATCTTAAAGCTAGAGATGATACTACAATTTTTTGTGTGTGTTTGGTTGGTTGCTTGGTTTTTAAGGAAAAAAAAGAGGATTTTCATTGGGAGAGTATTAGAGTCCCAGTTTTCCAGTTTATCCCCAATTCTCTTTGCTAATGTCTTTAACAAGGACATTTCATTTTTCAGCATCATTTCTGATATCATGCTCTGTAGTGGGACCAGAACACTACAGACGACTTACATACCCATGGAAAATAGAAGGACTTGGTCAGCAGGCTGATAAAGATTAGAAAAGAGAATGCATGCAGGGCTGGAATTTTGCCCTTTAGTCAAGTGCTACATGATCTTCCAAAGTTGTTACATCAGTTTATATACTTATCAGAAGTTCCATTTCACTGATCCATGCAGGTATGGCCTTACACGTAAATTTCTGCCAATAGAATAGTAAAAAGTTTTATTTCATAGTAGTTTGATTGACATATGTATGATTACTAACAAGGAGAGAAATTTTTCATTTTTTATTGGTTATTTATTTTTCTCTTCAGTGAAATGATCTGTGACTTTGTCCATTTTTCTCTCCAATGGCTTGTCTTTTCTCATTTATTTGTAAATGTTGATAGATAATTGTTTTAGTCAGCTTTTATGCTGCTGTGACTAAAAGACCTGACAAGAACAATTTTAGAGGAGGAAAAGTTCATTTAAGGGCACACAGTTTCCGAGACCTCAGTCTATAGCTATCTCCATTCCTCAGGGCTCACAGAATCACTTTAAAATCAACCTCACAGAAAATCTCAGGCCATCAGCAAAATACAGACAACTTTTCAGCAAGAACATAACATAAATGGCCTCTACTCCAAATTCCAATAGAATCCTTCTTCTTGGAACCCCCTTGAGCCCTGTCTTCACCGTCTATGGTCCTATTGGCATTCTGATTTTTTGAGATCCCAATATAATTGGCCACTAAGCTCTGCTTACAACAATCAAACACATTTCCAGCTTGTACTGCTACACCTCTCAAAATTCCTCCAACAAATTCCAAAAAGCTCCAAAGATTTTGGAGGTTAGTCAGGTTAGTCACAGCAAAGGCCCAACTTCTGGTACCAATATCTGTTTTAGTCAGCTTTTTCATTGCTGTGACTAAAAGACCTCACTGTGGTAAGAGCCCTCTTCAAACAAAGATGAGGTGGCACAGTCAGTGCCTGTGTGCTTACAGGTGATTACATTTAACATGCTGCAGCCAGAGCCTGTGAGAGCATGAATGACTCTCTCTCTCTCTCTCTTTATATATATATATATATATATATTCATATATATATATTCTCTCTCTTTATATATATATGAATATATATATATATATTCACCTGCATTCCCTAGACAAAGAGAAGATAACATGGTATTCTGGGCATGTGAACAACTCTGCCAGCACTCAGGGTGCATGTGCAACCTTGCTAACCACCACCCTATTGCGCCTTCACAACTCTGTCACAACTTACTTATGAATTTTTATTAAAATTTTTTTTTATTAAAACCCTGAAGAAATGTTTTTTTCCATGTAGTGGAAACAAAGGGACTAGTATGTAGCAGAGAAGGGAGGGGGCACTATCAGGGGCTATAAAGGCAAAGCCCAGCTGCATTTAGAGGCTTGACCTTTGGATGTGATTCCACGGAGTTCCATGTGTGCACGAAATAAACACTGCTTCCTGATGAACACTTCAATGCCCTTTCTCTCTGTATGCAAATTCTGCAACATAACAGTTGTAGAGGGAAAATGTTTATTTAGGGCTCACAGATTGAGGTTTCAATCTATAGATAGCTGGCACCATTCCTGGAGGTTTGAAGTGAGGCAGAACATCATGGTGGAAGAGTGTAGCAGAAAGAGGCAGCTCACATGATGAGACTCCACTCACTAGATACAAAATATATGCCCCAAAGACATATCCCCAATGAAACCCCTTCTTCTAGCCACACTCTACCCACCTTCAGTTAGCATTCAGTTCATTCCACCAGGGGAATAATTCACTGATGGGCTTAAGGCTGTCATAAACCAATCATTTCTCCTCTAAACCTTTTTGAATTGTCTTTTGCATGAGCACTTGGGGCACCTCACATCCAAACCATAACAATGATAGATAGGTGACAGAGATAGATATTGAGTCTAACTTGGCTATGTATGTTACAAATGTTTGACTCTCATATTAACTTTAAAAAAAATTCAAGATAGTTTGTGATGACCAGATGTTTTTAATATCCATGAAATAGAGTTCATTTATCACATCTTTTGTGATTAGTGTTTTTTGTGTCTTCCCAAGGTCAGGGTGATTTTCATCAACATTGCTTCTATTCACTCCAAAGTTTTGCTTCTGACCTTAAAGTTCTTAATCCATCTGGACTAAATTTTTCTATAGTGAGAGATAAAAATCTATTTAATTAATTCCATGTAGAAATGCATTTTCTTAGCTCCATATATTATATAATACCTCTTTTGGGCAATGACCTGCCATTGCACTGCCATTGTTTATCAAGTTACAAATAGTTTTCATCCTGTTTCTGTATTCTATTTTTTTTCATTCGTTCATTTGTTAGTCCTGTTACAAAATCAAAATATCAATTACTTTATTGTCATGATCAGACCAATCTGGGTAGTGTCTTCCTTGATTCTTATAAATTGGGAGCTTCTTGAAGACAGAGAATGCAAAGCCACATGGAGAAGTCACATATAGGCATTCTCATCTGGGTCTTTTAATGAACCAGGTAACTGAGAGGATAATTTTCTAAAATGATTATAGACCCCAGTATTTTGAGTCACCACTAACTGTTAAATCTTTGCAGATAAGGACCCAGACACTAGACAAAGATAAGCTGACCACACTAGGTTATATCCAGATTCATGGACCCCAGAATCTGTGAATCTAACATAAAGGTTGATGATTTTCACCACTATGTCTTGGAGTTACTCTACTGCACTAAATAACCAGGATTCCTGCTAACAGAATTGAGGGAAGAGCCAGTGTAGATAGAAACTTGGGCCACTGTGGAACTCTGATTTAGGATCCTGGGTAGCACTTCCCCTGCCTGACTATGCACATTATCTTATTTCATTGACCTCAGTTTCCCATTTTGCAAAACCATGGTGTCACATTAAGTAACTTGACAGTTTCCTTCTTAACCCTGTTGTTTCCAATTATAAATGAATTATATCTGATAACTCTATAATTTTAAACCAGAAGACATGCATTAATTCAACTCAGAACTGCCATTTCCAGGATCATCCAAGAGGGCTGTGTGCTAAGGGTTACTATTCACATAATTCATTCACTAGATGTGTAACATTGAGAAAAATAATTATCAAGAAATTTACAAATTGTCATTCATAATATGTACTTGAACCATATTTAAAAGGTTTGGGCATGGAATATACATTTACTATTTAGGAATTAGAAAGAAATAGAAGAGGCCATATACACTAAAATTCATGATACAGTTATCATGTGGTAACTGATTATGTCCATAACAATCATTAAATTCAATTCTGAGTAATCTAGAAGAAAAGGCAAAACATAATGGGTTATTGAAGTTCATTGACAAAAGTTAGCAAGTAAACTTTTGAGAAAAGATCTATGATGCCCTTAAGCTTTCTGGAGTGAGCAAAGCAACAAGACTTGCAAAAATCCAAATACAAGAATTTATTAATACTGGTGACACCCCACTGATTACACTTATGGCACTGCCACTTCACAGATGAAAAAGAAATGAGAAAAGGATAGACTAATTACAATTGTTTAAAATCATATATTTTCCAAGAAAAAACATTCTATACACATTCATGATCTAAAAAAATTCACTCTCTTTTCACTGTGCTTATAATAAATTGTGAATTCAATTTACTATCAGGATTTTATGCCAGGACATTGGTCAATCTATGATCAATGTTTATGATAGCAATCGTGTAAAAAGGTGAAGATGAGGTCTTTTGTTCTATTAACTTTCAAAAAAACATCTGATTTTACAGATATATAAAACACACCAGTGTGTTGCTTAGGCTAAGAAAAGTTAGGTAAGTGAAGTCCAAAAGTCATAAAATTGTGCTCTTGAGCACATGGAAGAATAGATAGTTGACCCGTCCCTGCCCTTAACTTTCTGAAATATCAACCTCCTCATCCAGGTTTCTGATAGGAATTGGAGAGCAAACAATTCAAAATTGGTTTTCCTTGGCAAGTTATAAGAATAAACACCATTAAATAAATTTATTGTGAGTCATTGCAACATGCTGTAACCTGCATGTGCAATTGTAGAAATGCTGTGTGGTCCAGCAATTTTAGTTGAAGCTTTCATCAGAAAAGGCAGGTACCTTCCAGATTCATTTCATAGGGTATGGTCAATATTTGTAAGGTTTAGCTTTAGTAAATAAGCATTGAGTCCTAAATCTTGTTTTTTAGATATTGTGGTTACAGTTGGTCTTCTCCTGCCACTCCTGTGGAAGACCCATTTGTGATGCCCAACATGGTTCAGAGAAAGCCATGACCTCTTTTTGTCATCGTTCTTTATCCCTGAGGCACTACAATATTGCTGTTCCTCCCACCACAGGACTTCACTCCCCACTCGTAGATTTTCTGAATACTAAAAAGGATTGTTTTCAATTCTAGTGTTTGAAGGCATTGTTTACACATCTTCCCACATCTTTTAAACTTTTTAATTTATGTGACTTTTGGTAAATGCTCACTAGTGGCACAGCCCTCCTATAAATTAAAATTATCTACACCTTGAACCCAGAAAACACCTTTTCCTTTCTAAAGATCAGAAATAAAAATGTTGAGAGATTTGGAAATTGCTTTGGATCTAAACTTGTAATAGGTTTTATTTGCAAAAACATTCCTTGATTTGTAATTTTATTTTCAGTGCACCAGTAAGTAGTTTAAAAACATCCCTCTGCTCCAAGCATTTAAAAAGATTTTGTAGGGATCATAGAAATATACTAGACTCTTCCCTATACATGTGTCTTTTATGGATACTTTCCTTGCCTAGAATACTCTTTCCTCCCCTGTCCTCCAAAATCAGTGTTAAATAGAGCAATTTTTACTTCCTTTTGGAAATCCCCCCCTCATTTCCATACAGAATTGGGGTTCTTATCAGTTTTTTAAGATAGCTGTAGTCTTATAGTAGCAATCTGGACTTTTCATTGATTCAACAAATAGTCATTGAAGAAAGAGGTTTATATCACTTGCCCATCACATACCAGGCATTGTCCTTAGACTAGGGAGAGTCTAAGTAAGAAGACAGATACACTCCTCAATCTATGGAGGTTGTGTTAGAGTGAAGTTGACAAACAAACCATAAACACATTAAGTATCACCCCATACAAGCAGGAAGAGCAACATGAGGCAGGGCTATATATTCAATTCAGGGTTGAGGCCTCATTGAAGTGAAGCTTACCCTCAGGAGGAGGAAGAAAAAAATACAAAATTTCTAAGGTGACCTTCACATGGCCTATTCAAGGAGCAGCAGGAGGACAGCCAGGAAAGAGCTTAAGAACTAGGGAACAGAGTCAGAGAAAAGGGCTTGGGAAGTGAATGCAGGATCAAACACATGTTCATGAGGGACATGGTCAGAATTTCCATTGGATTTTTTTCTAAACCATTAGTATCAAGTAGGGAGCGGCATGATTTAGTTTATACTTTAAGAGCATCAATATGTGGGACTGGGTTTGTAGCTTAGTGGTTGAGCACTTGCCTCACATGCGTGAGGTATTGGGTTCGGTCCTCAGAACCACATAAAATAAATAAATGAAGTAAGGATATTGTGTCTATCTACAACTAAAAAAAAAAAAAAAAGCATCAATATGGCCACTCAACACCCTACCATATTTAGCATTTCAGCTCCTCCAAATTTTTGGACAATTCCCTCGACCTGCTTAGGAAATAAAATAATGGGACTATGAGAGTGGAAACCCAGAAGCTTTAGCACAGACCTTTGACAGGGATAGAAGATATGAAAGAGATTTTTGGCACTCAGGCAAATGAAGATTGTAATTCAGATGGTCCACAGAACCCACAGTAACCTCCTTAAAAATCCCAAAGGTTGATGATGATTGAGGTCTTGTGGAATGCAACACAGTTTCTACTAAGCACAATCTTTGACTAAATTGAGACAAACATTCACACCTGACATATAAAGCAAAGGTGAAACCTTTTTAGAGTAATATATAATCTGAAAGCTTTGCAACTTTAAAAATAAAACAGAAACAGGGTTATATCTAATTATAGGAAAATCAGAAAATTCACAGTATTCTGTAGAAAATATTTTATCTGAAGTGCAGAAATAAATATAAATATAAATATAGCAAGGAATATTTAAGAAATATGAGATTTTGAAAATATTTGACCTAGTATGAAAATTCATCTCTAAAATAAGTCCCAATGATCACTTCTCTGGGAATCACCCTTGTGTAACCCTAATCCTTTGAGGGGCTGGACCTAGTGACTCACTTGCAAGAAGGAGAATATAGAAAATTAAATGAAATTCCTGATGAAATTGCAAATGAGTCACAGGGTGTTTATGTAACTTACTCCAGGTCATCCACATAATAACAGCAGAGTCAAAATTCAAGCCCATTGGTCCAAGTGTCCATTTTTACAGTGACTCTACTATGATACTTTTTAGGATTAAAAGCTCCAGGTGTGGAAGAGAATGTTATTAACTTGATTAACAGTCTTCAGTTAGCACTTTGGCTCACATCAAAATTGACTGTGGCATTACAGTCAATTATTATTAGTCTATTTTCTGTTAACATAACAAAACACCCGAGATTGGGTAATTTATAAAAAAAAAAAAAAAGAAGAATTTTACTTAGTCCAGAGTTCTGGAGGAAAAGAAAAAAAAAAAAACATGTTTCTGACGTGAAGGTAATATGGTCATTTAATTCATGGCAGAAAGTAGAACAAGGGACACCTGCAGAGAGAGGAATGTATGTAAGAGAGGAAGCAAGAAGAAATGCTGAACTATTTTATAACAACCCAGTCTCACATTAACTAATTCAGTCCTGTAAAACGTAAGTCATTCCCATGAAACCTAATTCAGTCTCCAGAGAACTAACCCAGTTTCTAGAGAAAAACATTCCTAATAACTTCTCACTAGGCCCTGCCTCCTAAAGGACCCCCACACGTTCTTAATGTAGTTATATTGAGGACCAGGTTTCCAGCACACACACCTTTGGAGAACAAACCATAGAAATTACCATTAAATCAGAACTAGTGCAGTTGATTTCTGTCATTGTGCTCAGCTGCTAGCAATTGTAGTGAAGTGATTTGAAAAGCAAAGATTAGAAACTGATCTTATTTAAAGATATTCATGTTTATTTAGAAAGTTCAAAAGAGTTTTTAGGTAATAGCAATAAAATTAACAGAGTAAGAAATGGAAAATTGGGCTCTCATAAAAGCAACAAAAATACTGGAAAACCTCTCAGAGTCAAATTTTAGGAACTTTGGAAACTAACGATAAGCCTCACCAAAAAAGAAAACAAACAATAAACAAACAAAACACACACACACACACACACACACACACACACACACGCACACGCACACACACGCACACACACACCTTTTAAAGATAAATGACTATCACAGCCCGCTTGCCATGCGTGGGGCCTGGGTTCAATCCTCAGCACCACATACAAACAAAGATGTTGTGTCCGCCAAAAACTAAAAAAAAAAATATTCATATTAAAAAAAAATGACTATCACAGTAAAAACAGCACACTTTGTGATGATTTCACTTACCTCATCTGAACCCCCTCCCACCAGCTTGGTAGTAGTAGCCTTAAAAATAACAATATCCTTTCCCAGTGTTTGAGAGCAGAAAGGACCACATCATAAAGAACTATAATTTGTTTTGAACTATGTGATGTCTATTTGAAAAACTAGCACATTTATTGTCTTGCCTAACTCAAAACTCAATGAGTGCTAAAACTATTACCCAAGGCATATTTGCAAAAAAAAAAAAAAAAAAAAAAGTTTCAAAAGTGAACCCAAAAAACCCTAAAACATATATTTTTTATTGTTATTGTCTAAGGCAAGGGACAAAATTTGGGAAAAAAAATCAATAGATTAAAATATCAGAAGAAATTTTTGAGGATAAACTGTTTTGGGAAAGGAAAGCTTTGAAAAACTCTGACAGTCCTATACATGGCCAAGGCTGTGCTCATGCTAGGGAAAGACCTCAGAAGACTCTGGACTCTTATAGCTGCTGACTTTGGAGCTGAAAAACTATATGTTAAGAACAAGACAGAGTTGCAACTCCTTGATGAATTCTAAATGTACTTCCCAACATATACACAGAGCTTCTCTACAAACAATGGGAAAGATTTGTTTTTGATGTTGTTTGGTTTTGGTTTGTATTTGGTTACAGGCAATAAGGTAACCCCTGCCTAATGATTTGATAACCACAAAACTAATAGAATATAGACTTCAGGGGTCACACATGAAAAATACAGACTGTACAAAAATTAGTTCAGAAAAGTCATGAAATAAGCAAACAAAATCATAATTATAAAAAATATTAGCAAAAAATCTTTGGAATGAGGAAATAACATGATTTTCAGAATTGCTACCAGTATGATATTAAAAATGTCCAGTTTTCAAAATAAAGTGTACAACATTCAAAGAAATGAGGAACAATAAGACTATTAACAAAAATTGTCACTGAAGAAGTCCAGACAGCATACTACAGAAAGACTTTAAATCAGATATTTTTAAATATGTCTAATGAACTAAAAGGGGAAGTATGCCTAAAAGCCTGAAGAATGATTTGTCATCAGAGAAATTCTAGGAATAAAGGCACATTAATTACTAAAATCTTTGCATGTCATGATTTAAAATAAAAAGAAATTCTAAATAGGAGCTATACACAAATCTGGAGTTAATAACTTAAATGGAAAATTCACAAGGGGCTCAAGAGAAGATAAGAAAAACAGAAAAAGTAGTCAATGAGCTAGGAGATAGGGCAACTGAAAAATTTCAATCTGAGAAGAAGAAAGAAAAATAATGGGTGGAAAAAAAGGAAGAGAGTCTAAGGAAACTGTAGGGCACCACCAGACCTACCAATATTTGCATAATGGAAGTGTTAGAACAAAAGAGGAAAAGATGCAAAAATACTGAAATATTGACCAAAAACCTCTTAAAGTTGATGAATCACTTTATATATCCAAGAAGTCCACAAACTACAAGTAGGATAAAATTTAAAGGATCCACAGTGAAACATCTTAAATTGACCAAAATGACTCATCACATAGGGATACTCAAGGAGATTGACCATGATTTCTCATCAGAACCTATGAAAGTGAGAAGGCAGTAGAATGACACCTCCAAAGACTTGAGTGAAAAAATAAAACTGTCAAGTAACATTATAGCTTTTGATATATCTAGAAATAATTATCCTTCAAAAAATTAAGGAGAAAATGAGACCTTTTCAGATAAGTCAAATATTATAAGAAATACTAAAGGAAATCCTTCAGGAAATAATTAATTATTAAGTCAAAGGCATAAAAAGAAATAAAATACACCAGTAAAGGTCACTAACAAAAAAATCAAACCATATGCTATCTAAAAGAGACTCATTTTAAGGACAAACAGGCTAACAGGACATTGATGAAAAATAATATCCACACAAACAGTAATTTAAGAAGAGGTGGAGAATCTATACTATTATCACACAAATGGACTTTAAAACAAAAATTCCCAGAGAAACAGAGAAAACAGAAGGACATTTTATAATGTAAAAATTATTTTATTCATCAAGAAAGTACAGCCAGGCTCAATGCAGACTCCTGTGTAATCCTAGTGATCAGGGAAGCTGAGGCTGGAGAATTGGAAATTCAAGGGCCTAAGCCACTTAGCAAGACCCTGTCTCAAAATAAAAAATAAAAATGGCTGTGGAAAGAATAGAAGAAGGAGGAGGGGGAGATGAAGGAGGAGAAGATGAAGAAGAATAAATATACATATTATTATATTATATACATGAAAAGCATATACAAACCAAATAATAGAATTCTAATAAGCAGAAAGCAAAAACGAATAGAATTGAAGGAAAAAAATAGACAATTGCATAATAGTAGTTGCAGACATGAACTCACAGCTTTCAATAATGAATAGAACAACCAGACAAGACCAGTAAGATGTTAGAGGACTTAAATGCTATGAATTAATTACATCTAATGAAAATCTATAGCCGACTCTACCCAGCAAAAGTCATATAATTTTGCACAAACA
Organism: Callospermophilus lateralis; assembly: GCF_048772815.1. Taxonomy (NCBI): domain Eukaryota; kingdom Metazoa; phylum Chordata; class Mammalia; order Rodentia; family Sciuridae; genus Callospermophilus; species Callospermophilus lateralis. The sequence continues at coordinate 101,580,726 of NC_135305.1, forward strand.
CATTCTCTATGGTAAACGACATGTTAGGCCACAACAATTTAAAAATACTGAAAATACACAAGATATCTTCTGACCCCATGAAATGAAATTAGAAATCAATAGCATAATACAATTTGAATACAATATGGTAGAGGGGCTGGGGATGTGGCTTATCGGCAGAGCACTGGCCTAGCATGTTCAGGGCACTGAGTTTGATCCTCAGCATCACATAAAAAAATAAAATAAAGGTATTGTGTCCACTACAACTAAAATAAAAATATTTTAAATATATATATATATATATATATATATATATATATATATATATATATATATGGCAGAATAAGACAATCCACCCCTAAGTAATCAAAGAAATCCCAAGAAACACAAGAGAGGTAGTGCAATCAGTGCTCAGAGGAAGATTCACATCAGTAAGTGCCTTCTAACAGGTCACCTCAATAAAGTAGAAACAGTAATAAAATAAGGAAGAAAAAAGAACAAATTAGTAAAGATTAGAGCAGATATACACAAAATAGTTTGAAATTTACAGAGGAAAAAAAATCGTTGAAACCAACAACTGGTTCCCTGAAATCAACCCAATTGACAAAGCTTTAACTAGACAGAAGAGAGAGAGACAAGAGAGTCTCAATAACTCAAGAATAAAAATGGGGACATTATTAAAAACCTTCTAGAAATAAAAAAAATTGTACAAACAAGTATATGTCAAAAAAATTAGATAAGAGATTAATAAATTCCTAAACACATATGCACTACAAATCTGACTGAATAAAAATAACAGCAAGATAATAAACCAATACTTTTTAAAATCCAATGAGATAAAACTCATGATCAGGTAGCTTCACTAGCAAATTCTACCAAGTATGTAAAGAATTAGTGTTAATCATTCTGAAAGACATCCAAAAACAGACAAGGAGAGACCATTTGTAATTTACCCTCAGGGACCACTACTACCTTGATACCAAAGCCAAAGATATTAAAAGAAAACTATAAAATATTATCCTTTATGAATATGCATCATAAATCCTCAGTAAAATACTAACACATTGAATCCAGCAGATCATAAGAATTATTTTAAATCATGATAGTATAGGCCAACATTTTTCAGAAAAACAGAGCCAACAAGATGTTTAAATATGTAAAGATTTTATTTGAAGAAATTAGCTCACAAGATTGTAGGGGTAGCAAATTCAAAATCTGCAAGATGGGCCATTGAATTGGAAGCCCAGAGGAGAGTTGATATTTCAGCTCATGTCCAAATATAGTCTGGAGGCAGAATTCCTTCTTCCTCAGTGTATCTCAGTCTGAGGATAATCTACTATACTCAATGTCTACTGGTTCAAATATCATCTCAAGTAAAAAATTATCTTCACATTAATAGCCAGATTGATCAAACATCTGAGTACCCTGGCCTTGCTAAGTTGACAAAAGTGACCATTATGACCAGGAGAAATTTATTCTAAGATTGTAGATGTGGCCCAATATATGGAAAAAAATAATACAATATACTATATTAATAGAAGAAGGAAAAATATGCCAACCTCTCAGTTAATGAAAAATAATTAAGTTTTACCCTTTCATGATTTTTTTTAAAAAGTAGGACTATAAAGGATCTTTCTCAATCTAATAAAGGGCATCAATAAAAACTTACAGCTGACATCATACTTAATGGTGAAAAATTGAAAACTTTCACACTAGGATCACACCCAAATGAAGATCACCTCTCTATCCACTTCTACTGAACATTATACTGGAAGAGAGCTAGCAAGATAGCCAAGGAAATTAAGCAAGAGAGAGGAAGTAAGGAAGGGAGGGAGAAAGAGAGGGAGGGAAAGAAGCCTTGCAGTTCAGAAAGGAAAAAGCACAATTATCTTATTTCACAGATGACATACAGGTACCTGAGAAATCCATACACAGAACAATCAAAGGTATATTACCGCTAATTACCTCTAATCAGAGCATAGTTACAAGATATAAAAGCAAGATGAAAACTCGGTATTTCTATACACTAGCAATGAACACTTTAAAAATAAAATTATGAAGACAATTCCATTTTCAATAACCTCAGAAATATAAAGTACAAATAAAATTTTAAAAAAGAGGTAAAAGACTACAGAACTGAACACTATAGTGCACCTCTGAAAGAAATTAGATGAGCCCTAAATACATGGAAGGACCTTCATTCACAAACTGGGAAAGGCAACATTACCCACATATTGGTATTCTCAGAATTGAAATTTCCTTCTGTGAAGACTGAAAAGCTGATCCTAAAATTCACATGGAATTACAAGCTCCCAAAATAACCAAAACAAATTTAGAGGACTCAAACCATAGATATAAATCTTTGTGACCTTGGATTAAGCAACACTTTCTTAAATATGACACAGAAAGCTCAAGCCAAAAAATAAAGAAAATAATTTTATGAGAACTAAAATTTTGTTCATCAATGCTGTGAAAAGGTAGCCCACTGTTTTAGCCAGCTTCTTTGCTGCTGTGACTAAAAGGACACAATCAGAACTGTAGAGGAGGAAAGGTTTAATTAATGGGCTCACGGTTTCAGAGGTCTTAGTGCATAGGTGGCTGGCTCCTTTCCTTGGGGCTCAAGGTTGAGACAGGACATCATGAAGGAGGGAAGCAGCTCACCTGAGGGTCAGTAAGCAGAGAGACTTCGCTTTCCAGATACAAATATATATACCCAGTAGCTATGCCCCCCCAGCCACACCCCACCTGCCTCCAGTCACCACTCAATTAATCACATCAGGAATTAATTCACTGATTAGGTTAATAATATAACCCAAACATTTCTCCTCCAAATCTTCTTGCATTGTCTCAGACGTGAGCTTTTGGGGACACCTCACATCCAAACCATAACACCCACAGAATGGAATAAAATATTTGAGATCATGTATCTCATGAGTCCAGTATCCCAACCATATAAGGAACTGTTGTAACTCAACAATTAAAAGACAAACAGCCCAATTTTGAAATGGTTAAAGTTTTTAACAGAAATTTCTCAGAGAAAATGTTACAAACATTTAGATGTTCAAATGCTTAAAAAAAAACATATGAAAATATGCTCATCATTACCAGCAGTTAGGGAAGTGTAAATAATCACAATGAGATGCCATCCAATAGAATGGTTATTAAAATTGGAAAATAATAAATGTTGGTGAGAATGTACAGAAATTGGAATGGGAAAGTAAAACTGTACAGGCACTGTGAAAAACAGTTTCATAGTTCTTCAAAAAGGTAACCATAGAATTACCATATGATCTAGCATTTGTACTCCTAAGAGAATTGAAATCATTTTCAAACATAAAATTGTTTATGAATGTTTATAGTGGCATTATTCATTATTCCAAAGTAGAAACAATCTAAATATTCATCAACTGATACATACATAAATAAAATGTAGTGTGGACATGTGATGAAATATTATTTGCTACTTTATAAATGAATCTTGAAACTTCTATGTTAAACAATAGATGTCAGATACAAAATGCCATGTTTTTCTATTTATGTAAAACATCCAGAAAAGGCAAATCCATGAAGACAGCAGATTTGTGGTTTCCATGGATTGGGATAGAAGGAAATGGGAAGTAATTACTCAAGGGGTATGGAGTTTCTCTTTGGGGTTTTGAAATATTATGAAATTAGGTTGTGGTGATGGTTGTAAAATATTATGCATGTACCCAAAACCCTGACTTTTACACTTTAGAATGGTTAAAGGGGTAAGCTTACATAAATTCTACTTCAATTTTTAAAAAGCATACTTTGGGCTGGAGGTGCAGCTCAGTCGTAGAGAACGTATATAGTATCTGTGAAGCCTTCAGTTCAATCTCCAGCACCTTAATTAAAAAAAAATACATTGATTAATTGAAATGCCTTAACTACAAGAGCAAATGAAAATTTAGAATTTTGCAAATAAGATGAGTTAGCAAATATAAAGATGCATTTATCAGTTACACCAAATTATTTAATCTAAATTAACTGAAACTATAGAAGATGATATAGGAAGAGACAAATATATCAACAAAACAGAAATAGTTGCATGAAAGAATGGATCCTTGGTGCACAATAGCAAAAGCATTACAAATCATGCAAAGACAGGAATTCATTTATTAAATAGTGCTGGGATAATTGACTTTCCACAATGGAAACAATAAAATTACAGCAATGACATCCTACTTCTAAACAAGTTCCAGATGTTTGTAAAAGACTAAATTTCAAAAGGAAAACATTTAGGAGCATATATAAATGAATATCTTTTTATAAATTAAAGTAAGGTGAAATTTCTTAAATGAGACCTCATAAACAATTTTTAAAATGAAAAAAAAGTGACTCTTAAAACGGAGAAACAAATTATACCATAAATAGTTACAAACTAAGAGAGACTTATGGACTTGCAAAGAAAGTTGAACCCATATAGCAGACATGTATACACCTGAATATGTACATAATCAATAATAGTCAATAAGAATTCATAAAATAAATATACTCTCAAAAATAAAAAAATCATCAGCATAAACAACAACCAAAAAATATTCACCAAAGAGCAACTGACATATGAGGATATTCCAGTCTCACTAATTTAGCAAAGAAATACTAATTAAATTATAGAAAATTTAATTTCATAACCATGAGATTGGGACTATTAAGTAACTCAGAACACTTTCAACTTAATAAAAAAAAATCAAACAAAATTGACTTACAATTCGCAGAAAAATATTTAAGTTTATGGAACTAGGAGTCTCAAGACAGTCCAAGCTTCAGATTGCTCATCTATGGGTTGTGGCTCCTTTCCTCTCTGATTCTCTGCTAAATTGCTTTCACCTTTTGGCTGCCTCACCTTCATTAGCCTACACTGAGCACTGACAATATTTTCTGCAAATCATTCTTCCCAGTAATTTATTCACCTGGCCACACCCTGAGGTAATTATCACTACTCTGCATATTTTGCAGAAAAAGGGCCTGATGCATCTAAACAGTTAAATTTACTCAGGGCTGTTTGCTGGTAAGAGATAGCTGCACCAAAAACTCCACCGCTTAAACACCATGGTGTGTTGCATTTATAATGGATTAACACTTAGGAGACCATTTTCCATACAACAAAAACACTGATGGACATTTGCCAGTTAATTTTCTTAAACTGAATTCCTGCCCTTGTATAATTTATAAAATGGGTAGGAAGTGAAGATATGAATTTATAATAATAATACACTATGGCATGTGTTGGAACAGAAAATGCAGCAGGTTCCTGCAAGGTAAACATAGTTTGAGGTGACTGGTTATGCCTTGAGGATAAAATTGCATCTAATTGACCTCTCCCCACAATCTACCTTTCTGTGGGGCAAGCCTAGGAAGACATCTTTGACAATGGCTCCATCCTGGTGTCTTGCAATCTGTATTTGGAGTATCAAGGCATGTCAGAAAAAGCCAATTCAGCACATCTGGAAACAATGAAACCCATAGCTCCCCCTTCACAAGAAAGAGAAAGGCTCTGCTCCAGGGAATCTGAGCTTTATAGAAGACCCCTGAATAAGAACCCTATTCTGCTCACACAGTTCCTCTTCCTGTATAATTATCCAGGCAACTACGAGTAAATCTACTTGATTACTTTGAAGCAATTTTGTTGAATATGACACTGTGAATTACGGCCATCGTTTTAAAACAAACTCCACATATTTTTGAAAGGTCTAAATTAAAAGACTATCAAATTTTAACCCATGAAACTTGGAAAATAGACCTACAGATGGTAACTTTATTTATCTAGTAGCACTCAGAAGAAAATGCTCTTCTGAATGACTCAAAGTCTCTACTCTGTCCCCAGAGACCTGTCCATTTACTGGTCTCCTTTATACAGTGTTTTCTAAGATCTGCTGAAGGTTAATTCCAATGAACCCTCAGACAAAAGTATTACATATTCAACTAACCAGCTGAGATTCCAAAATTGGCAATCAAGGGGGAAAGAGAAAATACTAACAAGTTTTAGAAAATTATCAGTAAACACTCCCAGAGACTGTGCAATCCTTACAGGGATGAAGTATAAAAATCCCTCAATGGGAAAGGATAGCTATTTATCTTTGCAGCCTTAGAAGCTAGCCAGGTGCATGTAGTTAAATGGATTGTCATGGAGTTTTCAATGAGTTATTGAATTAATTGGATAAATTATTTCAGCTTCCATTTTAGAATTGGTGACATTTGCACGATATTGTAGATCATTTGACTTAGGAATTGCTATCTTCCTTAATCTTGTAAACAAATGGCATAAGCATATTATTGAAAGATTGCACTGCCAGGGCAAGAGGAGAATGCAATAGAAAGGAAATAGATTTAAAAGTGGGTAAATGTGTGATATCCTGGGTCCTCTCCTTATTGTTCTGTTTCAACCCAGGAGAGGAAGGATTGGCAAATGATGAAGGAGTTAAAGAGGGAAAGGCCTTCAGAACAATTAAAACCAGGTGCTCTGGGTGGTCAGTCTAGATAAGTTCATAACTTGTGGCCCAATACCCAAAACAATGCTCGTCCACAAAACTGGAGCCAGGAAAATTCTAAATGAGTTTGAAGTGAAGAAAAGAAATTTTAGAGAAACAGTCCTATAATAGGACCCAATAAACATTTCAGTATTGGGTTGAACTGAAAAGGGCTTAAACAGTTTTTATCATATCACACTGTGTCTATTTTGAAATTACAGACATAATGGTGATATCTGAGCATGTGTGGGTAAGTTGCCCTGTGTCCAGAGTTTTTCCCATGTACAAAATGGGGTTCCTAGCAACTGTTCTTGAGTAGGTGATTAGAAAGACAAATTGCACTGAGATATTTAACTTATGTGAAAAACCTTGGCTAAAATCACTGTAAAGCACAATTAATTCACCAAGACCTATGCTGCTCTCTGCAGGAATGATTAACTTCTTTGTTAGACAGATTTTCAGTGTGAATTCTTTTATTTTCAAATCCCATGTGCTGTAGCTATGAGGTATTTCCATTTTTACAATTATTTCTAATTATGGATGCTCATTACCATTTATCATAATGAAGTTTTATTGGTCTAGTTACTCAGCAAAGTTTATTTGATATTTTCCATTCACAGATCTTGTTAGAAGTTGGGGAAAATTTTACACACTGAGGTTTTTACCACGTTACCTTAGGAAGTTTGAAGTCATATTAATATCATCCTTGGTCATTTATGATTATTAAGGAAAGGAGGGAGATGTGCCAGTTAAAGAGGACACTGATGATCAAGACTTTCCACTCTGACCAGACAAAGAGACTGAGTCAGTGCCCAGCCCCTTTCCCACTATAGATTTTCTGTTTGTTTCAGAGAGTAGCTTATTTTACTAAGGCCCTCAGGACACTCTGCAGTTTGTGGCAGACACTGCTGTTGAAAACCCTGTTCCCTTCTTCTTTGCCAACAGGACCAACATGTTTTTTAACCAATCAACCTAGACTACAAAAAAAATCTACATTTCTGTTCCTAGTATGCCTGAACATAGTCATGTGAGTGAGAGCCTTTGAGATCTACTCATTCAACAATATTTTCAAGTTCTTACTATGTGCTAGGTACTCTTCTGCATGCTGAATAAGATGTTAGCAAAAGTAAGCCTGGTAGGTATAATATGGTAATTCTTTGCGTCTTTCTGTAGGATTCTCTCTTCCTCACTATTGCTTTTTCCTTCTTATTGGAAGTGGACATTATGATTATAGCAGCCAGTATGCCAACATGAGGAAAAAGCTATTGGAATTGCAGATATTTTGGCCATCAAATTGAGCCCTAGAGGAGTTGTTTACACATTTCTAATCATACAAGAGAAAAAAACAATCTATGCCAAGATTTCTGCCTTCTTTTGAAAATGACTCCATGGGTGGTTTTTATTATTATTTTTTAGAAGAAGAAAAAATTCTGAAACTGATTTCTGTTGTTTTCACTATATTTTTGAAACTTTTCATTTATGTTTAATAAATACCATGACCTTGCCTTATGGAATTTACTAGGATGCAGGAAAACTTGTAAGGCCCTTATCTTTGAAAAATAATCTAAATTATATATTATAGAATAACAGCAACATTGACAATTTAAACAGAGTATTTTGTAATGTTTGTTTTATAAATGAGTAAACTTTTATAAAATCACTCTGCTTCTAGCAACAGAATGTAATTGTATCAGTTTCAGTGAAATCCACTTTAATTTTGTTTTCCAAAAATACACAAATAATCTGAATTACAAAGAAAATAGTGAAAGAAATCAAATTTATGAGTCCTGGCTCTTTAGAATAAATTTCAAAAATACTATTTCTCCAGAATGTTATAATAGTTTTTATGCTATTAGTAGATATTCCATTGTCCAAAGAATTTGAAAATATTGTAATTAATAGGTTTGTTTCTGTAAGACTTCCAGAGCTTTTCATATAAGAAAGTGTTCAATGAATCTTGAAAAGACAGAAACAATGTACAGAATTTTCTCAATTTATGAAAACTTTTTCTTAGAGCATTTTAAATACTTTTATTCTGAAGAATAACCTTTCAAAAACACAATAATTTACTAATTTAACTCAAACATTTTTACCAAATGATTCAGAAAATAAATAGAAAAATGAAACTAAAAGGTATCATAGAGTTAAACATTCTAATAATAATTATAATGCTTTTCTGATATTGAAGAACACTTAAGAATTATAAGAGAACTAAGTCCAAATATTCTGAGTACAAAACATCCTTGAGGAAAAAAGTTAAAGACAGGCGTGATAATTCAAAATGATATGTTCAAATAATTCAAAATTATATGTGATAATTCAACATGATATATTATTTTATAAATTTCATGTTATTTTGTATTATCACATAATCAGCCCACATGGACAAATGTATAAAATTATTTTATCCACATTTGCCCATAAACCTATCAATTTCTATTCTATTTTTTAAATGTCTCTATTAAAATAATTCAAACTTTTACTAAGAACAAAATTTACTAATAAAAAAAATTATTTATAGTTTGGTTTAGGAACAAAACAAAAGATTTACAGAAGCAAAATTGAATTACACTGACTTGTCTTACCCCTTCCCACATTTTATTCCCTACTCTTCACTAGCCAGTCTATGACACTATTAGTTCTCTTGTCCTTAGTGTGACATCAGAAGAATGAGTATTACAATTATGGCAAGAGACTTTTTGTCTTTGCCGCCATCATGTGGATAAGGGGCTCATTAAAAGTCAGAAAAGTGCAAGGCTTAGAAAGATGTGTTGAGTCAATAGACTTATTTAAGGCCTTCTTCTCCTGGGGCCCAGGGTTGCCCTAACAGACCTCCACAAAACCCAAAAACATCTTCCTGCAAGTTTATTAAAGTTTTCTTTTGTAGTGGGCTTGCTTCTGGGTACCTCTCCTCAACCTAAAGATGTTATGACAAGAATTTGTTGTTGTTGTTGTTGTTTGTTTGTTGCAGGGTTGGGAATAATTGAACCCAGGGCCTTGCATATGCTAGGTAAATGTTCTACCACTGAACTACACACTCAGCTCTTTTTTAACATTTTATTTTGAGACAGGGTCTTGCTAAATTGCTCAGGTTGGATTCAAATTTGCAATCCTTTCTACCTTGGCCTTCCAACTAATTGGGATTCAAAAATCTAAATTCTAAAATCATAAATATACTTTATTTTTGATAGAAGTGCTCTACACACTCTCAACAACAACAAAAAATCACATAACAAAAAGAATACATATGTATATTATTTAATAGGGTAAACTTCTTTGATATGGCCTAGCATTGACACTGAGGATGACACACACCCTTATTTTTCCATCAGTAGTTTTTGCAAATATTTTTCCCTTTTGTCCATTAGCATCTTATCTTTTAAGAGTTTTCAAGTTTTCCCAAGATGATATATATGAGAAATATACCCAATAAACTTGACATTGCAAAATGAATGCTCAGCTGGCAATAAGTCATGGTCTTCAAACCATGATTTCCAGGCATTAGGGGAAAAAATTATATCATGACTAACTTTCACTAAAATCAAAAGTGATCCTTTTGCAATGTTCTGCAACAGCTGAAGTTAACATATTCTCCTGCACTTACTACTGAAACTGAATATTCAAATAACTAGTGAGCTCCCCTCTTGAAACAAAATGCTAATATATTCTGCCAAAGAGTAAAGATCATTTTCAAATTAATAGGAAGGCTTTGGAATTTTCTCAACAGGTGGCATAGTTCTCCACTTATTGTCTTTATGCTGAAATCCAGATATTGGATCTACAAGAAGAATGTAATCCATCTGTGGTAGTTATTTGATTAGGCACAGCTGACAGCCCCCCAAGGGACTGCTCATGCCCCTATGTGACAACATATGCATGGCATCTGGTGTGCCTGTGCTGTTCATGGTCACAGATAAGCCACACTGGAGGAAAACTCGACATAGATCACATCTTCTCTGGAATAAAGAGACTCTAAGATACCCCAATGAAGCCTTCAATGGTGTTCCTGGTCTTGTGGACTGTTTGCTTTTTATTTCTGCTTTGCAGATTAGAAACAGATTAAGTTTCTACAAAACTAAACTAACCTAGATTTCCTCTGAAAATACACTCTTGGGAGCAGATTTAGAAAATTTTGTCTAGGCAAAACTCAATTTGTGAGATTTTTCTAAGTGACACAACTGGGAAGACAAACAAAATTTAGGTGAAAAATGTTAGACTAGGTCTATACACAAAACATACATTTTTGATGAAATAGAACACACTATCTTTTTTATTGGTGAATTATAATTATACACAATAGTAGGATTCATTATGACTAAAACATGTTTTTAATGATCAACTGCGAAATTCTTTAACCCAGTGAATCTTCCTGTATATTCACAAATCACTCTCTATGTCTCTGTGTCTCTGTCTCTCTTAAAGACTGAAAGGACTTCCTGGGTTGACCAAAAGTCTCCACCTCCATTCTACCAGGCAGCATGTGGTGCTGCTGATCACTTGAAATATGGTTAAAGTGACTGAGAAACTGAATTTTCAGTTTTATTTTGCTTCAAATTAACTCAAAGCTAAATAGCCCTGATGGGACAGGGATTACACTACTGAACATCTCAGCTCTGAAAAAAATCAGTTGTGAAGGGAAACATCACATTTAGTCAAGTCCTTTACGTCTAAGCTCACCATAATTTACTAAGTGCAATTAATATACAAAGGGGGTTGAGAGCTGATGTCTTTTCCCTCTCTGCACCCTCTGTAGGTGCCTGGATTTGGAGTGGCCTGAGGCTGAGTGAAGAGCCTAGGCTAGATCTCCTTTCCATAGACATCCATGTTTCAACATAAAAATCATCTCACAAACAATTCACTCTCTGGAATACTATTCAATTTTTTTGTGTTATGGTTTAGATATGAAGTATCCTCCCAAAGTTCATGTGTGAGATAATGTAAAAATTTTCAGAAATGAAACATGTCTACTGTGAGCACTGTAATCTAATCAGTGGATTAATCTGTTGATATGGATTAGCAGGAAAGTAACTGTGGGTAGGCGGGCTGTGGCTGGAGGAAGTAGGTCCCTGGGGGTGTACTTTGGATTTTATTTTTTGTCCCTGGTGAACAAAGCTATCTCCCTTCTTACTGGGTGCCATATACTGAGCAGATTTCTTCTACCACACCCTTCTGCCATGATGTTCTGCCTCACCTTGGGCCCAGAGCTATGGAGTTAGCCAACTGTGGTCCAAACCTCTGAAACCAGGAGCACAAATAAACTTTCACCTTAATTGTTCTTGTTAGCTCTATTGGTCACAGTGATCAAAAAGCTGACTAAAACATAAGTCATTCCTAAAAGTAACATATTAATATAAAGATACTTAGAGGAATCAACAAAATGAACATCTCAGCTAGCCTCATCATGACCATAAAGGACCAGCTCACGCCAGAGGCCACTGTGTCAGAGCCCCATGGTGCACAGAGACATGTGGTTCTAGGTGAATCCAGGCAGTCCACACCAATTGCATGGAAGTACGGGATGCAAACTAGGAGTATTAATGGCAAGCGGACCTTCATATGGGAAGAAGCCCTCAAGTACAGTACTCAAGTTATTTTAGTACAGAAATTCTAACAGATGAATAAAGGGAAATTGCATGCTTATTATAGGTACTAGAATGTGCAAAAATGCTAAGATCAAACTTTGAAGCCATTATGTATGTATGGGCTTGTCTTTTATAAGTAGCATTTCCACAAAATCAGAAAACTCATTCTCTATGGATCTATATCAGATGGAGATCATTAATACATGATGCACATATACAAACTTTTTCTATCTTTTTCCTACCTTTAAAATCCTTTATTTTCTCTTCCTATCAGGTTTCACATCAAGGTTTCCTTTGCTTTGGGATAATGTCAAGTTTCACCTGTCCAATACACCCTAAAGTATGCATTCAGATGTGTCCTTCTTCTTATTTGATTTTTGTTTTCTTTAATCCTCACAGAAAATTTCGGCTTAGGAAATTAAAGCTATATTATTCCAAATCAGAACAATTCACAGGTCTTTCAATAATTACCTTACTCCTTTTACTCCAACAATTTTAAGGTTCTATTTTCAACATATAGTATTAATTTTAAAACATCTCATATTTTAGTTAAAATTATGTGTCATATTTACATACATGTGAAAATAGTATACATGACAACACATTCTGGATAGATAAATATTTAGAATTCATCTATATGTCTTCAATGGATAGCTAATACACTCCTCCAATATGAGATACTCAGTGGATGAGACAAGACTAAAAGAATTATAATACAGGTTGAGTATCCCTTGTTTAAAATACTTGGTACAAAAAAATGTTCAGAATTTTGGAATTTTTTATTTTTTATTTTTTAGAATATTTGCACACACATAGTAAGAATACTTGGAGATGGGACCCAAGACTTTTACTATTCTTCTTCTCCTTCTCCTTCTCCTTCTTCATATTGGTGATTGAACCCACAGGTGTTTAACCCTGAATCTATACTCCAATCCTTTTAATTTATATATATTTTTAATTTTTAACTTTTTTATTTATTGGGGGATTACCAGGGATTGAACTCAGGGGCACTTGAACAATAAGCCACATCACCAGCCCTATTTTGTATTTTATTTAGAGACAGATTTTCACTGAGTTGCTTAGCACCTTGCTGTTGCTGAGGCTGGCTTTGAACTTGAGATCCTTCTGAGTCAGCCTACCAAGCCATATTTTTTTGAGACAAGGTCTCCCTAAGTTGCAGAACATCTTGATAAATTCCTGGGGCTGACTTCAAACTTGCCATCCTCCTGCCTCAGCTTCCAGAGTCCTTAACATTACAAGCATGTGTCACCATGCCCAGCTCATTTGTGTTTCATATACACCTTATGTACACAGCCTAAAAGTAATGTTAGACCTTTTTTCAAAATAAATTTTGCACTTTGACTGTGTCCCACCAGATGAAGTTAGGTGTGGAATTTTCCACTTTTGGTATCATGACGGCATTCAAAGGTTTAGACTTGGAAGCAGTTTTGATTTTGGTTAGGGATGTTCTATTTATACAACTGCTACCTTTAATTCTGTATTAATAAAGTCAAGTTGTTTTTCATTGGAAAAATTTGTTTTTAATTGGCAATTTTACTAGGAGTTAACTTAAAAATATTTGCATAAATCAGCTTGAGACTAAATACCTAAGGAAATATAAAAAGTTTTAAATAAAAAATATTTTAAGTCATTTAAAACATTTAATATATAATGTCAGTCTTTTTATTATGTTTGTTGCATTAATTAAAGTTGATTTTAGAAGATCCCACACTATAATCAGACTCAAAAACATTAAATCATTGAATGATTTCAGGATGTAACTTTGGAACAGCATCCAAAACATGGAAATCAGAGAGGGATTGCTTTCTTAACTTTGCTGTTTACTATTTAATTGAAACTCAAAAGTTGTAACTTTAATCAGTTTATAGATTTCTCTTAGAAAAGAATAAAACTTTAATGTTTAAGGTTTTTCTGACATATAGAATATTAATTTTTTATATCTAATTTATTAATCTGCCTAAAATAGTATTCAAACTGTTGATAAATATAGTTTCCTGAAATTGCCTAATGAACCAGATTATCAATTGGTAGTTTCCTGATTAAGAAGTTGACTGACGTTTTGACATCTCTTCATTTTTTATGGAAACAATCCTTTTAACTTCTGAAAATTACATGTTGATGTGATGCTTGATTATATTTTACCATATAAGTCAGATGTTAAACAAATGGACTGAACTCTTACCAGACTAAAGACATTCTTTTTAAGCATAGACCATTATGTATTCTTGTATTCTCTCCTTTCTACCAGGGACCTAGTAGGTATCACAATTTTCTGTATTAAATTTGTCAGTCAACTTTAAATCGCTGTGATAGAATACCTGAAATAAACAATAAGGGGAAAGGTTTATTTTGTCTCACAGTTTCAGAGGTTTCAGGGCATGGTTTCATTTAAGATCCGAACCATAATAAAATGTTGACAAAAATCCTGTCCAATGCCTTCTTGAATTAAGAGTTTAAAGTCTGTTCTTATTAATAACTAACAAACTAATATGACTCAAGAATTTAGTTTGCTGTTAATGCATAATGTTTCCGTTGTGTTATAAGGCCATTGTTGTTGCATCTTTAAAATAGTTCTAACTACAGGACACTTCCACAAGTACAAAGCTAACCCACATTCCAGGTACAGCTCAAATATAAGCTTATTCATTAAGTTACCTACACAATTTTTAAGTTATAAATACATTCTTCTTTCTGTGTCCCAGTTCATTGTCTCAATCAGTCCATAAAAGCAATTATATATTGAACATTTATAAACTCCATGCTTCTTAGCACAGTGTGCTACTGACCATCTGAAAACAATCCATGTGGCGGAGTTGCAAGAGCCAAAATTCAAGCCTCCAGTACCAAGCCAAAGTCCTAGTTTAGTCACTGAACGTGTTAGACCACACACTCAATCCATCATCTGCAAAGTGAGAATAATGTGTGAGCCTTGTCATCAAAATCTCAGTGTGATGTGATGGAAAGAAAATGAGTTTTGGGGTTAGACCTGAGCTGCAACCCTGGCTTTCCAGTTTATAATTGTTTCCTGATTATAAAAAGAAAATGAAAACAACTAATTTTTTTATGTTATGAGGGTTGAAATTAAATAGCTATATTGAGCATCTATATTTGGTGGCTGGAGCTCCATAGGTTTTCAATAAGCATTAAATATCTGTTCATAAAACACATCCCAGTCCACTGACTGTGGCTAAACTCACACCAGAGCGAATCTGAAATCAAAGAGGGAAACTAGAGTCCCGAAGCTCCTACCTCACAAACCTGAGTTAGAAAGCCTCAAAGGGAATCAACGTAGAGCTGTCTACATTCACTGATTCCATAACTTTAAGTCCAACTTGCGTCTCCCAGCACTCTAACCCAGTTTCTGCTCCTATTTTTCCACTCCGGCTGTAATCACTGAGACCAAAAATAACTCTAGAAGCTCCTTGTTGATGAATAACAGTGAATAGTTATCCAACCACATCTTACTACATCTTTCTATAACAGTGGCTCTTTGGGTAATTCCTTCCTTGTTGAAACTATTAGCCACAATTCTTGATTCTTCCTCTGTTACTTCAGTATGGTTCCCTGTCTGCCCATTGCTTTTCCTATTCTTTATACTTTCTATGATGATTTCATCAGCCAACTCTATTACACTTTCCCTTCCATATTTGATGAATGGCTAATAATTTTTTTTCATAGACCTCTCTCCTGGACTTTAGAACCCTATAAACAAATGACCACTGAGTAAATCCATTCAAGCATCCTAAACTTGCCTGAAGTGTCTACAGTGAATCTTTTCATTTAGTCATTAATCAGAATTTTCCTCAGATGATCACCATCTCAGTTGTTGTCCCCAACATTTTCCCAGCTAGAACCCTGAATGTCAAAAATTCAATTAAGGAGAATTTACCAAAGGAGCAACTTGAGAAGGTAAAGAGCAGGGATACCGTAAGATGACACTTTTCAAGACTAGCAAAAGAAGGAAGCCCTGGGGCCTGGTGAGAGCTGGACCTGCAAGGAACACATCCTATGGGATTCAACAAGCAGTGGATGGGGAAAAAAATAATTAGATTGGTATTGAACATATACTGATACTTTTTATTCTCATTATTCTCTAAAAATGTAGGTATTATAAGTAATCTAGAAGTGATTTAAGTATGTGGCAGGATGTACTAAGTTATAGATAAAACCTACACCACTGCCATTTTATAGGAAGAACTTGAGCATCCTTGGATAGTGGCATCCACAGGAGTCCTGGAACCCCACAAATGGCCAAGGACAACTGTATTTCTCTTTGATATATTCAGTGGGTGCCACAGATTACTTGCCCTGAGACTTTTCACATCATCCAAACCAAGTCCTGAGGTCACTGGTCTGACTAGACATCCCCTTTCTACAGGCTGCTCCAGAGGGAAGGCTACAGACAACAACTGATTCATGGTTAGAGTTGGGTGGATTTGCTTTTGTAATGTCAGAAAATACATTCTTAAAATGGGACCTGTTCAACTTCATCATGTATCATAAAAAGGTTTCTCACCAAAGTCACCAAAACAAATGTTTTTGTCAAAACCTTTTAATTTATCTTGTATAAAGGAGGAAATGTCACTGAATCTCCCCCTAATGAAAGCAGAGTTTGGAAATAGAAGCTCTAATGTGATGAAGGTGGTATTTTCATAGGCAATGACACCTTTGTCCTTGATGGATGTTTGTCTTGGATGTTGAGGGAGGAAATTGAATCTATTAAGCCCATGCAGATCCAAGAGTCATTCTCAATTGTCCCTTTGAAACATAATAAAATCTCTTCATGAATGATCCTCAATTTCTAAATAAATAGGTTTGGATGAGTGACCTCACAGAGCTGGAGGTGGTGCAGGGATCAGAACTAACATCCTGAATGTAAAGTTTTTACAAGGTCTGAGAAAACCAAATGTGTGCAGAAAGCATGTTCCTTTTCATTTTCCTTGGAAATCAGCACAAGGATGGGAATCTATGAGCTGCGGGATATATGTGATCTGTTGAATAAAGTATTCCTCAAAAATGTCACTGCCACATTGTTAACTTTAGTTTATAAGCCTTCTAACTACAAATTCTTCTTTACTTGCCCTCCTTTTCCATAACTTGAGTGTTTCCCCTCTTTCACACAGAGTGACAGAAAGTTTGAAGAGTCCTCAGCATTGTATACCCCTAACTTCTAGACGCTTGACAATTTACTTTAATAGAAATAATGTACTATTTAAAAATGGTTTCAGCTGTGACACAAATCTTTAGAAATGACTCCCATTCTTCTAACTTAAACTCAATTTGAGATTATAGCAGGATTCTTGAGAAAACTGTTTATACATTTTTTCCCTATCTTTTAAATTCTAAAACAAGGGGCTGGGGTTGTGGCTCAGCAGTAGAGTGCTTGCCTAACATGTGCGAGGCCCTGGTTCAATCCTCAGCACCGCATAAAAATAAATAAATAAAATAAAGGTATATTGTCCAACTACAACTAAAAAATAAATATTAAAATATAAAATGTGGACTGTATTCAAAAAAATTCTAGAATAAAGTTATTTTTTTAAATCTTGTTCTAATTAGTTACACATGACAGTAGAATGCATTTTGACACATTGTACACAAATGGAGCACAGCTTGCTATTCCTCTGGCTGTACATGGTGCAGAGTCACACAGGTCATATAATCATACATATAGGTAGGGTAATAATGTCTGTCTCATTCCACCATCTTTCCCATGCCCACACCTCCCCTCCCCTAACTCCCTTCTGCCCAATCCAAAGTTTCTTCATTCTTTCCTCCCTACCCCCTCATTATGGATCAGCATCCGCTTATCAAAGAAAATATTCCGCCTTTTGTTTTTGAGGATTGGCTTATTTTGCTTAGCATGATATTCTCCAGTTCCATCCATTTACCTGCAAATGCCATAATTTCATTCTTGTTTAAGGCCAAGTAATATGCCATTGATGCCATTGTGTATATATACCATATTTTCTTTATCCATTCATCTGTTGAGGGACATAAATTGTTTCCATAGTTCAACTATTATGGATTGAGCTTCGATAAACAGTAATATGTCTGCATCTCTGCAGCATGCTGATTTTAAATCCTTTAGATATAAACTGAGCAGTGAGATAGTTGGTCAAATAGTGGTACCATTTCAAATTTTCTGAGACATCTCCATTCTGCTTTCAACACTGTTACATCAATTTGCACTCCCACCAGCAATGTATGAATTTTCCCCACATTCTCACCAACATTTATTGTTGCTTGTATACTTGATAATTGCCATTCTGATTGGAGTAAGATGAAACCTTAGAGCAGTTTTAATTTGAATTTCTCTAATTACTAGAGATTTTGAACATTTTTTCATATAACTTATTGATCAATTGAATATCTTCTTCTGTGTAGTGTGTGTTCAGTTCCTTAGCCCATTTATTGATTGGGTTATTTGTTCTTTCAGTGTTAAGTTTTTTGAGTTCTTCATATATCCTGGAGATTAGTGCTGTATCTGAGGTGTGTATGATAAAGATTTTCTCCCATTCTGTAGGCTTTCTTCACATTATTGTTTCTTTTGCTGAGAGGAAACTTTTTTAGTTTGAATCCATCCCATTTATAAATTCTTGATTTTACTTCTTGTGCTATTGGAATCTTGTTAAGGAAGTTAGGTCTTAAATCAACAAGATGAAGATTTGGGCCTACTTTTTCTTCTATAAGGCACAGGATCTCTGTTCTAGTGCCTAAGTCTTTGATGCACTTTGAGATAAGTTTTGTGCAGGGTGAAAGATACAGGTTTAATTTCATTTTGCTACATATGGATTTCCAGTTTTCCCAGCACCATTTGTTGAATAGGCTATCTTTTCTCCAATGTATGTTTTTGGAACAAAATAGCACAGTATTGGCACCAAAATAGACATGTAGACCAATGCTATAGAAAAGAACAAATTTTAAAGGAAAAAACTGTTGAACTAATAAAATTCTTCCAACTATTTCTGGACTCATTTATATTTTTAGAAGCAGTTGGTCATGTTAAGATCTTTCTCATGAAAGTATGAATTGTTCCAAAAACTTGAGAGGCAAGTTAATAACATCATTGTTCTGCTATTCAATAATTGAACATTATAATTGTTTACTTAGGATCAAAATATCACTTTAGTACCACACAGAAATTAGGTTGTTCATTTTGGAGTCTTTTAATAGTGAGCTGAATGCTCCACAGGAAGAAACCATGTACCCAGAGCGTAACCAGGAAACAGTCAAGAAACCATAATACAGACACATGGCTGTGGACTGGGGCTGTGGTAGCTTAGTTTGGAGCTAGGTCAAAATTCACTGTGGGGCTCCATCTCAGACCCAGCTGAGAATCAACATCTCTCTGCATCCATGTTTTTATGTTTACCTTTCTGAAGTGGCAACTTGGGAATATTTGCCTCAATGAAAAGAAAGCGATGCTTTCATTAAAAGAAAAAGCAAATATTACTTGTTTCCCACTTATCTTAGGGGAATGAAAAAGGTTAATTATATTGAAAACATAATTGGTCTTGCTTAGGCCATTTTGGGGGTGGGGGAGGTCAGAGCAATGGCAAAAAGTCCTTTCTTAAAAATGGGCTGTGGTATTTTGTTAAATGTGAGCCATGTTCCAGGTGTGGGGCCATGAGCAGGGTCAGACCCAGACTAATGAACTGCTTGGAAAGCTGTTTTTATAGTATCTAGTAAGAGCAGTCCAGGAGTAGAATGTATCATGGAAGAGGAAATGTTAAACTCAGCCTAATCAAATATTTTTCTAATCCAAAATTGAATATAATTTGATTTTATGGGACATAAGAGGCCCATTGAGTAGATAAATTACTTACTATACCCACGACCAATGAGCAGAGTATTTGTAAGTCACAAGACAGGGAATTAGGTGCCGTCAAGGACCATTAATGCTTCTTATTTTAGACAAAAATAGCTTTAAATATTAATTTACACAATCCATTTCTAATCTGCCCAGCTATATTGTGGTGTAGGGGAAAGAGTTCACACTCTATTTTGGGGGGGGGCGGATACCCACGATTGAACTCAGGGGCCCTTAACCACTAAGCCACATCCCCAACTCTATTTTGTATTTTATTTAGAGACAAGGTCTCACTGAATTGTTTAGTGCCTTGCTGTTGCTGAGGCTGACTTTGCAGCCTCCTGTCTCCAAGGCTTCCAAGCCGCTGGGATTACAAGCATGTGTCATCATACCCAGCCAGGGTTCACACTCTTATTACCATCCATGACAATGTGTCCTATAACTATAAGACTTTTCTGTTTCACATGGACGGAGAGTGATAATGATAATAGTCACAAACATAGGATTTTTGTGATCATTACAAATGTACTTGGAAATACCTAATATTTGTACTGAAACATCAATTTCCTACGTAATAGTGCACCCTACCCTACAGTAGGTCTGAAATCAGATGGGAAAAATGGAGTTCTTGACTAAATTTCAGAGGCTGGGAATAATTCTCCCTGTTGTCACCTCTGTCCTGCAAGCTCCTGGTCCCTCCTCATGAAAGGTAACACATGCTTTCTGCTAAAAAGTTCTATGGTCTGCTTCCTGCCAGTATAATTGTAGAAGTACCACAGCCTCCTTTCCTTTTGTCCTTTCATTGGAGTCCAAGCTGGCTGTATTTCTGATGAAGCAGTTTTCTTAAAAAACCTTATGGGTTTGTCATGATTAGACTCCTTTACACAAATGCCACATCCACACTTTTTGTCAAGATAATCCTGACTCAATATTTGGGCCTGCTGAAGTAATTGGGAGATAAGGTCCTTAAACTTCCTGGGAGGAACACAACTTGAATCTCTCAAAAAGGTCCATTGTGTAAGTAAATACACTAATCTTCTGATCCTCTACCATTTTAGAAGAATCTGTACACTCACACACCATAAGCCTTTTCTTGATGAAAGCTTTCAGCAGCAATTTCATTTCGGATCTTTAACCATCTGGAAAGGTTGAGAATTATCAGACTCATCTACTTCTGTTTCCTATCTAACAGCTCTTTCCACACTTATCTTTCTCCCCTTTCATCAAGAAGAAACCAAGCAACATCTTAAACAATTTGCTGAGTAATCTCCTGAAACATATGTACAAACTCATTGATTACACGTTCTGCTTTCCACACAACTTCAATTTTGTTGAGGTTTCTGCTACCACACAAGGATCCCCTTTTTCCAATAACATGTAAGTCGTTTCTTCATGTGCCATCACTAACACCATCTTCAAAGTCCATATTCCACTATCTATTCATAGCAATCTAGGCTTCCTCTACAATGTTGCTCAAAATTCTCTCACCATTTCTGTATATTCCTGTTTCAAAACTATTTATATATTTTTAAGTATCCCATTTTCTAGGTTCCAAAATATAAATTAGTTTTCTATTGCTGCATAACAAATCACCACAAACTTTCACAGCACCCATGTATTATCTCAGTTTCTGTAAGTCTGAAATAATACCTAAAATTATAGTCCATAAAAAGTTTACAAATATGATAACAAATTCTTGAATCTATTAAGCTAATGGGCTCACCAAATACTGGAGAAAACTAATCCAGAATGATAATCAACAAGACGAAAATTCATACAACTAGTGCATATCAAGTCATCTAGGGAAAGTAATAATAATAATTTACTATATATATATATATATATATATATATATATATATATATAGAGAGAGAGAGAGAGAGAGAGAGAGAGAGATCAGACTTTTTAAAACCCACAAAGTAAGGCATCAAAGTTATAGTATCTTAAAATATTTTTAATAAAAAATGATAAGTGTGAATGAACAATTAAATATCCACCTCATCTGTTCTTTTAATAACAAGACTGTATAAAACAATTTCTAGTATATAAGATCTTAGGGCTCTCTAAACAATCAGATCATCTTAGAGAATATATGAAAATATATAGTTCAAAGAAATGATTACTAGGGGACCTCCAGGGGACACTTCAGGTGATGGTGAGGCTTCAGAATATTCAGGAAAGCCTGTGTGTTCGGAGCAAAGAGGTCCTGAGCTAGAAGATCAATGCCCAATAGGATATCATTGTATAAATGATGTACCCAAAAAAGGATGCCAAGGAAACACTCACAATTCTATCATCAATAGGTCAGTGTTAAAGGATACAGCTCCAAACCCCCTGATAAACCTGTTAATAAAATGTAAAAAGAAAACAAGAAACTGAGAAAAAAAGTAAGCACTTGAGTAAAAATGCACACCTTCCAAATAACCGGGAAAAAAAAAATCAAAGTCAGCATATATTTTTAAAGAAATATATGTTTTTAGAAAAAGAATCAACAAATAAAACAAAACATACATACCAATAAAATGTTCTATTAAATAGTGGAGCAAGCATTTAAGTCAGCATAAATGTTAGTGGGCTTAACTTACCTCCTAAAATAAAAATATGTACAATTTGTTTTACAAAACAGATCCTAACTATATATTGTAAACAAGTGATACACAGATGCTGAGTGATTGAGAAAGGTTAAAAAAGGGAAGGGGGATAAACAGGATATACCAGGAAAATGAAGAAAAGCAGAATGACTATTCTGCCAGACAAAGATTTCAAGATTCATTTATTCAACATGATAATGAAAGACACTATTTTAAGGCTGGAAGTCACACTACTTAACAGAGATAAGCATTTATAAATATTTATGCTGCATATGATTTAGCAAATATCTTGTAAAAAAATACAGGACATTCAAGAAATCATAGAGATACACTAATAATAGAAGGTTATTATATAAAACAGATCAAACAGATGAAAAAAGAGTAGATCTAACAAATAATAATTTATCCATATGTAGTAAATTTCAGCAAAACAGAAAGTACATATTCTTCTTGAGTATCCTTTTACAAACACCAATCATATACTAGGTGACCAGGAAAATATCAATAATTTTCATAAGGGAGAGTTTTTTTAAAAAAACATTTTTATTGTTGATGAATTTTTAAATTTTATTCATTAATTGGTATGTGGTGCTGATATTCGAACCCAGTGCCTCACACATGCTAGGCAAGTGCTCTACCATTGAGCCACAATCGCAGCCCATAAGGGAGAAATTTTATAAACATATTACATGATTACAAAATGATGGAAATATAATTTACTTTAAAAAAGGACAGAAAGAAAAGAATAATATAAAGGCCTTTCCACCTGAAAGAAATTGAGAAACTTCCTATTGAACAATGCTTAGGTGAAAGATTAAATAATTTTTTAAAAACTCAAAATGCTACTATAAGAATATATATTGCATTTAAGGTCATGAACAAAGAAAATAATAAATAAATCCATAAAAATGAAACAATAAAAACAAGTGAATTAAAATATTGCCTCAAAAAAATCAGAAAAAGAAACTCAAAGAATTCTCAGGGAGGACATAATAAACAACAACGACAAAAAAGGCAGAAGTGAATTAGCAGGAATATTTTAAAATAACATGAATAACAAGATTATGTTTTTTAAATTAACAAAATAGACACACAACTTGCTAACTTTAAGTGGAAAAGGGACAAATCACAAGATTAAAAAAGACATGTCCAACAACATTTGAAAGTGTATTATTTTTAAAATTAATAAGCAAGCAGGAGAGTATGCAAACATTTATAAAATAAATTTGAAAACCCAAATGAAATGGAGAATTTCCTAGGGAAACATAATCACTACATGGTTCCATTACAGTGAGAAAGCTTAATCAGAATGATTTCCATGGAATACCACCACCAGGCAAGTAGCAGGTCCAGATGGATTCACAGTGTAGTTTTACCAAACCCAAAGGCTGGATCACCCCAGTGTTCCATAAGCTACTACACAGCATCAGAAGCAAGGGGGACTTTCTACACGCTTCTGTGAAGCAAGTATGTCACTGATTCCTAAAGGAGAAGAAAACACTGCAAAGAAGGAAAGCTACAGACGAACTGCAAGAAAATATTTGTAACATGTATAACTGGCAAAGGCTAATATCTCTGATTTATAAAGGACTCCCTAAAGTTGAAGACAAAGTATAAAATGAAATAAGACATAGCAAATTCAAAATTAAGATACAAAAGTATCTGTCAAGCATGTGAAAACTGTTTAAACTCATGATAAGGGAAATTCAGATTAAAAACAAAGAGAAAATTTTTAACCTTTAGAAGAGAAGATGATCATGATACATTCTGTTGGTGGGTTTTTGGGCAAACACAAATGTTTGTGCCTTAGTAGTGATGCCTACATGCTAGCACACCCCTTCTAAGGCAAATTGGGGGATATCTAATAAAAACTACATAGGGTGCTTATATTGCAAATTTACTATGTCCCTTGTAAGAATTTACTATGAAGATATTACTTCAACAATAAGAAAAGGTACCTACACGAGGTTTTTGAAATATTATTTGTAATTTCAAGACGCAAAAACAACCCAAATGCCCAAATATGAAAGCAAGGTTGAATATACTTTGGCATGTCCAGAGTATACACAAAGAGTATTATGAAGCCATAAACATGAAAGGCAAAATGAATTGTGAATTAATATGATACAATATATTCTATAAATCATCCCATAAGAAAGGAAGAAAAGCCCAAAAGCTCTTCTAAATTATGCCACCCTCCATGTAAAAAAAGTAGAGAGCATTTAAAAAAAAAAGTATATCCATTTTTTTGTAAAAGCAAAATATAAAACTAATAAACTTGAACTAAAATTTCCAAAAGGGGTACAAAACAAGAGAGTGTAAGTAAGGTATGAACATACAGGGTTTTCTTTTTTTTTTTTTTCTTTTTGTTTTTTAGTTGTAGTTGGACACAATACCTTTATTTTATTTGTTTTCATGTGGTGATAAGAATTGAACCCAGGGTCTCGAACATGCTAGGCCAGTGCTCTAACTCTGAGCCACAATCCCAGCCCCAGACTACCCACAGGGTTTTCCAATGGACATGATGTGGGATACAGATAAACCGAGGAGTCAAGAATGCTTCTAAACTTTGGACATGAGCAACTGGAAGAAAAGGAACTTTGATTTACTGATGCAGAGACAACTAGATAAGACCTGGACACATTGGGAGAAAATAAAGCTATCTCTTTACACATGTTGAGTTTGATACCTTGAACATATAGCCACATAGACACATCAGGGAGGTGGTCCAAGATCTGGAATTCAAAGGAGATGTCAAGACTGGAGAGACAAGTGGATCATGGCAGATGCACAGATATTTGAAGTCAGGAGTAGAAAGCATTAGGGAGTCAAGGTGAAGAATGGGAAAGGCTAAAAACTGGGCCTGGGAAACTAAAATCCTGAAGGTAGGGAAAATGAGAAGAACCAGGTGATGGGTTAGTGGAGAGTGAGCAGGGAGCCATATTAAGATGAAGAGTTTCAAGTATGAGACAGCCATTCTTTTGTGGCTGGGTTATTTCACTTAGCAAAAACAGCAGCAAGTTAACCTATATTGTTTCATAGAGCAGTATTTCTTTAATTTTTAAGACTGAATGCTATTTTCTTGTGTGCATATGACACATTTTTCTTACTTGTTCCTCTGTAGGGGCATTTAGGTCTTTCCAACTCTTAACAAGCATGAGTAATGCTGCAGTGAACATGGGTGTGCAAATATCTCCTGAAGACTTTTCAATTCTTTTTGGACAAATATCCATACATGGGATTGTAGGTGCTATTGTTTGACTGTTGTAGCCCCTTCAAAGTGCAGATGTTGCCAATTAAGAAATGGCAGCTGTGAGAGGTCATTGATTGGGCCATGAAGCCTCCTCCATTATGAGAGGGATTCAGTGCCCATATGGAGGAGATTAAAAATTGGAATCCATTCCTTCTTGTCCTTTGCATTCTGCTATGTGGTGAAGCCAAAAGAATGCTCTCCCCAGATGTCAGTGCCTTGACCTTGAACTTTCCAGCCTCCAGAACTGTAAGAAATAAGTTTATGTCTTTATAAATGAATCTAAAGTATTCTCCTTTAGCAGTACAACATGGGCCATGGTAAAGGAGATGATCCACAGGATGAGTCAGGACCCAGGTGAACCTGCAGTACAGAATCCTGGAAGAAATAGCAGTATGGAATGGCTCAGGATAAAGGACCCTGGAGTAGGTTCCTCACTTTCTCCTAGTCTGTTCTCTCATGTGTAACATGGAATACATAAGGACCACCCAGACTGTTGAGGGATTAAACAAAGCAGTAGCATTCCTTCTCATAACACTGTGTGGATTTGTGTGCAGCCTGGAGAGGGCCATTCAGTTGCCAGACTCAAAGATTTCCTAAAGTCTACTGTTTCCACCCCAGGCTTTCAGGAGGATTTGAAAGGCATCAGCTTCTCTGTGTAGATCTGATAAACTCCTTCAGCAACAACTTGAGTGTGGAAGCAGCTCCTCCTCTTGTGTTCTGTGTGATCCTCAGCAAAGGTCCTTACCTTCGCCTGAGTTAGAATAATGAGACTAACGATAGTATTGCAAACACCTGTGTAGCTCTTAACCTGGAGGCCAGGAATGCCTCTCTTTACTCTGTATACATATCAGCCCACTGAACCTTCTGCAATCCTCTCTGAGATTTAGTTTAATTAGATCTATATATTCCTATAAGATAATATATTATTTCTATAAGAACAATGATAGTAACAATAGCCCTAACAATATATTTCAGTTTACTGACTATATGATCGTGATCCCCTAAGCCTGTGTTGATGTCATAGACACTTCAGTTCATGTAAGTTCACTCTGTGATGTTCATGTAAGCATGACACCTAAATATGCATTTCTCAGAATGTGCCCCCCCCATCACTAAGTGGTGCATTATTGTCATTATTGGAATATTAAGAGCACTTACAGGATTTGGGGAAAGATTTTTTATAACATATACAACTTTTGCTGACATGTAATAAACATCTATTTTTTCTTCTTCTCTCTGCCAAGATTTTGCTAGAAAAATCTCTTCTTCGTTTTCTACTTTCAATCACTAGTTCCTTTTTCTTTACTAAATGTCTCCAGCCCAAGCAAGCTCACAATGAGCTTAAAGTTTTCACATTAGCCACAGTGCTTTATGAATGCATTTTACTATGCATGAAATAATGTAGTAAAGGGATTCCTTGCATCCTGTTGGTGGAAATGTAAATTGATACAACCATAATGGGAAGTAGTATGGAGGTTCCTTAAGAAATTAAAAATAGACTTATGAGTAATTCTGTAAGCCAATGAAAAATAAATTAAGATCTTAAAGAGTTACCTGTACTTTTGATGCTGAATGGATAAAGAAACTGTGCTGTATTTATTATATGTATGATACTATTATATGATATATAATTATATAATATACTATTATATTTAATATAAAATAATATAAAATGTATAATATTGTAAAATATATAACTACATATATATGTATATATATGTATATGTATATGTGTATATATATATATATATACTATCTATCCATTGAAATAGAAGAAACTGCTTCTATTTGTTAAAACATGTATGAGACTGGGGGAAATTATGCTAAATGAAATAAGCGACAAAGAAACACTTATATGTGGAATCTACGAACTCCCACTTACAGAAACAGCATAGAATGGTGATTGTTAAGGGCTGGGGAAGGGTGGTAGAAATGGGCAGGGGTTTTCAAAGGGTACAAGCTTTCAGTTATAAAACCAACAATTTCTGGAGAACTAACGTATAGCACTTGACCATAGTTAATAATGTGGCACCAACTCCATGTCCTAATTCCCACGTCCTCCAGACATATCCTACCAGTTCAGTTATCACTCAGTTAATCCCCAGCAGGGGATTAAATCATTGATTGAATTAAGACTCTTACAACCCAATCATTTCTGAACCTTCTTGCATTGTCCCACACATGAGCTGGGAGACACCTCACATCCAAACCATAACAAAAGATGAATGACAAGCACCTGGAGATGAGGTGATAAATTATTCTTGGGAATTAAACTATTTCACTTATACATGATGCTTGAGGCAGCAAACCTCCAAGGACTTGACCTAAATAAAAGAATCCCATGAGTAGAAATAACCATACAGTCAACATGCAGGCACTACAGAGAACTTTAATCTCTAATCTTCAAATCAACCTCAAAGTGAAGGGAGTATCAATAAATTCATTTTCCACATGGGAGAAGAGGGCCACGAGGAACTTAAGAAATGAAAACATAATCCCACAGAGGTCACCATTAACAAAGCACGTATTAGGGCTAATAAAGATAATCATTCTGATATCTTCTGTCTCCCTTATTCATTTAGGAAATGCAAATCTGTAGGTAGAAGATGAGGGCCTCTGAGGCATGGGATAGTTGCTCTCTGCTCTGAATGATGGGACAATTGTCAGGCTCAGCATAACCTGGACAAGATGTCCATCACCTCCCATCTCACTTTCTCTTATAAACCCATGAACCAAAAAGCATCTGTAGTCTGTGTGGAGGAGACCGGACCAACCAGGAGACTACCGCCAAAGTCCAGATGAGAGATGGTAGAGGTGATGCTTGTTTGAAGAGTTTGTTTATGGGGAAAGATGAGATGTGATTCTGTGGGTTTGGACTTCAAGTACTGCTGGCTTGTGCTGGACTCAAGCATAAAGTTTGAAACTAGCTAAATTTGAATGCCTATTTGAAAGCCAAAAAGAAGTACTGAATAAGAAGGTGGGTATGGAACACTGGGCATTGAGGCAGAGGTGAGATCTTCTTGTAAACTTGAGAAGGATTAGCACAACTCTGGTGTTTAAAGGCCTCAAGTGGAAGAGATGATCTGGAAAGGGTGTTGATTTTAAAAGTTTTTAGGAGAAAGAATAGGAGATATTGTGGAGAAGCTAAGCGAAGAACAAAGATGTTTTTAAAGAAGTGAATGAATTAAAAGAAGTGTACTATATTGCTCAGTGCAGGTAGTAGAATTGCCCAAAGATTTTGATAGGTCATATGATTTGCAATGACCTTAGGCAAATTATGCTAATTGGCAGAAATTATCAGGATTGTTTTTCATCTTTTCTAATGCTTTTCTTAACTTTCAAATATTTTGAGTTGGCTATGGTAGCTTTTCCTGTTTTGATTTTATGGCCCCATTTAATTTTCAGAACATTTTCTAAATCTCAAAATATGCTAACCATTGGAGGATGTTAACATTGAACAATGAGGAAATAAAGCTAGGATTATACATTCTTCCTCTCATAAATCTTTTACTATAGCGAGACAATTGTATCCCTATCCTAATTATGTAGTATATAACCTGGGTTTAAAAGAATTTTGGCTGAGAATATACTAGGGCTTCAACAATTAAAATTCAGTTTCCTAATATGTTCTGGAGTCCCACTGCAACTCTGTTTTTATTGTACATATTATTTTTTATCCTGCCTCATTTGAGAAATGGGCTTGAACTGCTTGTGTTTCCATTTGCTAAACCACAAGTATGCCATTGAGTCCATTCTCTTTGGCATTACCTGGTCCTGAAGACAGATTTGTTCCCACCAAAATTCATATATTTCAGCCCTAATCCCCAAATTAACTGTATTTGGTGATAGGTTTTCTAAGGAAGTAATTAAGGTTAAATGAGGTCATATTAGGTGGGGGCTTTGATATTGTAGGATTGGTGTCCTCATTAAGAGATACCAGAAAGTCCTCCCTGTAGTTTTGGAAGAGAGCCTTGACAAAACCCTACAAGAAACTTGATCTTGTACTTTGCAGACTTTAGAACTACGAGCAAATAAATTTTCTATTGCTTGAGCCACCTAGTCTATGATATCTTATTATGGTAACTGAAAAAGGCTGCAACTCACCTGCAACTCACTCCAACATGTATTAGATGTTTTAGCTTGAGTAATTGTCTTTACTTTGTAAATGTGGTAATGCAATCATTCAAATATCTATTAGCTTATATTCGTTGTGCATGTGTTATGTGACAGACACATTTCTAGATATTAGAAATACAGAGGTGAACACATAAAGCCTATATTGCAGTGCACAAAGAAAACAAATAAGGAAATGCAAAGAACAATTTCATTAAGGTCACATGTAGAGGTAACTACAGAAGTACAATTTCAACCCTCAATTTTGATTTTGTTCTTTTAATTTCTCCCAATAATTCTTCCATGCCTGAGGAATATTTTCCACAAATGGTTGCTCAAATGCTCAGATGTTACCTCCAATAAACTTAATGGCCAAAGTCTCCATCCCCAGAATCACACTTCTTCAAATTCTTTTCATTTTCCTATGTCATCGGTCATGATCCAAAACAAATATATACATATATGTAGTGTTTTAGAAATTTTGTTTAGAAAATAAAAGCATATATTTTTGTCTCCCTCAAGAAGTTGGCATACTTCTCTATTTTATATAATTATAAGCATATGTTTAGTCATGTCTGTTTTGCTTTCTGACTACCACAGAGCCAAGTTTTAGAATAACTTCTGGAAAATCCACTCAACCTATGGACGGTTCATGTTGTCATTATTTTTATTTGGACTTCATTTTGATGATTGTGCTTTAACTTCCTCTCATTCAGGTTATCCATTTATATGTCATAAGAAGAGCTTCATTTAGAATCTTGGAACCAGTAGTGTAACCCCTTCCTGAAACAATAGTGTCAAAAATAAAAGTTTTTTCAAAATAAAGGAACATAATAGCCATCATGTATATAAAGTTGACCTGTTTACACATGAAATTTTCACATTGTCTATTGGTGTTGGACATAAGGTAGAAAAGAACCAAGCAACACCATTGTGCTCAAGCTAATGGATGAAGACAGCATCTCTTATGCTTGCAGACAGACAAGGGACAAGAAAATCTTAAGTGCTCCCAAGGAAAGAGAAGGAGAAGATCTCAGAATAATCAACTAGGCTTCCTAAATTTTTTTTGGGGGGGGAAGAAGACTGATTATCACACATCTCACAGGAATATTTCTTTCAAACCAGCCACATTGTGTGGATATGTAGGTACTAGGAAGCAGGGGAGTGGAAGAAACTATAGGAGAGATTGAAAAATCTTGCACTAAGAGAAGGGGTTTGCTTTCCTGCTCAGAACTCTGCTTCAGAGCTGAAGTGGAGACAGCCATGTCCTAATTCCACAGAATCCAGCCAAACATCACAGCAACTGTAAGGCTTCCAAAACTTCAGCAAGCCAGTGCAAACTTGAGTTTATTAAAATTGACTCAGGGTGAATATAGGGCCATGACAACCTCTAAGAGGGTTCTGGTGTGATCACATGACTGTTTTCAATCTATGTTCAGTTACTGAGCTAACCCCAGGCGGGGCTGCCTAATCAGGTTGAACAGCTTCTTTCCTTGAAAGGGAACCTGGAAGAAGAATGAGCCCTCTCTCTCTTGGAATTGGCCATTTCCCTTCTTATAGCCCTTTCATTTACTTTTCCCAGATATCTCTGCTCCCAACTAGAACAGACATACAATGAGTAAAGAGCAGTCCATAGAAGACTATCAGTTAATAACAGCCTTTACAGAAGAAGGATAATATGTATCCCCTTGAATTAAAGATAAAGATGGGAAGCAAACCAGGTTGGTGTTTGGCAAATAATAGCTGCATGATAAATGGCTATGGATTATTAATAAAATAGCCTCTTCCTTTTGCAAACCAAATGTACTTGCAGCTTGCAAATTGACTTCTGGGCTCAAACATCCATCTAAACTGGAACCAAGAAAGTTCAAGAATGGTGACAGTTGAGGAAAGGACATACTCCCCCACTTCACATACACTTCTTCTTTGGACCAATAATTATCTCTTGATTTATATACTTCACTACACACATGGACATGGGCCCAAGAGTATCCAATCTTCAAAACTAAAGCATCCCATAATATAAAAAGATATATATCAAATCCAATTTTTATGAAGAAAAATGGAGATTTTATTCTTTTAGTTATTGAAGAGAGGAGTAATTCCTTAACTCTTGAAACTTCTGTATAATTCTCCCAGGATTCTGGGATATAGGCGTGCCAGTTGCTTGCAGAATATGTCCACATTTCACAACATATGCCTGAAGGGGAATAGAAATTAGCAGAAATATTAAGAGCCTTTATGTGGTTTTAGGCCTGACATTTTGTACTTGGCTTTTCCATCCAGTTTAGGTATTGTAACCCATTATAAGCATTGGGGAGAATGGGCAATATAATTAAAATTGTGAAAGAGTTTCCACTATAAGCTTTAATTTGAGGACACTAGAATTTTATAAATAATTCCCCTTTGGTTAAAATTTTCCATCTTCAGTTTTTACCCAAAGGTAATTTCTTTGTTTTTGTTTGCTTTGGGAAAATTTAAGGGAATTTAACAGTTTGAGGGTTTGAACATATTTATTTCTGATTAATTTTGATGAATACTTTTATAAAGTATATTCTAATATATACTGAATATATATAATATAATATATTCCTGAATTAAAATAACAAATTTAGAAAGTGAAATTATCATTAGAAATTTTTAAATAGTAAATGATTGTAATGAACATTTGACTTAAGAAGAATGACCATACCCAAATGTAAACACACACACATACACACACATGTGTGTGATATAAAGAATTTAGGTCAAGTGAATTTCAGCTCACATTCTGTCTTATATCTACAAAAATCTGAAGAATATACCCTCCTGAATTGAATTAAAATTTCATAAGAGAAAATTCAACCTTATCTGTCAATTTCCCTACCTGCTTATCTTAGGGTAAGGAACAAAGTCTGTTCCCTTGAAATATTAGTTTTTGATTTTTGTTTAAAAAAAAAAAACCTGTCCTCCCTCTATGCTTCCACCAATGTAAATTTCAGAAGTGGGTTTTTTTTTAAATAAATCTAAAGACATCAGTTCTTATATACAAAGATCCTATATTTTGTCATCCCTATCTTGCAATAAGGAAAAGCAGATTACAACTAACAAATAAACACCAATGATTTTTCTTAGACACATCAGAAAAACAAATTTCCAGGCAAACTGCCAGCTCCAAATCTGAAAAAGCAGGGGATCCAGAGAGTCCCAACAGAGACTTTGTTGCCCAAGATCTGAAGCAGAGGTCACTGTAGCCATAAACTGGTGGGAACATTTTAGTGGCAACTTTGAGAAACTGCTGGAGGCTTAGTGTGTGAACTATCAGGAGATGATTAGCTCCTGGGAGCTGCAGCCTGAAGGTTTGGGGTTGTAACTCTAAGCATTCGATGAGGTTCTCATGGTAAAGATCCAAGAAGATCCCCTCATGGCTCTGACAGGAAAATATTTTGGAAAATCATTGTGAAATTATCCTAGAGTGTTCTCCATAAGAGTCTACTCTTCGGGAACTAGAAGTGGGGGTGGGGGCGGGGTTGGTTAGAACAGAACAGAAGAGAAAATGGAAAAACTGTCCTTGCCACATAACCTCAGGTAGAAGAGGAGCACACTCCCCATTCAGCCCCTTTGGCATTCCTGTTTCACTTTAGAGAAGAAAAAAAAATAGTGGGAAGGTCAGATTTCATGGATATGGACACACTCATGACTGGGACTTAGTCTTGAGATTAAGGACTCATTACCATCACAGCAACAGGGCTCCAGTATAGTGGGCTACAACTTAAGTGACTGAAAGATCCAGACTTGCTGAACAAGAGTATTCAAAAGAGGTCAAAATCAAGAGAGGAGACAAGGATAAGAATCAAGGATAGCTAACAAACCTTAAATAGATCCCAAGCCTGAGACAGGCTAACACCAATCTTCACACTATCTGTCTTATGTACTTTATTTATCTATTAATAAATGTTCATCATTCAATGAAAAAACATATAATAAGGATTAAGACAAGGAAGGAAAAAAACAGTGTGAAGAGAAGAAGCTAGTAGCAGAACCAGATTCAGATATATCAAAGGCTCTAGTGTAAAAGGCAGACATCAGAAATGCAAGAACAGACAGATGAGGAAGCATGGAGCTGGGAACTCAGAAATTGTTATGGTTTGGATGTGAGGTGTCCTCCAGAAGCTCATGTGTGAGACAATGCAAGAAGGAAATGATTGAGATACAAGAGCCTAGCCCAATGTGTGGATTAATTCCTTTGATGGGATTAACTGAGTGATAACAGAAGGCAGGTAGGGTGTGGATGCAGGAGGTGAGTCCCTTGGGACATGTCTGTGGGGTATATATTTTGTATCTGGCTACTAGCATTCCTCTCTGCTTTCATCATGTGAGCCATATAAGATCTATATGAGGAAAACTGTGAAACTCTGATGAAAGAAATCTAAGGACATAATAAGTAGATATATATTCAATTCCTGGATAGGAAGACTTGATATTGTTAAGACATCAGCTCTTTCCAATTTGCCCTATAGATTCAGAGCAATCCCAAACAAAATCTCAATAAATTATTTTGAGGATATTAGCAGATTGCAATAATGAAAAACAGAACAAAGTTAGAGGACTGACATTAACCAAAATACTTACTATAGAGTTGCAGTAATAAAGATAATGATGTTTATGAAAAATAGATCAATGGAACAAAGTAGAAAGTCCAAAAATATACACCCCCCCCCCAGATACACTCAACTGACCTTTGACAAAGCAGGAAACAATACAGTGAAAAGAATGTGGTCTTAAACAAATGGTGCTGAAACAACTAGACCTTCACATGCAAACAATGAACCTTATACCTTTCAGGAAATGAACCAGAAATAGGCCATGGTCCTAAATGTAAATGAAAAATTAAGATCCTAGAAGATAACACAGAAGGAAATATAAATGGCAGGTTTTTTAGATATAACACCAATGGCATGATCCATGAAAAAAAATTATTGACAATCTGGACTTAAGCCATGAGCCAGGAGAAAACATTTCAAGTGCATATCTCATAAAAGGCCACTATCCAAAATATATTTTTTAAAAACTCTTAAAACTCCAAAATAAAAAGGACAGATAATTTAAAAAATAGAAATAGATATGAACATACAATGCATAAAAGAAGAGATTCAAATGGCACGTAAGATTATGGAAAGGTGCTGAACATTGTTTGTCATTAGAGAATTGCAAGTTAAAACAAGGAGATACCACTACATTCTCATTGAAATAGTTAAAATCCAAATGCAAATGCTAAAACATCAAATGTTGATGAGTATGTAGAACAACAATAATTGCTTGTAGAAATGCAAAATGGTACAGCCACTTCAAGAACAGTTTGGCAGTTTCTTTCAAAACTAAATATACTCTTTACAGATGATCCAGCAATTACATCCCTTTCTCTTTACCCAAAATGAGTTGAAAATTGATGTTCAGACACAGAGATATCTATTAAAATTTTATTCACAGTTTTTCAAATTTAGTAGCAACCTACATCTCTCTTAATAGAAGAATGAATAGACAAACTATAATATATTCAGACAATGGAATATTATTTAATGCTAAGAAGAAATTAACTGTCAATGCTAGAAAGACATGGTGGTAACTTAAATGTATTTTACTGAGTGAGATAAGTCAGTCTTAGAGGCACATGGTATATAACTCAACTATATGACATTTTAGAAAAGGCAAAACTATGAAGACAGTAAAAAGATCATTGTTTGTCAGGGGCTTGAGTCTGGGAGAAGAATGAGGATGTGCAGCATGGATTTTTAGGGCAGTGAACTACTGTGGATGAGATACTCTTATGGTAAAAACTTGACATTATGCATTTGTTAAAATCCCTAGGACTATCTTTTAACAACCCCCCCCCCCCCACACACACACAAAAAAAAACCCTGTGAATCCTAATGTAAATTATGTATTTTAGTTAATAATAACATATAAGTCATCATGTGTAACAAATTCTCCCCCTAGAACCTGAGGGAAACTGTGAGATGGGGATAGGAGGTACATGAGAAATCTTGAACCTAAAACAGCTCTAAAAAATAAAATCTACATTTAAAAAAAAAAGTTTATCAGAAATTGTGATAGGTTGGACTTTTTTCAGAAATATGAATCCTTCCTGCATAGGTAGAGAATAATTTTCCCTTCCTTACCTTGGCCTAATGACTTGCTTTGGAAATGGAATATCGGGAGGTACCCTGGATTAAAGACTTATGAGTGCTTATGTATATTTTGCTCTTACACTTCAGCCATTATCATGAGAAAAACATGCTCCTGGTGGATTCCAGGAAAAGATGAGTAAAACGTGAAACATTGCTTCCCTGGGCTTGTCCACCCCCGACTGAGCATCTCCACACACATCTGATCAGCAGATGTATGAATGAGCCCAAGATCAGCACCCAGGTGAACCCAGTCTAGACCACCTGGCACAAAGCTGACCAAGTGACATTTCAGCTAAGTAAGATCATGATTCTGATGCCACTGTGATTTTCTGATGGTTTGTTATGCAGTAATAGTTAATAAAAAGGAACAAGAGGAAGTGGGGTGCCATGACAAAACCTTAAATATATGAGTTTAATTCGAGAACCAGAAAGTAGGTCATGAGGAAACTGTTGAAGGAAATTGGGAAAATGGTGTTGCCTAGCCATGAAAGATTTACTAAAACTGGTGCCTGTTATAAATTGGTAGAGATAATTTTTCTCTTATATTTCCATTTAATATTAGAAGTACTGTGTCAGTTTCCACACATACATACACAGCAAAAACTGGATTTATTGGTATGGCATTGAATCTATGATAATGTTAAGGGATTGCTTCTTTATAATACTGCATCTCTCATTCCATGAAAAAACTACATCCTCTATTTATTTTGGTTTTGTAAAAATGTTGCCTTTAATGGTCTTTTATCCTTTTCACTGTAAATATATTAATTTTTTGATCAATTTATTCTAAGATGCTTGAGTTTTTATGCTAAATTAAATGTTTTTTCATTTTCATTTTCTTTTCTTTTGTTGTCATTTTCATCATTTTCCTTTTGTTCAGTGCTGACATGGGAAATGCAAATGGTTTTTGTATGATGAGATTGTATCAAGTAGCCTTGATAAATTCACTTATCTAATCGCTTACCTATAATATTGGGGAGTTGTTTTTATTATTGTAATTATGTTGACTGGGGATAATCACAGTTCTACCTTGTCTTCCAAAATATTTTTACTATGATTCTTTTATTTTCTTGTCTTACCTTATTGTACTGATGCCAGTAAAATGGCTCTGCAACCCCTGCTGAATATAAGTGGTAAAAGTGACAAGGAAGAGATTTAGAAGGTGAAGCTACACAAGTAAAGATCATGCAATTCAAAATTCAATACTAGGCAAGCTCCAAGCTGATGCTTTTTCTCTCTCAAAAGACCAATTATAGTTCATAACACATTTGCCATAAGTTCCCTTGTCATCCACATGTTTCTGAGGTTCACTGAAACAAATAGCTATATGAACTTCAAACATTA
Source organism: Callospermophilus lateralis (assembly GCF_048772815.1). Taxonomy (NCBI): domain Eukaryota; kingdom Metazoa; phylum Chordata; class Mammalia; order Rodentia; family Sciuridae; genus Callospermophilus; species Callospermophilus lateralis. The sequence goes on from NC_135305.1 coordinate 101,618,080, forward strand.
ACTGTTCTATTAGAATTACCAATTAAAGTATTAGGAAAACCAAGATCTCAGAGAGAACATGAAGAGCTGTGAAAAATGCATTCCTGGGCAAATTCTGAGCACCCATTACCATGCTACATTTTTTTCCCCAAAAATTGTAGAATAAGTCATGAGGACTGACATACAGAAATATTCTCCACCTAAAAATACTAAAACAATATAAAACAGTTATAAAAATTTCACTTAAGTATGTTATTCAAAACTACATGACATGCAAAGGAAAAATTCTGAAACCATGGAAGGACTGTACATTTAAAAGAGCAATAGCCATATACACACAATTTAGCACATTTATCATCCCTTTTCATGTTAATTCTTTTCTCTTTGATACGATTGTAGAAATTAGACTTGTAAGAGAAGTTTTCAAAATTCCCAATATGCATTTGGTATACATGAAATATAGATATATAGGCAGAATTGCTGAAACATTTTTTAATTCCAGGTAATTATATTATTTATGTTAAATGGAAGGCATTGAATATGTAACTAGTATTTTGTTTTATAATTCTATATGATTCAATAAATACATTAGAAAATAAAAACTCTTTTCTAGCTCAAAATCCTAGTTTGCAAAATTAAGAGCACTTTACACCAAAACACTTTTTATCTAATTTTAATTATTAAAAACATATTAAGGGGCTAGGAATATAGCTCAGTTGGTAGAATGCTTGACTTGCAGGCAAAAACCCTGGGTTCAATCCCCAGAACCATTAAATAAAAAAATAATAATAAGTCTGAAGTTTCTATTGAAGGCAAGATGGCATTGATCTGCTATTCTCTGCTCCTCCCTATTAAGCACAAATGTAAACACTGGAAATTGTGCAAGAAGCCACTACAGGAGAATTCTGAAAGAAAGTTAAAAAAATTAAAAAGGCAAAAAAATCTTAGTCTCTAGGACTAAAGAAACAGCACTATGACAGAAGTTGACCCAGAGCTGTCATTTCCCAAACCTCAGACTAGCAACAAAAAGCAGATGTAGTATACCCATCTCTTTCCTAAGTGGAATGGACGCCATCATGCAGTCCAACTCCACTGGAAACAGGGAAAGTTGGAAGCTTAGCCGAACCAGGTGGTCATAGGAGATGCTCTTCTCTTCTTCTGGGCCCACGACTTCTTACCTCCATGAGATATAGAAGAGGGCGATGTAACAAGCAAGAGAGAATGAAATATTTCCAGCACCCAAGACCTTCCTTTTTTTCCTGCCCAGAAACATAAAGGCAGGTGGATAGAAGCAGCAATAGAGACATGGACACAATCAATGATCTAGGAAGTTTTTTCATTCTTATAAAGAGATTGAGTGGAGAATGGGATCCAGTCACAGAAAGTGCCCTGGATCAGAAAGTCTCTTTAATCCTGTAGGCTAAGATTCTCTTTGTCCTTCAAGGGATGAGCAGGAGGAATGGGAGAAAGATATGTAATGACAGAAATTGGCTGGCCAAAGCTGTGTCTTTGTCCATGCAGCCCGAGACACTCCTTCCCTACCCTCGGACTTACATGCATAATGGGCCAAGGTGAGAGGATCCCACTACATTCCTCCCATATGGAGACATCTGAACCTCAGTCTAGCTGGGAATTCACTTCTACCCTCTCTGGCTCAACAGCATCACACAAACCAAGAAGACCCAAGGATAGGCTCTAAAAATAAACAGCAACAGAAAAACAGCTCAAAAGAGTATATCAGGACTATGGTACTAAACATAAACTTCTTCCTATTAAAAGAAAAAAATTGTAAAAATTGAGTAAGACCTGAAGATTTCTAACATAATAGATAAAATTTCCAGGTTACAATTTAAAATCACTTATAGTATCAAAAAACAAGCAAATCAAAACTTAAATGAAAAAATAAAATGAAGCCAAAATTTACTTGTTACAATTATTTGAAAAGAATTTTAAAGGAGCATCACAAAATGCACCAACAACCAATTTAAGTTTTCTTGAAGCAAATGCAAAGGGAGAAAAACTCAAAATACAGAATAGAATCAAGAGAAAATAAATTATAGAAATGTAAAATGAATATCAAAGTTTTTTTAAAAAAACTAGCAACATGGATAAAAGTTAAAATGAAACTTACAAATTGGCTGGGAATAATTGTACTTTTATTTCTTGCATTCAGTAAGATGATATTTGAAAGGGAAGAAAATAGAGGTATCTAAATGAAAATGAGATTTTCACACATTCCTGGAAGTGGTAAAATGTTAACATCAAAGACTATTAAAAAGTCACATATGTTTGTTATAACACCCAGAAAAATTCTATATGTTATAATGTCATTACAAAAGCTATGCAAATAGTTGTACTCGAAAACACCAGAATAAATCAAGATGGAATCCTGAAAATTTTTTTCTAGAAACTTAATGATGAGAAAGAGAGAAAGGGGGTTGAAGGGAAAGGAATAAACAAATAACTAAAAAGAAGAAACAACTAAAAAAAAATAAATGGCAGACCTAAGAACTAGTATATCAATAACTACCTTAAAAGGAAGCAATTAGTATATAATAATTAAAAGACCAAGACTGGCAGAGTTGGGAAATAGAGAAAGTACCCCAACTATATGCTGCTTAGAAGAAACTCACTTCAAGTCAGGCTTTGTGAAATACTTGTAATTTTTGTTATTTTGGAGATTGAGTCAAGAGAATTCAGCAAAGTGGCAGGATATAAAATCAACACGCATAAATCAAAGGCATTCCTGTATATCAGTGACAAATCCTCTGAAATGGAAATGAGGACAACCACTCCATTCACAATATCCTCAAAAAAAATAAAATACTTGGGAATCAACCTAACAAAAGAGGTGAAAGACTTATACAATGAAAACTACAGAACCCTAAAGAGAGAAATAGAAGAAGATCTTAGAAGATGGAAAAATATACCCTGTTCATGGATAGGTAGAACTAACATCATCAAAATGGCGATATTACCAAAAGTTCTATATAGGTTTAATGCAATGCCTATCAAAATCCCAATGGCATCTTGTAGAAATAGAGAAAGGAATCATGAAATTCATATGGAAAAATAAAAGACCCAGAATAGCAAAAACAATGCTAAGCAGGAAGTGTGAATCAGGCGGTATAGCGATACCAGACTTCAAACTATACTACAGAGCAATAGTAACAAAAACAGCATGGTACTGGTACTAAAACAGGTGGGTGGACCAATGGTACAGAATAGAGAACACAGAAACCAATCCACAAAACTACAACTATCTTATATTTGATAAAGGGGCTAAAAGCATGCAATGGAGGAAGGATAGCATCTTCAAAAAATGGTGCTGGGAAAACTGGAAATCCATATGCAACAAAATGAAACTGAATCCCTTTCTCTCGCCATGCACAAAAGTTAACTCAAAATGGATCAAGGAGCTTGATATCAAATCAGAGACACGGCGGCTGATAGAAGAAAAAGTTGGCTACGATCTACATACTGTGGGGTCGGGCTCCAAATTCCTCAATAGGACACCCATAGCACAAGAGTTAATAACTAGAATCAACAAATGGGATTTACTCAAACTAAAAAGTTTTTTCTCAGCAAAAGAAACAATAAGAGAGGTAAATAGGGAGCCTACATCCTGGGAACAAATCTTTACTCCTCACACTTCAGACAGAGCCCTAATATCCAGAGTATACAAAGAACTCAAAAAATTAGACAATAAGATAACAAATAACCCAGTCAACAAATGGGCCAAGGACCTGAACAGACATTTCTCAGAGGAGGACATACAATCAATCAACAAGTACATGAAAAAATGCTCACCATCTCTAGCAGTCAGAGAAATGCAAATCAAAACCACCCTAAGATACCATCTCACTCCAGTAAGATTGGCAGCCATTAGGAAGTCAAACAACAACAAGTGCTGGTGAGGATGTGGGGAAAGGGTACACTTGTACATTGCTGGTGGGACTGCAAATTGGTGCGGCCAATTTGGAAAGCAGTATGGAGATTTCTTGGAAAGCTGGGAATGGAACCACCATTTGACCGAGCTATTCCCCTTCTCAGTCTATTCCCTAAAGACCTAAAAAGAGCATACTACAGGGACACTGCTACATCGATGTTCATAGCAGCACAATTCACAATAGCAAGACTGTGGAACCAACCTAGATGCCCTTCAATAGACGAATGGATAAAAAGAATGTGGCATTTATACACAATGGAATATTACTCTGCATTAAAAAATGACAAAATCATAGGATTTGCAGGGAAATGGATGGCATTAGAGCAGATTATGCCAAGTGAAGCTAGCCAATCCCTTAAAAACAAATGCCAAATGTCTTCTTTGATATAAGGAGAGTAACTAAGATCAGAGTAGGGATGAAGAGCATGAAAAGAAGATTAACATTAAATAGGGATGAGAGGTGGGAGGGAAAGGGAGAGAGAAGGGAAATTACATGGAAATGGAAGGAGACCCTCAGGGTTATACAAAATTACATACAAGAGGAAGTGAGGGGAAAGGGAAAAAAATACAAGGGGGAGAAATGAATTACAGTAGAGGGGGTAGAGAGAGAAGAGGGGAGGGGAGGGGGAGGGGGGATAGTAGAGGATAGGAAAGGCAGCAGAATACAACAGACACTAGTATGGCAATATGTAAATCAATGGATGTGCAACTGATATGATTCTGCAATCTGTATACGGGGTAAAAATGGGAGTTCATATCCTACTTGAATCAAAGTGTGAAATACGATATATCAAGAACTATGAAATGTTTTGAACAACCAACAATAAAAATTAAAAAAAGAATCAACACACAAAATAAATAAATAAATAAAAATGTTAATAAATAAATAAACAAACAAACAAACAAACAAACAAACAGAATCATAAGCTTGATTCCAGCTTGGGAAACATTGTCATACCCTGTCTCAAAAAAATGAAAAGAAAAAACAACTTCAAAATCTGCAACAAAAGTAGATTGAAAATTAAAAAAATATATATTGAAAAAGATGTGTCATGTAAACATTAAAAAAAAGTGAATTACTACACTAATATCTACTAGTCTTCAAAAGCAAAGAAATGTATTAACCCCAAGGAAAGAGGGACATTTCATAATAATAAAAGGACTAGTTTATCAGAAGTAACTATGCATCCTGAATCAATATGCACAAAACAAAAGAAAAAAATATAGAGAGAATTTAAGGATTATGAAATATATTTGAGGACTTCAATGCACCCCTCTCAAAAACTCAAAGAACTACCAGACAGAAAATAAGCAAAGATATCCGAAATATCTGATATCTGGAATATCTGAGCAACACAATCAACTAAAAGTATGCAAATGAGAAAAACTTCAGTCCACTCAAAAATAGCACAATACACACTTTTTCTCAAGCAATCAAGGAGTTTTCACCTACATCAAACTCCAAGGCCATAAGACAAACCTCAACAATTTTAAAATGATTGAAATCATACAGAACATGTTCTCTGAACATAATGGAATCAAACAGAACATTAATAGGAAAACCTCTAAATGTGGAAATTTGATAACATAGTTCTAAATAATCCACAGGTCAAAAAATCAGTCTCAGAAGTATTTAAAATATATACAGAACCTAAAAAAAAATATACAGACAGAAATTACAAAATTTGTAGGATATAGTCAGAGCATTATCGGCAGGGAAATTAATAGTATGAATGACTTGCATTAGAACAAGTAAGTTCTCATATTTATGACCTAAGTTCCTACTTCAAGAAAAGAGTGAAAAAGAAGAATAAATCCAAAACAAGCAGCAGGATGCAAACAATAAGTTTAAGAGCATAAATCAATGAAATTGAGCAAGAGAAAATTAATGAAAAAACTGATTCTCAAAAAAAATCAATATACAAAATAAACCTCCAGCAAGATGGATCTACAAAAAAGAGAAAACTAATATAAAGTATGAAACAGAGGATATATTGCAGATCCCACAGCCATTACAAGGACAAAAAGGAACAACTTTATGATGGTAAATTCTATAAATTAGGATGCGAGGTCCAATTTCTTAAAACCACAGACTCACCCAAGATAAAGGAATAATATGAATAAGCTTATTTCCATCAAGTTCAATACTGGGTTCTAAATAGAAGAGCCGGAACCAATTTGGAAGATTGGAATGGATTTCTTGACAGGCCAGGTTACACCAGTAATGGCTGAAGAGGTTTCCCTGAGATCAGAATGGGCATCTGGTATTAGCCAAAGAGAACTTCATGGAAGGAAAAGGTAACATTCCTTAAATCCAAGGAGGGAATTAATTCAGAGTCAAATTTCTTTTCATTCCCTGGACAATTGCACTGGGGAAGAGCCGAGTCAACAATGTCTCTCTCCCAGTTCTCCCCTCCTACCTGGAAACTCAGCTGTCCTTCCAGACAGTTAACCATGGAAAGGTTGGAAAGCACACTGTGATTTGTTGCTATAAAAACAACACTTAAAAACAAATAAAAACCTCCCAGGAAACAATAAGTGGACTCAACAAGGTCACAGGATGTGGGATCAGCAATCACATCTCTATTTATTAATAGTGAAGGTGTGGACATAGAAATTTAACGAAAGGAGTACGTACTGCATGACTTCACTAATATAACATGTCAAGTTGTCAACATTTTGGAAATAAAGAACAGATTATCAGTTTCCAAGTGTTGGGGCTGGGAAAATAAAGGAGGGGAGTGGGTTATAAAAGGGCAACTTAGGATTCTCTTGGCATTGGAACTATTCATATTTTAAATGTTATGGTGAATATATGAATCTACACAAGAGATAAAATATATAGAATTAATACATACACAGAATGAATCAAGTAAAACTGAGGAAATCAATGAATTGGTAGGTTGTGTCAATGTTAATATCCTGACTGTGATACTAAGCTATAGTTTTGCAAAATACTACCATTGAAGGAAACCGCATGATGCGTGAGATGAATCTCTGTACACTAATTCTCAGATCTGCATGTAAATTGCAATTGTCCCAGTTAAAATGTTAATTATGCTACACTCCCACACTCCATTATTCAGAATTCTGTAATTCAGAAGTTTTAAAAAATGAAAAATTTTCATTATTTATTATTTACACCTGATATGACTTGAATTCATTTGGCTGGACTAAAGAAAAAATATTTTCAATTTTTCTTTATTCCTCATGTTTATATTATGTAAATCTTAAACAGTTCTGAAAAGTTCATAATTCTGAAATAAAACTTTTCTTGAAATTTTAAATGAGAGGCACAGGCATGTATAACTTTTTTTTTTTTAACTACTGAAATCTCCTCGGCTCAAATCAATAACTGTTTTATATAGGAAAGTTTTGCCATTGACCAGAATTAGGAGACCATAAGGTCATGCATTTTATGTCTAAGTTATAAAAGAACTGAAAAAGTACCAAACTTCATCATAATTTTAAGTAGCAATAAAGATCTGTATTAATTCTTCTGTATTCATTGGTACACTTGTTTATTCATTCAACAATCATTGAATGGTGATTGTACTGAATGACAAGCTATGTTCTTTAGTGAGCATTTAATTATTTCATCTTCTCAGCAGCACTCAACTGTTCAGTGGCACTGTGATCATTGCTCTTAAAGCAATATTTTCTTGATTCTTTACAGAGATCTACTGTATACCTTTTTTTTTTTTAATCTAGCAGACTAGCAGTAAATGCTAGTGTCATAACTGCTCAGTATCATGCTATGTAATGCAATGCAAATGAAATTAAAGTCTAGGGATTCATTTCTCCTCATCCACCATATCTTTTTGGAATCATTTTCCTTGGTGTTTGTTTAGCTGCCCAGTCTTTATTGTGTGGTGTACATTAATTTACTTGAGAAATGGAGGAAGGCTAAATTTTTCCACAATAGCAAAAATAAGGACACAGAACTGTGGAGTGAGGTGGGAGGGGGAAAGTGAGCAAAAAGATCCTTAAAGGGTTGGTGGTTGAAACAGATGTGGAAAGGGCCCTTGTAGACTGGAGCACTGCAGGGACAGTTGCCTTTCTGGTAGGGTTTTCTGAAGATTTCCTGCAGATTTTCAATTTCCCAGAAGAAAGTATAGGACCTGTAGTGTTTATCAGTAGATCTGCAAACAAGTGGGTAGGAAGTATTGGGGGGTGGTTTTTTTGCTTTGGACTAGGAGTTTCACCCAGGTCTTGAACTCCACCACTGAGTTAAATCTCCAGCCCTATTTTGGTAGATTTTTAAAAAAATGTATATATTTGTTATTGCAGCTGTTTTGGAATGGTGATGTGATACTATTAGCTTTAAAGCCAAAGGGGGGAAAATCTCAAACTTATTTGGGTCTTCAAAGATTTGCTATTAAAATTAAAGTCTATAAAAATTTCTAAATATGAATATTATTTACAATGGATTTGCAACCCATAAATTTTTAGAGTAGCCAATAATTTTTTTCCAGGCCCTTCCTCACTCGACTAATCAAAGTTACATTTGGTTGAATGAACCCTGAATGTATAAATAAAATCACTGCTTTGAGAAGTTCTAATAATCATTTATAGGAAATGGCTGGAAGTGGGATATTTGGAGTGAAGGTCTCTAGTCATTACTATAGTTTGGACTTTGTTTGTACCCCTACTGTAGTTTGGACTTGGTTTGTACCCCAAAGGTAAAGGCTTAGTCCCCAGCACAGTGCTAGTGGGAGATAGTTGAACCGTTAAGAGGTGGGGCCTACTGGGAGGTCGTCAGGACATTGGGGATTATAAAATGTAATTCTGGCCCCTTCTTCTTTTTCTCTTTTACTTTATGGCCAAGATGTAAGTGATTTTTATTTCTGCCATGCTGTGCTCTCTCATCAGAAGCCCAGAGCAATGGGGCCAACTAATCAAGAACTGAAACTTCCTCTTTCTAAGTTCATTTATCAAGCATTTACCAGATCGATAGAAAGCTGACTACCATAATTTAGTCAGGAATTTGCTGGGTTCTAGTACAGAGGCTCCCAGGACTATCATTCTCATTTCTCTTTTAAAGAGAGTTGAAATTCTAAAGTCAGTTTTCTTAAAAAATCAAACATGAAAATATTAAAACTGAAAGAGAGAGACCCAGTAATAAATCACTTGGGTATTCATGTCCTCACTAAGCACAGTAGATTAATAACATCTATAATTTTACAAAAGATGTGACTCTTTTCTAGACTTACTTTGCAGCATAAGAGAAAAGCTGTAGAACGTTGGGTGCTGGGTCTCATTCTGAGGGAGCATAAAAGGAAAACGTGGGGTGAGCTCTTCTCAAACACCATCCTACAGAAACACTGTAAAAAAAAAAGGTATTTTTGGAAGTATGACAAGAAATGAAGCTGCATAGTACATGAGGTCAGTTATTTGCCTTGTGAAATGTGACATGCTAATAATACTGAAAATATATAAGTAAAAAAAATATCTGATAGAATTACAAAAAATAGATAAAGCTCAGTTTCCTGGAATGGCCTCTGGGTTCTCACTGTCCATCCCCTCCACCCATGCTAACTACATATGTGGTTAATGGTGCATAAGACAGTTCATGGAGTTGCCTTACTTTTCTGTGCAAGAAAGCAAAAGCTCCTGAACAAAGCAGAAAATGGTGGAGGGACCAATAAATAGTGTATGTATGTATGTGTGTATATATATATATAATCTTTCTTGTGACATCCTTATAAAGACAATTCAGAAGAATTGTAGATATAAGTACAAAAGGCAATAAAACTTGTAGATAATATCAGTGACACTGCTTTCATGACTTTAGTGAACTGAAAGCATTTTAAAAAGAATACGAACAGCTAAACATAAGAAAAGAGCTATAAATTTGACCACATTAAATTAAGAACTTCTGTTCATCAAAAGAAAACAAAGAGAGAATGAGAGAACAAGTTATAGAGTGGAATAAAACATGTTTTATTTTTTATTCTTGTTAAAACATATAACTAGCAAAGATGGCATGTTGAAAATATAAAACAAACTCATATGAATCAGTCAAATGAAAAATGGACATGAGACCTGAACTCAAAAATAAATGTACTGATATGTGCTCAAACTCATTTACCAGGCAATGCAAATTAAAATCTTACTTGCAGCTTCATCCACAAGAATGACTAAATACTGGCAAATCTAAGTGTTGACAGGATTTCAGTCTAATTCTCATGAATGGTGTGCCTTACTCTCTGGAGTAGGCCCTAAGACACAATGCTGTATGGAAGGGAGAATGTTCAATATCATTTTTAGGTTCCTAATTCTGTGTGTGTAGGGGATCTTTACAACAAGAATAATGTTTATTATAGAACTTTTGTAGATAGTATTTTCAGATTTAAAACATTTTTGTGTTTTATTTTACATGTTTACTTTGCCGCAATTTTTTTCATTTTTCACACATAATTGATATTGATTTCTATCAAATGCTTTTCTACTAATGTGGGAATTGATATTGATAAAATTTTAATGTCAACTTTTGGTTCTTAAAATGACTGTGATTTGATCATGACATTTAGTTCTTTGTGTATGTTTACTAAACTAATATTTTCTTTTATCTATTTGGTACTTTCCTTATATTGTCTTTGTCATTTTTAGCAAGATTCTTTCTCCTTAAAATACAAGGCAGCTATATTTTAACTGATATAAAAATTTGAATTTTATTCAAAAGCTCAAAAAACTTGATTATGATGTGTTTTGGAGACGTTCTTTTTTGATCAAAAGGCTAAGATGTTTGGAATTATTTTTATTTTGGACTTATCAGTGAATTATAATTATATATAATATTGCAATTCAGTATGCTTTATTTGCACATGCACATAAAATAATTTGGTAACTTTCATCTGCCAGTACCTTCCCTTAAGCTCCCCTTCTCCCTTCCCCCAATCTGTTTGTTTTAATCTACGGATAATCCCTTCTATTGTTAATTAATATAATTGTGTATACACATATATGTATTATATATATACGTATATATGTAATTATATATGTATATACATATATGTGCATAATTTATTCATTATGATATATTCACACATGGACATGACGTAATTTGGTAGATTTCATTCCCCAATACTTACTCATGCACTCCATTCTTCCCTCTTTCTCAATGCCCTTCCTCTACCTTATTGGTCTTCCCTCTATTTTTGTGAGATACTCCCCCATTTTTTATTCCTTGTCCCCTTCTCTTACTTCTGGATATAAGGGAAAACATTTGAACCTTGATTTTCTGAGTTTGGTTTATTTCACTTAGTATGATAATCTCCAGTTTCATTCATTTGCTAGCAAATGACATAATTTCATTCTTTACAACTGATTAAAATTTAATTGTGTCTATATAAACTCAAAATATGTGTGTATCTACTTGGCTATTATGAATTACACTGCAGTAAATATTGGTTTTACATACATACACACAATAAATACCATCAATATACTTTGATGATTTTAGGTCTCCTGGATAAATATAAAGGAGTAAAAGAGCTGGATCATATAGTGTCTCCACATGTGAGAAACATCTGTGCTTTATTCCAAAGTCTGCAGTTCTACCAACAATATATATGTGTATCTTTTTTCCCCATATCTTCACCAGCAATTATTTATTGTTCTTGGTATTCTTATGATTGCCATTCTGAGAAGAAATCTTAGTGAAGTTTTGATTTGCGTTTCCCTGATTGCTAAATATGTTAACCTTTTTAAATATGTTTGTTGGCCATTTGTACTCCTTTTTTTGAGAAATGTAAGTTTAGATTGTTTGGACTTTGAGATGTACCACTATATTGCTTATTTAGGATCTTTTCTTTTTCAATATAGGCAGTTAATGCTATAAATTTTACTCTTGGAAGCACCTTAATAGTGTCCCAGAGATTCTGGTACTACTTTGTGTTTTGGTGTTTTTTTTTTAATCCAGGAATTTATTTATTTATGCTCTTGTTTCTTCTATTATCCATTCCTCATTCAAAAGGGTATTGTAAATTCCTCATGTATTCATGTGGCTTCTTTTTTTTCTTGTTTTTAAATTTACATCTGACAGCAGAATTCATTACAATTCATATTATACATATACAGCACAATTTTTCATATCTATGGTTGTATACAAAGTATATTCACACCAGTTTGTCTCTTCATACATGTACTTTGGATAATGATGTCCATCACATTCCACCATCATTGCTAATCCCCTGCCCCCTCCCTTCTCCTCCCACCTCTCCTCCTTATCTGCAGTTCATCCATTCCTCCCTTAATCACTGCTCCCTACCCAACTATGAACCAGCCTCCTTATATCAGAGAGAACATTTGGCATTTGTGTTTTTTGGGATTGGCTAACTTCACTTAGCATTATCTTCTCCAACTCCTCCATTTTAACTTCACTTAGCATTATCTTCTCCAACTCCTCCATTTACCTGCAAATCCCATGATTTTATACTCTTTTATTGCTGAGTAGTATTCCATTTTATATATATATCACATTTACATTCAAACTTATTATGGAAAAATATTTATTATTTGCTGCCATCTTTTTTAAATATTAAATTAGTTCTTTACTTTCATTTGCTTAACTAATTTTCTAATGAACTTTATCCATTTGGGTGTTTGGGTTTTGCTTTTGAATTCTTCTCCTTGCAGTGTTTCTAAAATATTTTCTGTAGTGCTTGTTTGGAAGTCATACATTCTTTTACTTTTTAATTATCCTGGAAATATCCTATTTGTCCTTTGATTCTGGATAATAGCTTTGCTGGAAAAAGCAATCTTGGCAATTATTTTCTTTCGGACTTTGAACTATCTCATTCCAAGTCCTCCTGGCTTTTAGACTATGAGCCAAGCAGTCAGAAGTGAGCCTTATTAGATTACCTCTAAATAAGACATTTTTTTTCTTGCAGCTTTTAATATTCTATCCTTATCCTCTCAGTTTGGCATTTTGATTATGATGTGTCTTGCAGACATTCTTTTTTGATCTAGTCTATTTGAGGTTCTGTATTCCTTCTGTATGTAGATGTCCATCTCATTCCTAATATTTGTAAATTATTCTGTTATTATTTCACTTAAATTTTTGTAGTGGCATTATTCTATATTATTCTATATACATATTATTCTATATTTCTATGACGTCTCCTATCCTGAAGATCTTAATTTTGGTCTCTTAAAGTTGTCTCAGAGTTCTTGTATATTCTGATAATTGTTCTTTCTTTTTACTGTTTACTGAGTATTCCAGCTCAAAAACCCATCTTCATGGACCAACGTTCAGTTTTCTGCTTAATCTAGTCTGCTGATGTCACTCTCAAGTGAATTTTTATTTGATTTATTGTGTATTTTATTTGAGTTCAGATTGAATTCTTTTCATAATCTGTATATAATTATTGAAATTGTCTTTTATCTGCTGTATTTGCTATCATAAGTCATTCCTTAGATCTTCCTTTAGCTCACTAGTCATTTTAATAATAAATTCCCTGGAATTTTATCCTTTTTATATCTGTGGCCTCCTTTGTTGAGGTTTGCAAATTCTGGAGGGAGACTTATTTGCCTGTCTCCTCATGTTTTCGGAGATCTTAGATTTTTGCATTGTTGAAATGGATACCTCTTCCTCTTTTACGACAAGGTCTTTTTCTGTGTAGTCATTCATTTTGTAATCAATTCTGTGTTGTTGGTATATCTTAGCTTTAACACACAGGCTCAGCTGAATCCAAGTGTTAATTTCAACCACCAATGACTCTGGATTTGCTTCTACAAGAACTCTGCAACACTGTGGATTCCTCTGAGTCATCATCTTGGACCTTCTCTGGTTTTGCTATAGGAGCTAACGTCCACATGAGTGTTATTTAAGAGCCCCCTGAAGTCTGGTTGTCGTTTTGGGATGTTCATTTCCTATTCTGTTTGTTAAAGTAGTGTTGAAACTTGAACAGAACTAGGCAGTGTGCAGGTAGGTGTACTGTCTTTTGACAGAGTTGTGGGTATTGCTCAACAACACAGTCTCTACCGAGTGATTTCACTGTGTCCCAGTCACTTTTCAGTGTTTCTTAGAAGAAAATAAACAACAGCAATAACAGCAGAAACAAAGTACAGCATTAAAATAAATGCTTAATATCCACTATGACATTTACAACACAAATTACCACAGAAAGAGGACTATCAGGAACAGAAATTAACAACAGAGACAGTAATAAACATCCATTAAGCAGACCTAGCATAAAGTAAACAGCAGGTGTTAAGCATGGAATCCACAGTACTAATAACTGCAACATGATGAATGGTGGAGGCAGTAATTATATAAACTAAATACTTATAAAGGATGGTAAAATGACAATTCACTAAGAGAAGAGAAAATGGGGTAGAAAGGTAAAAGAAAGTTTAGAAGGTTTAAATGTGAACAGAGAGAACCCAGAAGGGATGCAGGAGTGAAGAAAAATATAACTAAAAGAAACAAAAGAAATAAAGAAAGAGAGAATAAGAGCATTTAGTTATTAAAGGAGGATAGAGTATAACAAAAGTAACAAAAATAAGAAGTGAAACTAAAATAATCAAAAACCTCTAACTCTCTAAAGATAAAACTAAGGAAAATAATGAAAGAAAAAAATGTTTAAAAAGTATAAATATGTATATACACAATCTGCAGCAAGCAAGTATACACACACACACACACACACACAGGAAGAAAATATTAATGAAAAATAAATAGATTGGTCTCTGCTGAGGGTGGGCCAAAACTGTCAACAAAGATGGATGGTCACTGCCTATGCTAGACTTTCCTTTTTCCATTTCTTCTTGGGTTATGTGCCCCTTAGAGACAGCAAGGACCACAGGTTGTTAACCTGTCATTTTTGTGTTGCTCACCAGCCAGTCAGCTGAAGTTGCCTGGAATCAGAGCTGGTTGTAAAAGCTCTATTTCCCTTCTGACCAGCATAATGTCGGATGGAAGGGAAGTACTAACAATTGGAGTTTTGTTCTGACAGAATAAATTAATGCACTCCAAGGCAGGGGTAATGCAGAGTTCTAAATGGAAAGTTCTGAAGACTGGGATTTAGCTCTGATGAGACATTTGGAGCTTTGTCAGGTAGCATCTGCTCCAGAGAGACTGGATCAACATACCCTAGGGCCATGTAGATGAAAATCTCTGTTGGGTATCTGAATCTCAGGAGTCTCCCAAGAGTTCCACCTATAGGACAGAGTAACAAACCCTCTCCAGAGGTCTCACACACCACATTGACAGTGAATATATTCTTTCCTGAATTGGAGCTCCAGTGAAGTTGAGCCTGCATGTGCACCTTCTGGACTCTCTCCAGCTGGTCACATGAGCTGCCAGAACCAAAGGGAAAGCAAACCCTCCATATCCCCAACCTGAATCCTCCTGGGCACAATCCCCGCTAAGAACATTTCAATCATGCTCCACCAAGCACACTATAAGTCACAGAGCAGGTTCTTATATGGATGATATGGCAGCACTTCTTATGATCTCCTGGCTTTTGTAGCAACAAGCTCCATCTTGGCCATTTCAAGATGGCTTTCTACCCCCAGGTCTTTGCTTTATAGCTGAGAAGCAAGAAACACTTTTTGAACAACAGTTCACTGCACAGCCTGTGGTTCAACTAAATTCAGATTACTTTTCTTTTCCCATGGTTCTCCAATGCCAAATTTGTTCACCGTTTTTCTCTCTCTTTCTGCTGTGTCACCACTCCTCTGTGGCAAACTGCACTGCTACTAGTCTGAATCCAATATACTCTTCTTGTCCTCTGTTAAAGCATCCAAATGTGTTTTTTTGCATATATATATATATATATATATATATATATATTCCCCTTACTCTCTGATATTGCATTTTAGTAAATTCCCACTGTCACTTACTATTAAGGTTTGGATGTGATGTGTTTCCCGGAAGCTCCCTGTTGAGAAGCAGTATCCTTGCTGCTTAAATGCCAAGCCATTGAGCATTTAGAAAGTACACCCTTCTTCCAATCTGCCATCTTTAATTTCTGGTATTGTTTTAAATTTCTTTTTAAAAAGTACTAACAAACAATGATGCCTAATTTGAAATTGAAGAATACATAAAGTGTTGTGAGCACATACGAGTGAAAAATAAAAGCTAAAATAAATGCTTGGATGAGCATTTATTTATCTACCTATTTTTGAAAGGTAAATTTTCGGGAGAATGTTTTGAACAAAAAAGAAAACATTTAAGTTGGATACATTGATAGAAACTTATATTTGAAACCTATATATTTTCTTCATCTGTCCCTAACATCTGGCTGTGGTTAGACCTTGGACTCCAGAAAAACCAAAAATTTTTATCCCCATCATGATTATGTAGAAATATCTCATATGAATCCTAGCCACCCCAACCTTGGTCTCTTAACATTATTCTCCACTAAAAAGGATAGGGGCTTTACAGAGGACATAACTATTTCACATATTAGGGAAGGAAAAAACACTAAGATGACCCTTTTAATGTTTCCACAAAGTAAAAGTACTTTTAATACTTCTGATATTCCTTTGAAATAATATGGGAGCTACTTTCCCCAGTTGGACAATTTCACATTAAATAAATACATACTTAATTGAGCCATCCATACCACCCAGAAGTTCAGATTCAACCATCCTAAAAAAAGTCTCTCTTCTTGAGATATCAGACTCTGTGTGTCAGAAATGTATAGAAACGAAACTGAAATGAGTGTTAACATAAATTAAAACCACAGAATTAATACCTTGAGTATATATGTGTTTCCTTTGTTCTTGAAAGTGAGCACAGTGTTTTGGGTAATCTCACTATAATGTTAGATCCCACTGAATTTTTTGATGTTGAACCGCTGCTGATATGTATAAACCAAAACCCTTCTTCTTCCTTTTGTGCCCCAAATCTGAGAAAGATGACAAGTAAGCCTGGATGCTCCCTCATTCCTGCAACAGTGAGAGGTTAAAATTATGCAAGGCATTGTCTGCTTGTGGCAACTTTCATTCCAGACCAACTCCTGTCTGGAGCTATTTTGAAGATACCTGCCCTACTCACCCCAGGGACCTTAATTATGCATGTATTGAAACTTTTTATACCCTCTTGTGTAAGTCTCATCAAGAGTTTCATCATCCAACACAAACTCTGGGTGGAATTCATCTGCCTCTAAAATGACTATAAAATTGATATAATAGAAAAATCTGTCATCTAAAGTCATGCTTACAATTTGAAATATTTTACAGAATAATACTTTAAATAAGAAATATGAATTAATAAAATTGTTTATAAATGGTACTTAAATGCTCTGTCCAATATAATTTTTCATAATGTCAGCTTACTGTGGCAGGGTAGTAAGTAACATTGCCACCTAAGGAGCATCTATTTGTTAAATTGTTAAGGATTCCACATTTGAGATGTGGAATAAGACAATCAGAAATTAGAACTAAGATTCTCAGACACTAGGAGGCATAGCAAGTCTCCTTTAAATAACTGATGTTAGAAGATGAATGAAGCACTGAATTTTTTCATCCCACTGAATTTTTTGATGTTAGGAGATGAATGAAGCACCAATAGCAAGAGACTGTCAGCAAAGATTCAGAAAGTTGTGTTACAACTAGAAAACAAAGACCACCAACAAGGATACTTGTAATGCCTTAATACTCCACCAACAGCTCTGATGATGCCTTTTAGAAGTGAGGTGAGCAATTCTAAAGTGGTGGAGAAATCCCTGATGTGCCCAAGATTATCATGAATTGATAAAACCAAGCACTCGACCACTAAGATTATGGGACTCCAGATACAAATTAAGGTTAGTCATACTAAAAATAAACTTCATTTCAGCTTTTTGCTTATCTGTAAAATCTGTTGTTCACATGTAATTCTTGATAATTAGTTGCATTTCCATTGTAATGATCTTAGAAACCCATGTGCAATATTGAGTACTGAGCACCTTATGTATTAAGTAACAAAGTATTGTGTAAGATTGTTCTCAGGGGTAGCATTCTGGGTTGCTGGCTCTTGATAAGTTATGGATAATAATGTATGTATCTTGAAACAAAAAAAAATTTTTGAACTATCCTAGGAGTTAGAAGAGTTGTTCTTAATTTCAACACTATTCTTCCCTGCATTAAGGATCAGTCACAATGTGTGTCATAAGTTAATTAAAGGAAATGCAGAAATCCAAGATGGTGAAGGAGAGGCAAGCAGCACCTTTCAGGTGGCTTTTTTGTGGCTCAGAATCAAAGTAGCTGGAGAACAGCTCCTCAGCAATTGGGCAACTGACAGAATTTGTTGGTGTCCAATCCTGGACAGAGACTCAAGAGAAATCCAAACATTTTAATATTTCAAACAGAAGGCAAAAAAAAAATGGTGCATTAGCACCAAGACTATGGCAGCAATAGTGCTAGAACATGGCAAAGGGAAGAGGTAACATGAAGGAAAAACTACAGAAATACAATAGACAAATTTGTCATGAAAGCAGCTGCAAAACAGAAAGGCAATCTGAACTGATCTGATTTAGAGGTTGCTAGTGAGCTAGTGCTTGAGAAGTGCTCTGAATTTCTCACTTTAGATCAGAGAGGATAGTGGGGAGCCATTTTGTGGAAGACATGCCTTAGCTTGCTGGTTTGGGAATCTGAGAAACTGCAGCAAATATGGCCATACTCTCCTAGCCTGTGTGCCTACCATGTATCCCAGGGTGGCTCTGTAGAAACACCATTGAAACAGGCCCAGAGAAAATTATATGCATTAGGATTTGGATCAGACATGCAGAAGGGAATTCAAAGATGCAAAAGAAAAAAAGTCCACTTTCCCTTTGAGTATGGTGCTCTTGGTGCCTCTGGGGCACCAAGTAATCACCAATGTGATTACTTGCAGGGACTGGAACTTGATAGACCACAATTATGAGCAGGGCAGGGTCTGGGAACTCCTGTGCCCACCTTAAAAGTAGAAGAATGCCCAAGATCCAGAATCATAGTATAGTGTTGTGATGATTTTATCTGTCTGGAGTAGACTACAGTCAATAGCAGTCCTAACATCTAGTTCAGATCGGAGCCTAACATCAGCTACTATGACAGTGCCTGCCTAGCATGCATGAAATTCTGGGTTCAGTTCCCAGTACAAAAGAAAAAAACTCTCCATAGCAACACCATTCTTTGATCTGATCTTTCTGGAGTAACCTCTAGTAGAGGGTGCTTCCCAGTCCATGTTAAATGTGGGGAAAAGGGTACACTTATACATTGCTGGCGGGACTGCAAATTGGTGCAGCCAATCTGGAAAGCAGTATGGAGATTCCTTGGAAAGCTGTGAATGGAACCATCATTCGACCCAGCTATTCCCCTTCTGGGACTATTCCCCAAGGACCTAAAAAGAGCGTACTATAGGGATACAGCTACATGGATGTTCATAGCAGCACAATTTACGATAGCTAGACTGTGGAACCAACCTAGATGCCCTTCAATAGATGAATGGATTTAAAAAATGTGGCATTTATACACAATGAAATATTATTCAGCACTAAAAAATGATGAAATCATGGCATTTGCAGGGAAAGGGATGGCATTAGAACAGATTATGCTAAGTGAAGCTAGCCAATCCCTAAAAAACAAATGCCGAATGTCTTCTTTGATATAAGGAGGGCAACTCAAAACAGAGTAGGGAGGAAGAGCATGAGAAGAAGATTACCATTAAACAGGGACAAGAGGTGGGAGGGAAAGGGAGAGAAAAGGGGAATTGCATGGAAATAGAAGGAGACCCTCATTGTCATACAAAATTACATATAAGAGGATGTGAGGGGAAAGGGAAAAATAGAGAAATGAGTTACAGTAGATGGGGTAGAGAGGGGTGATGGGAGGGGAGGGGGATAGGAAGGGGATAGGAAAGGCAGCAAAATACAACAGTATGTATAAACGTGGATGTGTAACCAATGTGATTCTGCAATCTGTTCACGTGGTAAAAATGGGAGTTCATAACCCACTTGAATCAAATGTATGAAATATGATATGTCGGGCTGGGGATGTGGCTCAAGCAGTGGTGTGCTTGCCTGGCATGCGTGAGGCCCGAGTTCGATCCTCAGCACCACATACAAACAAAGATGTTGTCTCCACCGAAAAATAAATATTAAAATTCTCATTCTCCTCTCTCTCTCTCTCTCTTAAAAAAAAAGAAATATGATATGTCAAGAGCATTGTAATGTTTTGAACAACCAATTAAAAAAAGAAAAAAAAATAATAATGGCTTATGAAAATGGAACCAAAAACCAAACAGGAGTAGTAGATATTTTCATATCAAACAAAACAGACATCAAAGCAAAATTGATTAGAAGAGAGGAAGTTAGTGACTACATGTTGGTAAAGAGAACAACCCAAAAAGAAGATATAACTATTATAAATATTTATTATGGCTTAAACATTGGTGCACCCAGTTTCATGAAACAAAACTACTTGACATAAAGGGATAGACCCACCCCTATAAAATAATAATGGGTAACTTCAGTACAACTATCTTACTAATACATCATCTAAACATAAAATCAACAAAGTCACTACAGAGAAAAAATGGACTCAACATACATGATATATTTTGGATATGAGGTATCCCCCAAAGCTCCAGCTAATACAGAAATATTCAGAGGTAAAATGACTACATTATGAGAGTTATAATGTAATTTGTCCAACTTAGTTTGAATAGACTGACTGGTAAATGTAGGCATGTGGATTTGGCTGGAAGAGGTGCCCTGAAAGGATTCATCTTGCCTGTGACACCCTCCCTACCACTTCCTGACTCCACCATGATCTGAGCAGGTTTCTTCCTCTTTGACCTTCCCAAATGATTTTGTACCAGAGAAATGCACTTGGCCATCTATGGAATAAAACCTCTGAAACCATGTACCCCAAATAAACTTCTTTTTTTCTAAGTTGTTCTAATCAGGTATTTGGATCACAGTGATGCAAAAGCTGACTAAAACAGAAATTGGTGACAAGTGGGGGGTCACTGCTGTGTTCAACATGACCATGTGCTCAAAAAGCCTTTAGAACTAGCTCACAGGAGGAATTATGAAATGTTCAGAGATGCAAAGTAGAAAAGTCTTAGAACATTGTAACCAGATCTTAATGTATGATTCTTGTAGAAGCTCAGAAGACCAGAATGCAATTGGAATGTGAAAGATTATCATGAGGTTTCAGAGGTAATTGAAGACTCTATTGGGAATTGGAGTAGAGGCCACTTGTGTTATATTTTGGCAAATACCCTAGCTACATTTTTCTCATGTTCTGAGACTTTGTGTGAAACTGAATTTAAAAATGATGCTCTAATTAATCTGGCAAAGGAAATTTCAAGGCAGCACAGCATTCAATCAATGACACAAGTATTGTGGTGGCTTCTAGTTAAATTTACTATGAGAATTGGGGGCACAAAACAGAGCTAAAGAATTTTTTAAATGTGAAGTTTAGCCAGAAAAGTACATATAAAGCAGGGACAAAGGAAAATGTGCTAATGTGCTTGGTGAAAAGATTAAGGCCCCTAAGGAAATGCTAGGGAGAGAGAGAGAGAGAGAGAGAGAGAGAGAGAGAGAGAGAGAGAGAGAGAGAGAGAGAAAGAGAGGGAGGGAGAGAGAGAGAGAGAAAGAAGAAGAAGGAGGAGGAGGAGGAGGAGGAGAAGAAGAAGCCGCCTTGAGGGCCTCTCAGAAATTTATAAAACCGTATTCACTAGAGGCTCCAGGTTACAGAAGAGAAAATCTCTTTGAGAAGAGACCTTGGGGGCTGTCTGCTCACATGGGGTGTGGGAGTAGAAGGTTGTTTCACCATGCTGAGCTGTGCTAGCACTCAGAGGCCATTGCAGCCACCATTTCAAGGGTCTTGATATGCATAAGCTGACAACAGAACTTGTGATGCTGGTTCTGCAGAAATGCTGGATGCTGGAGTTAAGAGGCCATGAAGGCTTCCAATAAGACTTCAAGGTGAGTCTGAGAAGCCAGGTAAAGTATTGTAGGGCCAAAGTCTTTGTAGGCTGGCTCTGAGAGGGTGATGCATGAAGTTGTGAAGGTAAAACCAAAGCTAAAATGGAGACCCCAGGAATTAAGAGATGCCAGTAACATGGACTGTGGGATAAGAAAAGATGCAAACTACAGAAAAATTCAGCTAAAGTTGATGCCATATAGATTACAACTGGCAAGACCAAAGGAGCAGAGATACCCAAGCACTTTGGAGACCACATGTCACAACTGTGTCTTACATGCTACATGGAGAGGTTAAGGAACTTGTTTGTCTCACTGGGTTTTGGTCTTGCTTTAGCCCTCTCCCTTCTGTCTATGCCCCTTTTCCTCCATTTTGGAATGGGAATATTTACTCTGTGCCCCTATATATTAGATATATGCAACATTTTACATGGGCTCACAGTCAAGAGGTTGCCTTGAGTCTCATAGAATTCTCTCCAAAATAGATCATATAATCAGGCCCAAATCAAATCTTACAAAATACAAAATAATATTTAAATAATTCCAAATATCAGTTCATAATGGAATGGAATTAGAAATTAAGAGCAAGAAAAACTACAGAAATTATATAAAAGAATGAAATTGAACAATATATTTTTGATTGATGAGTGAGTCATCAAAGAAATCAGGGGAGAAATTTAAAAGCTCTTAGACTCAATAAAGTATATATAAATACAAAATGTCAGAATTTGTGAGACACAGCAAAGGAAATTTGCAGCTATGAATGCCTACATTTGCAAACACAGAAAGATGCCAAATTTATAACATAATGATGAATCTAAAGACTTGCAGGGAAAATAATCAAGGACAAAACATAACAAAACCAGTAAAAGGAAAGAATGAAATACAAAGGATTGATGAAGCAAAAGGTTTATTTCTCTTGAAATAAAAACAGAATTGACATACCCTTAGCCAAATTGACCAAAGAAAGAGAGAAAAGATGCAAATTAATGAAATTAAAGACAAAAAGGAGGACACTGTGACAGAGTGAAATATGAAATATAATCAATGACTATTTTGAAAACCTATGTCATATTCCAACAAATTAGAAAATCTAAAGACATGGACAGATTTTTAGATGTACACAACTTCCCAAAATTGAAGTAATGTGAAGAATCTAAACAGACAAGCAATAGTACTGAAACAGAATGGAAAATCTCCCAACAACAACAAAAACAAGATCAAATGGAGTTAGGCTAAATTTTACAAGATTTTCAAGAAGAACTAATGTCAATGCTCCTCAAATTATTCCATGAAATAGAAAAGGGGGGGGATTCTTTTAAATTCCTTGTCTTTCACATTTATTTTATGAAGCCAGCCCCACCCTGAGTCCAACACTGGTGAAAGATACATCAAGGAAAGAAAATTACCAACCAATTCTTGATGAACATAGATGCAAAAATACCTAATAAGATACTTGCAAACTAAAGTCAACAGATTTTAAAATATCAAACACCATAATGAAGTTGGTTTCACTCCAGGAATGCGATTGTGGTTCAATATACGCAAATTTATAAATATATCACATAAACAAAATGAAGGACAAAAACACATAATCAGAGGAATCCAAAATGGAGAGGTAGAGGGAGGCTGCATTCTGTGTCACTCCATGACCTTGGATTTAAGTAGTGAGAATACTGTTTCTCTGCAAGTTATTAGAAGACCCCCAACAGCTATCCCTGTTCAGAAATCATGGCCACAGTGCCCACATGTCAGCACAGGACTCTCTGCCCCTCACCCACACAGGACCTCTGGGTGCCCAAGCAGGAACACCAGCATCAGCTGGAAGTGAGGGGAAAAGGGAAAAAAACAAGAGAGAGAAATGAATTACAGTATATGGGGTAGAGAGAGAAGATAGGAGGGGATGGGAGGGGAGGGGAGGGGAGGGGAGGGGGGATAGTAGAGGATAGGAAAGGCAGCAGAATACAACATACACTAGTATGGCAGTATGTAAAAAAGTGGATGTATAACCGATGTGAATCTGCAATTTGTATACGGTGTAAAAATGGGAGTTCATAATCTGTGTGAATCAAATGTATGAAATATGATTATGTCAAGAGCTTTGTAATGTTTTGAACAACTAATAATAAAAAATAAAAATAAATAAAATAAAAAATTATTGCAATTGATAGAAATAATTGCAATAATTTGTAAGTTGGATATAATCAAATTAAAAGTTTTCAAAGGAAACAATTAACAGTGTTAAGACACAGCTTGCAGAATTGGAGAAAATTTTTGCCAACTAATTTTCTGGGTTAGCATTAGTATCCAGAATTTATAAAAACTCAAAAACTTTAACACTAAGTAAACAAATAACCTATTCAATAAATAGGCAGATGAACTGAACAGATACTTCTCAAAAAAAGAAGTAAAAATGCCCAAGATTATATGAAAAAAAATTTTTTTTCAACATCTTAACCATCAGGGAAAGGCAAATCAAAATTTCATCTCGCCCCATTCTTACTATGTTGCCATTCTGATTGGGGCAAGATGAACTCTTGCCCCAATCAGAATGGCAACATAGTAAGAACTCGCCCCAATCAGAATGGCAACATAGTAAGAATGGTCTAGAAAGTTCTGAGTTCACAATGGCTATACTGAGCAGCTGCATCAAGACCAATAATTGTCATTCCTCAGACTTCTTGGTTTAGATAAAAATTTAATCTCTTTTTTGATATCATATGTATGAAGCTTATTTTTAATTACTTATAGCTGAGAGCATTCTGAACCACAATCTTTTTAAATGTTTTTAATGAATAAACAAAAAAATCTCTTGTCATTATACCTAAAGATACAGATCACACTATAGTATACAATTTATTCATTACAGTATATAAATTTTAATATGCACTGAATGAAATTAAGTGACATTTATTCATGCCTGAAATTAATCATGCTCACTGGGGGAAAAAAAGTCATGTATGTATTGCACCGCTAAAAAGAATTTGTATTTAAAAAGTCTCTCTCAAATCTTTTGAGCCACGGCAACACAAGAGCAAAATAAGAGATTTTATTTAAAACAGAAAATTAATGATAAATTAGCCCTGTTGGAACCGTAGGATGTGGGAAAAAAAGATATTTTGTGATATCTTTGTGTCTTTCTTCAGGGAATTAGTCTTGGCAACAATAAAAGCTAACTTTAT
Organism: Callospermophilus lateralis; assembly: GCF_048772815.1. Lineage (NCBI taxonomy): Eukaryota > Metazoa > Chordata > Mammalia > Rodentia > Sciuridae > Callospermophilus > Callospermophilus lateralis. The sequence continues at coordinate 101,643,093 of NC_135305.1, forward strand.
TAGAAGAAATACATCCAGAAGCTCTTCTCCCAAGTCTCCTTCCAACAGCTGTCTCCAAAAGCTGAAAGTCCACAGCAACTCATGCCCAGGGGATACAACCCAAGCAACAGGGTGTGAAACACCAGGTGGCAATCCACTAGTGGACTGGCTCAGCCAACCTGCCCATTCAATTTCTGCCATTGCCCTCAATACCACAAAATATCCAGCTACAAAGAAACACTCAATATTTTCTAAACAGACTGTTTGCTCATATTTCCTACTGAGACTGTCCTTCCTTTAATAGTGTTTACTAGGAAAACCCTTTTTACCTTTCAAGATCCAACTAAATACTTGCCCCTCACTAATGCTTTCTCCAGCTGAATGTATGGATTCATCCTATAATTCCAACAATATTTTTCAGGATAATATTTGTCCTGTAGGCACTAGCCACAATACATATATTTTATCTGATTATATATTTTTATCTTTCATTAGAATGGGAACCCAGACCCTATCTCCTTGGCATCCTGGAATTTAGGATGGATCATGGACCTCTGGATCTCTGAAATTGACTTTCAGTGGATAGATTCAGGCTTATTTATGCCTTGAATAGCATTTAGAAGACTCTGGTCAGAAGTGTTCAAATACTTTTTGCTTTTTAATTGTTTTAATATGTGTCTATATACTGACCCAATTTACTATTTATGTCTACTTTAATTCATTGAAAAAGAAGATTTGTCTATACCTATTTATGGAAGGAAAAGGTATGATTCAGCAAACCAACAATTCCCAATATTTGCACATAACATATCCTGAGAAGAGATTCAGGAACTATCATCCTGAATATTTAGAAACAGCTCAAATATCCAATTGGTCTTTGATGTCCAGTGGCTTCCAGGGTAAATAAAAACTTGTGATTACCCTCGGGATTGCTTGTTTCCATTTTTAGCCCTCAATGTTTTACTAAATACCACATGAAAATAAGAAACCTATACCAACTTTCCTAATTAAATCTGTATCTGATTATGGAATCACTTAAAATACAAAAATGAAATGCACATGGCTTGCTCCTAGCATTGAATTCAGAAATGACTCCCTGGTTCTTAGTCCTTGATAGGCAGGACCAATCCAAGACTGACTATGAAGTTATGACAAAGTGCAACTGGTAAGCTTAACACTTACCTGGTAATAGTTCATCATATTCAGTTTAAAAGCACTTCACTCACCCACTGGCCATTTTGCTTTAACCTCATAAGGAAGTGCTACAAGAAATCCTACAACATATCAAAGAATTTGAGTGTATAAACAAACTGAATCTATGCAAGGGGCTGAGGATAATGTTCATAGACTTTTTTTTTCTTTTTACTAGCAGAGGACATTTGTTTCCAGACTGAAAGTTTCTTAATAATTAGAACTACATGAGGAATCATGAGCTTATTTCTACAGTCTTAAGTACAGAAACCTGTGACCCAAATGGATAAGGATAACAGGGCAGGGTCAAGTCAGCCATACTTCATCTCAATGAGGCCAGAGAGCTGTTGTCATTGTGACTATTACACTGGAAGTTAAAATTTATAAAAATTACAGTTCAAGGATTGGCTTTGATAACATTAATGAAAGCAATTAGGTTACACCAAATTTAGATCCTGGAATGGCTTCGGTAATTTTAAGTTACTCTTAGAAAGTAAAGAGGAAAAGGAATGCATTTTAGCCCCAACATGGATCCACAGAACCACACTTTCTACATGATTTCAGTCCATTAATGCTCACAGTTTCACAAAAACACTTCTATTGAGTTTGCTTCCTTGGATCTGGGCCTGCCTCCCCAAAGTCTCAGCCTGGGATAAGAAGATGCAAAAATCAGTGATGAAAAATAAGAAAAATGAGCTCTTTCAAATGATCCAGATAGTTTTAAATCTCAGCTTGGCCATATATCATCTAGAATTACACATCTCTTTTTTTAATACATGAAAAAATGTTATTATAATTTTACTATATAACACACTATGAATACACCATATTTCATTTTCCAAATGAAAAGTCAGGCACACAATAATATTTTTCTTTTATTCCCAGTAACCTTAATACTGTTTGCCTCCAGGAAGCTTCACTTTTTTCTCATGTCCCCACCACTGGTCAGATGATACCAACAATTCTTGGTAGTAAAGAACATTTTACTGAGTTTTTCTATCATGGTTATTATTATGATATTCATCCTTCTCTTCTCTTTTAGTTTTCAGCATATGATAATGTGTTTCTTCATTAACATGCAAAGGATATGGTCAAGGAATAAGTATTGTGTGTTCATATGGAATGTCCACAATTGTTGACAGCACATGAAAGTCCTATCATCAGTATCAAAACAAGCTCTACTTTGTCATCAGGAAAAAAGGAATGCATACATTTATAACAAGCCCAATATAGTGCACCATCATAATTAATTCATACCCTTTTGATTGATAGTAGTTTCTTTCTTCTTTTTCCTTACTGCAAATTCTTTAATTGTAAATAAATGTTTCAAGATAGGTATCCCATTTTACTGATGCTACTGCCATGATATATCAAGATGCTTATGAGGCTGAATGAAAAAGGTATTTTGAAGAGAAATTACTTTTAAAATCTGATTCAAAGAAAACTAATATTCATCTCTTGGACAGATGCTGATAGTTTGCATCTTGTGTCTGGAATGTTATGTCTCCAAACCATATCACACATGTGTAAAATGAAAAACATCTAATGCTGATTTTTTTTAATGAGAGAAACTATGTAAAAGTAGTGAGAGTCAATAAAGTTACATCTATTTCCTTTGGCCCCTAAAAGCAAAGGGAGTGCACACACAATGGTCAACATTCTAACTAGTAAACTTTTAAGAGTGTTAAACTGTGTAAACTATTTCATCTATTGATCACTAATACTTGCAGAGTAATGGGTATGTTCTATGTGTTTATGTGTATCAACTCTAAATCTTCACTCTCATACTTGATCTATGAGATATTCCCTAAAAACTTATGTGTGAGACAATGCAAGAAAGTTTACAGTGAAATGACTAGGATTATGAGAGCTTTTACCTAATCAGTACATTAATTCGCTTATAGGGATTAACTAGGTGGTAACTGTAGGCAGGTAGGGTGTGGCTGGAAGAGGTGGGTCATTATGGGTGTGCCTTTGGTGTATATATTTTGTCCCTGGTGAGGTGAGTTTAATCTCTCTTGGCTTCCTCCGGCCATGTCCTGATCTATTTTCATCCACCATGTCCTTCCACATGATGTTCTGCCTCTCTTGGACTCTGAGATATAAAGCTGACCATCTTTTGTACTAAGACCTCTGAAACTGTGAATGCCAAATAAACTTTCCTCCTCTAAAATCTTTGTCAGGTCTTTGGGTCACAGTGGTGAAAAATCTCACTAAAACATTCACAAAACCCAACAGGTACTTGTATTATCCCCCTTGTTTACATATGGAAACTAAGACAGAAGAGTCCAAAAGCGTGCAAAAGGTTATGGAGCTGGTTACAGTGGGGTAGGTGTTAACAATGGCACCTGATGTCCCTGTCTTCAACAGGTTTGTGTTTTGGTGTTGCTTTGGGGTTTACTGTGTTTATTTATTGTTCTGTGCCAGCATTGTGATAATTTCACACACAGAGTTATCTAGATCTTTTCCAGGATTATAGGCACTCACTGAGGCTGAATTTTGTGGTTGAACATAACTAGCAGTGTTCATTAGCTTTCTTCCACTGTAAAAAATACCTGAGATAAATCAACTTCAAAGCAGGAAAGATTTGTTTGGGTCATGGTTTCAAAGGTTTGGGTCCATGGTCGGTTGGTTCCATTGTTTTGGGAAGCAAATCAAGAGAGAGAGGAGGGGTGGGACTCCAATATTTCCTTCAAGGTTACATCTCCAATTACTTAACTTCCTTTGACTAGGTTCTACCTCTTGGTGGTTAAACCACCTACCAAAAAGCATCACAGGCTGGGAACAAGCCTTTAACATATATGTATTTAAGGAACATTTAAGATCCAAACCATAATACCATCCTTTAGGAAGAAGGAAAAATAGGTAACTTGGTCTCATCTGTTACCCATTCAATTTGGGATCATGACTTTGAATGAGAAGGAGCACCTGGAATTAAAATATTTCCTGTTTCTGTAGAAATTTAAAAGGTGATAGAACCAAGGACCAGACTTGGAGGCCCTGATTCCCCAGGTGGTGATACAAAATCAGCTCCTTTAGAATCTGAGAGCCAATTCAGCTCCTCTTGGCTGAACTGATGGAAAATGCATTTATATTTGGCAAATGCCAATATAATTGGGCTTTTTAAAATTCCAGAAGACTTTAATTGCAGAAAATCACTTAAGTTTAAATCCTTTATTGTCTTTTTTTTTCAGCTCTTGAAGCTGAGCAATGAAATGAGACCAAACTAGAGTTTAATAAAAACTAATTCCCACTAGAATTTAGAGCACATCTTTAAACTGCCTTAAATCTTCTGTTCATGAAACTTTGACCAGCTAACTGCAAAGGTCTACAACCTGTTTCTTATTTACACGTTTTTCTCTCTTCAGGAGATGAATGGAAAAATAACCAGAAAATAATGCCTCTAGAATTGTCACAGCTCCTAGTCATCCTGAACAACTGCCAGACTCTATTCAACTTGTGGGAGAAAAACAATTTCTCTCAGAAAAGGGGACATTAAGATCCCTAAGGACTTCTGCAAAGAGAGGGAGCTGCCCCTTTAGACACCTTCTGCATGCCTAGGTACATAACATGACCTCCCTTAGACCTTATGGAAGCACCAAAATATACATGTGTGCATCCTGCTGTCACCAAGAAGGGTCTTCCTGATGTTTAACCATCACACATGAATAATGTGCAAAAGCAATACCATATACAAGTCCAGGCAGCTGTGCCTTCTTCTCAAAACAATCCTCCTGCCTTGTAGAATAGGATGGCCAGATGGAATAAAGGATGGTCAATTATATTAAAATTTCAGAAAACCAAGAGCATAATGTTTTTATATAAGTATGCCACCACTCTTGCATGGTAAATAGATATTATTCATTACTTATCTCACATGTCAATTGAATTGACCATCCTATATTTTTATTTGCTTAATCTGGCAACTATAACACTAGGTGAATTCTCCTAATAAGAACCAAATGTTGACTATCTTGTTTTCTTACTGGTACAGATTCCAATTCAATTTTTTAAAACTAATGTATTTTGGCAGGATGTGTGGGGTGTTGCTGCTTTACATTTCATTGTAGGTCTACGTGAAGGAAGGGAGAAGGGCTGAAATAAGGAGGAAGAAGGAAAGTGAATAGGAAGAGAGAGTGGGAATGAAGGAAAAAGAAATAATAAACTAAAATAAATAAGGAGAAGGGAAAAAATTAAGATTTCTTGAAAATGTTCTATTTTCAAAACTTATCACTCATATATATCAGAATTATAAACTGCTACAAGTTAGTTTATCTTGGAATTAAAACTATAAACAATCCCTTATAGGAGACATGTATTTAAGAATATAACTTATGAAATATTACATTGATATATTTCCTTTTAAATATATACATAATATTTATATACATATGTGTATATATATGTATGTTTATATATATATATTATAATTATAAATGCCATGTTTCTCAAATATTATTACCACCAAGGCACTCTACAATAATTTGATTTCAGTTAGCCAACTAAATTATACACAGGCACATTCAATTTTTATCAACTCAAAATCCGTCTTAGTAGTCCCATGACATCTGGATATCTGTAAGCAGCTAAAACTTTAGCAATTCTATAGATAAAATAACTCACCAATTTAATTTCTGAAACCATTTATCCAGAGGTTTTATCTCTATATACACAGTCAAGTTTCTCATTAATTTAAGAAGTCGTCTGACCTACCCTGACCCAGGCTGTTGTCTCCACATAATGAGGCTGGGGCCCCAGCATCCAGACCAGTTTAATGATTCCCAGAGCCAGGGTTTAAATGGGTAACTTCAAGTAGGGAATTTAAACATTACTTTTCTCTGTTGAAAGGTGGTTACAGAATACAAATATACACTTACTTTCTTTCTTACTTAAGCTTCCAGGAATATAAGAGGTGGTATTTTATTTCTTGTATACATGACTGCCTACCATGAGTAAACATAAGGTGAGAGAATCTAACTGATGTAGGGGTAGGGAACATTAAAATTATACCATAATCTTTTCTACTTACTTAAAGCTTATTGTGTTTATTTGAAAATACCATGATATATTTCAATGGGACCAGAGACCTGGGAAAATAACATTTCACTCAGGGCTGACCATAATGATTGAGCTATAAAACTCTTTTTGTTGTCCTCCTTTAGTTCTCAACCTGTGTGGCTCTGCATTTAAGAGGAATGGCTGTCTGAGGGGGTCTTAGGTCTTTCTTACATTCCAAGGACACTTGTGTCCTGTGGCCACACATATAAAATGACCTGGTTCCTTCCTTTAATAACCAGAGAAAACAGGACACAATTATCAAGCATAACACAATATATCAAGTTTTATCACAGCCACAAGTGAAAGGATTCTATTGGAAATGAAGAAAAATAAGTCACAAAATCCAAAAGGAGGCGTGGAGGATGCCCAAAGGTGCAGGGAGGGCAGAGATGAGAGCAAAGCTAAGTGACTCTACTGGGTGTTGCCTGGGGCCCATAGGACTTGGAGCTATGCTGCTGTGTCCAGAGCAGCAGTGTTTTAAACACAATATACAAATAGAAAATCTGATGTACAGTAAAGCTCATAGGCAAGGAGACAACTGCAACTTAAAAGCATTTTTTGTAGTTCCCAAGAGTAGGGGCCATAGCAGGTCATGAGCTGGGACAAAGGAATCACCAGGGTCCATAGAGGGCAGAGGGAGGGGGAAGTAAGGTTTCTGCAGGACATACTTGTTATTCTTTCCCGTCTTCTCAGTAAAACTCAAGGCAATGAATGAAAGGTAGAAGGAGGCAGAATGCAAGCCGGTTTGAAGTCAGAAAGGAAGGGACAGAGTACCAATATCTTCCTGAAAAGTCTATAAATTAACTGCCATATGTCAATACAAAATCATTCCATGACTCACATTTACCAGAGAAAACCTCCACATAATTTAAACTCTAGATTCAGTGATTTCTAGTATTCCTGACCCAAGAGAACAAATGTTTCCTTCTCAAGAATTAGGATCTTTTTATTATTGAACACCAACTTATTTTTTAAGAACTTTTTACTGATTTTTTTAAATAAATGACAGCGGAATGCATTACTATTCATATTACACATATAGAGCACAATTTTTCATACCTCTGGTTGTATATAAAGTATGTTCACCCCAATTTGTGTCTTCATACATGTACTTTGGATAATGATGTCCATCACATTCCACCATCATTGCTAATCCCCTGCTCCCTCCCTTCCCCTCTCACCCCTCTGCCCTATCTAGAGTTCGTCTATAAATAGATTTTTTTAAATGTGACATATATACACAATGGAATATTACTCAGCAATAAAAGAGAATAAAATCATTGCAGGTAAATGGATGCAGTTGGAGAAGATAATGTTTAGTGAAGTTAGCCATTCCCCCATCAAAAAATGCTGAATGTTTTCTCTGATAAAAGGTAACTGACTCATAGTGGGGTAGAGAGGGGGAGAAGGGGAGAAATAGACAAACTCTTATTTTTTTTATTACAGCAGCCTAAGCAAACTAATACAGACACATATCAAATCCACAGAATTCTTTTTTACATTCATATATAGGAGATCTCATTCCAAAGTTATAGAATGTGACAATGAGCATTACATACACAGTAAAATTTATAGAAATGGCCCATGAGATAAATTTGCTCTCTGAGGGAAAAAAAAAATCCTAAGTCTATAGTTAGTAAACAAGTTAGGTTCCAGAGCCTTTTATTAAAGCATAATAATTGCTAATCAAGCATGACAGCTTTTATACAGCTATATATAATAAAAATCCAAATGATTTTTCAGATATTACCAAATACTTAAATATTTGCTATTGTACAAATAAGCTTTACCTAACTAGACTAGTCCACATTCTATTATAATCTTAGACTCATTTACTAAAGAGGAAGAAGTATACAGAGATAATTAAACAGAAGACAAGTGAAGTAATTAAGCTCCTGATTGCCTCAAAAAATGTACAGTTGGGAAAAATGGTGAACATCCGAGTACACTGACCTATGTGCCTCCAGTACATGACAAGGATACTGCTATAGTTTAGGTCTTCAATGTCCCTGAAAGGCTCATGTGATAAAGGCCTGGTACCCAGGATGATATATTAAGAGGTAGTAGAATTTTCAAGAGGCAAAGCCTAGTAGGAGGCCCATAGGTCACTGAGGACATTTGTTAAAGGTGCTGATGATTCCCTGGTCCCTCCTCACTCTTTACTCTCTGGCTCCTGATGTGCATGCTCTTGCTCTCATGTGTACTGTTACCATAATGTGGGGCCTTGCTACAGGCCCAGAGCAATGGGGCCCACCAATCATGAACTGAAAGCTCCAAGCTGGGAGCCAAAATAAACCTTTTCTCCTTAAGACAATTTGATTTGTATTTGTTCCATTATCAGAAATCTGACTACCACAGACACAATATTGGAATTACATGTTTATATTTTTTCACAATTATAAAGCTATTTAAAAAAAATATCCCCCTACACTGGAAGAGCAAAAATATATAAAAACAATGAAGGTGTACATAAAATTGTAACACTGGAATAAAATGCCTGTATTTACTGACTTGTTCTCTAAGTTTTTAGTTTGGAGTGAGAAAAATAAATTATATAAGTTCTAGGGCAAAAGTTCTCCTGGAGTCTTTTTAGGATGAAACATTATAAAAGAATTTGCCAACCAAACCACTGTGAGGTTTACACAGTAAAGGAATATGGGTATTTCTAGAGGGAAACACATGGGAACCATCTCTAAAGTACTTCAGAAGAGTCATTCACTTTAAAACAATAAAATATGAACCACAAAAACCAAGGAAGGTAAAAATCATGGGGAAGAGGATCTCTTTAGTTTGATCACACACTTAAAAGTGAGGGTATTAGGTATATCAATAGGTATTGCAGTCCTACCTAAAATCTAGGACAATGTTTGGGGGGGAAATGTGCTGCATATTGGCCAACATAGGTATGTGTGTTATCTTTGATCACAAAGATGAAAATGCTTATAGGAAATGCTTCTATCATTTAAACTTTATCACAATCCCTAAGTTCTCCAACAGAAAGAGACTGGAGTTAGGAACTACAGATCAAAAAAAGTTATGTAACAGTGGTCCACATTATGCTTTGAATATAACTCTTGCTGCTCTGCCACTGCAACTTATTTTTTATTTTTATTTTTTTAAATATTTTTTTAGTTATACATGGGCACAATATCTTTATTTTGTTCCAAATTAACAAGTGGATTACAACTCCAACAGAGAGAACATGGAATATAGCCTTTGAAACACCTCATTAAAAGCTCCCTATTTCTGTTGATGGGCAGAATCACAGCCTTTGGATTAGGAGTCCCGTGTTTATCTTTTGCTAGCAAAGAATAAAACTTCTTTTTCCTTTTTCTCAAAATCGTATCCTAGTTACTGGATTGGCATCAGGGACAAGGACTGAACTTTTGGCAATGATTACTTGGTCGAGTTACATCAAAGCTCATAAAAAAAACAATTAGAGCTACCATTAGGTATCAGATGCAATGCCTTGTGTAACCATGTTTGATGGCCTCTTAGTGAATGCAATGCCAATGGAGAGGAAAGGGAGAAGAGAGGATTATTACTTGTACAAGTAAGAAGAACACTGTGTATTACTCCTACATCAGTGTGTCTTCCCAAAGAAAGCAAGGATCTTTTATTGGGTAAAAATATGCACTCGTATAGGACAGGCTCCTCACCACAAGAAAAGGTGGGCCCATTCTTAAGCATGTTCAGTTTGAAGTAACAATTCCATCACTATACCAGACCTTAAACTATACTACAGAGCAATAGTAACAAAAATAGCATAGTATTCGCACCAAAACAGACTGGTAGACCAATGGTACAGAATAGAAGACACAGAGACTAACCCACAAAATTATAATTATCTTATATTAGACAAAGGTGCCAAAACATACATTGGAGAAAAGATAGCTTCTACAACAAATAGTGCTGGGAAAACTGGAAATTCATATGCAGCAAAATGAAATTAAACCCTTGTCTCTCACCATGCACAAAACTCAACTCAAAATGGATCAGGGACTTAGGAATTAAACCAGAAACCCTGTGTCTAATAGAAGAAAAAGTAGGCCCTAATCTTCACCAAGACTCCTATAGTGCAAGAATTAAAATCAAGAATCAATAAATGGGATGGATTCAAACTAAAACTTTTTTTTCTCAGCAAAAGAAACAGTCTGTGAAGTTAATAGAGAGCCTACAAGTTGGGAGCAAATTTTTACCCCTCACACATCAGATAGAGCACTAATCTCTAGGGTATATAAAGAACTCAAAGAGCTAAACACCAAAAAAATAAATAACTCAATCAATAAATGGGCCAAGAACTTGAACAGACACTTCTCAAAAGATGATTTACAATCAACAAATATATGAAAAAATGTTAATCATCGCTAGCAATTAGAGAAATGCAAATCAAAACTACTCTAAGATTTTATCTCACTCCAGTCAGAATGGCAGCTATTATTAAAACAAACAACAATAAGTGTTGGCAAGAATGTGGGGGAAAAGACACACTCATACATTGCTGGTGGGACTGCAAATTGGTGGAGCCAATATGGAAAGCAGTATGGAGATGTCTTGGAAAACTGGGAATGGAACCACCATCTGACCCAGCTCTCCCTCTCCTCAATCTATACCCAAAGGACTTAAAAACAGCATACTATAGGGATACAGCCACATCAATGTTTATAGCAGCACAATTCACAATAGCTAAACTGTGGAACAAACAAGATTCCCTTCAATAGATAAATGGATAAAAAAAAAATGTGGCATATATACACAATGGAATATTACACAGCAATAAAAAAGAATAAAATAATGGATGGAGTTGGAGAAGATAATGCTAAATGAAGTTAGAAACCCCCCCCCCAAAGGAAAAAAAAAACAAATGCTGATGTTTTCTCTGATATTAGGAGGCTGATTCATAGTGGGGGAGAGGGAGTATGGGAGCAATAGAGAAGCTCTAGATAGGGCAGAGGGGTGGGATGGGAAGGAAGGGGCCATGGGATTAGCAATGATGGTGAAATGTGATGGACATCATTATCCAAAGTACATGTATGAAGACATGAATTGGTGTGAACATACTTTTTATACAACCAGAAGTATGAAAATTGTGCTCTGTATGTGTAATATGAACAGTAATGCATTCCACTGTCATATATAAAAATTAATAATTTTTTTAAAATAAATAAATTTATTTATTTTACTTCAGAGCCCTTCCTCCACCATTATCAAGAACCAGCCCCAGCTCCAACCTGTTGCTAAGGTAACCTGTCCCAGGAATTGCCCCTCCCTACAGGGAGCTATAAAGTTGTTAATTAATGTGTCCTAGGCTGCACCATCCTGCCATTGCCCCTTCAGCTCACCTGTTTGCCACTTTTTGGTCATCCCACAAAGCATTCCTGGGCCTAATCCGGAGCCTAGTCAGGTATGCAGAAAGGAGAAAGATAAGGAGGAAAAGGCAAGAGAACAAAGGAAGCCTAGGACATATAAAAAGGGCAGAACACCTCCCTTCTTGGGATACCAGGATACCAGCTATGGCACTCTTTTCCCTCCCGGGAGAAGTCTATGTTAACCCTTTTAAAATAAACCATGCTTAATAATAATAATAATAATAATAATAATAATAATAATAAGTCACAATTACATACATTGCACATTAACAACAATAACAAAAGGATAGCTGATGGGAAAACCTTCTGGGTGGAGAATTATCTTTAATGAGTAAAGTATGCTCTAGGTCATCTAGAAGAGATGTCAGGTAATGGTGATTTAGGCTGGCTCTTTGTAGGTATCTCTGGTAGGCCTTATTTGAAACAAAAGAACAACTTGAAGAAGATTTCACAGCCATTTGAAGGATCAGCAACTTCTGGCCCCCTCCCCAACAGAAGCATAGGTGATTGCCCCTCAAAAGTACCTGCCTAGCAGCTAACAACTTCTTCCCCATCAAAGGATAACTGCCTTTTAAAAAGTAATTTTTGTTCTGTGTGTCTTAATCCAGACTAAGATATTTTTTTAAAAGATTCCAAATTGCTGTTTCTTCTGTTTTCTGTTGAGGAGATTAGGCTTAACCTATAGCATAATGGTTAACAATGAAATCTCCTATGAAACAATTCATTTTTGATATCCTTTTGACTTTGGGCAACCTGGCTGATTAAACCCTTTAATTCTGATCTTGACGGCCCAGTTCACTTTAAGGAACTTGAAAGGGAGAGAACCTGGGCTGGCCTGCTAATTTCAAATTGTGGAGTTTGTGATTTAAAAAAACAAAACACCTCAGAAATCAGAGCCAGAAGTCGTAGAAAGGATCTTAAATAAACAAAGGAATAGATATGTGAACACATTACTTGAATCTGAGGAGAAAGAGAAGACCTAAAACCAGATAGTTCAAAGAATCTTGCATATTATCTTCTGGGTGATGTTGGCAATGGATTGGAAAGATGGAAGCAAAAAATTTGATTCTCTAATTAGCCCTTCTTAGCCATTTCTTTAATCATAGCATGTATCATTATTTTTGACAAATTTCCAAAATATGGCACACACACACAAAAAATATCCAAAAAGCATTCCCTAAATATTTTAAAAGTAGAATAAAGGGGATAATCTTGGGAAAGGTTTGTGTTGTTGCTTTTGTTTTGTTCTTCCAAGACAGATGAGAAATGCAAATTTGTCTGAGTGGAGCAGTTAAATTATGAGCATAGCCATATCTTCTGGTCTTCATCATAAGAGGAAAGTGATGAAAAGAATGCTTTAAAATTGTAACAATAACCACTGACCTATATATCCTAATAGTCAATATTGTATGAATGCAATTTGACCCAATTTTTAATATAAAAATATTTAAGTAGAAGTAATATCTAAAATAATAAATAAACTCCTTTCACACAAAAGTAGATTTCCCAAGAATCTCTTTGACATAAATTATTAAAATCTTTTATTTGCCCCAAAGTCAATTTGGCATTTTCAACCAGGATGGAAAATTCTGAGAAGAGAAATCTGATAATAAACATATTGTGTAAAATTTTTGAAATAGCAAGACATTTATGGGTTTTTCCATAGATGGCAAGTTAGAAAATTCTCTCATTCCTTTTATAAAAGGTGGAGTTTAGAAAACTTCCAAATATGTCATAAGAATCCTTCCCTCCAAATTTTTGTTTTATTGATGATTCTCCTACTAAAGAATGATCATAAAAGGATTTTGATATCTAAGGGTCTTTGAAAACAAAATTGAAAAAACTTTTCCATTTTTAAAAACAAGGCACTATCAAGTCATGAAGGATTCTATTGATGATATTGACAGTACCTACTGGTCAAAGTCAGGTCAGATTTCCTCTAACACAGAAATGTTAGAAACTCCCTCTTCTCTGACATCTACATAGCAACTTAGTGAAGCAGGAGAGTAAAACATTCATCATAAGAAATGCAATAAAAATATTTTCTACACTTGACCTTTTCCATATTTTGCTAATTGAAAGAATGATCTAGAAGACTATCAAGATGGAAACTAAATTTACAAAAGGTGCTGAGATAAATCTCTATAAAAGGTCAATCTCCTCATTTAAAATAAAAGGAATCCCATGGAGAAAGCAAACAAAGAAAAGCATCCAGATGGAGAGAAATGGCTTCTCAACAGCTGATATTTCTTAGGACCTGATAATCTGTGAAACTCTTCAGTAAGTTTTATATACAACCAACCTCAAATGGTTACCAAAGAAGCTTCAAAGGCAGGAAAGTGGCAGGTCCCACTTCACAGATTCAGAAACCTAATGATGGGTGTTATATCCCAAGTCCAAAGCTGATGGGCCACATGACCCTTGGTATTGGCCCTTCCTTGTGGTTGTTGCACCCCAATACCTGCCACTGCCACCCCAAACCATGCATGGAGACAAGAATGAATATCTCTCTATCGTGTTCTGTGCTACTAGCACATGAAAACCCAAGAATAGGTACTGGAGCCTTAGGTGGACCTATACATTTATCTCCAGGGTGCACCCACCACCCTGACCTTACAAGATTGCTGTGTATACTGCAATGGTAGGTTTGAAATGTTTTCTGTTTTTTTCCAACAAGAATTTGTCCTCAAGATAATGCTTACATTTGCACATTTAGCACCACCTTCCAGCCATAAAACGTGCATCCCCTATGTGTAAGAACCTTAAGTAAAATGGATGAGTAGATGGACACATCAAGTCTACATTTAAGTAAACTATCTCAGTGCTAGAAATTGAGCTAAAGTTTCACTTGCATTAATCTCACAATAGTTTTATTCACTGGATTAGCAACTTTACCTGTTAAATAGATAAGAAATTAGTGCCTCAGAGAAACTAAGGAAAATGCCCAGGGTTGAGGAGTTGCTTAGTTGGAGGATTGAATTTTGTTTTCAAATCATTCTAGTCTCAGGTTTCATTCTACCCCATGATGAGGCATCTAAGAAGGAATATCTTAGAAATCTAGTTTCCTCTTCTGTATTGCTCCAGAAAAATCAAACACTATTTTTTTCATTCAAAGACTTATTTTTCTAGATTAAGAAGTTCCCAATGAACAATGAGAATTCCCAGTGGTGTGTGACTCTATGCAGAAGAATTGAACTGCCCAAATTCTGAGGCCTGATGATGGGTTTATGCAACACAATAGCTTTATTTTCTGCATGTCTTTCAAGAAAAAGAAGAAAATGAATTCTTTCACCAGCAAAAGCCATGACTTGTAGCAGTATCTCATTTCCAATATTGGACCTTGAAATACCGTCTTTAAAAATATGGTTTTTATTCCAATTTATATTCAAGTCATTACAATAGGCCCATTCTCTGGATAAGATTAAACTGAAGACTTTCTGTTGGAATATGGTCCATATCCTTGAATTTGTCTCCAGGTCTCTGAGTTAGCAAAAAGACTAAAGTTGGAAGGAGGCATAGAAATGTGCCATTATCCCTCTCATATGTCTCAGGTCTCCATCTTTGTCTTTGATGCCTCTAACTTTGCTGCGAATGGTACCTGCATCTGCTCATATCCAAGGAAACACTTCTGCACAGCTCTGGGAATATCTTCCCCAAAACAAAATGGCTCAAGCCATTTCCAAGCCTAAACCAAACCAAGCCCATTTAAAATAATACAAAACAGAACCTCTCCTATCTCCTGCATGGTATAGAGAAGGCTGTTGTTCTTTTGCCATACAACCCCTATCTTGCCTCCAAGAGAAGATGAAACTTGCCAAAGTCTTATAACCCTCAGTTCTAATTCTTCTTCTTTACCAAACACTGTCTCATCTTTCATGCATCAACTTTTTACATACATCTTTTGTCTTTGGATTGTTCTTTCCCTGTATGGTAACCAAGAAAAAAAATGCATAGAAGAATAATTCAGAGCACAGAGTCTCTACAGTTCTCCCAGGAGGGTTGAATTCAGGCTTCCCACACATGCTTGTTGGAAGCTGACCACCCATCTCTCTGTGGACCACACAGTCTTCCCTTCTGCTTTCCCTAGACTTGCTGTGTCATCAGTCTCTGGGCCATGAAATACAGAAGTTCACTGATCTTGGATAAAACACATACATTAATTTATGACTCTGAGGAAGCTTTGATTTTGATATTGGGCTCTGAATCTTTTCAGCTGGATGAAATTAGGTGACTTGTTAACAATATCGGCCTTCATTTCTTCTCTATAAATTAGAAATAATAGCTGTAAAGATTTATATTATAAACACTTAGCACTGTCTGACATAAGAAAACTGTTCCAAAAGTTAGTGGTAAAGAGTTAGGGCTCTGGGGCAGAGGACAGTTATACAAATTGGGGGCTCTGACATTTACTGGCTCTGTTGTCTTAGCAAGTTCCAGTTTCCCCATCTGATTAAATGAGGGTGAAATAATTGCACTTCCTTTGGGGATCAGGCGCATTAGATAAGCAGCACTAGCAAAGCACTTGGATCAGAAACTAACACATGCTTAATATAGATATTCCTCAATGCACAACCTCACTACATTTTCATACAATCTGATGCAGGTTATTAAATCTTAGTTACACCAATTCTCTCATCATCATCATTGTCATCATCCTCATCTTTGTGGTCACGACATTGTCACTGTAATCAATAGTAGCAGCAGCACTACTGACATCATCATGATCACCATCACTGCCATCATCATCTTCATCATCATCCTCATCATCACCATTCACCTCACCTTCTCCTGATCAACCATCTCCACTGCTGCTGTCATCATCATTACCATCAGCTCCACATCATCACCATCACCGTCAACATCGTCATCATTCCAACATTCTTGTACGGGGCTCACTTCTATCTTCTCCCTTTCATTCCTCACCTTATTATTATATTTAGGTCTGCACACTTGGGTAATGTGCTCACAGGCTCCACATTTTCTGCCCTTTTCTCCTTCTGGCACAACAAGGACAGTTTGAAGAATCTTTATCTATTCAAAAGTTCAATTCATAATGTCTTTCCTTTAAATCAGGATATCTGGTTGGGTTTGTCATGTCTAACTCACTCTCCTCAGATTCTTAGGAATAGAATATTAGTCTTAGGAGATGTTCTGAATATATCTATGCTGTGTTCAAATGTTTAAGAAATACCACATATTATAAATTTCTCTTGAGATATAGTAATTCATTTTAGCATATTAAAGAACTGCAAAGAATTTAACCAGTTCATCCACTTAACTAAAATAAATATATTAGTCTGTATAATCAACTACTCCCTAAACTATGACTGTGGAACTTTCCCTGTGTATGTGTGTACATGTGTACTATGCAATACGAAAGGCTGTGCTGCACATCTTCTCCTTTCTGTGTACACAAATGTATGCATACAAGCAGTGTGCTATAATCCTTCTCCTTTCTCTACGTGTGTATACACACACACACACACACACACACACACACCAAGGTTTGCCACATGACTTCTTTCTTTATGTATGCATGCATGTGAATGTGTGTGTATATACTAAGCAATGGACAGGGTACCTTACCAGACTTTTCTCCATTCTATGTGTGAATGTGTGGGTGAATGTGCTTGTGTGCCTTCTGCTTTAAGAAAATTTTTCCACTCCCACCTATTTCTCCTCTGAGTTTAAAACCCTTTTCCTTTCCCTAATTATTGACTACTCTGTCAACATTTTTCTTTTCTTCTTTTCATCTTTTACTTATATCCCATAAGAAAAAGAAAAGTACTTCAAAGTGGAGAAAAAAAGAATGAAAGCATTGTGTGTCCCACTGTTTTCATTTGCTCTGTCTCTCTGGGCTGGACACCAGTTGTGTTTTTGCACACAGGTTCAGTCGGCCTGGCCCTGCCTGCCCCTTTTTGTCCCTTTAATGTTTCACGAAATACTCCCATCCATGGAAAAGACACACACACACACACACACACACACACACACACACACACATGTACACACATGCACAAGCATACTCGTGTCCTTAGATGTCAGGTCCATTAACTGCAGGTTAAGAGAGATGCTCCATAAAAGCCAGAAGCTGCTGTATTTCTCCCTGAATCCTCAGTGCTAGCACATGACCTGGCCTACGTTAGGTTCCCAGTAAATGTTAAGGAATAAATGAATTAATCAAGAGTTCTTATAAGGGATTCATTTCTCTTCAAGACATGAATTGTTTCTTAGTCAGGAATATATTAGAATGTTCATTGGAAAGAACAAACTTATGCCATATGTCTTGATACATTCAGGTATATTTTTTCTTAGCTTCTTTGAAATGTATTTATTATTCTCATAAATTTATCCTGCTACTATAAATTCAGCACTCCACCATCTAGGGCCTGTGCATATAATGGTACAGGTTGTACAGTTTTTGCAGTGATGTCTGCCAAGGGAGGGATGAGGAGCTGAAATTTAAGCTTCCATAGTTGGGCAGAGCACGTCTGCCTTGAAGAACATTGTCCAAGAGTTATTTGTTAGAATATGCACAAAAAAGCCATGCAGATTAGCTGTGAACCTCCCATAGGTAACCTGAATCTTGGGGCTACTTTTCTTCAAAATCTAGGCCAAGACTTGGGGAAGATGGACATGCATAACCCTTTTGTTGTGACTTTTTTTTCTGTAGCTCATAATGGGAAAGTATTCTGGAAAGAACATAAGCAACAAACTTAGATTTGACTGGACCCACAGAATTTCCTAAAATTCTTTCCAATACCGAGCCCAGAGCAGTTGAGAGGTGGAGATGAAGTAGTTGAGATGGACAGGCTAAGAGAAATGAAGAGAAAATTAGAAGGGGTAGAGGCCAGCCAGAGTTAGCCGTGACACACCGTCATGACAAGAAGCTTTCTGCAAGGCTAGAAGTCATACTCAGCTTCAGCTGAGGTCTTCACTACCTACCTACAACTTTCACCCAGGAGCCAGGGGCCCGTGAAGTCTTATAGTTTCTTTCTTTTTCTTTTTCTATGTAAAGAATTCTTCTGCCCTCCTACCTGGTAATCTTTTCTTCCCTGTAGTTAAAGTTCTTTTCTCAAACACCAGATGGGTTTCTCCAAACCTCACATAAAGCACTGTGGAAAATAGGTATAAACATCCCAGATTTCAATGACTCTTAGTCGCAAAGGGGTAATTTTTATCCATAAGAATCCCTGATCAGGAGATGTTGCTATCCATGCATCTCACACTCTGCCATGGAACGGTCCCTCTCAGACATGATGCATCAGGAATACTCCCCTTAGCCACACCAGTTAATGTGTGTTGAACTGCTGTGCACACTGGGTGTGGAAACCGGCACTTTACATGCACTATTTTGTTTTGTCACCACAACCATCTGGGAAGTTTCTTAACATCTCTCTATTTCATTTCTCTTTTTTTGAAGGGAGGGTATACCAGGGATTGAATTCAAGGTCATTCAACCACTGAACCACATCCCCAGCCCTGTTTTGTATTTTATTTAGAGACAGGGTCTCACTGAGATGCTTAGCACCTGTGTTTGCTGAGGCTTGCTTTGAACTTGCAATCCTGCTGCCTCAGCCTCCTGAGCGGCTGGGATTATAGGCGTGAACCACCATGCCCAGCTTCATTTCTCTTTTGGTAGGGAACAAAACTGTATATATGTTGTGTTGTGAAATTGTTGTGATAATGAAATACTGCATAGAAATAGAGTGGAGATGGCATCTGGGCTGTACTGAGCTCTAGGTTCCCCTGGGTTGTTCCAGTGGTCTCCTGTAAAGACTACAAACAGACTGTACACATTGGGGCCATGTTTAAGCAAGAGGGGAAAAAAATGTTCAACGTTAGAAAAGTCAGGTTTAAATGATTTTTAAATACTTGACTCTTATAGCCAAATCATATTTGCAGGGTTAGCTCTAGAAACTTAGAACAAATTGTCACCTAATAACTTAAAATGATCTCAGCTTAAGTGTGTTTCCTGCTGTAGGTTCACTTGGAATGTTGTGGGCTGTGTGTCAAATGCATTCTCTTTTTTTTTTTTTTATTAATTACACATGACATTATAATGATCTTGATATATCATACATTTGAATCAAATGGGGTATAATTTCTTATTTTCTGTGTGTACAGGTTGTAATATCACATTGGTTTTACAGTCACGTATATACATACAGCAATACTTGTGTCTATTTTATTCTGCTGCCTTTCCTACCCCCCCTTCCAAATGCATTCTCATCGTGTGACACCCAGAGGGGAAAATGCCCATTGTCTTGGCTATGGTTATTCTTATTTAAATTGAATTCCAACTTTTAGAAAGTCTAAAGAGTTATAAATGTGAAATGGTATGCTAAGGACTTTTGAAAAAAATACATTATTTTCTTTAAAAAAAAAAAGAATTCTTCTGCCCTCCTACATGGTAATCTCTTCTTCCCTGTAGTTAAAAGTTAAAAAAAAAAAAAAAGCAATACATGTTTGTAAGAGCAAATTTTGGAAATCAAAACCATAAAAGAGGAAAATTAATTCCACATAGGCCTTTTGATATACACATACACTATGAACATTTTGGTGAATTTTTTTTATCCAGTTGTATTGGCAGATACATAGATATCAATTGACAATCAGCTTATGTTTATATATGTGGATGGGTATGTACATATAAATAAGAGAGTATAACTTTATAAAAACTGAAGATACCTTATGTATCTTATACATTATCAATGTGATGTGTGTCTATGTTTGTATGCACACACGCAAAT
The DNA here is from genome assembly GCF_048772815.1 of Callospermophilus lateralis. Taxonomy (NCBI): domain Eukaryota; kingdom Metazoa; phylum Chordata; class Mammalia; order Rodentia; family Sciuridae; genus Callospermophilus; species Callospermophilus lateralis. The sequence goes on from NC_135305.1 coordinate 101,663,443, forward strand.
ACAAAAGACAATGTGACTGAATGCACTGGATATTTGGTGATCTAGACAGATAAAAACATATATACTGAATATATGTAAAAATGTGTAAATACAGTATTAACATTATGAATCTGCTTTTTTAAATGAAAAATGCTAGCAAAATTATTATTTTGTATCTTATACTCCTTTTTATGGTATTATTTCAGTCAGCTTTTTCACTTCTGTGAACAAAATACCTGACAAAAACAATTTTAAGGAGGAAAGTTCATTTGGGGGCTCACACTGTCATAGATCTCAGTCCCCAGATGGCTGGCTGCATTTCTTGGGGCTCAAGGTAAGACATCATGGGACAAGTGCGTTGTAAAGGAAGGCAGCTCAGAATATAATGATCAGGAAGGGGGAAAAGGGAGAGAGAGAGAGAGAGAGAGAGAGAGAGAGAGAGAGAGAGAGATGTGTGGATGGTATCCTGGGGAGCCATGGGGGTGGGAGGGCATGTTGAACTAAGTGCCATGGTGGTCTGGGGCTGTAGAGGGCAGTGACCAGTGACTAGGAGTTAACTAAAGAGTATCAGGAGCTACAGACCACAAATGCCCCAGTAAGAAAATGCAGGGAAGAACCTATGAACTTGGTGATCACAAACCCAGGATGAGAATAATGAGGGAACTGGACACAGAAGGGTTTGGAGCCAGGCAGAGTTGGAACAGTCAGCATCAGAAAACAGGCACAGGCTGATGATTCCAAGGGTTTGCTCAACATATAGAGACTTGTGTTTATATCCTTAAGGAATTCACAGAAACCCTTGCCTATCTCCTGGTTCCCTAATCTCAATAGCTACATCAACAAAATCACATCCAGCTCATTAAGAACGATAACCCAATCCTAGAAAATGAAACCTTAGCTTTGTAGTCACCACATTGTCACCTGCCGTTTAGGCCCAACATGTGCCAAGCAACAATATTCCCAGTACGGGACTCAAGGGCTGGTGTCTCCTGAGGACTGTGTACCAGCCTAGGTGACTTCTGTATACCCACAGGTCCTTCACCTGAGAAAAGGGGTTGGAACTTGCTCTCCAGGGATGCAGTCAGAATTATATCAAGAAGATTTTGAATAGCCTAAAGATTACTAAACACAAGGTCATTCCTTTCTTTTCATCTTTCACAAAAATCTGTTCTATTTTTATCAGGCGATAAGAAAGTGTCCCCCCCCCCCCACCTCTGGGAAAAGAAAGCACCTATGCCAGAGAAAAGAAGATAAATATGGATAACCAAAATTATTATTATGATTTCTTCTTTCCTATATAATGCTCTTATTTCTAATGTGCAAATTTAAATGTAAACCCTGACACCTAAAAATGTTCACTAGATAGTGAAATGTGTTATGTGTTAGATTACACATTTCTAAGAAGGCAACAAGACTTATGTGTGATAAGCAAGATGTTTCTAGAGATTACCACATTGTGACCCAGTGACCACCAATTGGAGTGTATGGAGAGTCCCCCTGCCACTCCCTACCAGTAACCAGGGACCAAGAGAGTGGTTATACTCTGGACGGTAGAGGTACTTTGGTGCAAAAATAACTATAGTGTAAAATACTTGCAAATAATCCCAGAATAATGGAAGTTTTTTTTCCTATCAAAATCCTGACAGATTTGCCCTTATTCCCTTGTGCTCATGTCCACCAAGACCCAGAGCCCACTGCACTTCTTTCTACACTGGGACCCCAAAAGGAAAGATATTGTGTTTGTCCACTGATGTCTCTGTCTTCTATGAACCTTTGTGGACAGAATGAGCAAACAGATGGCAGAGCAGTCAGTCCTAAGTGCCTTTTCCCAGGATACAGAAAAGCTTGGAGGGCATGGTACACTAGGGCACTTTGTAGACTTTAAATGAGAGTAGAGATGAATGGGAGGCACAATGTCAGCCTCTAGCAAGTCAGAGAAGAAACAGCTAAAGAAATAAGAATTGAGACTATTTTGCAGTAAGAAAATTTATTTGTCCATGGAAACCATGGTGCATCAACCTGGACTGGCTCCTCAGAAAATGTGGAATGATAAAAAAAGAAAAATATAATAATCTAGATAATCAAGGGATAAATACCAGATATAGCCAACTCTCATATGTATACACACATATACTTATATATATTCACATAAACATTCAGCATACAAATACACATAAAAATTTACATAAAAATATCCATAAACACAAAAACACAGGCATAGACACACTGATTCACATATATCTGCCTCCACACACACATATATATATATGCATATATACATACATCAATAGATGATTGATCTACTGTTTGTCTTGTTCATTTCAGCTAATTCTTTTGTTGTTGTTGAAAAAGCTAAAAATCTAATAAAATTTTCATTTAATTAGTATTTAGAGGTGTTACTAAGAAAAGAAACATGAGTTTGGGACTCCAAGTGACCTGCATGGAAGTCAGACTTTTCAGAGTGGGAAACTAGGTAAGCTGCCTCACGGCCTGGGTCTGCAATTGTCCTTTGCTATAGAAACAAACAGTCAAGACAATTGACACTACTTAAAAATAAATCAGGAAATGACCAAATTGGATCTGCTTTCCCAAGTCTTGTGGGGTGGTCTCTGCTTTAATCCCCCTGCAGGGTAGGAGCAGCTGTGGCTTAACCAGCACATTGGATGCAGAGGATCTTGCTGGCCAGAGCCCCTAGCTCTCAGACCACCTACTAAGCCATGTTTCTGTGCAGCAAATTTTCACCTGCAAAGTGGGGGTACTTTCTCATTTTTCACTAGGCTATTGTGGATACCAAATAAGATAATCAATAGAATTTCCCGATAAGATATAATGATTTTGAACAACTATCTATTTTATGCATATTCAGTATATCAACAGATATTGGACATATTCATTATGTTTTTATAAATAATCACAAAAAGAAAACTTCTAGAACAAAACATGGAATAGGATGAGTTCTGCTTTATCATCAAGATTTTCTTGGGAAAATGAGAGAAAGAAAGCCTACAGCCAGTGCAGGATATTTCGTATATAATTAGTGATAGGGTCTGAGTTCCAAGAGCTTGGCCCCTTGACACAGGGGCTAGAGCTCTTTGGAGAAAACTCTTGAGAATCCACCCTGGGAGGCAGAGGCAGATACAGAAGGTCACAGAAGAACATATGAGAAAATAAACACACCATGGTTCCCTGCCAGGCCTCTGGCAGCCAGACTTGCAGGCTTCCTGGCTCTGAAAGATTCATTTGAAAGACAGGAGAAAAGCAGCCTGCATAAAATAATATGTCTGTCTCTTCTTCTCCCATTCCTAGGAGGAATACACCCAAATCATATACTCAAGGAGGGCATAGTATTATTCAGTGATTACAAAGATGCAGTATTTACTAGGGCTTCTGTTTATCCAATTTGTCCCAGGACACACAGCCCTGCTATACAGAAGCCCTCCAAATGCATGTAGATGACTAATAGAATTGGCAATGGAATCCAGGCAGGACCAGCTCCCAGAAAACAGCTGTGAATTCAGCTCCAGAGCTTGGATCCAGGACTCACCTCTTACTTTCACAACCCCATTTCCTTATTTACAAAATGAATAGGGCAATCACAGTATCACAGAGGATTAAATGAGATAATACAGAAAAAGGACTTCCAGCCCAATAGTACTCAGGGTAAGACCTGTCATTTTTATTAACCCATATGTCTCACCTGAGAAAGGTAAAGAGTTGACTCAGAAATGTCAGATATCAAAGACATCAAATGCCATCTCTATGCATAGGAGGCAATGAAAGATTGAATTAATAGAAGCACAGGAAGACATGGACAGAGGAAAACATGGAAGCAGAGAATTTTGCTTACATTTGAGAACATGGAGGTATGGTAAATTCATGGCTTGTTGGACCCTACCCTTAACCTATCTTTAGTTGCATTTGATCACTGAAATTAATTTTATAACAGAAGAATGTTATTATGATGGTCATAATTATAAATAAAAATATCCACTAAAGCTTGTGGCAGACTGTACTCTGCTGTCTGGTAAAATCTCAACTAATTCAGGAAAAAGAAGATACAATAGCAACTGAATCATCAATGAACTCAAAATGCTTTTGCTAATAAAAGAGTCTTCAGTCATTGGATGCCGCACACCAAGCGGGTCAGATGAGTACTTCATCATTGCTGCATCTACAAATTGCCTGCAGGAAAATCTTGTCTGACAAATTCTTTTTTTTTTTTTTTTTTACCTTTTTTTTATTGGTTATTCAAAACATTACAAAGATTGCAGAATCACATCGGTTACACATCCACATTTTTACATAATGCCATAATAGTAACTGTTACACACTCAAGTGACAAAAGGAATACCAGTCAGAGCTGAGATGGAGGCAGGAGCAAGAAGAGGTATAAAAATGAGGTATACACACCCCAAGTCCTGTACAGATTTCTTAAGAAAGTATCTAATCCACTTAAAAATATATATTCAGACTGGTAAGTATTAAGTCCAGATGTGGAAGTCAAATTTTGTGCTTGTGGGGGTGGAAAACAACAGGCTCAAGGAGCCAGGGACTCAAACCTGGGGAAATTAGCTGACACAGTCAGGAATACACAGCTAGCACATCTACCTGATCTTGAAGTCTTAGTTTTAAACCTCAATATATTCAATGTTTAAAATTTAACTCTTACAATAATACTTCAAGGGAGATTGATCTCATGCCATGAAATAAATGAGAACTCAAAGCTCAGAGAGGTCATGTGGGCTTTCTAGAATTTCAACAAGGGCCAGACCCTCTCAGGACAAGTGGCACAGCCTCCAAGATCCCTGACAAGTACAAAGAATGAATTTGGCTTAACAGACTGGGTAGAAAAATGGTCAAGAGTTTGTGGACTGAGCAGAACACAAGGTCACCATGTTAAAGAGGCTTGACCATGGGAGAGCAGCTCTGATCTCATGTCCCAGCACCAGGAAAGAGGAGCCCACCACAGCTTCCTCCTCTTCTTCATTCCATGGCAGGGGGTGGCAGCCCAGGAAGGAACGCTCAAGTGTTCTTAATCAAAATTATGAGTTTGGACTAATCTCCCTCAAAGGCAATTTGCAAAAGGAACAAGTGTTCTATCATCTCAGCCTGCATGCCTCCCAAAACAACCTCAGAGTCCTCACTGAGCAAGAACCCAACTGATAGGAGCTCTTTGCCAAAAAAATGAAATAGACACTTGTACTCATTCCACATGGGAACCTCAATAAGGAAGGTTAGGCAAATGATTTATTTGGCTTTCTGGACTGAACCCCAGGAAAACACATAAAAAAATGCTAATTAGAAGCTAAGAGAACAAGAGTTCTTTCCAAATCACAATAGTGTCACCCCACTTTGGCAAGACTCAGAGGCAAAAATATTCTTTCTTTTCAAAAAAGATCCAGAAAAAAAAAAAAGTGAATCTGTACAATCTCTTGGTGCCCTGTTAGCATGCATGTAGTTTTCTCTCAGGGAAAATTCTTCCTTTCAGATCCACCAGTATCTAACTTGAACCTCATTATTCACTGCAATTGTTCATGTAGCAATTGCATGGTTAACAGCCAGTCCCTCCTATTGGTTCTAACCCTTCATATGTTGATGAGAGAAAGGGGTCTTTTCTCTCAGGGGAATGGGACATTCCTCACCCTGATGCAAGGCCTCGTCTCTGAACAGGGAAGTCCCTGATGTTCCCCTGGTGTTGTCTATAGGATTCCTGCTCAGTCAGGGAGATGACTAGGCTTCCCTGGGATAGCTTGTGTTGCTACAGCCAGGTACAAGGAGTGTGGGATCTGGGTCTTTGGTTAGCTACAGAGACACAGGACACCTGTCATGATGCCTCTTGTCAGGGCCCCAAGTCAGTTTACCTTCTTCTTACCACCTTTCAGAGAATTCTTTTAACTGTCTTTTCCTGTTATTTCCAGGGCTCATGGTTGTACTTAGAAAGTGGGGGGTGCACAGAAAAACAGGTCTCACAGCTTCCCTATCAGGAGTCCCCAGAGCATATTAATAATGTTTTGCCATTTGACACAAAGCAGAGAAACTTTGTTAGAATTTATTGAAATAATAGCAAGCTTAAATATTGAGAGGGCAGAAGCTAGTGGACAGGCAAGGGGGTATGAATTGGAGATTCAGCCATTTCTTACCATAGGGACCCAGATTTTACTGCCTCACCATGTTTCAGAATGTGTGATGTCCTTGGGAATTGAAGTGGGAGAGAAAGAGAAAGTCCAAAGGAGGTAGAAGTCTTCATTTCTAACCCTAGTTTTTCCATTTAATAGCTTAAGGCAAATCACTTCTCCAGGTACATTTGTTTGTTTATTTGATTTGTAAAGTAAGTGTAATCACAAAACATGGTGTGAATATTTCATAAGTTCTAAACCATGATATAGATTATACTCATCTGAAGCACAAGTGGTAAAAGAGCACATAGATATTAAATAGAAAATATTTCAATCAGTATTTATGATTTGATCTCTTGAAAAAGCATAATATATTTCAAACATTACACCCATGAATAATGTTGGACATTACTCTGAAGGCCAGTAGTTAGGGTAATTCCAAAAATAAGCTTATTTATTTTCACTAGATACTAAATTTGAGTCCTGCAGGATTAATATCAAGAACAAATCCCCATGGGAAGGGTAGGAGCCCATGTGCAGAGCAGATGCTTGGTGGGTGGGAATAAAAGTGTGGCTGAGCACTTCTCCCATAAAGGGAAGGAAAGGGTAAATCACAGTCACTTTTGCCACTTCAGCAACTAGTGAGGAAAGGGAGATTGGCCCAGAGGCCACATGAAAAGGTAAGGTGACAGCAAAGAGAAATTCCAAGACCAATGCAGGCTTTGTTACCACAGCTGCACTCATGGCAAAACATCTGGCCCGAAACACAAGGTGGAAAACACCTCCAGTATGTATCTGCCAGAAGCCAGAGACTGTAATGCTCCCCTCATAACCCAGTAGCAGGAAAGAAAAAGCAAACTACACAAGTAACAATGATTAATATACAATGACTACTTCATGCCATAAGAAGTGCCATTGTTGACCTTCACGTGAGTCTGTGATCCTGGAAATCCACAAAGGGTTTCCCATTTTCTGTTCTAGGACATGGCTCACTGCAAAGAAGTGCCCATCTCCATAGGTCTCAGATCACACTCTGATGCCCCTGTTTACTTAGGTCAAAACCCTCCAAATCCCCCTGCCACAGCTCATGAATAAGTCCTTGAATTCTGTGTTCCTGCTGCTCAGGTTGGACACTGCCTACCAATGACTCGATCAGCTTTCATCAGGCCCTCCTTCCCCCAGGTCCCTGAGCATTGGCCCACCTCTGAACAGTGGAATGAGGAGCAAACACTCCAGAACAACTTCTCCCCAAAACTGCAACTATCTAATCACCCTTTGTTCTATACCCCTGCACCAAGTTCTTCACATTCTATTTTGCTCACTGTAAAAGGAGCCTCTTTCTGTGTGCCTTTGAGACATAGACCTCATAGTCAAAAGATTCTGAATTGCAACAACCTCCTTCTTCTATTATCCCCTATTGTAGTATTTCCCTCCCCTTCTTGTAACTGCCCCTTCTCCCATTATAATAGACCTCTCCCTCTATTGCAATAGCCCCCTCCAAACCTTTTAGGAAAGTCCTCATTCTCCTACTGCAGTAGCCCTTCATCTATTGCAATAGTCTCCTCTCTTACTGCAGAAGTCCCTCCTCTTATTACAATATCCCTTCCCCCACCCCATGGCAATAGCCCTTTTTCCTCTATTGCAATAGTCCCCTTCTTCTTTACAATCTTCCCCTCTCCCACTTGCCATAGTACTTTCAAATACAGTTTCTCTTTACCTAAAACTACATTTGCTGTCTATTCAAAAACAGTTATAAGAGAAAGTTAAGATCACATTCAACCATCAGGGATAGCAAGGTGAAAGGAGAAACCAATTTTGAGTAGGAACTTCAGACATTCCACTGGGTGAACCAAAGGAAAATGCCTTGACAGGTCAATGCACCTGGATATGGGAGTAAGTTTTGAGCTGTTGTGTATGTTTGTGAGAACTTCCAGGAGGTTTGGTTTTTAGGAATTCTGACAGGGAGCTGTAAAAATCAATATCAGCAGTGACAAAGGAACAGAGCATCTTGGCTAAATCAATCTTACCCAAAAACAGAAATCAGTAAGTATCAGTTAAATGCCTGAACTACCTAAGAGCACATCTAAAGACTACTACATAATGAAATCAGAATAAAATAGAGACTACTGGGAAGTTCACCCACTAGTAAATATTTTAATCTACTAATGAATACCCACAGAGGGAGAGAAGACTTGAAAAAAAAAACCCACAAAATATCTACTATTGAGATGGTGGGTAGCCAATTCACCCTGAATTGATCAATACACAACGTATAAATGTACTGAAAATCATTGTGTTCATGATTAGAGCAATTACATTTGTACTTAAATGTAAAATTTATATTTCTATGATCTAAAGGCTTATATTTCCCCTAATCCACCAAATTTACATGTTGAAATCCAAACCCTCATGGTGATGGATGACATTAGGAGGTGGGTCTTTGGGAGGTGATTAGGTCATGAGCCCTTATGAATAGGGTGAGTGCCCTTACAAAAGATGTTCCAGCAAGCTGCCATTTCCACTATGTATGGACAGAAAGAAGGCACCATCTATGAACCAGAAAGTGGGATATCGACAGACACCAAAGCTGTCTGTGCCTTCACTTGTGGCTTCTCCACCATCATCACTATGAAAATACAAATTTCTGTTGTTTCTAAGCTACTCAGCCTATAGTATTTTGTTATCTCAGCATGAATAAATTAAAAGAGAAAATTGTTACCAAGGCCTAGGGATGTTGCCATAACAAAAACCTGAGAATGTGAATAGATTTCCCTAGACCCTCTTCATCTCTTTCTGTGTTTTGATCAAAAGCCACAGAATGTGTTGACCCTTTATGACCGGTTTTCCCCAGCAGGTTTGAGTTCAAGCCAAGGCCCTGAACACTCCTAGGCACTCACGAAGTTATTCAAATTTTTGCCCAAAATATGAAGGAAACTAGCCCTGTCCTTGAGCCAAAATTCCTTAAGCCTTCATGTAAACTCACCCTGACAGAAACACTTCTCTCACTGTCCATTGCAAGGATGTATGGTGGCACTGCTAGCTTCCTTAACAAGCACTTTGTACTAAGATCCTGATGTTTAGTGCCTCTTTCTTTAGAATCCCAACTAGTCCCATCTTGGGACAATTTAGGACCCTTTATTACAGAATGTCCCCTGTTGCCACTTTTGGGGTGACTCCAGCTGTAAGTTTGGGAGGATAAAACAATGTGGAAATGGCTTTGGGACTAGTTACTAGTTCCTCCTGGAATTTCGGGCACATAACCTATTATGTTTTAGATATAGGGTAGACCCCAAAAGCTCATGTGTGAAATAATGCAGCAATGTTCAGAGATGAAATGATTAGATTATGAAATCTGTAACTTGATGAGTGGATTAATTGATTGGATGGATTAGTAATTTGTATGGATTAGTGGGTGTTAACTATAGGCTGGAGGGGCTTGATTGTGAGAAGTAGGTCCTGGATGCCTCATCTGGAGCCCACAGCAACGGAGTCAGCTGACCGTAGACTGAACCTCTAAAACTGAGTCCAAGATAAACTTCATTCCTCTAAATTGTTCTTTTCTCAGGTATTTTTGTCACAGTGACTAGCGCATAGTCCAAAGGAAATGATGACAGTAAAGCTGTCACTAAGGCAATGCCTAGTGAGCCATGGGGACAGGGTCACTCCTACCAGTCCAGACCAGGAGAGCCACTAATGTGTGATCCTAGTCTGGGAGACTAGAAAACTCCTCAGAGCTGTGGCGTGGGCTGAATCTATGGAAGTTGTCAAGGTGAGTCTACATGGAGCCTCTAAGGCTATCCCCTACCTCGGTATACCTAGAAGATGGTGCATTGCGTTAAAGTAAATCATTCTTGAGCTTTAAGTTTTGTGCCGTATTGGGTTTGGGACTTGAAATTTGTTAGCCCTCTTTTCTTTCCTGTTTCTCCATCTTGTCATGTAAATACCTACCCTATTCCTGCCCCTGTATTTCTTTTGAAATCACATTTGATTTAACAGGCTCACAGCTGAAGAGCAATTTCATTCAGGGCAAATTGTTCATGAATCTCACTGATTTGTGATTTATGTAAGACTTTGGACTCAGATTTTAAAGATGATGCTGGAACAAGTTAAGACCTTTGCAGCTATCTGGATGGAATGAATGTATTGTGCATGCAGAAAGGAAAAGAGAAACTAGAGGCACAATGCTATATTCTTCCAAGGACTGTGTCTTCTCCAAATTTGTACAGTGGAAACTAATCATCTAGGTGTTATTATTAGGAGGTGGAGCATTTGGGAGATGATATGGGACATCTATCCTTATAAAAGAGGTCACAAAGATTGGCTGGCTTCTTCCACCATGTGAGGACACAGTAAGAAGGCACCATCTATGAGCCAGGAAACTGCCTGTACCTTGATTATGCCTTGATTACTTCCTGGTCTCCAGAAATTGAAAAATAAATTTCCTGTTGTTTATAAGTCATCTAGTTCATGACAGTTTCTTAGAGAAGCCCAAATGGACTTAGGCAGATATATTTGTCAATAAGAGAAGCATTTAAAAACTATACTAAGAAGGAAAAAAAAAAACCCTCATGATTTTTTTTAACAAGAAAAGAATAAAATAGTAAGAGTAGATCAAAAAAATATTCTTTAATGGCAGCCCATTTTATTAAAAAAAAAAAAAAAAAAAAGAATAGCTTCCGAAAAATGAGTTCTATGAAGATGAGGGGGAATCATTCTATATTTGTCACCCAGACTGTTACCCAAACAGACACTTCTCAGTTTGACTCCCTCTTTATTTTGGAAGGAATTTTTTAAAAAACTATTTTGTCAAAATATATCTTCTCAATCACTTTTTTGTTCTAAAATCTTAAATGAAATCTGAATATTTTGGTGTTTAGCTATTTGTCCTCAGCAAAACAGAGTTTCTATTAAAGCCAAACATTTTAAAGAAAATAATTATTATCAAAAGGCTTTAGAGTTTCTCTTAAATTAGTATTATCACTCAAAGACATAGAGCTAAAATTATTATTGTTCTTTAAATTTCAGGGAAAAATGAAATGAGGTATATAGGTTTGTGTGACAATTAAAAATTTAAAAAATAATGGATCCTAAAAGATCACACCCAAACACACTATTTTCTGGGAAAGAAAGCTGTCTGTACTTAAACTGTATCTTTTGTATATTTTCCTTTCTTCCTTCCCCCCCCCACCTCCCTGTGATCCTAGGTAGAAAGCCAGGAACCACACTACATACTACGCAAATGCTCTGCAATTGAACTAAACCCCCCATCACCACCATTTATTGTGGATTTTGGAATTTTATATTTTCTCTTTCTTCTAACTCTTAAAATAGATACTAATGAAATAAAATGAAATATGTTAATGGAGGTTGATAACACAGAATCTATTTCATATGTAAGTATTTTGCTGTTCTTTTAAAATCTGCTGTATCATGTTTGTCTCTGTTTTCAGTATGCATTATTTGTTTAATTACATAAATATATTTATTCTACACTCTGCATGTAAAAGTTACAAAATCTGACATTTCTATTGGTCTGATTCTGAACTGATGTTTTGTTTTGTTTTGTTTTGTTTTTTTGACTCTTGCTCATGGTGGTTCATTTCTTCCTCCACTGGGTAAGTTGGTTTTTACTATAAAACCATATTTTTCCTCCTCCTCCTCCTCCTCCTCCTCCTCCTCCTCCTCTCTCTCTCTCTCTTCTCCTCTTCCTCTTCCTCTTCCTCTTCCTCTTCCTCTTCTTCCCTTGCTTCCTCCCTCTCTCCCTACATGTGTAATAATCCTGTGAGTCTTGAGGCTAATGTATCTTCCCCAAAATCATGTTTTTAACTAAGGGCAGTATTAGCACAGAACAACTTTAAATTAAATTGTAGTTTAATTTCTGGATTCTAAAATCAGACATGCTTTGGTGTAGGTAATGGTTGGAACTCGCTGATAGCTTTTTATTTCTGTCCAGCTTGAAATTGAAGACCAAGTTAGGCATGCATACCCAGTGTCCCTTTGAAGGGGAATATAATGTGATTCCTGCAGCTGTTCCCATCTGGGGCCTGAACTGCATGGTCTGTGTGGCTTTTCCTTCTGCTCAAGCCAGCCTGGGCCTCCCTTTCTCTCCCAGCTCTGTGTGAACTCAGAATCAGAAGTTTTCACCAAGTGAACTCCCAGGATGGCTCACCTCTCATCCCTCCAGATTATATTTCTCTTGGAATTTTCAGCCTCTGAGGATTTACTCAACATTTCCATCTATTACAGTATGTATAATACATAGTTATGTAAAATACATAGTTATGTAAAATACATAGTTATGCTTCAGCAGTTATTTTAGTTATTCCTTAGTAGAAGCATTTTCACACATTTGGTTTACCATATTGTCACACGATATCTGTTTACTGTCCTACAGATGTATCCTTGTCAAGGCCAACAAGGACTTCCATGCTACCAAATGCACTAAAGTTTTCTTGCCCTTTTGGCAGAATTCCACAGTCATCCACATCCCCTTTCTCTGAACATCTCTTTAATTCCATGGCACAACATTCCACCAGTCTTCATCCTGTATTTCTGGTTGTCCCTCTTTTTACCTCTCAATTGAAGACTCCCTCTTTTACCCAAAGGGAAAGATCTTACTCTTCCTCCTCTCCTCCTCCTTCTCCTCCTCCTCCTCCTCCTCCTTCTCCTCCTCCTCATCCTCTTTCTCCTCCTTCCTCTTCTCTTCCTCATTCCTCTTCTCCTCCTCCTCCTCTTTCTCCTCTTCCTTCTCCTTCTTCTTCCTTCTCTCTCTCTTTTCCTCTTCCTCTTCCTCTTCTTCCCTTGCTTCCTCCCTCTCAAGAATATATGACTGTATTCTTTCTCATATCTTTGCAGACAGAGCCTCTAAAGAGGGGACTATAGTTAATACTATTGTTTTGTATACTGGAAACTTACTCAAGAGAACAGTTTTCTGGTTCTTTTATCCCACTCATGTGTAACGAGGTGGATATGTTAATTTGACCATAGTAATCCTTGCACCATGTCTATCCATTTCAAACCACCATGTTGTAAAAAACATACACTAGCCAGGTGTGGTGGTACATGTCTATAATCCCAGCAGCTAGGAAGACTGAGACAGGAGGATGGCAAGTTCAATTCAGCCTCAGCAATTTAGAGAGGCCTTAAGCAATGTAATAAGAACCACTCTCAAAAAATAAAAAGGGCTAGTGATGTCACTCAGTGGGTTCAATCTCTGGTACAAACAAGAAAAAAAATACAATAAAAAAATTTTCCTCTCTATTAAATGTCCCCACCAGCATTTAACTCTTTGATCAAAATCTAAAGCTAGAAGTAATTTTTATAACTCCCTATTCCAATATTAGCAAGCCCTGCCAATTATTCCTCAAATACTTGTTTTTCATTACTACCATTATGGTTTCTGTCACTATTATTTCTCACTCAGCCGAAAAATAAGCCCACACATTATCTCCTTATTTTGCTCCAGCACATCTCCACTGTCCAATATTTCATGTAGACTCTTTGTCCTCAGGGGTAAGGTTGCACTTCCTTTCCTGCCATCAAGTCCAAAGCCAGAGTACAATGACATTTTAATCTCTTCTACTTCCTCTCTTTCACCTTGGCCTTTGTTTTCATCCTCTCCTTTTCTCTTTTCAATGATACTTTTTAAAATAAAATTCAGTTTCCCTATTAACCCCCAAATCCCAGTCTGAGGATTATTCTCATCAGCACTTTTGATGACAGGATGGGTTCATCTTGGGTCACACATCTGTCGATCTCAAAAGTGAGCATGGACTCCTGCACTTTCAGATGCACAAATGGTGACTGTCATCCCTGATACATTCTCACCAAAAATTTTAGTCTTAGAGGACTTTGGAGTCTGACACATGGAGCTCATTAGGCACATCATTAGGCACACATGTCCCACAAGTAAAGGTAAAGGTAATGGTAGTTGCTTTTCAGCACCTTTGTCTGCCTCTTTTCATTGTCCTATGCTTTTTCCACTTTACTCTGACAGCTACATCCTTCTAGAACAAATAAATGAGAGCAAAATTCACCATGTCTATTTTTCCACTACACTGGAAGGTAAGGGAGAGTCAGAAATATGTCTCAATTATCAGTTGTTCTCAGGCCTTAGTGCTTGATGATAAGCACCAGTACCACAATAGGTGCTTAATAATTCTTTCTTCATGTGAAAACAATATTTTGACAATATTTAGGAATTATTTCAAAACCAAAAATATTGTCAGGCACAATTCCAAGTTCAGGACAATGTGCTGGACCAGAGGCAAGATCTTCTGAGTGTACAATTCACAGAGAGCCTGGCTCACCTTTCTTCAACTGAACCCACTCCTGGGAGGGGACCATTACCTGCCTGTGCGTAGGATGGCTTTAGGAGACAGTGGCGTGGCATATAACATCCACAGAGCACTTATTATTCAAAGACGCCTTAATGGATTAACTCATGAAAACTGCATGGTAGTTTAAGAAAGAATAAGGAGCAAAGTTTCATGTCCAAACCACACAGTTCATGAGGGCTGATCACATCCACTCCAGTGGTTTGCTATTAGCCACTGTTCCAGAGGGTCATAAACAAGACAAGTCAGAGCCCAAGAGCAGAGCTAAAATTGCCCCTGGATTCACTCCCCTCTGCACTGCCAAGTGAAGAAACGGAGACCCTAATCAATTTAGTCACTTAATTAACTCTTTTATTGTTTGCATATAAAAACAGGCTAACAGATGAAGCTATTCTGTTATATTGCTAGCTAATGTATACTACTAGGGCAACCTGAGGGCATTTCCCACCTCATTCCCCTTTCTGTAGAGAAGTTTTTATCAGAGTAGATCACAAGAGGATCAATAAACAGCAAATCAGTGTGTTAATGAAGTATTTTTAAGATGTCAAGATGCTCACCTAGAAGCAATCCTACTTTGACTCTTGTTAAATTTTAACATGGAATTTATCTAGAAAAAAATAGAGAAAAAGACTGCCCAATCAGAAACTTTTATATATACATATAAAACATATATATATATATATATATATATATATATATATATGTATTATATATAATATATAATATATATTATGTAAAATATATACACTATATACATAATATATAAATTTGTTTTTCCTAGGTCATCTGTAAAACAAGGAGACTCAATTACAAATAATTTTTCTTTTCAGACATGATTGAAATCAGTTCAAACCTCCTGTAAATGCTGGGAAAAAAGAACCATTGGACACCTCACCACTACCACAATGTAAGGGTTTTTATGTGGAAATAAAGCCCTGACAGCACTCATATCAGTCTTTGTTCATGCAGCAATTAACTGAAGTATACAATTGAGTTTACACTCCACATGCAAACTGTATCCAGGACACGAATAACAAAAGAACAAGAAGCAAACCATAAAGCTCCTGCAATGTTTAAGAATTACAGGAACTTCCTCAAAAAGAAACAAAAACATTGTGCTTTGTAAAACATCACCAAAGGTTGCACTAAGAGTTGTTTAGTTTGGTGAGAAAACGTGGTAATTTTTTAATTCTGAAGACATTGGCTCAAATCTCCAGTGTGATGGAGCTGTGAATGTCTAAGGAGGATGTTCTGATGCAGCCCACCTCTCTAAAACCACCAGAACCATGGGGTAAGGAGAACATGTGACACCTTTGTGCTAAAGCTTGCTGTGGGAGATCCATCCAAAAGCAGTCCTTACAAGTGGGCCAGAAGAATGTTGGTCATGCTATCTGCATCAATATCCATATGAACAGGAAGGCAGAAATGAAGGGTCTGAGGAGCAGGCATCCCCCAAAGCACCCTACTCTGTTCTTCCTTCTTCACCAAGGAAACATTTGCACCAAATCAGCTGCAGGTGTCCTTACAACTGATTTTAACAGCACCCCATTAGCAGACTATTCTCATCCATCAACTAGCATTTAGTTAAAGACTACTGGGAGGTATGCAGAGTGCATGTGCCCATAAACTGGTGCTCAAGTACTAATATGGCCTTCGAAAGGTCGCACAGCCCATGAAGCTGATGAGAAAAGGAATCTCAGATGCTATGGACTGAATGTTTGTACATGTTTAAATTCATATGCTCAGAAGGGTAGAGTCCTTATGAATGGGATTAAGGTCTTTGTTAAAGAACCCATAGAGCTCTCTTGGCTTTTTTCTGCCACCTGAGGGCACACCAAGAAGGCATCCTTCAGCAATCATAAAAGAGCCCTCAGCAGAACCCAGACACCCTGGCTTCCTGGTCTTGAACTTCCCACAGCCAGAGCTGTGAGAAATAAACTCTAATTGTTTAGAAGCCACCCAGCCTGCATTACTTTGTTAGAGTAGCCTAAAGCTACTTAGACACAAGATCATCAAATTCAAATCCTGTGTTATTACCAGGACATGCCAAGTATGATAATATCGATTTTAACCAAGTGAAGATATGTTTGAAGTCATTGACTGCGATACTTGGACAAGTTGCAAGAGAGCTGTGAAAGACTAGAATCCCCAGAAATTCATCTTATTTCAGTGTACTGGGGAGCCCTGACATCTGAATTGAATCATGCAGGTGACAGGGTACAAAGACAAGCAACTCTGGGAAGGATCACCCCTGCCAGCATCTCTACTGATCAGCACAGGAAAGCAACACATCCCTTTTTAATGTGCAGCTATGCCCACACACATGCACCCACACAGGCCTTCCTCAAAACCCAGATCCATGGTCAGCAATGATAGGAGTTGAGAAAACAATTCCCTTGCCTCCTTAGGTCCTGGCCACAACCAGTTGGAAGTGTTATGAAAAACTGTTTTAACCACAATGGTTCTCTGTGGCAATTAACAACTAGAACAATGAGAAGTAACACAGAAAAATACGGGGTCAGAACTTCTGACTTTGGGGGTGGAGGTAATGCTGGTGAAAGAGAGTTGCCAACCACATATCTGGGAAATGGGCCACCTGGTTTTGAAGCCTCAGACACAACAACTGCTTGGGAGGATGTAGACCAACCAAACGAAAATGGACCAGACTGTTCACAAGAAGGAGTCAGTGGCCAGGGCCACCAGGAGCTGCACTCATTTACAGCAAAATTAGGAAAACATTCTGCAAAGAGAGAGAAAGCTTGGAAGGAAACCTCATTGCAATCAAGAATGTTCTGTTCTTTGAGCTATTTCCTTATCAACTTGGAAGGAAAAATAATTAACATAAACAGTAGCCACTAGACTTGGCTAGAGGTAGGAGAAACTAGAGCACAGGATTTGCAGTCAAAAGATTTAAGTTCAAGCCCTAGTTTTCCTCCACTATTCTCTGTGAACAGGATAAATCAATGGGAACTCTCTAAGCCTTAGATTCCTCACCCATAACACTATAGAGCAGATAGTTGCATTGCAGGGCTACTAACAGACCCAAGTGCCCTATGGGTATAGAAATAAAGCCAGAGCTTCCTTATTATTCTTCCTAATTGTTTGATATTTGGCAATTAGGTGATTCTCAAAGACTAAGAGGAAAAAACAACCAAAACTGAAATAGTGTTCCAAGAAGAAATTTCTAGGTTCCAACATGATTTTAACCACAAAGAGTTCAAGACACTAAATTCATCTGATCTGCTAAAAAACATAAAAACCTCCCAGATTATTAAAAGATGAAAACACACCACATTTATTTCATCAAACAAATTTAACTCTGATAACAAAATATAATCATTATAGATTAGAAAAGGAAAACTGTAGAAACAGTCTCACAAAATAGTGACTTAGATACTAAATGAATGCCTAAATAAACAGAATTCACAAGTCAAGACTGAGGGAAGATGGCATTTGTCTTTGTTTTAAAGCAGTGGGTTTTATATTGTACACATTAAATTATTCTCACTAATACTAAGATTATGAGAGAGTGAGAAAACCCAGTGCCACATAATAATTCACTATTGTTGAGGAAATTGTCATTACAAAATGACATTAAATATAAATATTGTATGGGGAAAATTAATCTTAATTAATCTGTATACTTGATTATACATTGTGAAATTTGATGATACCAAAATTAAATAATTCTGGTCAGATTTGGCCAGAAAGTTAGGCAAAGGGAGGACTCATGTCTGTGGGTTTGAGATAAGTACTTTTCAAGGACTTCCTAAAGACTGGGAAGGGATTCCTTCTCATTATACATGCCTACATGCCTTGCAAGTCTTGCACATATGCAGACTTCTTAAACAAAATTTATGTTTGACATTCCATGAGATTGCAACAGTTCAGACAGAGGCCCTGAATGGAGCACTTGTCTAGCAACAGTAGGCACCTCCTCCAATGAGGTGACTCCACCAACTCAGGCCTTGAGTGTCCAAGAACCAAAGCTCTGTCTCCAAGTAGGTACATGAAAGTCTCTATTTGCCTGTAATATTTGTTCCTTATTTCAATCTTCCTGAATACAATTACTATAGCTTCTGTATTCCCCTTGCAATGCTATTCTATTCCTAAACGATTATTGTTATTCCTTGGAGAATCTTTATCTGATTGTCATTTAGATTGACAATAAATAAAATTCCAAAGATAAGAAGTAAAAATATTGTGGGACGGATCAGAATCAAGGAGATAGTAGCAAAGTAGGTAGTTTCTGCATCTCCCAGAATCCCCCATAAAACACATCTACAGAGATTAGGCAAAGCTAAAAACCCACAAATTATGTCTTCTTGTCTTCTCCACAATGTTTTAACTTCTTATCTTTAGATACTTATCTGTTAAAATCTAAATTACAATTGGAAAAAATCTCCAATGAACTACATCCCCAGAGCTCTGGTATGGGAACAGGAAAGGATATGTTCACAGCAGCAGAGGTCTGACCAAGAAAGCAGAGGACAGAAAACAACTCCTCTAGGGCCTGAGGAACAGAGACCCTATACAAGAGAACCCTATCGGTGGAGGCTGGAAACAAGCCCTCAAAAGCAATGGAAGGGTTGGGAGTTCCCATGCTCCATAACAAATCTGGGTAGGGCAGTTATGGTCCCTACCCATACGTCTTCCAAACTCACCAGAGATCTTCTTCAGGACAACATCAGGAGCACTAAGGAGACAGCTCAGGGAAGAAACCAAATGGAGCCTAGTAAGGTAAATGCAGGACAAGACAATGTGGATTAAACAGAAAAAGCCTGCCACTATTGATAGTGAAAATGGAAATAAGAGGGTGGCAGTGGCTGTAAGTTCTAGAAAGTCTCACAAAATAGGAACTCATAGGAGAGTACAGAGGGCAACTGGCTCTCTGATGGCCTTGTGGGACTCACTGAGAATAAGAGCAGGATGTTGGAAAGGTATAAGCTCTGACTATTTTTGATATTGTATATAGAAGGCATTATGGTTTGAATCTGGAATGTTCCCCAAAAGCTTTGTGTTGAAAACATGGTCCCAATGGAGCATAGTTCAGAAGTGGGGCTTCTGGACAGTGATTGGATCACGAGGGTTCTGACCTCATCAGTGGATTAATCCACTGATAGATGGATGGACTACTGGGAGATGAAACCTAGTTAGAGGAAGTAAGTCAATGGCATATGCCCTGGAAGGATTTCGATGGTCCCCAGCCCCTTTATTCCATCTCTTTGCTTCCTGGCTACTATATGCTAAACAGCATTCCTCTGCCACCCACTTCCACCATAATGTTCTGCCTCATTCAGACCCAGAGCAATGCAGTTGGCCTACTATGGACTGAATTCTCCTAAACTGTAAGCCAGAATAAATCTTTCCTCGCTACATATTTTGGTCATAGCAATGAAAATTTTAATAGAAAAACCAAATAGTCATCCCTAGATAAAACAATACTGAGGGAGCTCAGAACTAAAATACAAGGAACACTAAGAAAAACCTTCAGGGTGAAAAGAAATGACACCAGGAAAAGGAAGTCCAAATCCGCAGGAAGAGACAAAGAGCACCAGAAAATATACAGAGCCATCCAACAGATGGAGTACATGGGGATGTATTTTTCTTTTCCAAGGTGGCATAAAATAATTACCATAACACAGTATTATTGGGTTAAGGTCAACCATAGGCATTTTATATATTTATGGATTGTAATAGTAGAATATCAGAAGGGAAGAAATGGATGCAGGGAGAATTATCCCACCTCAGCACAGAGCTATCAGATGGGGACTCACCCAAGAGACAGAGGGAAAGCTGGTCCCTGCTATGGTTATCAGCACAACTCTAAGAGCAGCCAAGCCAGAGCAGCAGCAAGAACATAAGCCAAGCCAGAGCCTCTGAGCCGCAGTGACAACCACACTTCCCATGACTGGAAAGGGCAGGACTCAGAGATTCATTCCTCCCCCAACTTAGTTTTCTGTGGGCTCCTTGGTTGGCTCTAGGAACCCAATTAACACAAGAGCTGATTAACAAGAGAAAGACATATTTTTTTATTAAAATGTACCTATATAAGGAGATCATCACAAGAGAATGAAATCCAAAGACACAAGCAAAGCATGATGCATTTATACTTTCCAGACAAAGAATGATAAATGTGTGAATGGATGGCAGTATGTATGGGTCACAGTGGTTGGGGAAGGGGGTTAGAAACTCATGAAAGATAAGGGTAACTTCAGAGGTTGCTTATTCCAGTTACAAGTCTCTAATGATTAAGGCTATTTTTTAGCATTGGTATGTGAAGGACACCCATCCCAAAAGAATCTTCAGGGCTTTCTGCATGTAGGAAAAGACAGGCCAAATGGCCCTTTCCAATGTTACAGTTCTTCAAATGATTTCAGCTTGAAATAATCAACTTATCAATTTGGCATATTGTGAGTCAGCACACCCTTAACCCTTTCTAATGCATTCCCTTGCATCAGTCAGAAATATATGGCAGGTATTAAATAAGCATGGCTTGGAGAGGCTACCACTCTCATATTTATTGATAATCATGCCACATTTGAATTTAGATAGGTCTGCATATTTTAATTTTCTAAAATTTTAAACTACCCTGGATTTTCTCAAATACTAAAATAGATGTAATAGCTCATTATGAGAAGGACATTTTCTGGAGTATACTTTTAGTTTATTTATGATGTCACACATCATAAAGTGCATGAAACATACATATTTTTATTGAAAGAGAGATTTGATAATTTGGGGGTTTATTCTTTTAGTTCTGATTTACATAAAATCTAATAAAAATAATATACTCAAATTCTAGTTTGATAATTTGATGCTTAAACAATTTTTAAAATTTTTTAACCTCGTGGGAAAGGTATTTTTTTAGGGCTGCCCAAGCCATTCCCAGCATTCAGCTGTGGGCAAGGGCTGCTGTGATCCATAGCACACACAGATCAATAAGCACTTATTGTTACCTTGAGGTGTCTACTCTCAGCTACGCACTTATCTCCTCACATTTAAACTGAACATTTGATGAGAGAAGTCACAAGTTTTAAAAATGGGCAGAGACTCATAAACATTTTCTACCCTTTAATTGGAAATTTTAAAATCTGGATTTTCTTTTCTGTTCTAGAATTGTATGAACATGGAGATAAAGCCCATCTACCCTGAGACAGTTAACTCACCTCACTGAGGGGGACCCCTTATTGTGGGTCAGCAACAAAGGAGAAGTTGCCTCCAATCCCATCATGGAACTACCCACTGGAAGCAAATGCTGGATATTGGCCAGAGGTGGTGGGGAGGGGAGCACTGAAACAATGGCCTCCGGCCCAATAGGACCTTGTGACCAGGCTGCTGGGGGCACCTAAATTCTTGATTCCTCATCTATTGGGTGGACCTAGGTGGCTTCTGTGAAATTACTAGAGGACTTGTGCTCTGAAGAATTAGGTATGATTGTGGTTTGGTTTCTCCTGATGAAAAAACAAAACAAAACAAAAAATCCAGAGATGGATCCACCCAGAGGTTGGCTTCTTCAACGAGTCTGCTAGAAGAAAAAAAAATTGACTTTGTGAAAACTAGTCTTTAATTGTAATTTTTTAAAAAAAAACAATTGTCTGGCTTAATGTACTTTAATGGAAACATAAATTTGATTATGTGGGCAGAGCAATAATCAGCATAATAGTGCAAGTGTCATTCAAGTTCATTTTTAAGCATATTAACTCAGTTAATTTTTCAAGGCATAATCCTTGGTCACTCAGAAAAAGACTCAGATTGTAGCTAATGCCTTTTATGGCCATTTTACTTCTATTATAAATGGAGTCTCAGAGGATGGAAGCCAGGTCAGGTGGTGCATGAGCCTGGATGGATGACACACAGCCTAGTGAGGTGGCACACATTTTTAATCCCAGTGGTTATGGAGGCTGAGGCAGGAGGGTCGGAAGTTCCAAGCCAGCCTCAACAAAAGCGAGGCACTAAGGAACTCAGTAAGACTCTGTTCCTAAATAAAATACAAAATAGGGCTGGGGATGTGGCTCAGTGGTAGAGAGCTTCTGAGTTCAATCTCTGGTATCCCCCCAAAAAGAGGATGGAATGATTTCTCTTTTATAGTTTTTGAAACAAGTGTGAGCTTCTGAATAATTAGCTGTGTTCACATGGCTATTTCTGGGCCACTGACCACTGATATAACTGTTTTCTGTCTCATCATCTGCAAATGAGTATGCTATTAAACCTGCATCATAAGGTCATTCTAAGAATTAGTTTGGAAAGCTATTTGAGGAAGGTAAACCCAGGACTTGAACACTATAGGTAGTCACCAATTTTAGTCCTCATTCTTATCATTCTACCATTCCTAAAACTTATAGACACACAGAGATCAGATGTACCCTATTTTTCCCAGCATGGTAGGTAATGGGTTTGCTAATGGCCACCAGAAGACCACACTGTTTCCTAGACTGGATGATCAAGCCTCATGCAAAACACTACTGCCACAACTTTGGAAAAAGTTGAGAAAAGACCAAGGCAAATTTGTGTGACTAATCTTTGTTCAACTTAAAACTCCCAGCTAGTCTCCATGTGTTAAGATAAACTCTCTGAGGAGTCATCTGAAGGAAAAGCAAATATTTTGACCATTAAAAGACCATCCAAATAACAAATGTCAAAGGCCTATTTTGTGTTAGACAACTTCACTTATCTCAGGCTCACAGGCTATTTTTTATTTTCACTTTTATTTTTTTAGTTCTCAAGTTCATTTGCAAATGATTGTATCATAGGAACCTTGACAACAAAATAATGGTCTGCAAAGCGAACAGCCATAAGATGCAAAGTACTTTCCCTTAACTAGTAACAACTGATAGTTTAAAATTAAATGCAATGCCATTTTTTTTTTTTGTATTGGGGATTGAACCCAGGGGCACTTAACCACTAAGTCACATCTCAGGTCTTTTTTATTTTTTAATTTTGAGACAGGGTCTCACTAATTTACTTAGGGCCTCACTAAATTGCTGAGACTGGCTTCAAACCTGTGATATTCTTGCCTCAGCCTCCCAAGTAGCTGGGATCACAGACATGTGCCACCATACCCAGCTAATTGCAATGCTTCAAATGAGTCTTTCCTCAACTAAAGCAGCAGAGTAGGCTGTATGGGGATTGGGACAGTTTGGAATAAAAGAGGCCTAATTTAAGAGAAATATTTTTCAGGTTACTTGAAATAATCTTGAGCATTCATTCTCATTCCTCAGATCTATATTTTCACAGGGGTTTGGTTTCCATGTAAGTGGATTTGGAGATTTAAAACAGATGTTGATAGTATATAGCTTAATTATCTACTTAATCAGTTATTTAATAATGATATTGAGGATTTAATGTGTCAGAAATTACCCACATTAACTCATTCAACTAATAGTCAAGAATGTTTGAACATACTTTAGATATGAGACATTGCACTATTTTATTTCTCAACACACTCTTGTAAAATTAGTATGTGTTGTCCCATATCACAATTGAGGAGACTAAATCACACTGTGTCTGTCTACTGGCCACCATCACCCAGTTCAGGACTGGCATGCGCACTCAGGCTGCCTTGACTGTCAACATGAGAATACAGCATGCCACAGATGAGCATTTCCATCCACATTTCTCGTGTGTCTTACAAAATAGATGCTGATTTACATCACCTCATCTGCCTTGAGAGATTTACATTAAGTCTTCCCTGTATAAGATTTATCACTTCCTGATTGATTATACTACTTAGTTTTGATTTCCATTCTTAAACTAGAATTTTACCTTATTCTCAACTCACAAAAGATTTATTTTCTCTTCTTGTGCCCAGCAGCCATGGAGTCTGGTCCCATTTTTGTGATCCCATTTTTCCATTCAATTATTCTGGCTCTCCTGTCCATCTATCTAGAGCATCTGAGCATTACAGATTCTAATGGAAGTTTACAGTGATGGACAATAAGACAGAATGGAACAGCATAAAAATAAAGACAGAAATAGAGAAGGAGAGAGAGACATCAGAAGGGTAAGACAGAGAGAGAGAAAGAGGTGAATCTCTATTCCATACAGAACTAGATTTCCCACGGGCAACTATGTTGTGCAGATCTCTCCTATCATTTCATCACTGCCTATCTCAAAATTTATACTTATTTCTTTTGCAGGTCAGAATATAGGTAGATGACTTTGTTTGATTTTCTCCTTTAAACCAGATTCCATGGGCTTTGACTTTCATTTTCAAAATGGTTCATCAAAGCATTCTGATGAACATGTGAACATCTATTTTAAAGTAGAAATCTACTAAGGGCAGAAGCACCAATAATAAGTGGTATGTGAAGTATAATTTGAGTTGCTCTCACTCTAGTGATGTCGCTACTAATTACCTGAGAATCCAGTGTCTTGCCCAAGATCAAGAGCCAGGAAGAGGTAAAAGTAGAGGCTGAGCCACATTTTCCTACCCCAGCTCAACCTCCTGATGGTTCCTCCTCTACACTAGGATGGCCTAGCCAGAGTGTGTGATAAACTGAATGAATAGCACAAATCCACTAAATACATGCTAAGTGAAATCAAAAGTCAATGATAATAGCTAAGAACAATAAAACAACTAGGTGTAAATTTAACAAACAGGTACAGAATTTGTAGACTGAAAACCACAAAATGCTGATCAAATAAATTAAAGAAAACCTAAATGAATGGAGATTAGAAGACCAAACATAGTACAGAGGACAATGCTCCCCAAATCAATCTGTAATCTAAATGCAATGTCTATCAAAGTCTCTGCAAGTTTTTATAGACATAGAAATAAGGCTTATTTAAAAGGATGTGTGAAAAGACACAGAATCTATAACTAAAGCAATCTTAGCAAAAATTTATAAGATAGAAGAATCTTTCTTCCAAAGTAGTTACATAATCAAAACAGTATGGTATTTGATGGAAAGTAGACACATAGATCAATAGAACAAGATGTTCAACATCGTTAGCATTTTGGAAAATGAAAATCAACATCATAATGATACACTAGTCTACAACCAGTAGGATGGTTATAATTAAAAATATAGTTACTAATTAGTATTGGTTAGGATGTAGAGAAACTGGAGCTTGCAAACATTGCTGGTAGGAATGCATAATAGTGTAGCCCCTTCAGAAAAGTTTGAAAGTTTCTTAAATGTTAAGTTTAAGTTACCATATAGCCTAGCAATTATCCACACCCAAGAGAAATTAAAATACGTATGCACATAAAATGTGTATGCAAATGATCAGAGGAGCCTTTGTCATAATAGCTAAAAAGTGCAAGCTATCTGAATGTCCATTAACTGGTGAATGGATAAACAAAGTGGTGCATTCAAACAATGAAACATAATAGAATATATTACCATCAGAATGCAGATGAAGCTCAAATAAATTTTACTAGAACTCAGCCATGCAGTGTATGACTGCTTTTCCAAGAAATGACAAAAAGCAAATAGGGATTTATTGCAAATAAGAAAGGGATATTTTTCAGGTATTAGAAGCATTCTGAAACATGAGTGCTCACATTGTGTTTAGGGTTGCACAATTCTATAAATCACGAAAATCATTACATTGTACACTTAAAGTGGATGAATTGCCTTAATAAAGCTATTTCTTAGAAGCCAGTATTCTGCTCAAAAGTAATAAGGTTCCTTGAGGAAGGAGCACTGTTTCTAATGCTCATAAGGGCTAGATGAATCACCAGAGACTGAGGTTGAAAGAGTTGGTTAAGTACCAGATCATAGAAGGCCCTGTGGAACATGTTGAGCCATGGAGATTTGAGATAATCCATAATTTCGAGGCCAGGGATGGGCCTGATCAGAGATCTGAATTTAAAGCCTTATTTGGACATAAACATAAAGAATGAATTCAAATAGATTTTAAAAGCAAGCCCTTTGGAAATTTTTCTTGAATTATCAACAGAGCATCTAATACACACAAGCTCATATGTATACTTTCACTACACTAACATTTTCTTTGGTTTCTGAAAATGCACTAGATTTGAAGGCAAAAGACATACAACTGACTGAGTCTTATTTCTAACATCCCTAGCTATTCTCTAACCTTACTGTACAATGAAGATAAATCATGTATTTATGGAGAGAAGATCCTAAAATGTCGTGGCCTTCTTCAAAGCCTACAGTTTATGCAACTAGACCTCCACTATTACTCCCAGAATAAAATTAACTCTCCTTGGCATGCCAGACAACAGCTAAAATGCCTCCCAGCATGGAAATCATCTCCAAACACACCCAGTGTTCCTTGAATACCCTGTGCTGGACCTTCCCTGCATATGTCCTGTTCTTTCTGTCTTAAGCTCCTGTGCCTTTGAGCAAGTCCCTTCCTCTACTGAACTTGCCTTCTCCTCTTCTCTTGCTTATCTAACTCCTGCTGCTCAAAACTCAGCCCACCTCTCCTATTTGGGAGCCTCCCCAGACACTGGACCACTGGAGATATTTTTCTCTGTGTTGTAAACACATCCATCTCTCTAAAATGTAACATCTGCCCTGTGCACTGTGATAAGTGCTCATCAAGGAGAGAGACACTGAGTCTCCAGCTTGCAGCCTTGTCCAGCAAAGACGTGCTGAACAAGTGAAGCAATCATTCATATGAAAGGACTTTTAAAATTTACATCTTGAATGCATGGAAAAGTGATTATTTATTTAGGTACCAGAGATTGAACCGAGGGGGTGCTTAACCACTGAGCCACATCCTCAATCCTTCATTATATTTTATTTAGAGACAGGATCTCACTAAATTGGTTAGGACTTCGTTAAGTTTCTCAGGCTGGCTTTGAACTCATGATCCTCCTGCCTCAGCCTCCTGAGTTGCTGGGATTACAGGCATGCATCAGGGCACCAAGTAGAAGAGTAATTTTATGATGAGTTTATGTTGCTCACATAAGTAAGAAGTTTTTAGAATGCATTTAATTTTAGTTGCAATATAATTTTTCCTTCTGTTTGAGGACATGATTCAATTTTATTCTGGCATCCAAGTTTTTTTGGTTGTTGTTGTTGTTGGATTCCCCTCCACTGCCCAGAAAATATGCTTTCTTTATAACGAATTACAAATGGTATCTGGTGAGGGCAGACGAAAGAACAGAAAAACCGTGTCCAGCTGAAGCCTCTCTTGGTCCCTCATTGAGCACCGCCAATGCTGTAAAACTAAATAAACACTGCAAGAGTCAGACATTTGTCTGAGGAGGTTTGACCCACCCTGACCTCAGTGGAGCACCCTGCCATCTTGCTTATGTTCATGAAAATCTGTTTGGTCTGGGGCTCAAGCTGGATGGCTCCTGACTCCAGAGGATTGTGAGATTCATGAGACTAGGCGCTTCCAGAGTAGATGGGATGGCTCCCGTGTGGCTCGGCCTGGAGCCAGCTTCCTAGCCATCTTCTTGGAGATTCTACTTGACTCTGAAAACCCAAACTCAAATTAGTCACTGGCAAAGCCCCTGAAAAGGAAAATATTCACAAAGTTCAGCACTAATGTATTGGTTCGTTACAGTGTAAGACCAAGTACCCAACTATGTCTCTGTCTGGAACAGCCTTCCCCAGTGGACAAGTGCCCCATCTGTGGGCAAGAGCAACTCAGATGATACCCCCTAGGAAAATGGCACTTGCTACACTGTCTGGGTGACCAGGTGCTTTGAAATTCTGCTGGCTGGTGAACCAATGGGGCAATTCTATGTAAGAATGCTAGAGCATTCTATGCAAGAGCACTTCACAGACCACAAATAACTCTGTTATGTGTTGTGCATTTCCCTTCAGGGAGGCAGAAAGTATAAAATTTTTAAATATTGTGCAATGTGCATGTTTTAAGTTTAAAAAAAAAAAATGGAGTCAAGAGTGGCACCCAGGTTCAATCCCCAGCACCACACAATTTTTTTTTCAATGAAGCTGAGCTTTAGTTGATCCCATTTGTCTTTAAAAAGCTTGTGCTGATCTTGCTGTTCTCAATTCCTACTCTTCCCTGGGTCTTAGGTCTTTCTCTTCTATACAGGCTTACCACTGAAATAATTGTCTTAAAGATTGAGTTCCTGCAATCACACCAGATGCATTGAGAGCTCTCAGCCCAGGTTAGTATTTCCTATACCATAATGAGCATTGTGTTCTGCAACTCAGATCAATTAATATCAGCACAGACTCATAGTTGGCTCCTCTAGATCCTGAAGACAGTAAAAGCAATTCAATGTCTTCATTTTAAAAATCTGCATTAAGGAGGAGAAAAATCCAGGCTCTTTTTAAAATTTATTTACTCAGAGAAGGAGAAAGAGACTCTCATTTGATACACAGGCTTGGGCTTTGGGACAGGTAGGAAAAGGGATGACCATTTGAGGAAGCAGAGAGAGTGGAAGCTGCAAAGACAGATGACAGAGAGGGAGGAACAGGGAAGCAAAGCTTCCTGGGTTCACCAGGCCAAGGCACTTGCCTTAGGAGGCCATCTTCCCTCATCCAGTGGGTGGCTATAATCTCAAAGATCTATGTTTTCCATCTTCATCCAGCAGAACTGGATCATCACTGAGTTGTGAATTCAAGAAAATTGGTTGGAGCCAGCATTTTGCAATCAGGTGGAATAAACCAAATGGAAGTAATGAAGTGAGAGAAGAGAATATGGAGAGCATTGTAAGGAGAGGAAGTGAAGGGGAAACATCAGAGCACATTTCACGTAACAAAGACAGTCCCCTTCCAGGATGCTTTTATTTTAATTGCATGGGTAGCAACAGGAGTACAGGTTTGTGGGCTAAAATATATTTCTTATAAAAATACACATAGTGTTTTATGATTAAAGATATCCCTGGTTTATCATACATTGCAAACAATAATCTTCTTATGAGATGCAATATGTCCATCTTTTTGTGTGTATATATGGTGTTGTACTAGGGATAGAACCCAGGGGAACTCTACTTCTAAACTACACCCCCAGCCCTCTTTTGGTTTTGAGACATAGGTTCACTTAGTTCTGTCCCAAGAAAATTGATCCTAGGACATTCTGAAAATGTGCAGCCATTGCTGTATTTTGAATGCCTGTGTTCCCTCCCAAACCCCTATTGAAACTGGACCTCCAATGCAACAGTATTGGAAGGTGGTGCTCAGGAGATGTGGTTAGGCAAGATCTGATGAATGGACTAATACTATCATAGTAAGGCCTTGCCAGAATTGGCTAGCTCTCCTCTGCAGTGTGAGGACAAGCATCTGTCCTCTCTAGCAGTTCCCTCTGGTTGAGGTGCCATCTTAGCAGCAGAAACTGTGTCATCTCCAGACAACACACCTAGCACTATCCTGATCTTGTGCATATAGCCTCCAGAACTGCAATAAATTTATTTATCTCCCAAATAAATTACCCAGTCTGGTATACTCTTATTAAAACAAACAACTATTTTACTCCCCACCTAAAATATCATTATGGAAGAAAAGAATTTTTTTAAACTTTTTATTATTACTGGAGAAATTAAAAAATTCTTTGTCCAAACAGAACATTTACACACTCCTGGAAGTCAGTCAACACAGAGATCTACAGAGAAATAAACATAGGACAAACACAGACCAAGAGTCAAACAGGAATTGGTGTTGAGTATTCTACCCACAAAAGATTGAGACACAGATCCTGGGAGTGTGAGGACTATGGAGCAGTTTTAATATTTATGCATTTGGGAGCTTGCATTTAAGGCAGACAGCCCTTGTCACTCAAGTCAAGCACATTTATTCCCACACCACATTAGTGAGCATGGAAGCCAGGTAGGCACAGTGGTGCCCCATATAATTTGCATCCCAAATAGCCACACCCCAGAAGACAGATTATAATAGAAAACATTGACAGGCTTTCAAAAACAGAAATTAAAGTGTCCTTACAATGAAAATATTTCCTGGAAAACATAACAAAGAGGTAAATTCTGGAAAAGTCAGATCATTCATGGAGCCAATAAAGCTTAAGCCCAGGACCACCTAAATTGTGTGTATTCATTCCAAGGTCAGGGTCAAGGGCCTAGAAAAATAGCCACATTCTTATTTAACTTTGCATTATTTTTGTTATATATGATTTCTCAAGTTTTATAAACTTCAGGAACCACAAAACCTAAATTTATCCTAGATTTCCAGACCAAATATAAGCTATAAATCAAAAAGAAAAAATTCAGAGTACAATAGAATAATAAGCAAAGGGTATTAATAAACAATTTATAGAAAAGAAGTGCAAATAGGAAATAAGCACAAAATGTAGGCTCCATCTCATTTATAATTAGGAATAGTCAGATTAAAGTAAAATTATTTTCCTCCCAGATATGCAAAACTTTAAGTGTTCAATAACATTTATCCATGGTGTGAATGCATATCAGTTTACATGTTCAGTTAGGGTAGAAATTAACAATGCCTTTTGGAAAAATGAATTTGCAAGATCTATCAAAATACACATTACCTTCTACTCCATAACTTAGGTTCTAGGAATTTGTTCAACACATACATATTCTTTGTTCAGGTACTTAAAGGATGTTTGTTGTAACATTATGGAAGTCAAATTAGCAGCAACCTAAATGTTCATACATGCTCTCTTTTAAGAGGATTGTAAAGATTTAGACACCTTATTATCAAAAAAACTTCAAGTTAAAAATGTATTTTACATGCAAAATTGAAAAATCAAAAATAAAAATAAAAATAACCAGTTCCTATCTTTCATATTGGATCCCTCTGAAAAGAGTAGAGAGGACAAAATTATGAGAGTTTATAGAAGATTAAAAATTTTAATAGACCTTAGTCTTAATGTCATCCTGCATCGGAATTTCAGTTTCTTATAGGCTTTTGTTCAAAGTTAGCTCTCTGACTTTTATTCAGTCTCGCCATTTGGGTTCACAGCCCCCTTTGGCTGGTATGGTTTTCATTCTCCCCTTCCCTCCTGATACTTCCCCACAACCTGAACACTGGAACTGAGCATGACGGATGGTCCACTATTTAGCATACAATATGATTTACTTTTCAGTGCTTTTCCTCTGGTTGTTTGACTTACAATCTGTTCATATGCAATTCCACGAATTCCTTTATTTTCATGTAGATCTCATTCTCCTTGAGGTGGGTTTGTACCTTCACACGTACATTTCCACATACACACTCCATTTTATGAATATGAAAACTTTTATGAGTATGAAAACATTCCAACTACCCCATGAGACAGAAGCATTGTGAGATTAAACCCCATCTTTCTCACCTACTGAGTCATCTACTTCTCGGAATTACATTAAGTTAATGAATAGAAAGCTGTGAGCACAGACCTTGAAGTGGTTTCTGCACAAAAGCTGTGGTTGTTTCCACTGATATTTTTGTTATAATTTCCTACTTAGTACAGATAACAAGCGGGTGCTGAGAGGTGACATACGCAGTGGGAGTGGGGTAAGACTTGATTTCAAACCCTGACCCCCAATCCTTCCACTCTTTGTTGGGCACTGTCTTCAACAGGTCTGCCCCATCGTCACAGCTCCTATGTATTCTGCTTGCCTGCTGAGATGTCTTTTGGGTTCTATGCAATAATTCTTTGACGCATTCACACAAACTGTACAGAGCACCAGGTGACAGTTATTTTTACTTGGTCTTTAAAAACATATAAATATATTTATAATAAATATAAAGTGGAGGCTGAAAACTGACTATTTAAAGATTTCTCCATCTCAAGGGAGAAGGTAGAATTAAGGGATTAGATACTAGCAGTGCATGCAGAGACCCCAGCACCTGTGCTTGCAAGAGAAGCTGTGTATTTTCATCAAGTGAGAAGAAGGACAATGAGAACCCACTGCCTGAATTTTCTTTAATGAGAAATATTTTTCATTTGTCCTTCTGAATCCATAGATGGATGAGGGGGAAATGAATGCATCTGTATTTCAAATAAGCAAAGAAATGTGGACTATGGTTCCCCCAAAGTCTTGCAATTTCTACTCTTGAAAAAGGAATCAGAGCAATGTGCTGGGATGATCCTCTGGGGATCTCTCAGTGAGCTCATCCATTGGCTGCAGGTGAGACCCAGTGTGTCCTTCTGTCTATCAGAAAGCAATGCCTGTTCTGAGGGTCCAAGCTCTTCTGATATTAGGAGAATCCCACTTTTGGAACAAGAACCTGGGTGTAGCCTCACATTCCATTTGTTAATGCTATAATCCATATGGATTATTTTTCTCCCCAAAATTGATACATTGAAATCCTAACTGCCAAAGTAAGGGTAATTGGGGTTATGGCTTTTGGAAGGTAAACAGGCCATGGGGAATTCAACCTCACAAATGAGATTACTGTCCATATCCAAGAGATTCTGGGGAGCTCTTTCACCCCTCCACCATGAGAGGATGCAGCTGGGAGGCACTATCTGTGAGCCAAGAGTGGACGCTCACCAGCCACTGGATCTGTATGTACCTTGATCTTAGGCTTTCAGCCTCCAGAACTTTAAGAAATAAATTCTGTTATTCATAAGTCACTCAGTCTGTGGTATTTTATAGCATCTTGAATGGACTAAGACAGCTGTGAAGACAAAAATAAGTCAAAACATGACCAAATATTGGCATGACCTTTGCCATTTGAGTCCTGCAAATTTCATCTCATGGCTACACAAAACCATTGGTACATGATCAAAATGGTCAAACCAGAATATAAAGGAATGTGGAGACCCATAACAGCCTCACATCTGCCAGACACCTAACACAGCACTTTACAATGACTGTCCATTTAATCTTGTCATCTAACAATTTAAAAGTTTTAAATTCAAGAGTATAAATGAATACAAATTTTCTTTGAAATCATTTGTTTTACAAAAGAAGAAAGAATCACCTATAAAACTCAACAAAGAAACCTTTCCATTAAGAAAAGGCCATGAACATATTTGATTATAAGATCTTGGCTTCCCAGCTCCAGAAGGAACCTAAAGACTTCTCCAGCTCAAGATTGAACCTTTTTGTCTAACTCAAAGACCTGAAGGTTAGAACCAAAGTAGCTCTGGCTACATGACCCAAATCCACAGCTAGATCTTAGATGACCCAGATGGTAAACTAGAGCTAGATCCTAGTTTACCCATATGAGACCAAGACCAGAAGCTGACATCTGGCTTCTCCCAACTTCTGCCCCTTTGCCATGTTCTGGATGGGGCAGTGCCCCCTCCCTGTGTCACCCCTACTTCACCTAGCAGGTGTATGCAATCCAATACTTATGTTCAGGCTGAAATCATTCTGCAGCTCCCTCTGCCTCACTGATTTGCTTATGGAAGACATGAATCAGACCTTAGTCATGGTATCATGAGCATGTGGTGCATGTCTGGAACTTGGAGCTGCTCAGTGAGTGGGTATTGGAAGCATCAATGGATAAGAGAATGTTGCAATGAACTCTGCTGACCTCAGTGCCTCTGGGTATGCCCCTTGAGTTCTACCCAGAGACCACATGAGCTCAGGGGACATTCCCCAAAGCAGGAAGAGCAGAGAGAAACACAAATGCTGCTCCCCGCTTGGAGAAAAGCATGGAAAAAAAAAAAAGAAAGAAATATGTCTGGTGGTGGTCAGGAAAGGTGAAAACATGGTTAAGGCCAAGCAAAGAATGGATTGGGGTTGGGAGAGGGAAGCCAGGGACTCTGTGTGGTTGGGGTGGCCTGTCCGCATTAAACTTAATGTGGTAGTACCCCCGTATCAGGCCACTGATCTGCTCTACACATACTGCAGGGCACATAAAATGTCAATAAATCAGGGTTGAATCCAAATGTGGGGACACCAGGTAATGTTATTAGCCTCTTAGCAGGAGAGAGTCATTGCTAATTTTTTAAGCAGGAGAGGGGAACCAGCTAGCTCTCTGGCTGGCTAGGTGACTTGCTGAGACCTTCCAGAGCAATCCCAGGAACACTCCTGAATCCCAGTTCTCTCAGTACTCAGCTGGGACTTCACGCTCAGATGTTGCCATCTAGTGGCAAGAGGATACAAATTTCTCCCATTTCCCTAATATGCTTAAAGGATGATAATCTTAAAGAATTAGTTTATTAAGAAAACACATTTTAACAAACATTTTTTCTCTTTTAATAAGACACGATAAAACTGAATTTGCTTTTTGCCTCTTTATCCTACTAAATACATACAAATAGGTAAAATCTGCATCAAGCCCTCATGTTATTTGCCTTGAGATTGCTTATCTCCCCACAAAGCAACTCTCAGCACTCAATTAAACACTTTGATTAACTTAAAGTGGCTTTAGGTAGTAACAAGAGATACTTTTTGGATGAAGAAATGAAATTTAAAATTGTTATGCATCTCAACATTGCATCAAGAGGGAGTCACTTTGGAAGTCCTAGGAGGCTCATATTACTGAGTCTCAAATGGGGATGACATCCCCACCCATTGTGAGAACACAATGAACTGCACCACAGCCTGGGTGCAATTCCTGAATGCTTTGAGACACATTCACCTGGACAACCTGTTTTATGTCACCACCATGGTGTCTTCCCTCCAATATGAGGTCTACAGCCACTTACTTTACCAGGGAGCAAACTCCCCCATCAAGAGTCTGACATTCATGTCCCGTGCAGTGTCTAAGATATTTCACTTACGTGGCAAAAAATGGAATACTCCTGATGAAAATATCCTAAAGTCTTAGGATGTCCTGGTTTACATCCTTGTCTTTTCTCTGTTGAGATGGTCAGAGATCTACACCCTGAGAAATGATGCAGTTTGGGAGATTCAGTTAGGTTCTATGATTACAAAGTGCTAGTTGACAAAGATCCTGGGGCTTCCCAGGCACCTTCCTCTGAGAAGAATCTTTGTTCTTTCTGGATGAATGGTCAGTTCCCCTAAGATCTTTCCGGAGTTTGTATGTAGACTTACATACTACTCCTAATTTGCAGTCTATCCATTCTCTTTCTTCCAGCTGTGTTTAAAGTTCCTCCTAGCCCTTAACCGAATCTGATTTTTGAATGACTTTGAGACCCCTTTGGCCTGCAGTGCTATTTTCAATGGACACATAACAAATACCACTGTCTTCCCCATGGGTATCAGGTGAGGAAGACAGAAGTCAATGGGGCTGAGCCTCACTCACAGAAATACACAGGGATAGGGTGGGTCGTGGAGAAAATTCCCACAGCATAACAGGGTGCAATGTGCTGGTTTCCTCAGGAGAGTTAGGCACTCCTGGGCCCCAGAAAAAGGCAGAGCAGAGCTGTCTTCATTAACATCTTCACAGTTCCTCCCTGGTCTTGGTCCCCTTACCTCCATGGCTCCCACACCTATTTCTACAAGGCCCTCCCTGGGCTCCCCGATATACCATGGTTCTGGATGTTCCCTACACCTCCAGTCACAGGCTGCCCACTTCTATTTGTTCTCTTGACCCAAACCATGGTAGTTCCCCAGGGCTTCATTATCTCCCCTCTCCAACCATCTTTGTCCTCAGATACCGCCTTGCTGGTGTCAGATGTGATCAGATGTGATCCTCACACGTTCATTAAGGGCTGTCCTTGAGTTCTCTTGCTTTGGGTCTCAAGGCTCATGTTGTCTCATTGTTTTCCTTCAGCAGTGAGTCACAGCTCTGGGAGCCTCTCCCTTGGAAATGGCCTTGGAGATCCTCCCAATCACGCTTGCGCTGGGCTCTCCCCATGCTTCCACCCACCACCCGCCTCCTCCTCAGAGAACGTGGAAGGAAGCAATCCCATATCTTCCATGCTTGTCTGAATCTGTAGAGACACCGTTACACAAAGCAATGGCTCATATTAACCAAGTGCATTTGATGAAGGGGAAGAAATGAACCCGTGGCATGGATTAGATCAAAGACATTCACAAAACCCAGGTTTGGGCATTAGCCTCAGGCGTTCTCTGTGTCACCAGATCAAGGAATTAGACCTTCAGGTCTGAGTTTCCTCATCTGTGAAATGGGAAGAACAGTGCCTGCCTCACCAGGGGATGGTGAGGATCACATCTAATCCTAATGTAAAGGTCTGCACATTGTGCCTGGGATGGACCATGCAAAACATTTGCTTCCTATTACTCTAAATGCTTTGCACATCAGAACTCATCTCCCCAGCACTAAAGATTTACTTTAGGCTCTCCTGAGATTCCTAATTTTGTCTTTTGGCACAACACACATTTCAACACCCATTTTTTTCATTCTTTGCCTTCCTCTGCCTGCATGGCCTGGTGCTCACAGGCACAGGAGAGGAGAGACTTCTGCTTGGAGCCTGGTGATGGAAAGTGGCTAGTGAGGGTCTCCTTCTCTAGGGCCTGGGTGAGTGGCAGCCACAGCCCCTCTCTCCTTGACAAACCCAAGAGGAGACTCCAATTCTTTTGCACATGAGGGTTTGCTACTAACGTTTATAGTGAAACAAACTTGACAGCTACTCACTTCTACTTTGGCCTGGAGTTTTAGCTCTGGTCTTCTTAGGGGGCAACTAGAATCTCCTAGGGTTCAGCCACCTTGCCTATTCTGTGTTACTGGGGATGAATGGCAGAGCTTCTGCTGTGCCCACTACTCTGGGCTCACTGTGAACCACCTGGTTGAGTTGCCTGCTTGCTGACCTCTGAACACCTGTACTTATGCAGGAGCACACTGGTGAACTATGCTCATGGGTCATGAGTACCATGGCTGAGTCACAGTACTTGGCATGCCAGGGTGCCACTACTGTCCTGCTTAGCGTCTCTGTGATTGTCAGCAATGACCCTTCCCCAAACACACATATAAGTGGTTTCTGCTACCTGTAAAAAAGAGACCAAAGGCAGGTTCATCTCCCCCTCAGCAAGACCTCAGAAAGGCAATGGCAGGCATGTTTTATACATATGGCACTCAAGAAATGCCCACCAAGATGACTGGGAAAGAACACTCTCCCCATGTCATTACAACTGAGATTACAGGGCACTGAAGTTGGTGCTTTAGTTCCATGAACAGCCGCTCTTGTCCATGAGGTGCCAATTCTTATTTTTCTCCGTCAGTCGTGCAGTGGCAAACAGGGCCACCTGCTCCTTCCTCCGTGACTCACTTCTTGCTGGTGGAGATGTTTCCAGGCTCCTGCACTCTGTCTGAGCACTGTGACTCAAACAGCATGTTCTCTCCAGAACAATAAATGCATGTCCTCACTTCACCTACAGGGAGTCCAATCCACTGGCCTTTGGTCAGCCAAGAGAGGACAGCAGATCCTCCTGGAGAGAGGATCATCCATATCTCATCAGTTCTTATTGCTCTGTGGAGGGGGAGAGTCAAGTAGGGACAGCAGGTCAAGAGTGTGAGCAGACACTCACTGGGGAACTCTGCATTCACATAGTGGGTTCACACGTGGGAGTGGATTCTCGCTGGGGAATTCAGGGTATCTCAGCTTTACAGAGAAGACACCTAAGGCTTCACTGGGAATAATAATAATCATTTGTTTCATTTGAAGCTTTTGAGAGATATAAATTCACTAAATAGATTGATAAAGTAAGTGGTGAGAGACTACACTAGTTTAATGGTAACCACCAAGTGTTGCTCTTGAAATAATAATTCCTGCTGAAGATCTTCTCTCCGTTCACTCTGTGCTGCAGCAGCACCACTGGGGATAGGTCCAGGCACGTGCATTGGGATCCAGGCTCCTATAACATTCCTAAAAGCAATGCTGGAGGTGCTAGGAACATGTGTCCTAAAGGAGTAGTGGGTTCTGTCACTTTCCTCAGCTCATCTCTGCCCACCCCAGGTCAGGGATGTGACAGTACCTTAAACTATGGATCATTTTGAATTTTTCATGCTCTCTTTTTCCCCATGCAATCCCTTTTCTGCCTTATTGTATATACAGGCTAGGAAGTTTCTTGGAAAGATCCATAGTTTAAAATGAAAACATCTGATAAGAACTGTTGTTTGATGATTGCTTCTCAAAATGCTGAGTTGATAGAATGCAAAAAGCACATGTAGTTGAAAAAGACAATGATAGCAATAGAAAACCTAGTCACAGCCTGACATTTGAAAGTGACTGCATGTCGTACGTGCAAGTACGTGAAGTTGTACATTTTTATGATTGTCTGCTGTGTAAGTATATAGGAAGGAGGCTATGTGTTGGGCTGTGCAAATGTGCATAAAAGTATGTGAAGATGTCGTAAGTGTGAGTGTGCATGAATGTATGTGTGTAAGTATTATGAGAGTGCATTATGTGTATTTGTGAGCATGCATGAATGGGTGTGTGTATGTGTGTATATGCCTGAGTTTGATGACAGTGTGTGAGTACATATGTGTGCACATGCGAAAGGGTAAGTACATGTATGTGGTTGACATCTGTACAAATAAGTTCTATGAACAAATTATGAATATGAATACACATATATGAATAGGTGTACATGTGTGAGTGTAGGTGTGGGTAGAAGACAATGTATATATATTTGCATGATTGTCTCTATATTTTTGCTTGAGTTGTTTGTTAGTATGCACACACATTTTCATATCTGAGTAACTCCCAGAAAGTGAGATATAATTGGGGGGTATTTCTGTCATTTGTCAGACATATCAACTACTGTTGCTTGAGCATTTTTCTGAATATTATTTCATGTACCCTCTACCATATAAATCTATAAGACAAGATATGTCATTCAGCCTGAGACACCACAAAGTATCAATCTCTAAAGAAGGTCTAAAATATACTCAGACAGATATAGAAAATTACTTGGGGCAGTTTCATTCCAAAACATCACTAATTAACTAAATAGATAGTGAGCTAATTAGCCAAATTATCAAAAAGTTATTTATCCCTTTATTTCCATAAATGCACAAACATGGTTTGCTAGTCAGATCCTAGACCTAAGTATCCAAAACCACTTCCTAACTTGAATCATCTCAACTCCCCTCTCCTTTGGTTCTGCTTTCTTGGAAGGCAAGTGGGTCCCATTTTTTTTCAGGGAGAAAGTGATTATTTCTTTTTAAACCATCACAGGCCTGCCCCCTTCATTTCAAGACACCCCAAAGGGGCCCGGACACTAGAAGAGGTTTGAGCAAAGGGAACATGTTTATAAGGCACACATGTTAGTGAGGGCATAACAGTAGTTATGAGTGACCAGCCCTCACCATACCCTTCTGCAGACATAAAGGGAAACCACTGACCACAAGGAGAAAGAATTCAGTGGCCAAATTGTTGGGTGTTCCTTAGGACAAACTACTTCTTAGAATATCCGTAACATGGATGACTTCTCGTTTCTTTACCTTCAATTTAAACACAGAGCTCAGTAGTATTATGGAAAGCACCACATTGGGTCAAACCTGCTTGCTAAGAATTTCTATCACCTACTGGAATGTGATTACCCAGATGAGCCACAGTTGCTCTGGACTTTTATCTTTTATCTTCAAAATAAAGAGTCAGGAAGATCTGGCACCTTGTAGGGCTATCCTGTCCAGAATTATATAGATATGAACTCCATGATCTACTTCATAATACATTATGTTAGATAGACAAAACAGTCTACAAAAAAAAAAATTAAAGCAATTGCCAACAGAAGTTGAAATTTCAATGCTTTCAATGCACAATACATGTGCATTGAGATCAGGGCACCCAAGCAATGAAGGGGAGTTCAAACCACTACTCATGACCCCATTTCCATGGCTCAACGTAAAGAGGACAAGATGACGAGGACACCATGCTGGCATGAAACTGGGAGCATTAGGGTTTTGTGGGCATGGGACAAGGGGGACCAATGCAAGAAGCGTCTCAGAAGCTCTGATACTAAAAGGAGCATTTTACTGCTAGAGTCTCTCTGGAATGCAAGACTCATTTTTGGCACTCTGCAAAATGCTGACTTGTACCAGGAATTATTTATGTTCCCCTGGGGCTTTAATAAGAAAGAAAAGCAGATGCTGGAATGGTTGGTTATTGTATAGATCTTGGCAATGATATGGAATTTAATGACTAAATAAAGATGCCAATTGTTTCAAATGAGCATGACCCTCACTGATGCACTCCCATGCTTGCATCTGTGAACACACATAGACACACAGATGCACACACCTGTCAGGACTCCAAATGGAGGATTTCAAAGTAGACACAAATACCACATGTCCCAAGAAGCATTCAGCGTACACAATTTGATTGAATTTCTTTGCTTAAAACCAGCAATGCTTTGTGTTTCTTCATCTGAGCACTCTTGAGAAAAAGTTTATATGTATACCAAAAGTTGAATATAGTAGCTATTCAAATGCAAAATACCTAGAGCTGCAAATTTATTCTTTGTGCTCCAATTGGCCAAGTTGTCCCAGCCATGTTCTACAGCCTGATGATTTTATCTCAGAGTCCTTGGACACCACTTGTTTAAACAATTCTAGCTCCTACATGGGGAAGGAATGTGCAGAGAGCAAATCATAGTGAGTCAGAAACATCTAGTTCTGTCTGTGCTTCAGACATTTTAGGGAGAGGATTAAGAGAACATTTTAAATTTCGATTCTATTTTTCTGAATGTCTGCTCTCCATTTGTCTCCCATCAAAATGGACATTTCAAGGAAGCTATCTGTCACTAAAATCTGTTCGTTTTTTTCTGTGGTTATGAAGGCCAAAGACATTGAGCAAAAGACATTGAAGACAAGAAGATGAGAAATAAGAAGAAAGTGAGGCAATGCAATCCCCACCATCTTCCAAGTTAAGACTACTCTAGGCTCATAGGTTTTGAAAAGCATGCAAAACCCAGATGCTCATGTGAGGGAGCGTATGAGCTTCAGTGGACTGAGAGAACTCAGGGCCTCCTGCTGCACTTTCCCGCAGCAGAGCAGAGCCAGCAATAGCAGGCAGGGATGGACCTTTGCTCTGTCTCTTCCCCATCCAGGCTGAGTCACCTCATCTCTTAACCTCCAACCTCAAGATCTAGGAGATGGACATGCTAGGATTGTTTATGCCAAACCATTCCTTTGGTTCACATTAATGGTTTGCACAATCTGTTGTGAAGTGTGCAAGTATTCCAAAAAACAAGCCCCAGCCCCATTCCTTGCTAGAGTTTCTGAGCTCACTGGTCCCAGGTGGGGCAGGTTCTGACAGTTTCAGCAGCTCAGCAGTGGTCTCCCAGGTTATGCTGCTCCAGGAGGGTTGTACCCATCTCTGCAGACTGCAAGCCCCTGTAATCACCATTCACAGACACTTCCCTCTGGTCCATACCTATCACAGGCGCTCTCCTCTCTTTACCCCTCAGATTATCATGCAACTTCTCCTGCAGCTCTTTTAGACACCTCTTTATTCTCTCTCACTTGATGATACTGATGCTCATCCAGGGATGCAGCCACAGCTAGAATCCACTCCTGCCTCTCTGCTTCCTTCTGCCTTCATAGAATTTCTCACCAACACTGTCGATGGCTCCTTCTTGGTTTCTATCATTTACAACTGATTTCTATGGATGTGTTTTATGCTTCTGGGCCTTCCTCACTTTAGTTTCCATCTTTTTAGATCACCAGGGACCCTGCTAAGATAAACTCTAGAAACATCTAGGAAAATATCAATGGCTCCTTATTATGTGGTATTCGTTCTCCAGCCTCATCTCACATTGAAAATCTAGAAAATTTTTAAAAGTATTAATGTCAGTACCACTCAAAGATTAGGATGGGTGTGGCTAGGAAACTGTGGGCAGCAGTTCTATCTACCTGGGCTATTTCAACATGCAGAAAAGTGTGAGGACCCCCGTCTCCTGGGTTCACAGGGCTCTATAGTTTGCTTGCTACTTAGCCAGTATTCCAGACTTCCAACCAAGTTTCAGTTTTGGCCCAAACCACTCCTTGCTCATAGACATTAATTTAGATATTGACATGGACATAGGAGCAGACAGAGACATAGATGTAGATGTATATGCAGATATTGATACCAATATTCAGCTACTTATGATG
Source organism: Callospermophilus lateralis (assembly GCF_048772815.1). NCBI lineage: Eukaryota > Metazoa > Chordata > Mammalia > Rodentia > Sciuridae > Callospermophilus > Callospermophilus lateralis. The sequence continues at coordinate 101,705,647 of NC_135305.1, forward strand.
TTGTTTTTAATAGGAAAAATCCTCACATAACCATAATGTACAAAAAGAGGACAAGTAAACCTATTGCCCTACCTCCAACTTGGCATTTCTATCCATCCTTCCTGATTAACTTCAGATACAAATCCTTCAGGGGTGGATGCTCTGAAATGCTTCTGGCAGAATTAGATACTTTTCCTCCCAAAATTTCTAGGACATATTTATGCAATTCTTACAGGACTTACCATGTTCTGCCAAAATTATTGGTTTGGCTCCTTCCCACAGAGACCATGAGCTCTCTGGAATAGGAACCAAGTCTTAGAAATTGTGTGCCCACGAGCATGACTAGAGTGTCTTACCGAGAGGAAGCCCAATAAGTGTTTGAGGCATAAATGAACAAATTAAAATTATCCATTTTACATGTGTCCATGAAAATGTATAAACACAGTAAAGAAAGACCAAAGATTTCAGTAAATAAGAGAGTAATTATGGAAAGGCAGAAACATAATGGAGCACTAAAGGTCATTTGATGCAAACCCTAAGCTTCCAAACACAGATTCAGGGAGTCTGAGGGGAATAGTGACTCTCTTGATATCACTGCCATCCTCTGAGCCCTGCCCTGCCCTTCCATCTCTTCCAGATTCCACAATTGCTCTGGGTTCCTCCCATTCACTGGGAGAAATGTTCCACTTAGGACCTGAGAGTTAAGCTCTTTTTATTGCATGGAACATGAGAAGGGATCAATACAGCAGCCATCTTCCAAGCTGCTGGGTGGTAGTTCTAGGTGGATAGAGTGAGAGGTGAGGGTGCTTCTGCTGAAGTCACAGGGCAAAAGGCCACTCCTTGTCCATTGTCATGATCCTCTGGTCACATGTCTCCATCCAAGAGGAGCAGCTCTGTTCAGGGAGGCAAATTATCTGAGAAAGAAAATACCACACTTAAATGGAAGAGAATTGCTCCATTTTCAGAGTCCTGCTAATTCCCCCAAAGAAGGCACAACACTTAGTTCCTACAACAAGAATGTTTTAAATCCAGCATAAAACTGTTGATTGAAATTGGGTCTTAGTAATCCAGATCTCTGTCAAAAGAAGTTCTTAGAGCAAAAATCAATTTTGAGGCCAATATGGTAATGTTTAAGTTGGAGGACTGCTCTAAGAACACGGTTTTTGCACCTTGGTTTCTTTGTTCTAGCATAGCATTTCTGACTTGGATATTTATGTATGTGCTAAAATGTAAGGACTAAACATTTCAAAGAACGATTAAATCAATTCCAGAAAGCCCATGCTGTTGCATTTAAAATGAGATCAAGTTTTCAACCTTGTTTCAAGCTGTTTATGGGATATTCATTGTTCTTCTCACTTCAATGTGCCATGGTCCCATTTATATTTTAAGATTATTTTAAATTGTTTCCTTCCCCCTCCCCAAGGCCTCACAAGCAAATCACCAAATTTTAAAATATGCTTTGTGTAAAATATGCTGACAAGCACAGCATAATTTGATGTAATAATTAAAGGACACAAGATTATTTATAGAACATGTAAGTACATATCAGGTTTCTTTGATAGGTGGCCAATAACTGGACTTTAAAAATTTACTTTATGGGAGTTCTTTTTTATAATTTAATAATCAGAGATTTATACTTAATTCACTTGACTAAATTAACAAAACATTCTAAAACAAGACAACTACAGCTGAGAAGGGTGTGGTAGTGGTACTTGGTACAGTGCTGAGTGGATAGCAGAGTAAATTGGCAGGAACCATCATGAAAACAACATGGCAGTAAGTATGAAGGATGCTGAGAAAGGCAAAATGTAGAAAATGTAAATGCTCAAAGACATTTTTATGGGCAGCATTATGTTTAATGGAGAGAAGCTACAAACTAATTGAAGGGCCATCAGCTAAAGGATTTATGGTAATTTGTCTAATTGTTAGTGATGATGAACATTTTTTCATATATTTGTTGATTGATTATATATCATCTTCTGAGAAGTGTCTCTTCAGGTCCTTGGCCCATTTGTTGATTGGGTTATTTGTGGTTTTTTGGTGCTTAGCTTTTTTGAGTTCTTTGTATACCCTAGAAATTAGTGCTAAATCTGATGTGTGAGGGGTAAAGGATTTACTCCCAAGGTTTTCTATTCACCTTCTTTTGCTGAGAAGAAACTTTTTAGTTTGAGTCCATCCCATTTATTGATTCTTGATTCTAATTCTTACACCACAGAAGTCTTATTAAGGAAGTTGGGGCATAATACCACATGATGGAGATTAGAGCCTACTTTTTCTTCTGTTAGACACAGAGTCTCTGGTTTTATTCCTAAGTCCATGATGTGTATAAAATGCACTTTGCATAATAATAATCATCACATTCCACCATCATTAATAACCACATGCCCCCTCACATCAATAACAATAACCACTAACATAAATTGAGTAAGCCAAGTATGGCCATATTGGATGTTAAGGGCACTTATTTTCTCTGCAGGCTTTCGTAATAGAAGTGGCTGACCCTGACAGACAGCTGCTGACCAAGGCAAGAGCTCATGCACAACCATTCATGTGGCCTCCTGGCAAGTGGACATTGCTGGGACACAGCAGGGATTGCATTGTTTACCTGGTATCACAGGTCAGGTGAGGGAAGATGAGGACTCAGTGCAGGTGGCAGCTTCCAGAGCTTCACCACAGGACCACTTCAGTTCTCAGAGCTCTCAAAGGAAGGATAACCTACTGTTCTGCCTGGTGTGTGTTTGCTTTTTCTTTTGCAGTACTGGAGATTGAACCAGGGATGTTCTCTCACTGAGCTACATCGGTAGCATTTTTCTTTTTCTTTTTTTTTTTTCTTTTTCTTTTTCTTTTTTTGATGTGAGAGGGAGACAGGATCTCAGTAGGTTGTAAAGGATGGCCTTCAAATTGCCATCCTCCAGCCTTGGCTTCACAAGTAGCTGGGAATTACAGATGTGCACCACTGTGCCTAGCTTCTTCCACTTGCCGTCTCTCTGATCTTTGCCCTCTCTCCTTGGGGAAGGGCCTCAGTCAGTAAATCAAATGGTGAGTCCACAGCAACCTCAGTCCATAATCACTGAGGAGAGCCTTATATTTTCCCAGCACCATTTATTGACAAGACTGTCCTTTGTTCACTCTATGTTCTTGGCACCTCTGTCAAGCATTGGCTGGCTAAAAGTGTGTAGATTTATTCCTGGGTTCCCTCTTCTGTCTCATTGGCCTTCATGTCTATTTTTATGTCAGTACCATGTGGTTTTGTTACTATAGCCTTGTAATATATTCTGAGGTCAAGAAATTAAGTTCCTTCCACTAGCTGGCATGTGCTCAGGTCAGGATGGGCTTTTCCCTCTGGTGCATTCTGAGCAGTCTCTGGTTCCTTTGCAGGGCCTCCCATGTGGGTAGACAGAGGGCAGCAAATAAAAACCTCCTCTCTCTTGCATCTACCCATAGCCAAGACCTAATATCCAGGGGGACAGGGGTGAAAGACTCTTGTCCTCCTGGGCTCCCCCTCTCACTCTCAGCTCTAATTGGAGGAAGGAGGGAAGAAGACCCCTGCAAAGCTCACCCCCTAAACACACTCAGAAGATAGGCCAGTTCCCTACCCCAAGCACTCTACAACCAAATACTGCTGCTCCTGTAGCCAAGATGAAGCCACATGGCCTCAGAGGTGAAAAGATACTGAGTAAAGGTCAGGTTCAAACCTGAGGTCCTCTGACACCAATGCCTTTGATACTGGCGTACTCTCTCAAGTAATTAATCTTACCTCCTGACATAACCAGTACAAACAGATTAACCCCCACTCCCAGTAGACAGGCCATTGATAAATTACTCATTTCAAAAGCAAGGAAGTTTTTTGTATGCTTAAAAGTTTTTCTGAAAACTGGATTAGATTAGATTCAACAACAATCTTTGATAAAAATTCATCCTTTCTTTACTGGAATCCACTGGCACCTCAGATCCCTCTATGTTAACTTCACCTTAGAGGTCTCAGAAGCTACTGGTTTTAGCATATACACCTGGAGATCCCTTGGAACACAGCCTCATTCGCAATTAAACTGAGGCTGTAGAGTTCATTCTGGCCCAAGCATTTAAATCTAAGTGCTTAATTCTTATCTGGGTTGCAAAATCCTACAATTATAAATCTCCAAACCAAATTGTGGTGAAATAAAATAAGCCCACATCTTTTTCAGCTTATGCTAACCATTCAATCACTTTTAAATGCTCCACTTAAAATGAACTTTTATTTCTACTTTTCTCAAAAGAAAACAATTGAAAGTGTCAGTTTGAAACATTGAACATAATTCAATGCAAGTGCCTATTTTATGAAGAATTATTTTCAAAGCTTCAAATAAAGAATGTACTATTTCCCACAGTTAATTATTTGAGAAAGTACATTTTGATAAAAAAAATAACTAGTGATTTGGGCAAGAGTTTAAAAATTATACTCTGTCATGTTTCCTTTTCATGAAAAATGACATTACTAACAGTTTATGACAGCAAATTTATGAATCTAACCAGAAAAATGTAATTCTGAATGTACTTCTATTATGCAGTTCTTTTTTCTGGAATATTCTTTCATCAACACAGGCACCAAGCACCTATTAGGTGGAAAGCAAATGAAAATTAACTAGGCATACTTTTAGACACCAGGAACTGAGTAGCTAGTTCATTCTTCTTAATGAAAATATAGGAGCCTCATTTTTCCAGAAGGTGTAGGATCCACTAAAGAGAAAATACTGTGTTTGAAATGGGGAAACATCCCAGACAAATGTGTGGGAAGATGGGTAAGCTGAGGCTGTTCAGGGGCCATTCAGAATATATGTTATTTCTACTAGGCATGGAGGGGCTGATGCCAGGGACAAGGTGTAATAGTGGTGGCTCTCAAGGATCATGGATCTCCTGAAGAGTGTGTGGAACTGAGTAACTACCCCTGCCTCCAGCTCCCCTGTGAGGATGCTGGACATCTCAACATGCCATGGACAGCAGGCAGCAGGCACACAGTTGTTCATTTGATTCCTGTCTAGTTGACCTCCTCTCTGTTCCCTAATTTTTCCCCCTAAGTCCACTTGATGGCCACTATCTGTTCACAGAGCCTACCCTTTCAAGTTTATTCACTCAAACGTGTTCTCATTCCAGGAAGACCCTATGCACTAGTGACCCTGCAGTATAAAACAAATTGCTGAAGATACTATGGCCTGACCTTCCACCTCCATGAGCTGAACAGAGGCTCTGATAGAAATCCTGGGACCCTGTGGTTCTTCCATACCTGTGAGACAGTGAGCTGCTCTGTGTTGAATGAGAACACTTCATGACTCAGTTGTTCAAAGACTGTCCAGATGAATACGAAAATTCTTAGAGAAGCTTCAGGCCACACAGGTTTTGAATCCCATGCTACTCTTAGGACCTGAAATACAGGCTATCTCCTTAGCATGTTAATTTCATAAAAATATTTTGAAAGAAAGTGTTTTTTCTTCTTTATTTAAGATAACATTTAAACAGAAAACAGCAACCATTGTAGACCATCACAGTACCCCAATAGGTCTTGTCCCAAAGACAGCCATCCTCCTGACTTCTAGCCTTCTCATTTTTGAACTTTGCACCAAATGAATTGATAGGCATTCTATTGCATTTGGCTTCCATTTTCAAAACTGAGGCTCAACTATATGAATACAACAGAAGATGAGTAGTAAATGACTTGTTTATAATTTTGGGCTATGATTAACAGCACTGCTACTCACATTCCATCCAAGTATTTTTATAAACATTATATATACATTTTGGTTACTTATACAAGGAGTGGAACTGGTGGCCCATAGGGTATAAAAATACCCTGATTAAGCAAAGATTTCCAAGCACTTTTCCAAACTATTTGCACCAATTTATACTCCTACCAGCCATGTGTGAGAGTTCCAGTTGTCTTTCAACTCTGTTAACACTTGGTGTTTTCATCTTTTCATTTTGATCACTCTGGTGGATGAGTGGAGGTATCAGACTGTGGTTTAATTATGAATCTCCCTGGTAATTTATAAAGGATTAATATCAATGTATATTGAACATTTGGATGTCCTCTTTGGAGAAACGCATACTTTATTATCTAGTTTTCTAAATATTTGTTTATATTCCTTATTCATTTGGATTTTTATATATTCTGGATGCAAATAATTTTTTATTCTTAGAGTAGCTGGCTTTTGGTGTACAGATGTCTTAATTTTAATGTACATATTTTTTCCATCTTTATTATTGGCACTTACTTATATGCCCTTATGGAGAAACCTCTCCTTGCCCAAAGGACATGAAAGTATTGTGCTATATTGTTTTCTAGAAGCCTTTTGGATTTGCTCTTCATATTTTAATCTCAGTCCACAGGGAATTTATTCATGTGTAAGATAGAAACAAAGTTTCATTCCTTATTTTTCATGTGGATATTGAATTAAACTTAATTTTTTAAGGGACTATTCTTTTCTCTGCTTCTGTAGAAGATCACTCTGTTATAAACAAACATATTTATAAAAACACACACACAAAAAGAATGCACCACAAGTGTTCTCCTGTGTATTTCCACACTTTTCATCTTGTTCCTTTGGTCTTTCTTGCAATGCTTTCAGAAGTGCAGCACTACCACAACTTTCACACTATCTTATAATCTTAAAATTACAATGGACTAGTCTTCTTAATGGAATAGTCCTCTTCTACTTACTTGACAATTCTGAATTCTTTGTGTTTATATTTAAAGTATAAAATCAATTTTTCAAATTTTAACCCAAGAAAATCTGCTGGAATATTGGCTTATCAGTTATTAGATAATTGCAAAATATTCCCATATTTTAATCTTCAAAATAAATTAATGAGTATAGAACATTTCTGTATTACTTAGTATATGTTAGTTAATTGCAATCCCATTTTATAGTTTTCTTTATAAAAGTATTTTTATCATTTATTAATGTACCTGGGAAAGTATATTTTTATGGAATTATGTAGATACAATTATGTTAGATATAACCCAAATTTTAATTTTTCTTTTTTGCTAGTGGTATATGGAAATGTAGTTGATGTTCCTGTAGTGATGTTTTACTTGGTATTATAGCATTAACTATATACTGACTATTGGAAAATAAATTAAATACAGAATCTTTAAACATCACAAAAGCTTGTAATACTGCATTAAGCTCTACCTTTTGAGCTGATTGTTTGGGTACTAAAAATGTAAAAGTTTGATCAGGTGTAATTATTGCGGCTGTACCATTATTTGACCCACCAGTGAATATATTTGGAGCATTCATGATAGGTGTTTTTCTTGTCATTTTTGGAAAAATTACAGGATGCAATGACCAAAAAGACAATAAAGGATTAGATGGTAAGTGGTTATCAAATGAAACATTAGATTTGCACATGATTATTGCCCAAGTATTTAACTCATTAGCTAACTCATCAATTTGATTCATAGGATATAGAGTAATAATTTTATTGGGAGAAATTCCAAACACTCCCTTTGCTACTTTTATTCATTTGAGTATTAATTGTCCTACAGCCTCAGGATACCTAGTAAGAATAGTGTTAGGAGAATAAGATAAATGTATACATAATAATGGACCTTCTTGCCAAAATACTCCTTTAGGAATATTTTTTTTTTGCTAGTACAATAAATAATAAAGGCAAACTTATATTAATTCTATCCAAATGCATATTTTCCATATATGTTTCAATGATTTTTAATGCCTTTCTTGCTTCAGGCATTAACATTCGGGATGAATTTGGATCTGATGGACCTTTTAGGATATCAAATAAAGGTCCCAACTCTCCTGTTGGTATACCTAGATAAGGCCTTATCCAATTTATGTCTCCTAATAACTTTTGAAAGTCGGTAAGTGATTTGAGTTGATCTACTCGTATTTGAATTTTTGGTGGATGGACCATGGTTGAGGATAACAGAACTCCTAAATAATTGGAAAATTTAATTGTACTTTATCTATTGCTATCTCTATATTTAATTTTTTAATAAGTTTGCAAGTGCGGCATAACATTCTAACCATGTGTTTTTATCTTTGTGTGCTAATAATACATCATCCATATAGTGAAATATTTGTAGTTCAGGATTTTGATTTCTAAGTGGCTGGATTATTTTGTTAACATAAATTTGACACATAGTTGGGCTGTTAGCCATCCCTTGAGGGAGTACTTTCCATTCATATCTCTAATCAGGACCTTCATGATTCAGTGCAGGGATAGTAAATGCAAAACGTGGACTATCCTCAGGATGAATTGGAATTTAAAAAAAACAATCTTTAATATCTATAACTAAAACATACCGGGTTTTTGGCAAAGTATACAATTGAGGAATCCCCGATTGAGCAGGTCCCATAATAACCATCTCATTATTAATGGCTCTTAAATCTTGCAATAATCTCCATTTACCAGATTTCTTTTTGATGACAAAAATAGGAGTATTATGGGGAGATACAGAAGGTTGTATATGTCCTTCCACTAATTGTTGTTTGACCAGGTCATGGGCTGCTTGTATCTTTTCTTTAGTCAGGGGCCACTGAGGAACCCATACTGGTCTTTCTGACTTCCAAGTAATTTTTATTGTCTCAGGGGCCCTTTCTGAAAATCCAACCCATGTCTGTCTGTTCCTTGATCTATTTGTATTGGTGCTGCTATACCTTGTTCTTGTTTTTATAATATTTTTCCTTTCCTAAAACCTTGTCTAGCCATAATAGTGGGTGCATTTTGATTGATGTTATTTGTTAATGTCAAACCTAATTGATCTAGTACATCTCGTCCCCATAAATTTACAGGGAGATGATCCAATACATATGGTTGTATAGTTCCTTCACATCCTTCAGGATCCTTCCAATCTAATACCATTGTACTTCTATGGGGATTAGTCGCCACTCCTAGGCCTCGAAGCGTTTGAGTGGCTTGTTGTAATGGCCAATGTTTTGGCCATTCTTGACGAGAGATGATGCTAAGGTCTGCACCTGTATCCATTAGCCCATTAAATTCATGTCCTTGAATATTTAGTTTTAGCATGGGGCGAGAATCTAAATTTAAAGAAAGCATAGCCCAATCTACACCTGTGGAGCCTAATCCCTTGGAACCTCTTTCTACAGTATGACTGGAAAATATATCATGTAGGCTGGGTATTATTAGTAACTGTACTATTCTATCTCTTGGTGAAATTACTGATATACCCTTTGGAGAACTGGCTATAATTTTTATTTCACCTTCATAATCAGGATCAATTACCCCAGGAATTATCATAAGTCCTTTTAGAGTAGAAGAACTGCGTCCCAATAATAAGCCTACTATTCCTTTGGGAAAAGGTCCTTTTACCCCTGTGGGAATGATTTGAACTCCCATCTCTGGAGTTAGTACTGCTTTGGCGGAGGCGCTGATGTCCAACCTTGCGCTCCCTCTGGTTTGTCTGATGAGGAATCTAATGGACAATGTGTCCTGGCACTACCCTCATGGGGTTGCTGGGTTCCTCCAGTGCTCCGTATATTTGTGGTTTGGGGCCCCGGAGCATTGGGCCTCCCTGTCCATTTTTTGGCAATGGAGCCCGATGCCTTTCTCCACAATATCGTGGATAAACACCTGGTCCTTGTTCATTTTTTGATAATGGAGTACCCTCTATGGTGGTTTGAGAATGGCATTCATTAGCCCAATGTCTCCCTCTACCGCATTGTGGGCAAATACCCGGTATTCTACTCCTTTGATACCTAGTTTTGTTAAACCCTCCTCCTATGGGGCAATTCCTTTTAAAATGTCCTGTTTGTTCACAATTGTAGCATGTTCTTGGCCTGGCATCTAAAACCTGTTGTACTGCAGCTGCCACAACTTGCCCTTGTTCATTAATGTCTCTACATAATTTAATATATGTGTTTAAATCTTCATGTTTCCATGGACTAATGACTTCTCTGCACCAACGATTCGCTTGCTCATAAGCCAGTTGTTTTATTAATGGCATTGCTTGTTCTGTATTCCCAAAAACTCTGGTAGCTGTTTGAATAAGCCTATCTACAAATTCAGCCTAAGGTTCATTAGCTCCTTGTATTACCTTAGATAATTGAGCTTGTAAACCTCCATGTCCTTGTAAAGTCTTCCATGCCCTAACTGTATCTATAGCAATTTGTATGTATACGCCAGGATCATATGCAATTTGTTGCTGCTGATCCTCATAAGGTCCCTTTCCTAACAACATATCTAGATTTCTCTGAGGATAATCAGTGCTGCATTTCGCCTAGCCGACTCCTTGCAAAATTCCTCATTGGCAACCTTCCATAACAGGTATTGTCCTCCATTTAGCACAGCTTTACACATATTAGCCCAATCTACTGGCATCATGTTCAAATTGGTAATGGATTCGACCATGCTTACAGTGAAGGGTGCTTGAGGACCATAGGTTGTTACAGCCTCTTTTAGCTGCTTCACTTTTTTGAAAGTTAAATCATGGTGAATTTGCTGCCCTCCTGCCTGCTCAAATACAGGGCATGTTAATATTTGAGATCCTGTCTCGGGATCCCAACTATCAACTGCGGGGGTTGGGAGCCTCCCAGCATATGGAGGTGGCACTGTTGGTTGGACACTTATGCCTTCTGGTGATAGAAAGGTGTTAGTAGCAGTCTCCTGTAGAGATGGTGCTGTTGGTTGGACACTTACACCCTCTGGTGATAGAAAGGTATTAGTAGCAGTCTCCTGTTGTAACTTTTCCCCGATTGCTTTTTCTGCTCTAAACTTTCTTCCTCTGTCTGACTAGTTCGAGAGACCTTCTCTTTTACTTGAATCTTTTCCTCTGTCTGACTAACTTGAGAGACCTTCTCTTTTACTTGAATCTTTTCCTCTGACTAACTTGAGAGACCTTCTCTTCTACTTGAATCAATATGTCTTCTCCTTCCTCTACCATTGTCTGAACTGAAGGCTTTGGACTAAGCAAACAAGATACAAACGTCCACAATGGCAATGTGCCAACTGGCAGAGTTCCTGGGCTGTTCTTTTCTATTCTTTTTAAATCTTCACCATGATGGTTCCATTGTGATATATTTAACAACTCCTCCTTAAAAAGCCATGGGCTACATTTTTGCATTGTATCAACGTATGCCCTGACTGTTCTTGATTTTACTGAGATGCCTCCTTCCTCTAACAATTTACTTAACACTCTTTCGGTTTGTTTTTTACTAATTTCTGATCCCGTATTTCTACTATAATACAACCCAACAAGATGACGCCAAACAAAACCGAGACAGAATGAAACAAAAATGGAACAACACAAAATCATTATAGCCTTTCTATCCTTCTGAAATGTCCAATCCGTCCTTTCTCCCTATCTGTTCCTCAGACGCAAATAGTTTTTCCTCAGATGTGAGCGGTTTTTCTTCCGTCTCACTCATCTCCAGGGACAGGCAACTTAAAACAAAAGCGAAACAAAACAAAAGAAGAATCTTAAAATGGCTACCCATCCTCTCGCCCTGCCCTCAGGGGCGAGCAGTTTACCTTATCACTTACCCTCAGTTGTTCCCCAAGCGGCCCACCAAATGCCGCAGTCTGGCTGGGCACAATTCAGGAGCCACTTGTCAAAAGAAACAAACTTTATTTTTAGAACACATACACCACACCACACAGCTCCTCAGGAAAAACCTTCAGAGCCCAACTGCCACCACTGGCTTCCCACAAGCCTCTCAACCTCCTCCACTCCTCCTGCTCTTGAGGCTGATTGGCTGGGTCGTGTGGGCGGAGCCAAAAAAAGTCCCCCAAAACAGCCCAATGAGCATCACCGCAGAGGAGCCAATCAGTTGGCAGCTAGTAGTTTGCTGGGGCCGCTGTGAGCCAATCATCAGCTGGCAGCTGGAAGTTTGCTGGCAGCTGGAAGTTTGCTGGCAGCTGGAAGTTTGCTGGCAGCTGGAAGTTTGCTGGGGCCCCTTCGGCTGTGGCTCTCAACAGATGTTCCTGTAGTGATGTTTTACTTGGTAATACAAAACTAATATTACTAAATGGACTTCATTCTAATAATTAAAGATTCTTCCAGATTTTTTAATATCCATAATGGTGTAATTTGGGAGTATAATTGTTTTCTTTTTTCCTTTTATGTCCATTCATTTATTACTTCTTTTATTTGCATTACTACAGGTTCTGGAATCTCTTATCAATCAGGGTTGGCCTTAGCTGTCAGCTTTGTCTTTCTCCCAATACCAAAGATGGTGGGCATTTCACCAGCAACTGTAATAGTTGCAATGAAAATGTTTCTTTTATCAAGTAAAGAAAGCTTCCTCCTTTTCCTACTTTCTAAGAGTTTTATCATAAATTGATGTTTATTTTTTTAAACTTTTTCCTCCATTGATTAAAAATGATAATAACCAATTCCTCCTATGTTAGCTAATGTGGTGAATCACTCATTGATTTTCCAATACAAAACCATCTTTCATTGTAGTAAATCAAACTGATGTGGGCATAATAACTACATCATCAGTTATCAATGTTCTTTTTTAAAATTTCAAATTACCTAATTTGACTCCATAATCTATTTCCAAATATCCAACCAGAACATAGCATTTTCCATCTTTTTTCTTTTTTAATTATGCTTTAATTAGTGAATTCCACATAATTCTGCACTTCATCAGAACATATTTATAGATGCATGCAATATAATTTGGTCCATTTCATTCCCCAGAATTTTCCCCTTCTCTCCCACCTCCCTTTCCCTGACCCTCTTCTTTTACTCTACTTATCTTTGTTCTACTGTTGCATTATACTTACATAAGAAATGATTGATAGTTAAGTGCTAAAGAGGTTACATAATATTATTGATGACATAAAGCCTGGGTAATTTTTACCATATTCATTAGCTATTACCATGAATATGACAAGTAACCTCTAGGTTACTTGCCTAAGTTTGAAATAATAAATGCGATATTACAGTTATTGCTTTCTGAAAAGAATCTATTCAAGGTTTAGAACATACATATTTAATTTTTTTAAAAAGCTCAATTTTATTATATTCTCAAGTTTGCTCCTTAAGTTTCTAGAGTGATAAACAGAAGATTGTCAAATGATTGGCTCTCACACAGACAGGCCTCGGAAAATCCCTAAAACCCCTTAACAGAAGCACACTGAATTTTTAACCCCAAACCCAAAGGAACAAAACAACTATGCAGTGTTTATACACACACAGTGACCCACTAACCAATTAATCAGTAAATCTGTTGTTCTTTTCTGTTTCATTAGAATAGAATGTAGATTGTGAAATGTCTTTGCTTTCCTACCTGCTTAAAAAAGAAATCTTCTTTGAAGCATAAGCATCTTAGCTCCCCCTCTATCCATCCACACCACATACTGATCCTAACTGCCTTTCTCATATTAAGTGATGCTTGGGATCACCTTCCCAACTCCTACCCACATTTGAGGGACTTCAAGATCCATACCCAGCCATGCTCGGGTTTCCTCATCTACTGTGATCTTCTTTGCCCTCATTATGAAATCAGTAACTTCCACACACACATCCTAGGATAGAAATTACAGTTGAAAATGTCAGGGGACATTCAGGTTGATGCAATCTTTCAGTTGCATGAGGGGGTGTGGTGCAGTTTGAGCTCACCCAGAAGGAGAAGGCTGAGCACTTGGTGGGGTGACAAGGACCCTCATACCAACTGCTGTCCCATACAAGTGAGACCAGCAAGGTTGCCCTTCTCCTTTACTAGGAAAAGAAAAATCCAGATTTATATATGAATCTGTTAGTTAATCAAGTTTGGCTCAATTAAAAGCAAAATAAGTTATAGGTTAGGGCTAGAGCACCTGCCTAGCATATGCAAGGCCCTGGGTTCAATCTCCAGCATTGGAAGAGAGAGAGAGAAAAGTAAAACAACAATAACAAAAACAGAAGAAGAAAACAACAGGAACAGCATGGTGTGGTCAAACTGCTCATGGGCTCTGATTCCCAATTCTCACCCTGGCACACCCTCTTCCCACTCAGGGCAACTCCCATCTATAGAAACTGAGGTCCGTTGTCCTTCTCACCCATCCTTCTTGCTCTTGATCTGTCTAGTCCAAGTCTCATCCAGACCTGAGACTTTCCCTAGGTCCATTCTGCCATACTTTCTGTCACCCAGTCATCATCTGGCCACCGTGGCCTTATGCTTGGTGATGTTCTTTTGGAGATGCCTTCTCTCATCAGTCACCCTGAACTATGCACCTGTCCAGCATACAGCAGCCTTCCAAGGAGTTTTACCCTGTCATATCCCTTAGAAGATGTTCTTTCAAGGAAAGATACATTTGTCTTGGTGTCTCCTGCGCCCAGGACCGTGTCTTGTAGAAGGAATATGCTGTGATCTCAATGTGTGTGTCCCTAGAAATAAACATGCTGAAATCCTAGGAGGTGGCAATTTTGGAGGTGATCAAGTCATGAGGGTAGAATGCTCAGAAATGGGATTAGTGCCTTTATAAGAGACCCCAGAAACCTCCTTTTACTCTTTCTACCATGTGAGGACATTTGAGAAAGTACCATCAATGAAGAAGAAAGCAGCCCTCATCAGGCACCAAATCTTCCAGTACCTTGAGCTTTGCCTTTCAGCTTACAGATTGTAAAAAAAAAAATAAATTTCTTTTATTCATAAAACAGGCCTCTTGAAAGGACCAAGAGAGAATGAGAATAAAGGCTTCTTCCAATCATTTTTAAATCGGGAGCTTTAAAATTAGAACAAGCTATTTTGCTAGAATTTTCTCCAACTCAGTGACTCCCTTTTTATCCTGCAGCAGTCAGTTTAGCCCTGTGGTCATAATCATCTGTACTTTAATATCTGGACATCTCCTAACCTTTTAACTGATGGCAAGTTGCCTAATCTCTAAACCTCAGATTTCTCATCTATAAAATGGGAGCAAAATGATACAATTCGGGGCTACTGTGAAGAACTTATGCTCCACTGGAGACCATAAACACAATACTTAGCACTCAGTCATTTTTCACTATTATTATTATTGTTGCTTTCACCCTATCCTTGAGCAGTTAACAGAATCATGCCCTCCCAGCCCATAGTCCCATACTAACAATTTTCAGCCTAATATTTTTTTCTTTTTCTTTTAGCTTAGGGAATGGACCTTGAATGAGCAGCATCAATGATACCAGCAAGAAATGTGTTCCTTGTGGTTCCGTTGCACAGTCAACCCTAGGGAAAATGCTGAGATAGTACTCTGCCTCTTGTAGGATCACAATCTGCTGGGGACCAATAGGCACACACACAGCCAGCCAGAGGATGCTGAGGGGTTTGCTGGACCATCCTTTCACTGGCTGCAAAGGAGAAATTGGAGAACCACTAGAAGGAGATCAGGATTTGTTCCCTCTGCTTACATCATAGAATGAGAAGAAACTCTTCATTTAGAGAGTATCAAAACCGAAGACAAGAGATTTCTCAGCTGCATGATTGTCTGCCCTTCCATGTTTGAGACATATTGGAGTAAATTCAAGCTGGTTGATCCCAGACTTCATGAGAATGGCCAGGAGTGGGATTCCAAGATGGGAGCAGGCAGAATTGGGGTAAAGCATGTCATCTCTAGAGTCACATGGTTTGAGTTTATAGTATTTTTTCACAGTTTTACTGAGGTGCGATTGATAAATAAAAATGGTATATATCAAAGGTTCACAATATTATGTTTTGATTGATGGACATGCTGTGATCAATCTAATTAGCATGTCCATTACATGGACATAGCGAAGGGTGGTAAAAACACTTAAGATGGACTCTCTTAGCAAATTTCAAGTACACCATACATTATTATTAACTATAGTCAACTTGCTGTATGTTAGATCCCAAGAACTCATTCTTCCTACACCTGAAAGTTTAAACTGTTTGACCAACACTCCCCTATTTCCCCCTATCCTAGTTTTCTAATTCCTGGCACCTCCCTCCTGTTTCTTTAAGTTCTTTTTTTTTTTTTTCACATATAAGTGATATCATTGGCTGCTTTTGTTTACATTTTCACGGGTAAACATCTAGGCATTAATTGCCCCTCTGCAAAATGGTGATAATTAGGATAATGCCCACTTGAAATATTGTTAAAATTAAGTCAAATAATATGAGCAGAATGTTCAGCACTGTGCCTGGCCTATAACAAGTTCTAGATAAGTAATATTTACTTTTTTTAGTAAAGATATATATAAATGCAAAATTATAGTAGTATCCTCTTATCCACAGGGGGTACATTCCAGGACATTCTGCAGATAGTTAAAACTTCAGTATTGAACCTTCTGTATATGCTATATTTTTTTATATATACATATCCATGATAAAGCAATTTATAATGTAGACACAGTAAGAGGTTAATAGCAATAACTAGTCATACATAGATCAATTATAACAAGGTACTGTAATAAATATTATTTAAAACTAAAAGTTTATTTATTGGGGGATTTTCCACTTAATATTTTCAGGCCATGGGTAAGGAGAACATGGAAAGCAAAAGAGCAAATGAGAGGGAATAACTTTAATTGGAGTTCAAGTGATTATGACCACAGGGCTGCACCAAGCCACTGATTTGAAGATGATTCTGGGGATGGTGGTATGTGAGGGTAAAATTTTGCTAAGTGAGAAATAAACAGCATTCCTGTGAGAACAGGTAGCAAGGGCAAAGATGCGGAAGCATGAACGAGCTGTTGTTCCCTCACCCATGAACTCTAACACAGTGAGCAGTTGCCTGCAGCCTTAAAGAGGGAGAGCTGTGGCTGTCTGCCTGGATTCACTGGTAAGTGGCTCCCAAGACTTATAGAGTTCTCTCTACATGCACCAAGACATTTTCCAGTCACACTATAGTGTGGTAAAGTCACTTCAGTTCCCACCAATGGAGCCAATGTCTCCTGCCCAGATTTCAGGTCTTGCTCTTCTCCAGGCTAAGCATGTGCTCAGTTGCCTCCCCAAGGGGCCCCTATCTGGCTCACTATCGTTTTGCTATGGCTTGACTCCAACAGGCCCCCAGCTGGCTCTGTTAGGGCCCATTCAGCTCACTGAAAACTCCTGGACACAGGCCAAAACTCTGAGAAAACATGACTTTATAATGACTTTGTTTTTGTTCTACCTGCTTTCAAACTTAGCACTCTAATCTTATTTTTCTATTTTTTTCTTTCCTTGTCATTATGATTTCATGACCCATACTTATTCAACCAATTTATCAATCTCACATCTGACTGGATGTGTTTTTCCTTTCTCAGAAGTTTTGTAATGAGTTGCTGGAAAGGGTGTATCGTTGGTGACTGGAGACTGTGGGCATGTGTGTTCACAGTCCCTCACTCAGGCCCCTGCTGGGGGAACATGGAGCCCAGGTACCCATTTCCCCAGAAATTCTGAGTACACAAGTTGAAGGTTTCTCTTGTCTAATGAGGCTGCAGCATATCAATATTCAGTCCATGCCCATACAGGGGCTAAGAAGTGGCAGGCTTGAGAACCAGAACACTGGCTTCTTTGGCAATGTCCTCCAAGTTTCTAATTCCTTCCTGCAGGTTTTCATCAAGGATAGAACCATTGTAGTCTACCAGCTATGCCAGACACACAGAAGCTCCTAGCAGCTATATCATTACTGCTCAACCCAAAGCTGCCTGCCTCAAGAGCAGCTTAACACCCTACCCAGGCCACTGGCAGGCATCTCTGACCTCTAACAGGATCCAAATGAGACAGATTATGCCTTGGCATAGGTTTGAATCCAGCATCCACCCATGTTTGGTTGTGAGCCCAAGAAAAATCTCATCTCTCTGCTTCCAATTTCTTCATTTGGCAAGGGAACATTTCTATGCTACAGGGTTTCTATAAAATACATATAAAAACATATACCCTGTAAGTGTTGCATTTCTATTTTTGCAAATTTTATCCAACTACTATATTCAATTAAAGTGTGATTTCTGTGGGAATCTTAGCTGGCTCCACCTGCTATAACAAAATTCTACAGATTGGGTGCTTAACATATAAACTTTCCTTCACTCCAAATCTAGAGGCTGAAAGCATAATCAGGGTTGTGACCCAATCAGTTCCTGATGAAAGTTCCCTTCCTGATTTGCAGATGCCCTCCTTACTGTGTCCTCACATGGTGGAAAAATATCTCCCACATCTCTCATACAGGGAACTAATCCCATCACAAGGGCTCCCAAAAAACATCACCCTGTGAGTAAGATCCAACATATGTACTTTGGGGGAAAAGAACATTTAGGTTATACTAGTTAGGGAGAAGAAAACTCAGAAGAATCCCAACTCCTGCAAATCTATTCTTGAAATTATTTTTTGCCAGTATTATTCAACCTCGTGACTTTTAAATTGTTTCTAAATGTCAAGAATCACAGGTAATGTGGCCTTGGATACTCTGCTGAGTGAGGCCAAGGAGCACAGGCCATCCATATAGCCAGCATGAGTATGACCAGGCCCCCTTACCCAGATGGTGAGTAAGGCCAGAGCAGCAACATGCAGGCAAGATTCTTCAGGGAACAAAAGAATGCATGCACTATGGACCATTGTGACCGAAATAAGGCCTGGGCTTATAAGACTGTGCTAAGCCACTGTCTGGCCAGCAGGTGCAGCCCCAGGAGAAGAGATCTTGTCATAGCCTCTGGTCTGGTGGCTGGCTGTGACTAAAGTCCTTTCAAATACCCTGTGACTGTCTACCTCCAGTGCCACTGACCTTTGTGCATCTATCATGACATGTAAACCAGGCACTTGTGCTCTGCTGTGCCTTGTGATAGCTCTTGGAGGAACAGAAGAGACTATTGAAGATGCCCTGATGGGGGTAAGCACATAGAAAAGAGTCCAGTGATCGCAGGGCCAGGTCAAAAAGGAAGCCAGCAACACACACTCTCCTGTATCCAGGAAGGTAGCATCCCACTCAGAAGCAAGGATGCTGAGGACTCAACTACAACATGGCTGTTCATGAATCCTACTGATGGCTGGGCAAAGCTGTAGACTTAAACCCAGACACCATTACACTCGTGCTTGAATCACCCAAGCCACATGAGGCTCTGTAACAGCATGTGCAAAGCATTCTTCATTTGGATTGTAAAAAACCACTCTGAACCTTAACAGGAAAACAATCATTCTCACACTTGACCCAAACATAATGGCTAACTGAAATCTGCAGTAGTGTTCAAGCTCTTGCATGAATATGTGAAAAGAAAGGCAGGGCAACAAGAAAATCGAATGACTGTGCTCTGCATGAAAAAAAATCACAAGCACATTGAATGGTTTTATATTTTATAAATGATCCTCTAATTGTTGACACTTTAGAAAGTCCCTCCTGATAGCAATGTTATTTGCAAGATGGGCAGGAACTTAACTTTCCCTGCTGTTCATCTCATCTGCAATGAATCACTTTTGTGAATCACATACCCGTATGTTCCTCAATTAATCAGCAGGCATTATTTGGTCTCAGAAGACACCTAGATCTTCTCTCCTGCACCCAGCTAGAATCTACCTATTATTGAAGTCATTGCTAAAGACTTGAATGAATCATATTTTACCTTTGAAAGACTGGTCAGTAGAAGCAAATTAAACAGGATTAGAACTCACTCCATGTAGGTAGCTAACACTTATTTTGTGCTGGGTAATATTGTAGAGCTGACTCTTTATTATTTTATCTTATTTTTAATATTTTATCTTGAAAATCATGAGCATTTTTCAAATTACCCATCAGATTGCTGCATTCATACTGCTACAGTTGAAAGACCAAGAATAATTCTACCAAAACAAATGTCTCTTGTAGATTTTTAGGGATGTAATTAATGCCTGAGAAGGCCTCCTAAAAATGAAATAATTTACTTGTGGCTCTTTCTTGCACTTTCATTTTGATTTTGGCCTGGGTCAATGTCAAAAATTATGGATGAACCAGGTACACAGAAGGTACTTAATAAATACCTGTAAACAAATAAGTAATGTAAAAATCATGGGGTGTAATTGCAGGCCATAGGTTATGGGTCCCATATTTTGACACTAACTAGCTCTGGAATGAACGAAGTAAGTTTAGGGGAAATCACTTCACTGAGTCAATGAGCACAGATGTGTGTCAAGGGCTGTAGACATGGTTAGACCACCCTCGAGTTCAGAGTGCCTCCTATGTGTCTAGCCCCTGCTATTCACTTTAAACATATTTCTAGGGTTATTCTAATACAGCTATAATTCCCAATAGAAATAGATATAGAGATAATGCTACAAGCTGTGCTCAATGAAAAAAAAAATGTGTTTAGAAATAAAATTTGACTACAAGGTACACCTTGTAGCAACCTCACCTGGAGATACAAATGTCAAACTAGAAAGAATTAAGACGTTTTTAGTTTTTAGCTAAGAAGTGGACAAACCAAAGCAATGGAATTGTTTTAATCAATGTTCACACACAGGTGCACACACGTGTGCACACACATACACACATACACACAGTCTTCTGCAGGGGAAGTTTAATTATCTCCATTCTATTCCCATTGCCAGTAGTCTATTAAAACTATTTAAAAAACTGTAAAAAATTTTTTCTAAGCATTCCCTAGCATTTTCTGCAGTAGAGAGTTTTTTCCTTCTCCTTGCCATCTACCAAAGAACAGATTTCTAATGTTCTTAACGGAATGAAAGAAAAAAACAGGTAGATGAAGTGATAGGTATGTTAATTCATTTGATTGAATCTTTCTACTACATAATTTTTAACAATTAAAAATTAAGTTTAAAAACCCCCAACTGATCCTATATACATGTATGATTACATGACTGGTGTGACTCTGCACCATGTACAGCCAGAGGAATGAGAAGTTGTGCTCTGTGTACAGTGTGTCAGAATGCATTTCACTATGATGTATAACAATTAGAACAATTTTTTTTTTAATCCCCCCATCTGGCACAGTGTGTGCCCCTATTGGTCCCCTCCCTTGTACTCTCATAGTACAGTTTCTGGTGCTCTCTATGGGGAATACGCATTGCTTTGTAGGAAGAGCTGAGTGGGCCTCAATGGGAAGATGGCCACTGTTCGGCTTTGTAGTCTTAGAACCCAGCCTGGGCCATGGAAAAAGCTTGTTGAATGCATGCAGTGAACGCAAGATGCTCTGTCCACACTTGCACTTCCCATGCCTGGTGATAGTGTGGGGTGATCAAGACATCAAAGGACTGCCTCTGAGGCCAGGGAAAATCTAATCCATTCATTGGAGCAAAGAAAATATTGACTGCCTGTTCTCCTATCTTCCCCTCTGTAAGGCTTTGTGGGAGAACAATGGTATAAAGGAGACACTTAAATGCATGGCCTTGAACAAGACAGAAAAGGGAGCTTTCTTAAGTCAGAAGCCTGTTAAGTACTGGCTGTTAGTCCTCAGGGGTGAGTTTCAGTTTCACTTAGTGTTCCATTCATGGAGCCCTCAGTAAGATTTACCAAGCACAATATGGGACAGGGGCTATGTCAAAGACTGAAGGGGAAGGATGACAAAAATACAGCTTATGATCAACATACCTACAAAATAATAGAAAAAAAATAGAGTAAAACATCCTGCTTTAGAGATGTGAGGATGACGGATGTGTGATGGGAACAATCGGGGCAGGAAAATGGGCAAGTGGGGGACAAAGGCACGTCTTACACATTGCATTGTTGAACTGAACTAATACATTGTTCTAACATTATCAGGTTTACATTATACTATTACCTAGAATGAAGTAAATTAATCCAAAGCTAAAGAAAAAAAAGGAAGCTCAAATTTATGACAGCCATTGATGTGTCAAACCACACTCAGCATTTCCATTCTACAAGTGACTCCTGCCTCCACTTGAGGCTGAAAGAACCCTGAGGCTTCTAGACCCTTCCCTTGACAATCCTGGATCACTCGTGGTGGCCATCCTGTGTGCTGGCTTAATGTGCTGACCGCCTCAAGCAGGGAAGAACGCACCCAGAACAGAACTGAAATGATACTGCCAGATCCACACCATGCTGGAGGAAGGCTTTCTCCTCATCTGAAACTCTTCTCCTAAAGTGCTTTTCTCAATGTTATGACTACTTTTTAATTTAAATCCTTACTCAGTTACCTCAGATGGTGATCCCAAATCCAACTGATGACACTGGATCATCTCTCCAGGAAGTCTGAGAGGAGAGCTTCCCAGCGTACCTTCTCAGGGAAACAGGCTGCTATGAGTATACCCTCTTCCGGGCTTTGATCCACTGACTCATGATGATTATGTTCAATGCAGAAATTACCTGTGAAGTAAAGAATAGAGAATGTCTCACATGTCATTGACACACAGCAGAAAGGAAGGTGGCAGGCGGGGAAAGATAGGTGTTGACAGACTGCAGGTTGAGGTCCAAAGAGATAGACCACACACTCCAGGGGCAAAGTAAGGGAGTCAGGTATGGATGACACCAAAAAAAGCATGAAGGAGCAACACTCATCCTCATGAGCAACAAACAAGAATCCCCAAGTTCTTCTAAGAGTAGAAGAGTTCACACCTTACATTCAGGACAGGAAGCCTGGGGGAGGCCACTGTGACAAGCACCTCAGGACCACAATGATAGCTCTGAAGACCCAGAAGATCATCTGGGAGCAGGGGTGGAGACTGACTTTCAAGCAGGGGAGGGTGAGTGGCAGCTGATTAGGCTCTGGAAAGCCATTCCCTGCCTCCCCAGCAGCTAACATTGTCATTTTATTTGTGAAGAAGATAGAGGAGTAATCAGAGGAGAATCTCTTGCATTCTGAATCCCCATCCTCTCGTTATTCCTCATGAACCCATCCTCCCTATAAATTTTAGAATCATCTCATCAATGTAAATGCAGAACACTAATACCAGTGATACTGATTCATAAATTTGGGGAGAGATTAACATATTGGTAAATATCTGGAATTTTTCCTTAGTATTTGATAACTATTGTCAAAAGTGACTTCTATTCACTCATTTTTAATCCTTTGTGATCAATATAAAAATGTAACTACTTTTATATTTATCTTCTTTGCAGCCACTTTTCTCAACACATTGATTTGGAACTCTCTCCTTCTTTAGACTCCACTTTGCCTCCTCTTCATCTTTAAACTCCACTAGAGAGGAGTCAATCAGACTGTACTCCTTTCATGCCTCACTGACATTTCTCTCTCCCTAATCATTCCACAAGCCCCAAGGTTATCCTCTTTGTCGAGTTTAGTGGCTTCACGTCAGCTCCTGCCTTCCTCACGATCTCTGATTGATCTGGTACAGTGGCTGGTCTCATCCCATTGTTCTAGGAATCTGTTCTCTGGCATTTGCCCCCTCTCTCTCTAACTGTTCCTCACCAGTCTCCACCATACTCCTGAAATCTGATTTTACTCAGGACCCATCCTCTTTCCTGTTCTTGGGCTCAACTCTACAGTGTACATCTTACTGAAAGACTTGGAGACTGCAATTGCTCTAACTGGTAGCTGTGCTATAACAATATTTTTACATTCAGCCAAAACCGTATATTACAGAGTATAAAGCGGAATTTAAAATTGAAGTCTTCAAGGAGACTTTTCACTTGAGGCAAACATTTAAATCTGTGACACAAACTCACACTTCAGTTCTCTTTTAGATATATTTTGGTAGAAAGTTTTGAGAAGCGGTATCCTAGAGAATCAAATCATCACTTCTCAAAATACAGTAGGAATGTACAGATTCAACACTCCACATCCACAGTCTTATTCCTTCAATTCCATCCTGCAATCAATAAGACCTGAGGCATATCCGACAGAGCCTGACTGTAGTTGTAAACCTCGAGGGGGAACCACAACTTAGCACAAACTGGGCTGCCTAGAATGTGGCATTTTTATGTATGAATGTGTAGATTTCTTTGCCTTCTAGCCAATTTTTGAAATCAAATGAAATACCAAATAGTAGGATCTTGCTATGATCTCCCACTGGACTAAAATAAGAATAAGAGCATCAAATAAATAGAATTGGAGAGGTACATTTCAATCAATTGTTTTAAGCTTATTTTTCCCATGGCTTAGCCATTGTGAATCGAGCTGCTATAAATACTGATGTTGCCACGTCACTACAGTATGCTGATTACAAGTCCTTTGGGACTTATTGAGTGGTGGAAAAACTAGGTCAAATGGTAGTTCCATTCCAAGTTTTCTGAGGAATCTCTGTACTGCTTTTCAGAGTGGTTGCACCAATTTGTAGTCTTTTTTCCCATACTAAATAGAATAAGTTATAAACCAGGTACATACAATACGTCAGACAGAATACATACTATTGTCATGTATACCTAAAAAGAACTAATAGAAGTTTTTAAAAAATAAGTTTATTTTTTTCTATTAGCATTGTAAATAATTTATTTAAACTGAGAATGCTTATAATGACAACCTGCTTTCTAATTAATAGCTCACATTAGAATAATATTCACCCTTGGAATCAATTTTTTTTCCTCCTGGATCACTACCAAAACATAAGTAATTGCAGTCCAAATGACAATTTGTTTATGATTTCTTCCTGAAGAAATAATACAATTCTCAGTAGCATCTCTTCCAGATGCAATATGTCAGCACTTCACCATTTTTTCTGAATGACATTGCTACATGTCCACTCAAATAAAAATCAAATCCCATCTGGGCTGATCGCTTGGTTAAAATAACAAGTTTCCTGATGGGTGTTTGTTTTATAATGGAATTTCATCCCAGAAATCCACAATCAGGAATATTGTATTTTAGGGCTTATATGTAGAGAAAAGCCCATTGACTTTTGATTTTGTTGTTATTTTGTTTATGTATTTGGTGTGGCAGAATTTACTGGACCACTTCTGTCATCCTTAGTATCTGGGCTAGCAATTTCAATTCCATTAGTCATGGATAAAGAGACTGTGAGATACATGGGAACCCATTAATTTAATTGCAATATAATCATATTCTATCAGTATTACCATTTTAACTTAACTTTTCCTCACTCAACAGTTTATTAGTGGTATTATTTTATTCTGAACAGATAGGGGTTTTTTTCCATTCAGTCTATGATAAAATCACAAACATTGACCAGCTCTAACTTCATTGTCTTTTTTTTTAATGTTGGAACTTTTAAACATTTTTTATTACATGTTTCCTTTTCAACATGAATTAAATGACATTTTAACAACTCTGAATCATAAATTATTGAATAAGCCTGAATAATATTTTGAACATTATTAAAATCAAACTTTTAATAAACCAAAAGTTAAACAAAAAGTTTCACTGTGAGTCTCCAAAAACTGAAATCCCACCCAGATTGGTACAAACTTCAGTACTGATAAACCTGAATTCACATAACTGAAAATGACTGGCTCCACTCCAGGACACATCTCCTCTATTTCGTTTTGGGTTTTCTGTTTTAAAAAAGCAAGCATTACATCTGACTTCAGAGTCAATTTTCATTTAGTATTTTAGGTTGAGGTTTGAAAAAATTAAGATTTTTTTTTTGCAAAAGCCCCTCACCACACACACACACACACACACACACACACACCAGAAATTTTGGTTTGATTTCATGTTGACCAGTCTGCAACCAGTCTAGGGACAACCTTCAATAATCTTCAATGATCCTAGTCTTTCCCCCACTCCATTTA
The DNA here is from genome assembly GCF_048772815.1 of Callospermophilus lateralis. NCBI lineage: Eukaryota > Metazoa > Chordata > Mammalia > Rodentia > Sciuridae > Callospermophilus > Callospermophilus lateralis. The sequence continues at coordinate 101,731,132 of NC_135305.1, forward strand.
CATCAAAGAGCTATTCTCTCCCCCAACCCCTCATAAAATGAGATGAGCATTTCAGTTACTTCCAGCATTTCTCTATCAGTGTCAATATTGCTGTGGATTTTCTCATGCATCGTATTGGATACAAGACTTTCTCTTAAGTAGGTGTAGTTTCCTGTATGATGGGATGTGTACATGGCCAGCCCTAGGAAGTAACAAAATCCTGTCTTAGGGAATGCTCCGTAATGTACATATCTAACAGCAGTGCATAATAGCTCTTCCTGGCCCTTGATAAGGGGATGTATCCCAGCTTTTGCCAATCAAATAAATACAAAATGGTGTCATATTATGATTTTGACTTGCATTTCCTCTATCACCATTACTGTTGCTTTTTTCAGACATTAATTAGAAATAGTCACATTATCTTCTCTGGGCTTACTATTCACAGCTTTTCCCATTTTTTAATTGGGTGGCTTGTACTTTCCATAGTGATGTTCAGAAATTTTAAAAATCTCTTCTGAATACTAATTGCTTTCATTAATGTTTTTATTGAGAATATCTTCTCCAGATTTTAACTTGTATTTTCATAGTTAAGTAATATATATTTTCATTTTTAATATAATCATATTTTTAATTATGTATCAGATAGCCTACGTGTGTTTTATTTCAAAAGAATTTTGCTACACTAAGAACAATTTTCTTCTGATTTTTGTTAGCCTCTGTAAACAAGTCAAGATGGCGCCTGGCATTTTGCCAGAGGGAGTGGTTTATGAAGTAAGGCCATCCAGCCATTAAGTGTGGAGATTCCTTATTGGTTGACTGCTGTATCTAGTTTGTGTTAATTAGATAAGCTGTGTGGAATGTATAAATACCCCTCCTGTCCTACAATAAAGGGCTCCCACTCCTGCTGTATCAATGTACAGAAGTTGCTCGTCACTCCCCGGTTATTTTGCCCAGCCAGCCGGACGGTGGCAGATTTTAAGTTTTGCTTTTTTTAACTTTTGTCGGGGGGGGGGGCGGGGTAGCTATAAATTCACATGAAGTTGTCAAGCAGCTCCACATACCCCATACTGAGTTCCCTCCAGTTTAACATAGCTGTAACACAAAATCAAAACCAGGAAATTGACATTGATGAAACGCATGTGTGCAGTTCCATGTCATTGTATGCCACATGTGGATTCAAGTCAACTCAAAGCAAAAACTTTCCTACCACTCCAAGATCTTTCTTGAGTTCCTTTTACTTTCTGCTCTAAGCAGATTTCAAGATTTCTGTTTTCTTATGTTACTTCTTAACTGCCACAGCCATTGCACTTCACCCATCTCTCCCCACTCAGGCATCCATATGGAAAATATGAATTTATTCTCCACATTCGTGTGTTCTCTTACTTTGAGAATGTCACATAAATGAAGTCCTATGTGGCATCTTAAGATGGGCCTTTCCCACTCAGCCTCCTGACTTGGAGAGCCATTCATGCTGTTGTATGTGCCGTGCTTTGGATTGCTGGGTGGTGTGCTATGCTACGGGTGCAGCATGGTTTCTAAATGTTCACCTATTGCAGGATGCAGGGTTGTCTTTCATTTTGAGCAATCCTAATTAAAGCTGTTATGATCATTCATTTACATGTTTTTATATAAACAGAAGTTTTTATTTCTTTAAGACAAGTATGCCACAACATTAGGTTGAATGAAAAATATATGTTTCTGTTTTAAAGAAACCATAAAATGATTTTCCAGAGTGGCCCTAGGATTTTAAATAACATAAGAAATCCAGTTCTGCACATCCCCACTGGTGTTTGGAAATAACATTAGCAGTTTGAGTAAAGTATAGAAAACTTACCACTGTGCTCTTTCACCCTCCTTAAGTGCAATATAGTCATCTTACATATTTTCTCCATATACACTGAGAAAACTGCATCAGTGTTAAAATTTTTGCTTTGACTATCAAAAATAATTAGAAAAACTCTTTCTCTTTCTTGCATTCTTTCTTTCTCTCTAATGTCCCAACATTTCTTCTTTTATCATTTCCTAGTTTTAGCACCTCCTTTAGCCATTATTTTGGGGTCAGACTTTTGGCAACAGAATCTCTTGGTTTTCTTTCATCAGAAAATGTCATGATTTCCTTTTTATTCTCATTGGGTATTAAATGACAAGTCTTTCCTTCAGCAAATGAAAAATACTGTGTCACTTTCTTCTGACTTCCTGTTTTTGATAAGAAATTTGTTGACCTTTGCATGGTTTTTCACTTACAGGTAACCCCTCATTTGTATTTCCCTTGTTTTCAAAATTTTTTCTTTGTCCTTAGTTTTCATACTTTTCATATGATAGGCTGTGGAGAGAATTTCTTTTGAGGTTGTTCTATTTAAGGTTTACTGAAATTCTTAAACCTGTAGGCATACTTGCCAAAAAAAAAAAAACACTCAGGTTTTTTTCTTTTAAGAATTTTTTCTGTCCATTCTTTTTGTCCTTTTTCCAGGACTCTGATGACATGGACAATAGATCCTTTGTTAGGTCCTAAAAATCCCTGAGGCTTCCAAGTTCAATTTTACCATTCTCATATCTCTTTGTTTTGCAGACTGGGTAATTTCTAATTGTGTCTATCTGTCGAGTTTCTTTCTCAGTAACTTATTTCAATTTTAAAGTGCTCAATTGGTTCATCATTACATCTCTATTTCTTGGCTGACACAATTTTTGTTTTTTGAGAATTTTTCTACCTTTTACTTGTTTCAGGAGTATTCATAATAAGATTGTGAAGAATATTTATCATGCTTACTTTAAAATCTTAGTCCCATGATTCTAACCCCCTCATCATCCATTCATGGTCTTAGCATATATTTGGCTACTTACATCTGTCACATGGTACCTTATGCTCTTGTAGATCGTAGATCACATTTTCTTATCTATTTGCATGCCTTATACTTTTTATTGATTTCATACATTTCAAATTTTATATACTTGGAAATATGTTAAATATTTTGAGTTTAATATTTGTTTGCTGTGACCAGAACAGTATCCACACACCAGGGCTCACTATTACCATCTACTGAGACAAGACATTTTTGTGCACTCTGCCTAATTCCTGGTAAATCATGAGTCTTTCCACATTCTCTGATAGAAGAAATATTCTTCTTAGCCAACTGTGTCTACTAGCCATTATTTCTATTTTGAGAAAATTTAATAAAAGATTGTTTGAATTCATACCAATACTCCTCAAATTATTCCATTAATTAGAAAAGGAGAGACTCCTTCCAAACTCATTCTATGAGGCTAGTATCATCTTGATACCAAAACCAGGCAAAGACACATCAAGGAATGAAAACTTAAGAGCAATATCCCTGATGAACATAGGTGCAAAAATTCTCAGTAAAATTTTAGAAAATTGCATACAAAAACATATTTAAAAAATAGTGCACCATGATCAAGTGAGGTTCATTCCGAGAATTCAAGAATACACATAATAGACATAATTCATTTACATCAATAGATTTGAAGATAAGAATCATATGATTATATCAATTGAGGCATAGAAAGCATTTGACAAAATACAGCACCCTTTCATGTTCAAAACACTAGAAAATACTAGGGATAGTAGGAACATACCTCAACATTGTAAAAGCTATCTATGCTAAACACAAGGCCAACATCAACCTAACTATGAAAAATTGAAGCATTTCCCTTAAAACCTGGAACAAGACAGGGATGCCCTCTTTCACCACTTCAACATAATTCTTGAAACTCTAGCCATAGCAATTAAACAGATTAAATAAATTAAAGGGATATGAATAGGAAAAGAAGAACTCAAACTATCATTATTTGCCACCAACATGATTCTATATTTAGAGGATCCAAAACACTCCACCAGAAAACTTCAAGAATTAATAAATTTGGCAAAATAGCAGGATATAAAGTCAATACTCATTAATCAAATTCATTTCTATACATCAGTGATGAATACTCTGAAAGAGAAATTAGGGAAACTATCCCTTCATAATAGCCTCAAAAAATAATAAAACACTCAGGAATCAATTTTTTAAAAAGGTGTGAAAGACCACTACAATGAAAACTACATAACAGTGAAGAAAGAAATAGAAAAATAACTTAAAGATTAAAAGATCTCCCAACCTCTTGGATATGCAGAATTAATATTGTCAAAATGGCCATACTACCCAAAGCTCTATACAGATTCAATGTGATTCAAATTAAAATCCCAATGTTATCCCTTATAGAAATAGAAAAATAAATAATGAAATTCATTTGGAAAAATAAGAGACCCAGAATAGCCAAAGCAATCCATAGCAAGAAGAGTGAAGCAGGAGGCATCACAATACCTTTAATAAATTAAACTGGTGGCATTACTATTCCAGATCTTAGAGCTATAGTAACAAAAACAGCATGGGATTGGCACCAAAATAGACATGCAGACCAATGGTACAAAATAGAGGACACAGAGACAAATTCACATAAATACAGTTATCTTATGTTAGACAAAGGTGCCAAAAATATGCATTGAAGAAAAGTTAGCCTCTTCAAAAAATGTTGCTGGGAAAAGAGAAAAGTCATATGCAGCAAATGAAACTAAACCCCCTATCTCTCGACATGAATAAAACTCAAAGTGGATCAAGGACCTAGAAATTAGACCAGTGCCTAATAGAAGAAAAAGTAGTCCCAAATCTTCATCACATTGGATTAGGCACTGACTTCCTTATTAAGACTCTTAAAATGCAAGAAATAAGATAAGTAATCAATAAATGGAATGTATTCAAATTAAAATGCATCTTCTCTGCAAAAGAAGCAATGAGGTAAACAGAGGGTGTATATTTGGGGAGCAAATTTTTGCTACACACACATCAAATAGAGCATTAATCTCCAGCATATATAAAGAACTTAAAAAACTTAACACCAAAAAAAGAGATATAAATATATGAAAAATGTTCAACCATCTTTAGAAATTAGAGAAATTTAAATCAAAACTACCCTAAGATTTCATCTCACTCCAGTCAGAATGGCAGCTATCAAGAAAAAAAACAAACAACAATAAGTGTTGGTGAGGATGTGGAGGGAAAGGTACTCCCATACATTGCTGGTAGGATGGCAAATTGGTGCAACCAATCTGGAAAGCAATATGGAAATTCCTTAGAAAACTTGGAATGGAAACACATTTGATCCAACTATCCCACTCCTCAGTTTCCAAAGGAGTTAAAAACAGCATACTACAGTGACACAGTCATCTCAATGTTTATAGCAGCTCAATTCACAATAGTTAAACTGTGGAATCAACATACATGTACTTTAGTAGATGAATGGATAAAGAAATTACAGTATATATACACAATGGAATATTATTCAGCATTAAAAGAAGATTAAATTATGGCATTTGCAGGTAAATAGATGGAGTTGGAGAATATCACACTAAGTGAAGTAAGCCGATCCCAAAAAAACAAAGACGAATGTTCATTCTGATAAGTGGATGCTGGTCCATAATGGGGATCTATATGGGGAGAATGGAGGAACTTTTATTAGACCAAGGTGAGGGACAGAAGGGAAGGGCACATCTGGGTAGGAAAGATGGTGAAATAACACGAACACCATTACCCTAGGTACACATGTGGTGCAACTCTACATTGTGTACAACCAGAGAAATGAAAAGTCATGCTCCATTTGTGAACAATGAAATGAAAAGATTTCTGTATCATGTATAACTGATTAAAACTAATCAAAAATTTAAAAAGGAGTATTTATTTAATAGTATGAGGAACAATATCTTATTTTGATAAAAGTAATGACTAACATAGACCTTTCGGTCCAAACATTGTGTTATTGATATGCATAAAATATGCATATATGTGAAGAATTAGGCAAAATATTGTTGTTTTCAGAAATATTAGCATACCATTACCAGTCTTAACTAATGTTTTCATCAAGTGGTAAAAACATTAATTTCCTCCAACGTCACCAACGTGGACTCATTCACACCAAAGACAACCACACACATTGACTCCACACACAGTCTGCCTCCCTTGTCTGGGCACCATAGTTCCTGACCCTGGGTACCACTGCTGCTCCACAAGGTATGACCCTGCTCCACCAACCACAACTGCCCAGGATGCTGCCTGGTATTCTCAAAACACAGGTTTACAACAGGCCCTCGACCAATGCAGTTAGTTTAGATAGACTTTCTCTTTGCCGCGATAATAGAAACACTAGTTACAAAACCTTAAGCAAATGGAGAGGGTTTTTTTTTTTTCCTCAAGAGGGAAGCTAGAGCTGGAATTGATAAATCTGTTCAGTGATGTTAACAGCAATTCAGACACTTCCTATCTTTACACCTAAAATCATATCATCTTGGGTTTCTGTCCTCATACTTGTCAAGATGGCTGCAACACCTCCAAGAATCTTGATCATTTTAGTCAGAAAGAGAAATAAGGCAAGTACCAGCTCAGTCTGTTTCTGTATCAATTAAGATGGTCTAGGCAATGCTGCTTTAGCATACAGCTTTAAATCTTGGTGAGTTAGAACCACTGGGTTTATTTCTTCATCTGTTTTATGTCCATCTGAGTTTTGCAGAACTTCTATTTGGTCAACTGTCCCTCAAGGTCCAAGATGAAGGATCATCTCTCTAAAATCATATGGGTTGTCTCAGAAAACTGGAAGAAGACATGAGACTACTGTTTCAACCTTCAGAAGCTTTCACTTCCAAAATGACTTCCAATCAGCTCATATCACTTCCAGTCATACTGGATGAAGTAAATCATATGGCCACAATGCATTCCTAAGGAGAAAGACTCAAAAGTGAACTGTGTGTCTAGGATGAGAAGGAACTAAAATAACGTTGAGCATATCACTATTGACATATCACTAATGTGGAGCTCTAAAATCAAGAGTCTGTCAAAGATAAACAGTCTGCAATTGGTCATAATCATTCCAAACCCATCATGATTTACTGCCTATTAGCTGGGCACATTTCCATTTCTCAAAAAATCAAAGAGTGGGGGTGTTAGAAAATCAGTGTCTCCAAAATATGGAGACAGAGGGCTTGTTCTACCCTCTCTGAAACACCACCTGTGTTACAAGTGTCCCCAGTCATGCTTCTTGCTTCAAAAGCACTATGGATTTTTAAAAGGGTTTCTATTTTTTTTTTTTTCATATGTCATCCACCATTCCCTCCACATTACTCAGAACTGAGTGTCTATGGCTGATCCAGGGGACAGCTTCATTTGATAGTCTTGAACCCATCATTATCCACGCCTCTGAACATCAACATTCCTGCAAAATTGAGCTCATCTTAAAGGTGTCTTCCTTCCAGAATCTCCTAAGTTTCTTGAACAGTTACTCCTGGATTCAGAAAATAGAGTTCAAGCTTGATGAAGTTTAAAGAGCACCAACCTTAGAATATGAGCTCTGTTTTCACTATCTGCTAGCAGATAAACTGGTACAAATAATCTATCAGATCTTTATCTCTCTTACATAGAATTAAGATAATAATAACTATCATTTAGAAATGGCTGATGCATTACCAAAACAACATATAAACAGTATCTATCATTGTTCAAAAAGGAAAAACATTGACCAACTCAAGTGCCTGAATTTTATCCACAACATGGTCCCTCATTGTGCATCTTCATTTTTTACAGCAATTTGTTTCAGAATATATCAAATTGGATAATCTTTTAAGTATACATATTTTGCCCCTGAATTAGAAGAAATAGGCAAATAAAATTTGAAGTGACATTAACAGGAAAGCTTGTCAAGGAACATTTCAAAAATGGAATTTTAATATCTTTGTAAAAATTCTAGTCAAAATAAGCAATGGTGAGAATTAGTGTTTAAAAGCACCTAATGATTACATGTGGGAATAGAATGTTTTCTTAAGGAAACAATGCAAAGCCAAGTGAAATAAATAAATACAAGTTATCACAATCTCTGAGATTTTTTAAATTCTTCTTTTTTCCAAACCAAGTCTTGTTTATTTCCTTGGGAATGAGTCAAACATACAACATTGTGACTAGTAAAAAGATTTTAAAGTTTTTTTCTCATTGATAATGTGTTGAGTCATTACCTGTGGTAAATACCTCTGCAGTGTGAAGACTCCATAAAAGATCTAGAAAGATTAAGTTCTGACAAGGTTTCCATTGCTTATAATTAAAGCAAGAAATTTTTTCCTATTATTCCATTTCTTCTTAATTAACTCTATCATAGCTGGCTTAATTAGTCTCAATTTTATGACTCCAATATAACAAGGGGTTAGCCTGTACTTCCTAGTGGGGAAGTTAACTGCTATATTACGTATTTTATTTTTAAGGCTTTCCTAAAATTCAGGTTTAAAATTCATGAATGTCTCGTGTTAGGGATATTACTCCTATTTTGCAGATGAACAAACTGAAGGTCTCTTATCTCAACAGCATCACATGGCTCATAACAAGTATTTGGAAAGCTTAAATCTGTATCTAGGTATATGTCATTATTTCAACTCAGGATTCAAAAGATAATGATATCTGGGCTGGGATTGTGGCTCAGTGGTAGAGCACTTGCCTACCATGTGTGAGGCACTGGGTTCTCAACAGTGCATATAAATAAATAAGTAAATAAAATAAAGATTCATCACAACTAATAAAAATATTTTTAAAAAAATAATGATCTCCCTTATTATAAACAAGGTGTAAATCTATTTCATCTTTCACTGGGTGTTAAGTGTTGAATTATGATCCCCACCACAAAATTTACATGCTGAGTTCATAACCACCAATACCTCAGAATGTGACCTTATCTGGAGATAAGGTCTTCAAACAGGTAATCATGTTAAAAGATGTGGTCATTAGGATGTGCCTTTATCTAATATGACTAGATCCTTATAAAAAAAAGTGGGAGTTTAGGCACATACATATAGAAGATGTAAAGAGATGCAGAGAGAAGATGGCCATCTACAAACCAAGGAGAGAGGTCTCAGAAGAAACCAACCCTGCCAACACCTTGACCATGGAATTCGATCCTTCAGAACTCTGAGAGAATAATGGTGTGTTGTATAAGTCATGTAGGCTAAGTTGAATGTTGTATAAATTGAATGGCAGCCATAGAAATAAGACTCTGGATCATCAAGTTTAATGAAACATTTTGATATGCCTTTGTTGAAACCATTGATTAAAAAGTACTTTTTAGTTTGGATCCATCCCATTTATTGATTCTTGATTTTAATTTTTGTGCTATAGGAGTCTTATTAAGGAAGCAGGGCCTAATCCAACATGATGGAGATTTGAGCGTACTTTTTCCTTCTAATACGTGCAGTGTCTCTGGTTTAATTCCTAGGTTCTTGATCCACTTTGAGTTGAGTTTTGTGCATGTTGAGAAATAGGAATTTAGTTTCATTTTGCTGCATATGACTTTTCAGTTTTCCCAGCACCATTTATTGAAGAGGCTATATTTTCTTCAATGTATGTTTTCAGCACCTTTGCCTAATATAAGATAACCATATTTATGTGGGTTTGTCTCTGTGTCCCCTATTCTGTACCATTGGTCTACAAGTCTATTTTGGTGCCAATATCATGCAAAGCTTCTTCTAAACCAAAGAAATAATTAGTGAGGTGAATGGAAAGCCTACATTTGGGTAACAAATTCTTACCACATGCTTATTAGGCAGAGCACTAAACTCTAGAATATATAAAGAACTCAAAAATCTTAACAACAAAAGAAAAAAACCCAATCAATAAATGGGCCAAAGAACTGAAGAGACACTTCTCAGAAGATGCTATACTATCAATCAACAAATATATGAAAAAAATACTCATTATCTTTAGCAATTAGAGAAATGCAAATCAAAACTACTCTAAGATATCATCTCACTCCAGTCAGAATGGCAGCTATTATGAAGACAAACAACAATAAGTGTTGGTGAGGATGTGGGGGGAAAGGCACACTCATACATTACTGGTGGGACTGAAAATTGGTGCAGCCAATATGGAAAGCAGTATGGAGAATTCTTGGAAGACTGGAAATGGAACCACCATTTAACCCAGCTATCCCTCTCCTTGATCTATACCCAAAGGACTTAAAAACAGCAAACTACAGGGACACAGCCACATCAATTGATATTACAGCAGCACAATTCACAATAGCTAAACTGTGGAACCAACCTAGATGCCCTTCAATAGATGAATGGATAAAGAAAATGTGGTATATATACACAATGGAATATTATTCAGTATTAAAAGAGAATAAAATCATGGTATTTGCAGGTAAATGGATGGAGCTGGAGAATAATACTAAGTGAAGTTAGCCAATCCCCCCCCCCAAAAATGCCGAATGTTTCCTCTGATTTAAGGATTCTGATTCATAATGGGGTTGGGGTGTGGGGCATGGGAGGATTAGATGAACTCTAGATAGGGCAAAGGGGAGGGAGAAGATGAGAGGAGACATAGGAAAGATGGTGAAATGAGATGGACATCACTACCCTAAGTACATGAATGAAGACACAAATGGTATGACCCTACTTTGTATGCAACAAGAGATATAAAAAATCGTGCTCTATATGAGTAATATCATATATAACAAATTAAAATTTTAAAAATGTAAAAAAAAAAGTACTGCACACAACAGGACCCACATCCACTAGGCTGATGCAGACCTACAACTAGAAGTCCACATAGAATGGATCATTACTACCATCTAAGCTGGCTCCTGTTCTGGTTCACATATCTGGTATATTGCCACCTGCAGACTACCCTTTATTTGAAGAAAATAGCTTTTATGTACCATGTTCCTTCACTTCAGTGTAATTTCACGAAAGTTAATGGACTCATTTACTTCTAAATCTCAGGCAAATATGAGTTCAGGGTACAATAATTAGTAGAAATGCAACTTCCCTATAAAAGTTAACACTCGTGGTATGTTGTAGTTGAAAATCTTAAAGTATTACCTGATTTTAGACAGCAAAATTGGGAACCAGTGGGATGAAATGACATGTTTCTTTAGCTGATGGCAGAGGTAAGTCTGGCTCTCAAAATACCAAGTCACAGTTTCTTCCTATTTTCTATATGCATCTTTCTCAAAATAAGCATATTACCTTGCAATAAGGTTTAATTGACTTGTTATGAACTTGTTGGGTTTTGTATTTGTTTGGGCATGATAAGCTTCTCCTTTATTCCCATTTGCAAGTTTCTGTGAGTTATTTTTAAATCTGGATTGCAGTAATGGAAATTCCTTAGGAAATAACTCTTAAGAAAAACTGACTCTAATTGTTTCTATTTAGAATTCTATTGACAACACTAATCCCCATGATTGTGCTTAAAAATTCATGGTATAACAAAAGACACTCTATTTCACAGGAATATTAGTTTTGTCATTCTCTGTCATTTCCTTTCAGTGTTCATCTTATTTGGTGGTGTTCCCTGTTCTTCCTCACAAGAACAGCTGAAAAATATCATGAAATAATTTTATTTAAGAAAGTAGTTTTGCAATTCCAAGAATTGCCAAATGTCCTGAATCAGCATATTAAATGGACTTGGACAACAGTTCTTGAGTACCAGTATTTCTTGGTCCCCAGTTGATTGTCTTGAGTCAACAAGGGTGAATTAAATTTAAAAAGCAGGAAAAGGAGGGAAAAGGAATTGGTTTTTCAAGTAGAGGAAACAACAGAGCAATGGAATGGAGGAGGGAAGTTGCCCACAATGTAAATAACATCTAACAGCAGGGTAGATTGGATGCTCTCAGGAAAAGACTAAAAAAGGTCTAGTTCAAGTTTATCCCATATGATACAGGTGGTAAAGAGCCGGTCAAGTGTCTGAGTGGTATGATTAGCATTTTGTTTTTGAAAGATATTGGAACAGTTGAACTACTCAGTCAAGGAGGAAGTAAAGGAAGCCACAAAGATGAAACCAATTGCTTTCATAGTAATTCAATGAAAACAGATAACAGGTAGAAATAGGAAGGTAGTACAGAGGGAAAAAAAAGAAAACAAACAGCCAGAGACAAGTCAGAAGTAACATAAGTCAGAGTTTGTGAAAATATGAGGTTATAAGCGAGAAGGCCACAGGGAGGCGGAAGGATGCCTGCAAAATGTCAAAGAGTGGGGCTGCTATTGACTGAGATCATGGCCATGAAAAAAGCAAGACACTTCTAGGAGAGGTGATGAGCCCATTTTGAACTATTATTTTAAATGCCAGTGGCAATGTGATGGGGGCTGCTGATAGTTTCAACCTGGTACCCATAAGAGAATCGGGGTAACAAACATGTATTTGTCTGCTATGAGAAGACGACGGAAGTTAAAGTCAAGAGAGAGGCTGAAATGACCTAGCAGGGACATACAGTGTGGGAAGGGAGTAACCTAAAGCCAGAAATCTGAGAACAATGCCATTTAAGGGGTGTGTGGAAGAAAGAAAGGAAGAAGAAGGCCATCAGAGTTTCATATACTAAAAGAAGGAAAGTACTGTACACTCGAAGTAGGAAAATAATACAGGGAAGTCATATGGGAAAAAATGAGAATTAGAATAATCAGAAGGTCATTAGTTACCTTTGAGGAAGCATTTTCAGTTGCATGGAGTAGAAAAGTCAGATTCATTTGGCTTGAGGTCTCAGGAGGAAATCAGTTAGCAGTGACAACACATGGTAACTCTTTCTTTTGGGTTTGGTTAAGCATCCCCAAAGGTCCAGGTGTTAAAAGCTTCATCATCAGCCTGTAGTGCTACTGGGATATGGTTGAACCCTTAGGAGGTGTGGTTTAGTGAAAGGAAGTTAGGTCATAAGGGGGATGTACTTAAAGAGAATATTGGATATTGGGACTCTGGCCCTTCCTGTCTCTCTCTTTGCTTTCTTCCACTACAAAGTGAACAGGAATATTTTGCCATATGCTTTTGCCATGAAATACTGTGCTGCCACAAGCAACAGTGTCAAGCTACCATAGACTGAAATCTCAGAAATTGTGATCCAAATAAACCTTTTACCTTATCTAGTTGATTATCTCAGGTATTTTGTCTTAGTAATAGAGAGCTGGCTAACACACTCTTCTAGAAATTTAGTAAAAGTTGAGATAAAAGCAGGTTGAAAAGGAATGTATTCAGTGTAGGTATACCAAAGCAAAGGTAGAGGCCACATATATCAAAGTCAAATTTGGGAAACCTCTCTTATATTCATATAAACACATTCTTTTAAAAAACAATTCTTCAAAGACTTTCCACTACTAAAGGACTATTAAAATCCTCAGTTCTTTGGGTAATCAATGGCATTTTCCTTTCTTTTCTTTGTTTCACCCAGGGATATATCTTATTTGGTCATAGTGTGTGATCTTTTAATGTGAGGATGTTTTAACATTGGTTAGAAAATATTTTATTCTTTTCTTTTTTTCTATTATTTTATTTTCAGATGATAATTATTGTATATATTTATGGTGTACGATGTGATACTTAGATATATGTTTAATTAATGGTATTTTTAATATTCCGGTAATATTTTAGATTTATTATTACTTTACACAAGGTAATATTCTTCATGTCAGGATAATTCATTCTAGTGTCTCTGCTTGTTTCTTTGCCACCCTAAAACCATTCTATGAAAATTCACTTTTTGTTTTCTGGGTACTCCTGATAGAATCAGGAGATTTTTTTCTCCACAAACTGGCTGTATGTATTGAGAATATATAGCCAAGTGTAACCAACTCCAAACACCAGGTGTTTGTAGAAGTGCCTCAGGAGAGGAGTGAGCACCAAGGGCTAACACTGGCCAGCCAACGGGTTTAGCTCTTAGGGCAAATTTCCTCGCATAAATGATGAGGTGTTTTAGAGCTGTGGTCAAACTTTTTATATAAACTAGAGCTGAGACCACAAACTATTAAGTGCAACATGTCAGTTAATAGTTGTTTAATGTCCAATGCCAAGAAAATACTGCTCACAAACAGTGTCCTTGAAAAGAGAACCGTGATATTTACAATGCCAAAAGGACTTTTCTGACTCAGCCATGTGCAAAATAACTATGTATGTGCAGTTAGGTCAGCCAACATTGGCCCCATTTAAAATGCAAGTTTTGTCTTTCTTTACTTTTCCTACATAGAATTACTATTTTATTTAACAGATAAGTAGAGCTGTACAAAATATTAATGCTTTTTTGTTACTTTTCCTGATTAAGTTAAGAATAGCTTTTTGTATTTTACATTAATACATATTTTTCAGTTTTGAAATTACAGAATGCATTTTTATAGTGTAATAGACATTAAAACTACTCAAAATCCTACACTAAATAAATACACTTTGAATATTGTATAACAATATTGATACATAGGAAAAACATGTAAATATGTTAAACATATCCATAAAAATTGTTTAATAAATACATAATATTTTATTTTTGGATGTGCTGTGTATTATTTTAGTAATTTTCTATTGCTGGGTATTTAGGATGAATCCAATTTGTTACGATTTTCTACAATATTTAGGATGAGTTTACATATATAAATACATATATTTTGGTATATTTTGCCTAAATTTTCATAGCACACCTCTTATAAATGAGATTGCTCAAAGGGATTGGCAGTATTTCAAATCAGATAATCAATAGTATTTGTCAGTGCATTACTAATAAGATACAATTCTTGAATAGTATTTTCAATTTCAGAGTAGACACAATTTTCAATTACCTCGAAAACAAAACAGAAAAGAAAGTGAAAAATCATGACAAGATTATATGTATTCCTTTTTCTCATCTTCATCTAATTCGGTCACTGCCCGCTTGTCTTTAGCAATTTGGAGTTTGTTTTTGGAAGACTTTGATTTAAGCTTCTTTCTTTAATGGAATTGTTGTTTTACTTCATAAATTGCTAGGTCTGTGTACAAATCATAATGACAGAGCTAAGGCTTCTCTAAAGGAAGCCACCTGGTCATGCCTTGAGGCTGGCTCTGGTTCTATTTGCTAGTATGAGGATCAGTTATCAAAGAGAACCCATGACAAAGAGTCTCACTTCCATGTTAATACACTCTCAAGGGGTGAAGACAGAAACAAAAACTAAGGATGAATCTGTAAATTATGCACATTTTCCTTCTGCATTGGAAGGACAGAATCTGTGAATATATCATGTTGGCATCCTACTGTGTTCCTGGGACTTGATGTTAACTCAATTGGACCTCACTTCAGCCAGTCATTGCAAGAGCCCTGTCCTTTCAGGAGAGGCATATGCTATCCTTCCCCTTTGACCAACAAGGATGGAAGACACACAGGGCAGGGATGCTGTGAGGCTGATGGCCAAGAAGCAAACACATTTTCCTGTTAGGAAAGAATAGATCATTCTCCCAGGCTGGAAAAGACAAAATAAATAGATCAGAGGCAGCAAAGAGTTGCTTACCAGATACTGAAAACCCAGAAGGTTGAATTCCAGTCAATACTAGGATTGGAGACCAGATTACAAGACAGGGTATTAGGAAGGAAAAGATGTTGAGACTTTTTGCCCTGGCTATTTGTGTGACATATGCATAAAAATTACTTTATGCATGGTACACGTGGTGCCAGTCATCAACATATCAAATACTTTACTCAATAAGAGCCATGGTGAATTACTGTCTCTCTTCAGAATGTGATTTTCAAGTCTAGGTGTAATGAGGCTGAGATGATCTATGGTTTCTGCTTTCACACATCTGGTATTTTGGAGGTGTGGCAGGCAGGGGAGACAGGCCAAATCAGACAAGTTTATGTTTGTTTGTTTGTTTTAGTCAATAGGCCTATATATGGCTCCTCCTCTTCCTCTGCAATATTTTTTTTTGTCTCATCCATTCAGAGAGAGACAACTTAAATGGGCAATAACTTCAAACACATAGGTAGTGACAAATTAATAAATATGGGTGCTGCTGGAGTGGCATTCAAGTTTATCTTACTTCCCCATCATCTGTTAACTAAAATCTCTGACATTAGGGGGTAGATGACAGGCACCTTACAATGTGATACTCTTTCAGCAATATACTCTCCCACAGACACAAAAGACACACATACATACCCACCCAACCCTTCTATGAGAATACCACGAGACCTTTCACCCAGGCCTCTCCCACTGACATGTGCAGTTCAAGGGCAGAAACCACAAGTCAAGAGGCTGACAACTTTCCTAAAGTCATACACAGAATGGTTAATTGTTGCACAAGATTGAAAAGGAACAACCAAACAAATTACCCCAGCAGCATACAACAATAAGCACTTGATTTCACTTGGTTTAGCCAGGCAGCTTGACAGGTATGAGCTAGGCTCAGGGACTCATTCCATGTATCAATCACGGGTTGACTGGAGATCAGCTATGCAGCTTTGCTGCTTTGAGAAAACAGCTCACAAATGTCTGTGGACCTAGTTTGGATAGTCTATAAAGAGAAGCAAGAGAGAATAAAGAGTATTCAACATCCAGAAGAGTATATGGCCTCACTTTCTCACATTCCATTGTCCAAATTTAGGAAATGGAAAAATTGATTTTATCACTTGATGAAAGGGGCTCCACAGTCCCACTGCAAACAATTTGGATACTGGAAAAAATAGGAAACAGAAGACTCTTTCACAGTTAATCACTACTCTATGAAACATCCAGCCTGTGAGAGAAAAGGCATGTATTAGTCAGCTTCACATTTCTACTACAAAATACCTGAGGCAACTAATTAATAAAGAGAAGAGATTTATTTATCTCAAAATTTTGAGTATCCAAATTCATGAAGCCTGAATTGACTCAGTTGTTTATGGGTTGTTTATGGTGACACATCCTAGCAGGAGCATATGTAGAAGGAAAATGGTCATACAAAAAGCCAGAATTCAGAGAGTGAGAGACAGACATCAGGATCCAAAAATCCTCTTTGATGGTATTACCCCAAAGATCTAGGAACCTCCCACTAAGCCCCATCTACTAAAGGTTTTACTAATCCTAATAGCATCACCCTGAGGAACTTGCTTTTAATACTTGAGCCCTTAGGAACATCCAGCATCCAATTTAATAGCAAACCAGTTGTCTGTAATGCGGCCACATTAGATAAGCTAACACCCAGCCAGACTTCAGTCATGCATGAAATCTGCAAGGATAGAGAACCTCCCCGCTGAGCCAGTCTAGATCAGCAGAACTTGCAGATGTTCGAGAACCATGTAGGTCTCTAATACACACAGCAAGTGATTTGACTCAGTCTAGAAATCTAAATCTTTTGATCCCAATCAAATGTTTTGACCCTGAAGTCTGCTACCATTTGTAATATTTGTTGAATGAGTTAAGGAATGAAAGAATACATGAATCAACATGAATAATTTAAGGCCTAATTCTAAAGCTGTGTGTTATTTTAATTTGACATAATTTCTACTAGGATTAAGGCTTTATAGATCAGGGATCTCTTTATTTTCTGCCCTCAAACACTAGAAGAATGACAGTCACTCAGTACATGTTTGTAGTTTTGTTATAGGTTTCCAATTGTTATGAGTAAAATTCCTTCAAAATGCATTTTGTTTAATTCACTCAAGTTAAATTTCTCTCATTCGTAGATTGGAGTGGAGAAGCAAGGCACCAAGGCCTTCCTAACTCCCCAGCCCCACCAGAAACATAGCATTATTAAAGGTTACCCACAAAGGGCACATAATACCAAGTGAAGACAGACAGGAGCCAGACAGGTTGTATGACCTCATCAAAAAAAAAAAAAACTCTTTCAGCAAGAAAAAAAAATTAATTTAGAAGCTCAATCACAAATGACAATGGTGATTGTGAAAAAATATAGAAGTCGTTACTTCTGTAAAATAGATAATGAATTTTTCTTTACTAAGTGTTCCTGAAATTTAATTATTCAGAAGAGAGGAATCCAGAAAGACGGTTGAGGTATTTAGTATTTCTATACTTAGTATTTATTTAAAGCTTGTAAATATTTGATAAATGTCAAAATTCTCCTGGCACATGTATGATCATAAAAATTAACATCACATTACCCTTACAAATCTCTAGAGACTAGTAAGACTCTTCATCAGTCTTACTTATTGGTAAGGCTAAAAAAAAATCTATTTTTAGATGCCAAGAGTTTTATGAGATTCTGGTTTTGTGTATAGAAATAAAAATTGTTTTCAACCCACACCACAAAAATGTCCAATTTTTTATTTCCAAACACACATACATGTATACATATACATGCACACAAATTCTCGCATGAAAAATGGAGACAGAGTTAAAATATGCAAAATATATGGATCCAGTAAATAATGCAATACTTAAAGGAATGCTATCATTCCAACCTCATTTGATCTAGAATTGCAAATGAACATAAGTGTGTTAGTTAGCTTTCCATTATAGTAAGAAGTACCCAAGGTAAATCAGGGGGAAAAGGTTTATTTTGCCTAATAGATTTGGAGGGCTCAGTCCATGGCTAATTGGCTCTATTACTTTAGATCTACAGTGGCATATCATGGTGGGAACATTTGGCAGAGCAAAGCTATTCACCTCAGGGCCAGGAGTGAGAAGAGAGAGAAAGAGGAAGGGGCTAGGGTCCTACTCTTGCCTTGGAGGGCACACCCCCAATGACTAAATAACCAACCACTAAGCCCCACTCCTTAAAATTTCCACCACCTCCAATAATGCAAAGCTAGGAACCAAGCCTTTAACACAAGGGAATTTGTAGGCGATTCAAGATCTAAATTACAATAATAAATTTACAAAGTATAGTTTTATATTCATTAAAGGTCATATCTGATGAAAAGTAATGGTACATCCATAGGTCAATGATATAATTTTACAATTTCAGCATTTAAAGGATGTCCAAAGAGCTCCAAGGCAAAAACCACTGTACTTCACCATTTTATTAATGAACACTGAGACTAGCATTAGACCTAGCCCAAAGTGTTATAGCCCAGAGACAAGAGGCCTGATTCTCAAACTCATGATTCTAGCATGTCCTATTTTCTCCCAATGGATTTCATTCCAGAAAATGATAGGTGTTAAAACTAGAAATCCAATTGCAAATTGTTTAGCTAATAACCTTCATTTTTTAACTGAAATGAGAAATAACATGTCCAAAATGAAGATAGCCTGGTGAGGAATTTTTAGAGTATAAATTCAGGTGCCTTTGTGTTTTCTACTTTACCACATTCTTTTTTTGATTCCATAAATTCAGAGTATAATTTCTTTTGATATATTTTTAATTTATTAAAAATCCCTGATGTTCTGAGAAAAAAAAGAAGGAAAACTTCTTCAAGCTTAATAACAAAGCAATGAAAATGTGAAAATATAAATCTGAAACAATGGCATGACATTGACTTTGTGGTCCCCCAATCCCACCCTTCACATGTGAATTCCTATTAACAAATGCACATCACATTTAGATATAGACACTACATAGCAGCTCTTTAAAACAATTGAGAATATTCCAAATACCACATAACCCCATTCATATCCCAGGCAGCAGTAAAGTCCCTGGAACTCGCCAATTTTTATCTGTCTCCTAACAGCTCATTGGAAACAAAGGGAAATAGAGCAATTAAAAGGCTAATGTCCAATGGAACTTAAAACAGAGATGGAAAGAATTTTCCCTTCAGGAATTTAGAAATCCTCACTCAGATTTTGTAAAATGGTTAATTAACAATAAAACTCACAAGGTCAAAATGTAAAAATAACAGTATCCTCCCAAGAACACATATCATGTGATGTCTTGCTTAGTTGTTACCATCTAGACACAGTTGTACAGTCTGTTACTTGAAAACCCAGACATGCTCTTGAAACCTCAGGTTCAAGCACAGAGGCACTACATGGGTGGTAGCTCAATTCCTGGACATGGGTGCCATATCCATAGTAGCCCCTCTGTGTCTCCATGACAACAGGAGAGCTGCTCCCAAGGGAGTAATGCAGACCAGGGGTCACAAATACCGAGGTGAATCAGCTGTACCAGGCACCTGCTCTGTGATGTTTGGTTATTTATTTAAACCTCTCTCAGGACGAGAAGAACAAATAAACTAACCCCTGGGAAGCCCTTGTCTAAGTTAACATTTGTTAAAGTTTTAGTAAGTGTTATTTTTATCATGGTATGAAGATTCAAGGAAAGCGCCTGGGCCACTCTAGGTCCACAGAAATGGAATCCTTTATTATTTTAGCCGACTTTTTGCCAGTTGCTAGCCGTTTTTCTACCATATTACTTCACAACCCAGATCGAATGATTTCTCCCTGGTCTCCACTTACACTCCATCATTTTAATAGATGTTTAAACATTTCTCAGGACTCTGTGACACTCCATCTGTAACAATAGTTCACATGCACTTACTTCATCTCAGCAATGAAAATAATAAATTATTTTAAACTTTTCAAAAACATCATTACTTTTTCCATGCGTGACTACATAGGACCCTTCAATGTTCTTTGTTCTCATAATTGTAAGGCATGCTGGGCATTTTAATGTCCTAGTCATCTACATATCAAAATATTAGCCACTCTTTTAGAGTTGTAGCAATCCACTTGACAAAGATGAAGAATACTATTTTTTCATGTTAATAGAATTGTATTTTATTCCTGATATTTCCTTAAGAGGTCTTTAAGAACTCTTTTGACATTATAATTAGGTAATATATTTTTGACTCAGGGTGGAGTTTTGATAACCGAACACAGAACACCAAAGAGCCAGTATTTGGTTTTTAAATCTCAAAAGTCACCAAATACAGAAATACAGTCAATCTTCTGTATATGGATAATACATCCACAGATTCAACCAAAAATGGATCAGAAACATGTAGTTTTATAATGTATCTGCAGTGGAACATATGCAGATGTTTCTTCTTGTCATGATTCCCTAAACAATAAAGTAAAACAACTATTTATGTAATATTTTTTTTAAATCTACTCCTTTTTTGGGGGGGATGTCAATGGACCCTTATTTTATTTATTTATATGCAGTGTTGAGAATTGAACCTAGTATCTCACACATGCTAGGCAAGCACTCTAATACTGAGCCACAACCCCAACCCCTCATGTAATATTTTTATTGTATTGGTTATTATAAATAATCTAGAGATGATTTAAAGTATACAAGATGATGTGGGTAGGTTATATGCAAAGACAAATCACTTGACATCAAAGTCTTAATCATATACAGAATTTGATATTCATAGGCTCTCTCAGAACCATTCCCCTGAGGATACCCAGGAGCGACAGTATGTAATGACTCTTCTGTCCTCCATAATAGAAAAAAAAATTCCCAAAATCACTAAAGAAAGAAAAAAATGTGAGGAAGCACAGGAAACTTTTGTGACATTATTGAGCTAGGGGTTGAACCCATGTCCACCCCAAGGCAGGTCTAGGGCAAGAAAAGAACGTTCTGGACAAGCCCGAGGAATTGAGGGCAGAGTGACCTTCACATGCCTCTCTTACTGAAGCTCCAGGAGGAGGCAAAGCCCTGAGGGCTCCCTCTGCTCTAGACTGGCAAGAACCAGCAGGCTAGAACAGTCTGGGATAACTTCAAAGGATTTCTTATAGCCACAGATTGCCGACAAAGCATGACACAGATTTCTGTCTGTCCTAAAATAGCATGAGAATATAAAGAAGATTAGCCAGACACAGAAGTTCAAACTGGGAAAGAGAAAAGGGTCAGAACATGAACAGACATAACTGTGACTCTGTGTGCGAATGACTAAAAGAATAGGAAGAATGAAGGATACCTCCATAACCAGCCGTTTAGATGACAACTGTTTAAACCACTAGTTCTTAGACCTGGAGCATCCCAGGGGCTCAGGGGTTGCAGAAAACCTAAGTTATCAATCAGTAGATGTCAGAAATTAAGCGATACCAAATAGAAATTGTGTTCATGTACAAAAAAAAAAACAGTTACATTTTTTGCACAACTCAATTTATGAATTGTAATGCAAACATGCAATATAAGTAGATATAGTTCTGTAAGTACCAGAATATTAAGTAGCTCTCTTCATACCCAATGATTTCATCATTTGAGTTTATAGGCATGCATCTTTGAAGAGTCAAGGAAAGAAGTTAGGATAGTACATGTGGGGGCAGATTTGGGTTCAGGATTCTGCTCTAACACTCCTCTGAAGTTTTTTCATTTTGTATTTGATATCACCATGCAGAAGTAGTCCTCTCTGTCTTATCCTCTGTTGCCAGGGTTTTGTCAGACTTTAAAATACTAGGGACACGATTTGGCACCTCATCAACAGTGCTCTAGTAGCATAACAGTAGGTTACAACCTATGTACCTCAGTTCCACTTACCTACATAACCTGTTGGGCTTTCAACAACAACAAAACTGCAAATCTTGATAAAGTCAAGACTATAACACATTTGATGCGATATGGCAATCATTAGAACCAGACTCAAATAAGTCACAGATTTGGGAACTATCAGACAGGGAGTATAAAATAACTATGATTAATAGGGTGACAGTTCCCATGGAAAAGGACAATGTGCAATGGATGACTAATGGAAGCAGAGAGATGGAAACTCTATGAAAGGATGAAAAGAAATTATGGAAATAAACAGCATTAGAATAAATAAGGAATGCTTTGATGAGCTCATCAGAGGACTGGACATCATCAAGAATAAGCCTTCTTAAAAACAGCTCAATAGGACTCAGAAGATGGTGGAGGGGATCTAGGTGGCAATCATCGACTCCTCC
Organism: Callospermophilus lateralis; assembly: GCF_048772815.1. Taxonomy (NCBI): domain Eukaryota; kingdom Metazoa; phylum Chordata; class Mammalia; order Rodentia; family Sciuridae; genus Callospermophilus; species Callospermophilus lateralis. Next base: position 101,753,675 of record NC_135305.1, read on the forward strand.
ACAGCCTAAAAAGAAACCAGTGGAAGAACAGCTGACCAGAGAGGTGGGTAACAAAAAAACACTCTAAAATTCAGTGTCAGATGGCTTGAGATTTAGAGGTACTTGGAATGTGGTGACTAGAGGAGAAAATATGGAAAGAATTCCTTGATCCCAAACCCTCCTGACCAGTGTGAGGTCAGGGGAGGGGTGGGTAACAAAGAGACAAAGAGAGAGTGGAAAAGTCTATAGCTTACTTTCCCAACAGTTGGAAGGAAAAGCAGACCAAGTTAAAATGGGACAGAAGCAGCAAAGATAGTTAAGAGGATCACACAGTTTAGCCCAAATGGTAGGCTGAAAGCTGTGTGAGGCAGGGCAGCCACTGTGTAGAGTCCAGAGCTAACCAGTCTCCCTAGAAGAAATTAAATCAATCCAGCTTCTCCCAACCTACATATAGTAACAAAGAAAACCTTGGGAAGACCTCTGGAATGCATTGTTTCAGTAATTCATCTAGAAGGAACTTCTAGAGATTGTTACTAGCTGAAAACCCTTTCCCTTCATCTTGGATAAGAGGAGTGGGGTGGAGCTGATCCAAGAGTAAATTACTCCCAAGGACTGCTAATTCCAACCCGGTGTTCCCCGTAACCTCTGCAGGATCTTAGCTAAAGATGGACCAACTGACATCCTACCCCCAGCACAGAGTCAGGTAAAATCCTGGTGATCTGAACCATCCAGGACAGAGACTTCTGTGCCACAGACCACCCACAGAGAACCTGCACCCGCAGGATCCACAGTTGTAGAAAGCCACCCAGAACTCAGGTAACACTGCTACAAAGAAGCCCCAGCAGAGTGGAGTGGGTGCTCAGTGATTAACAGCCACTGGCCATAGGAGCTCAAATGAAGGCAGGCCAACTGACACACTACCCTAGTCATGGGGATGGTACCCTGGTGATTTTTATCAGCCAGAGTGGAAGTTTCTGTGCCAGACTGCACACAGAAAGCCCATATTCACAGGCCCCATGGTTTCAGACAACCACCAAGTTCTATGCCACTATGAAGAAGTCCTGGAATGCCACAGTATTCAATGACAGCTCTGAGCCCTGCACCCTGTGCCCCTGCACCCAAAATATACAGCAGCAGATTCAGCATACTCCAAGGATGCAAATTCAGGACTCCAGGTTGACCAATAACCAATGACTGGTTAAAAAAAATATAGCAAAACCAGGAAAATAATTCCTGTGCCCTGGCACCTCTAATGGGGTACATAGCTGTGAGTCCCAGAGTTACCAGTTAACTTAAAATCGGGATAATCCCAAGCAGCCAAGCAGAAAACAGAATGGCAGTAGACCCCATAAAGGGATTTACAGAGGACCAGTCCAAACACCAACCACCACATAATTTGCCCACATATGAGCCCACCAACCTGCAACCTGTGCACTTCAGAGGGGGGCAGCATCCCTACAATACCCCCACAGACCACCCAGCACCACATATGTCTACCCTAGAACACCACATCTCACACGCTGGAAAATATAAACAGGGAGAGCCCACACTAGATTTAACAGCACTGCATACACAGAACTTTTCTTCAAGAGGCCACACAAAACTGTATCCCCTAACAGGGAGTACTCTGACCTCTCAGTAACAAATGATTAGGAATCATCTCTTCTGACTCACAAAAAAACTAGGTACCTGGATACCACAAAGATAAGAGGGGGCCTCCTAGAATTGAATTAGATGTGAGCTAGTGTGATCAGTACCTTCATATTCAGAGAAACTTAAGGTAAAGTCAAGGTGTGATGGGCATCTTCTTATACTCCCAAATCCTGAATAAATCCAACAAGAAATCTCCCTTCCTCAGCATGAATTATCACAAAGAGTTCTAATGTCAATTGTGATCAAACAGATATTATTTTCATTTTGAATTGATTGATGTCCCCTTATTGTTTGATATTTCAGCTCTGAACCCAACTGGTTGTATTTTTCTAATGTTTTATAGCATTAACTGGAATCATTCTTTCTGCCATTGCTTTCTTAGGTCAGATTTATACTTGCTTCTTGTAGCCTTTCTTTTCCCTCTTGCAGTACCTGATCCTACCCCCAAGTAGCGCCCATTTTTCCTCTTTTTATCTTACTTTTTTTTTTCTTTTTTCTCTTTGCTCATTTTTTTCTCTTCTTCCTATTTCAAACTCTGTATGGCATCATAGTAATTAATATCTTCAATAACTAATTTTTCATTCTATCAATAACATTACTACAATTTATATTTGGATTAGAGGAACTGTGGAGAATATTTTTGTAAGTATTTTTCTCCTAATCTTTATTACCGCATGGCTTTACTCTGAAGGTTGTTAATAAGGTTTAGTATCTTCTTGATAAGTGGAGATGAATACTAGACATAGCAGAGGACACACAATGAGTGAGAGTATCAATACTTGCATATTCACCCACCCTGGGACATTTAAGATAAAGCAGCTCATTAAATAGTCCCTAGGATAAAGTAAAACAGATAATCAAAAAAACAGAAGCATAGACATAAAAGCAACATTTAAAAGCAACGGAATAAATCACCCCAAACATCACATAATTCTCCAAAAATTAATCCCATTGACACCAAAGTGGAGGAAATGTCAGATAAGTAATTTAGGAATTTTACAGTTAAATGCTCAATGAACTAAAAAAAAAAAAAAAAAAAAAAAAAAAAAAAAAAAAGATGTAAGGAATGGACTAAGAGATAAAACACAGGAACGGAAATATTATGTTAATGGCCAGGCAGAGATTCTGAAAAAAGAACCACATATCCACATATCCTGGAAATAAAAAATTCAATAATCACATTAAAAATTCAGTTGAAATATTCACCAATAGATTAAACTATTTTGAAGACACATTCTCAGGGATAGAACACAAAGTATATAACCTTGAAATTAAAATCAACAATGGCCAGAATAATCAAGACATCTGGGATAATATTACAAGATCAAATATAAGAATCATTGGTATTGAAGACAACACTGAAATACAAACTAAAAGAATGCACAACCTCTTCAATGAAATAAAATCAGAAAAATTTTCCAAACCTTAGGAATGAGCTGAAAATCCAAATACAAAGATGTATTTAGAACCCCAAATAGGCAAGATTAAAAAAAAAAAAGACCTTCTCCAAGACACTTTATAGACACAAGGACAGAATTTTGAAAGACACAAATCAGTAAGTCACATTTAAAGGTAAGCCAATTAAACTTTCTGAAGATTTCTCATCCCAGAATCTAAAACCCATGAGATTTTGGAATAATATCTACCAAAACCTGAATGATAATTGAGGTTGGCCAGATTGTTATATTGAGCAAAACTATCCTTCAGATGAAGTAAAATCTTTCCACAAGAAGCATAAACTAAAATAATTCATAATAACTAAGCCAGCACTATAAAATGTGCTCAATGAATTATTTCATGTGAAAAATAAATAAATATCAGACTCATCATATGAATGAATCCCACCAGCAGAATAACTCATTGAAAGGAGAATCAAGTCTAAATTAAGCATTTGAAATAAATCAAAATGGAATGAAATAATAATCATCTCTCTATAATAACACTGATTGTAAATGAGCTATCTTTTCCAATGAAAAGATATATTTGCAGAATGAATTTAAAAATAAGGCCCAAACAAATATCATTTACAAGAAACCCAACTTACAAGCAAAGGCATCCATAGGTTGAAGATGAAAAGATTGAAAAAATATGTTATGCAAATGGAAATCAAAAGCAAGCAGGGAGTAGCTACTCTCATATCAAGCCAAAATTAATCAGAAGAGACAAAGAAGTTCACTTCATACTGTTTAACAAACTCAAAACAATATAATGAATATAAATATTAGGAACCTAAATGTTTGTGTACCTACATATATAAGACAAGCCCTACTCAGTGTAAAGAATCAAATAGACCCCAATATAATAATACTGGGTGACTTTTCACACCTCTCTCACAAATATATTGGTCATCCAGACATAAACTAACTAAAGACTCTTCAGAACTAGAAAATACTATTAATCAAATGTACTTAACAGTCATCTATAAAATATTTCATTCATCAACAACAGAATTCAATTTTATCTCAATGTATATGGAACCTACTCTAAAACAGACCATATTTAAGACACAAAGCAAGTGTTAGAAAATTACAAAAAAAATAGAGATAATTTCTTGAATCATATCAAATCATAATGGAATAAAATTAGAAATAAATAACAAGATAAAAAAGAAGCCATTTTAAAACCTGGAGTTTAAATAATATACTTTTCAATGAAGAATGGGTAATACAAAAAAATCAGAAGAGAAATAAAAAATTTCCCAGAAACAAATGGAGCAGGATACAACATATCAAAATCTCTGGGACACTATGAAGGTAGTTCTAAGTGGAAAGTTTATACCATTGAGTTCCTGCATAGAAAAAAAAAAAAAACAGAAACCAAATAAATAATAATATTAAATGTCAAGTCCCTAGAAAAGTAATTCCAAAATCAGTAGAAAGTATAAAATAATTAAGATCAGCAAAGTGATTAATGAAATTGAAAAAAAAAACTATATAAAGGATCAATGAAACAAACTTGTGGTTCTTCAAAAGGTAAGCAAGATTGATAAACACTTAGCCAAAAGAGAGAGAAGATCCAAATCAACAAACACTTCTGAAATCCAAAAAAAAATCATTAGAGGTTATATTTTGATACTTTATACTACAAAAACTAGAAAATCTTAGCCAAGCATGGTAGAGCATGCCTGTAATCCCAGCAATTTAGGAGGCTGAGCCAGTAGGATCACAATTTCAAAGCCAGCCTCAGCAAAAGCAAAGTGCTAAGCAACTCAGTGTGAACCTGTCTCTAAATAAAATACAAAATAGGGCTGGGGATGTGGCTCAGTGGTCAAGTGCCTGAGTTCAATCCTCAGAACCCCACCCCCCAAAGAAAAAAACTGAAAAACCTTGAAGTTATTTACAAATTTCTAGACATGTGACCTAACAAAATTGAATAATAAAGGTATTTTTTTAAACCTGAAAAAAAATCAAAGAGACAACTATCAAGCAATGAGATTTAAGCAGCAATTAAAGCCTTCCAACAAAGAAAAGTCAGGACCAGGTGGATTCTTAGCTGCATTTTAGCACACCTGTAAAGAACTAATGTCAATCTTCCTCAAATTATTCCACAAAGTATAAAAAAAGGAAATACTCTCAAATTTATTTTGTGAAGCCATTGGCACCCTGATACCACACCAGATAAGAACACATCAAGGATAGACAACTACAGACCATTATCCTTGATGATCATGAAAGCAAAAATCCTTAATAAAATATTAGCAAACATCATTCAAAAAAGCACATTAGGAAGAGAGTATGCCATGATTAAGTGGGTTTCATTCCAGAGATGCAAGGTTGGCTCAACATGCTAATCACATGATCATTTTGATAGATTCAGAAGAAAGCCCTTTAACAAAATCCAGCACCTCTAATGTTAAAAATGCTAGAGAAATTAAGAGTAGAAGGAATTTAGCTCAACATTATAAAGGTTATGTATGATAAACCCAAAGTTGACACCATACTAAACAAAGAAAAACTGAAAACAATTCCTCTAAAATAAGAAACAAGACGAGTGTCAATTTTAAGCACTTGTATCCAATATAGTTCTTGAAAATAATCATAGCAATGAAACAAGAGAAGAAAATTACCTGTTTCTAAATATAACCCAAATATTTAGAAGACTAGAAGACCCCCCCGGAAAAAAAGACTTTTAAAGCTGATAAGCAAATTCAGCAACAAATCAGGATACAGGAGCAATATGGAAAAATAAATAGCTTTCCTATACTCCAACACTAAATCTTTTAATAAAGAAATCAATAAAACTATCCCATTCACAATAAACTAAAAAAAAATATGATTAAATCTTACCAAAGAGATGAAAGACCTCTACAATAAAAACTATTTAACACTGAAGAAATAAATTGAAAAAGAACTTAGAAGGTGGAAAGTCTTCTCATGTTCTTGGATAACCAGAATTAACATTGTCAAAATAACCATAATATCAAAATTATTATACAGATTCAATGCATCCCCATCAAAATATCAATAATATTATTCACAGAACTAGAAACAATCCTAAAATTCATCTAGAAGAATAAAATACCCAGAATAGCCAAAGCAATCCTGAACAAACTGAGCATTACTGAACAAACTAGATCTCAAAATTGTACTACGAAGCTCAAGTGACAAAAATATGCTATTGTCATTAAAACAAATATGAAGAGCAATAGAATAGAACAGAAGACATAGATACAGTCATCTGATACTCAACAAAGATGCTAAAATCATTTGTAGGTAAAAATATAGCTTTGTAAACAAATGGTGCTGGGAAAACTAAACATCCATATTTAGAAGATTGAGATTATACTCCTATTTTCCACACTGCAAAAGCCAAGTCAATGCAAATCAAAGGCCTACGAATTAGACCAGGAATTTTGCAACTGCTAGAATAAAATATAGGTTTGACACCCAGCATATTGGCCCACCCACTCATTTCCTTAATAAGACTACTTAAACTCTAGAAATAAAACCAAGAATCATTAAGTGAGACATCATTTAACTAAAAGTTTCTGCACAACAAAGGAAACAAAAGCATAAATCAGGTCTAGAGAATGGAAGGAAATCTTTGCCAGCTACTCCTCTGACAGGGGATTAATATCCAGAATAGGTAAAGCACTCAAAAACATCAAAGAAATACAGATAACCCAATCAACAAATGAGAAAAAGAACTAAGCAAACATATCTCAAGAAAAAATACAAATATCCAATCATATGTGAAAAAAAGTTCAATATCCTTAGCAATTAAGGAAATGCAAATCAAAACTACACTAATATTTCATATTGCCTACATAAGAATGGCAATCATCAGGAATATAAATGAAAATAAATGCTGGCGTGGATGTAGGGGACAAGGCACACTTATATATTGTTGGTGGGACTGCAAATTATACAACCACTCTGAAAAGCAGTATGGAGCTTCCTCAAAAGACAAGGAATGAGCCCATCATGTGACCCAGCTCTTCCACTCCTTGGTTTTAATCCAAAAGAACTAAAATCAGCATTCTATAATGATAAGAAGGCATATCAATGTTTATAGCAGCACAATTCACAATAGCCAAATTATGGAACAAGCCCAGGTACCCATCAATAAATGAAATGACTAAGAAAATATTGTATTCATACTCAATGAAAGTTTTATTCACCCATAAAAAAATGAAGTCATGGCATTTGCTGGTAAATTGATGTAACGTGAAGAACATCATGGTAAGTGAGATAACTCAGACTAAAAAACTCTAGGGTTGAATGTTTTCTGTCATACATCAAAGTTGAGCAGAAAATAAAATGAGGGAAGGAATTCCATGAAAACAGAAGGGAGATCAGAGGAGTAGGGGAGGGATTTGAGGGCGAGAGAGGAGGGAGAGGAAAAGGGAAGAACCGAGAAATGAAATCGACCAAATTATACCAAGTATGTATATGAATATAGTTCCATGAATTCCACTTTTATCTATAAAGCACCAACTTAAGGAACAATAAGTAAAAAGAAGGAAGACCACTAGAGTAAAGGAAGGGGAGAGAAAATGCAATGGTTATTGTAATAATGCTATATATGATCATTGTGAAAACATGAAATATTAGATGGAAAAAAGATTGATATGCAAAACAAAATTACAGTAGATGTATAAAGTTGGCTTTATTGTGAATATTGTTTTCTCTATTTTCAATAATGACATACAATATTGTTCTGTTTTGTTGAGAATAAAAATGTTCACTACTTTGTACTAGGATGCTTAAGAAAATATTTTAGCAAACACAATAATTTTATAGATAGTTTCATCAGGAGACAAAGGGATGACTCAGTCCCTACAATTATATTAAAATGTCATGATAAGAGTTCAAAGCAAATTACTAATTTTTCACTTTGGGAACTACTTATGAAGCACATTTTTTTCTTTCACAACAACTTATAGATATTTACATTGTTAAGAGTCCAAGTGTTTTTCAACATGAAGAGGTTTAAAAATAAAAAAAAAAAACAAGTCTGTTCAGTTTTCAAGATAGTCTAAGAAGTGGCAAAGTAAAAAAACCCAAAATTAAGGCAAAGTGTAAAGGATGCTTGCTGGACTTAAAAATGTGGTAGTACCTTGAGGCTGGGGTTGTGGCTCAGTGATAGAGTTCTTGCCTAGCATGTGCAAGGTGCTGGGTTCTATCCTGAATACTACATAAAAATAAATTAAAAAGTGGTGGTACCTATTATGGTCTAGTTATTGTGTTCTTCAAAAGCTCATGTGTGAGACAATGCAAGAAGATTTGGAGGGGAAATGATTAGGTTATAAGAGCCTTAACCCAATCAGTGAATTAGTACCCTGATGAGGACTAACTGATTGGTAACTGATGGCAGGTGGGGTGTAGCCAGAGGAGGTAGGCATTGGGGGCATTACTTTGCAGTATATGTTTTGTGTCTAGCAAGTGGAGTCTGTCTCTCTGCTTCTTGGTGTGATTTCCTGAGCCACTTCGCTCCACACACACCTCTACTGTGATGTTCTACCTCTCCTTGAGCCCTGAGGAATGGAACTGGCCATCTAATGCACTGAAGCCTCTGAAACTGTGAGCCTCAGAATAAACTTTTCCTCCTCTAAAACTTTTCTTATCAGGTCTTTTAGTCACAGAAGCAAAAAAGCTGACTGAAACAGTACCTATGATGGCAATGTGCCAAGCTTTGAAGGCAGCTCTGGGTTCTACTTCCCACACAAATCATTTTTAAAATATTAAATGAGAGAATGCAAATAAATATGTTAATAAAAACACTTATTATTTATAATATTTATAGATGGTGGATATAAGTGTAGATGTAGATACACAAAAATAAATAAATATTATTACACACACAAAAGGAAGTTCAATAGAAACTTTAAAAAAAAACATTCAAGAATGCAGGACAACTACACAAGATACAATATTGCATAATTTAAATACCAGAAGTAAAACAAAACAAAAAGAATCAGAAGGAAATTTGAAGCAACAATGGCTGGGAATTTTCTAAAATCAGTGACTCAGATCAAACCATAGTTCCAGACAACAATGATCAGAATAAATTAAAAAGTCCAAATCTAAGCATATCATATTTAAACTGTAGAAAAACAAAGACAAAAAAAAGTCTTAAAGTCAACCAGAACAGGAGTAGGCAATGTCTTACCTACAGAGGAATAAGAATTTCATCAGACTTCTTTCAGAAACCAGCAAACAAGATGAGCATGAAATGAAATGTTTTAAATATTGAAAGAGAAAACAGCACCAACTTATAGAATTGTAGGTTACAGAAATTGTTCTTCAAAAATAAAGGAGAGATAAAGGCTTTCTTTGACAACAAAAACTGAGGGAATTCATTACAGTAGACCTTCCCAGAAAGAAATGTTCCAAGAGGAAAGGATAAAGAGTGGAGAGTAAAGAGTATATCTCATAGTTACATAAGAAAGAGAGAATGCCCAAAATTATACGGATGTGTGTGTGAGTGCTTTGGGAATTCTTAAATGTCTTCATTATAGATGAATATCCTCATTATCTATGGATGACACATCATTTCATATTATCAGTATTGTAAATTCTCTTTATTAATATAGAAATAAAACAATGACAAATGAGTTAGGAAAAAAGAAATGTTAGTCTTTCATGCAGAAAGATAATGGTACTGGCTAGAAACAAAGAAAGGAAGCACATCATACAAATTAGTGAAAATAAAACAAAATAATTTTCTTAATCTTAATTGATCTAAAAGATAACTAAGGGGCTGGGGCTGTTGCTCATTGGCAGAGAAACAGCCACTTAGTATGGGCGAGGCTTGGGGATCAACCCCAGACAGAACAAACAAACATACATACATACATACATACATAAAAATAATTTTGGAGTAATAGTAGTAACAACTTATCAGGTGATTATATTATATACAAAAACGAAATGGACCACAACAATGATATAAGAGGCAGGAGGGAGGAATTGAGGATTCTGTTATGTGGCACCTATATTCTGTGTGAAAGTCTACAGTGTCAATTGAAGGAGGACTTAGATTCATTGAAGATGAATATTGGTTAAACAAATGCTTCAAATTCTCTTTTAATTTCTTCTTTGACCCATTGATTGTTCCAGAGTATGATATTACTCTCCATGTATTTGAATTTTCCCAAGTTTCTCTGGTTGTTGGTTTCTAGTTTTTTTTTCCCAATGTGGGCAGTAAAGATATTTTATCTCAACATTTTTAATGTGTTCAGGCTTGCATTGTATCCTAATGTATTATCTATCCTCGAGAGTGTTCCATGTGCAGTTGGGAAAAATGTGCATTCTGCAGCTGTTGGATGGAATTTCTATAAATGTCCCTTAGGTCCATTTGGTCTGGCAGGCAGTTCATAGCTGATGCTTCTTTGTTGGTCTTGTGGATAATCTATCCACAGCAGAAAGCAGGGTGTTGAATATGCCTGCTATTATTGTCTTTCAGGCTGTCACCACCTCTACTTGACATAGTACTAGAAGTCCAGGCCAGAACAATTAGGCAAGAGAAAAAAATAAAAGGCATCCAAATTGGAAAAGAATAAGTCAAATTGTCTGTTTGCAAACAACATAATCATATATATAGAAAACTCAAACAATTCTATCAAGAAACCGTAAAAACTAATCAATGAATTCAGCAAAGTTGAAGGATACAAAATCAATACTCATAAATTCTATACATTAATAGAGAACTATCTGAAAAAGAAATGAAAAAAACAATCCCAGTTATAGCAGCTACAAAAATAAAATAAAATACTTGGAAGTAAATTTAACAAGAAGGAAAAAAATCTTTACAAGGAAAACTGTGTAACATTGATAAAAGAAAATGAAGTGGATACAAATAAGTAAAAAGATACACCATGTTCATGGATGAGAAGAATTAATATTGCCAAAGATACCATACCACCCAAAGGGATCTACAAATTCCATGCAATCTCTATCAAAACACCAATGACAGTCTTGAGAGTAGGGGGCGGGCGGTACCAGGGACTGAACTCAGGGGCACCCGGCCACTGAGCCACATCCCCAGATAAAATACAAAATAAAATTTTGTATTTTATTTAGAGACAGGGTCTCCCTGAGTTGCTTAGCAACTTGCTGTTGCTGAGGCTGGCTTTGAAATGGTAATCCTCCTGTCTCAGCCTCCCAAGCCACAGGGATTACAGGCATGCACCACTGTGACTGGTCCAATCACAGTCTTAACTGAGTAGAAAACCATCCCTACATTTTATACCCATGAAGAAGGATTAGCCCACTTAACAGCAGAAGAGAGATTAGAAGGAATGCTTTCTCAGTCTGTGAGCAGCCAGTATAACATGGCTGGAGTCGGGACGGAAGATTCAGTAAGAGATTATGAAGATGGCATGGAGGTGGAGACCACACCAACAGTTGCTGGACAGTTTGAGGATGCAGATGTTGATCACTGAAAATGATTTATGCTGCTTTAAACTTCTGCTTATAATTAGGAGTGAACTTGGTGCCTCTTCCACTTTGGAGTGGGGTTGATGAGTCTTTCCTTCTCCAAAACTCAACATTTGACCAGTTCTTTCTCAAGACAGACTATACTGAGACAGCAAGTTGTCACCAGCAGAAGGAACTATGAACTTTATTAACAAAGGTGAATTAATTCGTCCAAAGGGGTACTTGTAGTTTATCATTTACCCCAAAACTTTGTGTTAGGTACCCTATGAGTAAGCCTATAATTCCTGCCTTTGCTGTATGAATCATCTGTAAGGTAGCAGGTCTCTGGTAAACATGCTCAGGAGCCCGGAGAAGAAAAGGCAAATATCTCAGAGGGATCAGCCTTTGCTTTTCTCCACAGAGTCAAGAGTCTTTTACTGATTTGGGGGGCAAATTAATTAATTCAAGCCTCTGTAGTAGCCTCTGGGGAACTATCCCAGCTACAGATCCTGCCACTGACACGAGTGTTTCTGGCTAGCTTCTGCTCCTTCTGCCCTCTTTTACCAGTCTACCCTGTTATAGCCTCTTAGGTTATATCATTTAACTTCTACCCTCTTAGGTTAGTTTTCTGTAACAGAAAACTGTGAACTGAAATGACAGTCCTCCAAGTACTTCTAATGATAATTATTTTGTCTTTGTAGTGTCATAACAAATAAATCTACATTTGCTATTAAATAAGACTCAGATGAGCTACAATAAACATATAATATCAAATGTGTGACAAAGTTTCCTTGTCTCTGAACCAGAGTTTACAGAAACTGCAATTTCAAGATCTCACTGAGACAGATGAATGGCTAGCTATGACAGTAGGTAGGAGGACTTTCCTGCAGCCAGCTCCCAGAAATGACAGTCAGGATAAAGCAATGTATATGTCTTCTAGGGCTGCCATAATAAAGGATCACAAACTGGATGATTTCATCTATGGATATTAATTGGCTCACAGTTTTGGAGTCTGAAGTATGAAATCAAGGCAGGGTCACAGCTTTCTTAAGAGGCTAAGGAAGAATCCATTCCACATTTCACTCCTTGGCTGGTAGATGACCATCCTCTCTTGGCATCTTCTCCTAGTCTTTCCCTTTGCAAAAGGACAAAACACAGGGAATAGAGCCCACCCAAATGGCTTCATCTTAGTCTGATCATATTTTCAAATAAGGTCACATTCAGAGATACTGGGGAGTGGAATATTAGAATTTCAACATCTTTTGGGGGTAGACACAATTCAACTCAACATACAGTAGATGTCTGAAAGAAAAAAGAAGTCATATAGACCAAAAAGTTAATAGTGAAAAATCAGACAATTAAACATCAAAAAAGAAACTTGAAAAGCTTTACTTAAGTCAGCTCTGCCCTTGTTTTATACTTGTCAGAATCACAAGTCTGATATATTCTTAAGAGCCCATAAAATCCAGAAACCAGTGCTTTTGAATCAACCTATTACTTTGTATTTGACCTAGAAATAGTTAGGATCACTTTTAACTTTGTACAAAAAAATCTACTTGGTCAAGTGCACATACAATTAAGATAAGAAATTTGATATATTTCTTATAATCATAATCACTAAGATCCTGAAATTCTCATAAATTTTAGGCCTCTTTATATAAACCACTGAAAGCTCTTTCTTATTCTTCAGCATCTCTCTGCCATCCTGCTGCTGGGTAACATATCCCATCAGAATGTGCAGCAAAACATCCAGAAGGAAATTGCATGATGTACTGATGCAAGAGTGCCTCTGCATCACTTTAATCCATATACAGCTTCATAAATATGAACAGTTCTATTCATTCTACCTGGGTAGGACCCCCACTTAATCAGGGGAGCATTCTATGTGAGCTCAGGTGACTAGCATAGCTCCATGGGCCACGGTGCAGACATCTAGGTCCTAGAGAAAAGGACTATGGACAGATAGGTCCTGTCAACCAAGGCTTTGTCTCAACTCAACTCACTGTATCAGTTTATCAGTTGGGGTTCTCTGGAGAAGAAGAACCAATTGAATGTATATCTACGTGTGTGTGTGTGTGTGTGTGTGTGTGTGTGTGTGTACATATACGCAGTCATCCCTTGATATCCATGCGAGATTTATTTCAGGACCTTTCTTACACATCAAAATCCAGGATGCTCCAGACCATTATATAAAGTGATATAATGTTGCATATAACCTACACACATCATCCCTACGACTTTAAAACAACTATAGATCACTTATAATACTAATACAATGTAAATGTTATGTATTGCTGTATTCTTTAGGAAATAATGACAAATTAAAAAAGAAAAAGTGTGTTGGATGCAGTGAGGCACAGTTACTTGGGAAGCTGAGACAGAAAGATCACAGGTGCAAGGCCAACCTCAGCAATTTAGGAAGACCTTGTCTTTAAAGTAAAATTAAAGGACTGGAGATGTAGCTCAGCGACTGAGCCCTCACCTAGCATGTGCAAGACCTTGGGCTCAATCAACAGTATTGGATATAGGAAAAATTAGTCTGTAAATATTCAGTGCTGGCACAAATTATTCATTTTTCCAATACTTTTGATTTGCAGTTGGTTGAATCTGCATATACAGAACCTGAAGATACGCAGTGCCCACTGTAAATATATGTACACATAAATAAATTTATTATGAAAATTTGGCTCACATCATTACGGAGGCTTACAAGACCTGTGACCTTCAGTCTACAAAATAGAGACCCAAGAAAACCTCCAATGTAACCTGACCCAAATCCAAAAGCCTGAGTGCCAGATAAGCTGAGGGTGTGAATCTGTCTAAGGGCAGGAGAAAAAGAGGTAAGGGATATCAGCTCAGCAGTGAGGCAAGAAAATGGAGCAAATTTCTTTTTCTTCTGCCGTGTGTTCTACTTGGACCCTCAAGGGACTGGGTGAAGCCAGCAATATTGGGAATGGCATAACTTTATCGAGGCCACCAATTCAAATGCCAATCCCATCAAAAAACACCCTAAAAAAACACTTAGAGATAATGTGTAATCTAGGACACCCACGGCCATCTAAGGTGACACACGGAATTCACCATGACTCTTATCCAGAGCTCATTCCAGGCCCCTGAGGAAGCAGACGCCAATGAACAGACAGGGGGAGTCATTTCACTCTCACAGAGTTTTGACCAAGCAAATGAAGTCTTCTTTCTCATTTTCTTGTTCTTAGTTTTATCTTTCCTTGTAGGGCTTTTGGGGGAAGAAAAGAACCAAAGTCTTCATTCTTTGCTAGTATAGACTCAGCAGTCAACTAAGAGAGACAACCCATGAGGATGAGGACTAGCTGGTGGCCATGAAGGTCCTCTCGCTACAGGGTATCCAGAAAGGTGAGGGCCAAGGCACACTCTAAGCCATGGCTTCCTGAGTCCCTGTGCCCTGCCTCTGGGCTTGGAGATCATAGGATTATAGCTGTTCGTGTGCTAATAATTTGGTGTAGGTAAGGAAGCCATTTCAACAGCACACGAGAAAACCCAAACATGTGAAGACAAAGACAAAGTCATAAGGAGAGTGGCTGGAAGGCAGGTGAGCATGAAGATTCATCACAGAGAAAGATCATAGTAGGAAAGGCAGATACAGCCCTCTGCAGCTGCATCCTTGCAGGAGAAGCAAGAGCCCTGGAAGGAAAATCTGATGCTTTGAAGATGAACCATACTGGCTTGGGGACCTGTAGATTGGAGACCACCTCTATTGCTTTTTCTATTTCCTGCCTGAGAAACAGTGAATGGACAATTTAATGAGGAATGAATGCTAAGAGTGAGAGCATTGCTTGAATTTAGATCACTTTAGAGACCAGGAGTGATGTGAATGGCTGGGACACATGATGGAAGAAAGGCGTTCTACTGTGCGGGGAAGACAGCTGGTATTTCTTATGTGTATGTTGGAGTTGGGAACTGTGGGGCTTCTGCAGTTCCCTCTGGGATTTGGTCTGATCCCAATCTCAACCACCCCCCCACTCCCCACCACACATACACGTTGATAAGAGACAGAGTCTATTTCCCATTGTGAAAGCTGGACCAGCCAATGCAGCTCAGATGACATGGCAGGCCATGCACATTTCAGGTGATAGATAGCACGGGCAGGCAATTCTCTGGTCGGGGGCCCCTTGCTCTGCAGAGAACACAGGATGGGTAAACCCCAAGTATGAAGGAAACATGATGTGAACAGAACATGTTCCTCAGGTGAAATTCCCCTTATAAACTCCACCACACTGGGAGATCCATTTATCTGGCTACCACTGCACCAAGATAAGAAGAGTGATGGATAGTAAATGAGTGGGTAGAGAAAGAGAGGAGGGTGGGGACAAAGGGGTGGAAGAAGAGAAGGGAGAAGAGGGGAGAAGGGCAGCTCTAAGACATGTAGTTCTATCCATCCAGAAAGGAGCCCTATTCCCTGGGCTTCTCCTTTCTTCCAGCTATGTGAGCCAGCAAACATCTCCCCAAAGCCCCCTCCCCATTCCCAGATTTTTCATGGCAGCTAAGTGCAGATTTGGCATGTCAGCGCCAGATGTTCTCTGTTTTCTCTCTGGAAAGTGACCCAACCCCTTCCCCACCTGGTGAACCTAACACAGCTGTCACCATAACCAAAGACTGTTCTTCCTCAGAAAATGACAAGATAACAATCAGGATGAACAAAAGAAAGACACGTCTTAAAGAACCTTAGGTAAAATCTCCCTCTAGGTGACTTTCTGCAGACGCGGGTGTATGCTCTGAAACTTGGCAATGCAACAGAAAAACCAGAGGAGTTTGACCTCAATGAGTGTCACAGATATTTTGCAAAAACCAGGGAGAAGTCCCCAAATCTCAGTTGCCTGAGAGAAAGTGCTTGTGACACACATTCTACACAAAGAATAATATACAACTTTTTTTGTTAAATGAATTTTCTTGGACAAATCTCTTTACAAGACAGCAGTTTCCAAGCAGCAGGCAGGGATTCCTGGTCCGAGATGGCCATCTGCTGGAAGGAAATAGATGGAGGCTTCTGATTTTATTTTGTTTTGTTTTGAATTCTAAGGAGCAGATCTTGGGACAAGTAGGTTCTGATTACTGCCAAAGGATATAGTCTTGAAATTGATTGACAAGGTAATTGGCATTGCTAGCACAAACATAACGGATCAATCCGTGGGTGACTGCTTTCCCCTACCTTAGTCTTTGGAAGGATAAGTCCGCCTTACTTGACAGACTAGACAATTTAAGGCTCAGAGAAGACAAACCACAATCCAAAGTTCCCCAGCTAAGAAGTAGCTAACCTAGGAGTGAGTCTGTGAATTGTTGAATTCCCAATCACAATCTATCAATTGCCCCATACTAGATCAAAGGCAGTTCAAAGGTGTGGGGAGCTCAAAGGATCTTTCTTACCAAGGGAAAAAGTGAGCTCCCTGAAGTCTGGCTGTAAGAAAGAGAGGAGAAGGCAGGGAAAGGCAAAGGCTTGTGGGGAAACCTTCCCATCATTAACAGAGTGACTCAAGATGAATTCATAGCCCTCATGAGTACTCATAACAGCCAGGGCAGAGGAAAGATAGGGAAGACCACAGGTGGGGATATAGCACAAGAAAGAGGATACCTTGGTGCTGTGAAATAGAGCAGCCAGAGCACTGAAGCCCAGGATTAGCCATACAGTTTACCACATCTGTGATACAAATACTAACTTGTCTAAGAAGAAACCCAGAAAGTTAAACATGGAAGTCAGAGAGGTTCTTTCCCTGGTCTTTATGCTGAGATCACAGAATGACATAATCAGACAGGCTACCCAATGCCATGACGAGGACCATAATGCATACAACTGATTTGTCTTCTAGAATGTCTGCAATGTCTACCTGCATGTTAGGAGCATTCAAAGATGGAACTACAGGAAAAGAAAGCATATGTCCCTCCAGAGCTCTTTGATGATAGGATTTAATCTCAGCACAAAATGAACACTATGAACCTAACCAAAAGCAGGAAGCCTGCCATCTTCAGGAACTTTCTTTCTGGTATTTCTGTTAAGAGTGGAGCAGCTCCGAGTTGAACCTCTCACCTTTGCAAAGAAGCTAGGGGGCAACTGGTGCAGACATTCTATGTTTCCATATTAAGATGCCTTGGAGAATGCACGCATCCCTGTGGCCAGGCTACTTCCCCTTCTACTTAAAGCTGGAAGAATCTCAGTGAACAGTATTTCAGAAGTGTACTGTGTGAGAGGTTCCTGTAGTGTAGGAAAAAGAATGAAGAACCAAACCTCACTCTCTCCTTCATCAAATTAAAAGGATTGCCTACATCAGTGACTTCTAATTCTACCCTCCGTCCAGCTCCCACCTATGTCTCCACCCAGTTGATAATTCCCACTAAGAAGAAGAGCTGCTTTCCAAATGCAGTACATAGCTAAATGCATGGAGAGATTTTCTCTACAAATTACTGCCACATCTGGCCTGACAGTGTGTCCTCTTGTGCTCTCCTATCTGCACTCTTCCAAGGCCCTCTCCTTTGTACAGAAGATAAGGGAAGGGTCACCTGCCCTAAGAATAGCACACTGTGCCCCCACTCACTCCCTGAACTGCTTCCCAAATTTGGCATTTGCACTGATTCATGTGAGTCATTCCCAAATAACCCTATTTATAACTTTCAAACATTGGCACATGAGCTTCTTCCAGCTTGCCAGGTACTTTCTGAGAAAGAACATAGTAAGTATAGTTCTTGCTTGCTTGCTTCTCTTCCCCTCTCGCTTTTCTTCCCCCTCCCTCTTATGTTTCTCCCTCTTGCCCCACCTCTCTCTCTCTCTCTCCTTCAATATGTATATACATCAGCCCTTTTGCTGGAGACAAGGAACACAAAGACCAATGCAAATACCATCTTCAACTAAAGCCATTTCAAATCGGAAGAGAGACACTGTGCAGGTAGAGTTTGAGATGGTTTGGGGAAAGTATTTCATTATTGCTTTGTTCTAGTTCAACATCTTTAAGAACCTTACATTAATGAAATTGCCCTTACTGAATATACAGTCAGCAATAATATTCCAGTGCCCACCATACAGGTATCAGGATGCAATCCAAATAACTTTTTTTAATGTAAACAAGCCCTTAATTTAATTTCCATTGAGGCACACAAGCACACATGAGTATCACACTGTGGAAAGTGTCCAGGTGTAAACATGTCTCGTGGGACATCCTTCCCTTAGGTGGAGACCATAACCAGAGGACCATTAGAGAGGCAGAGAGGTAGGTGATAGCCCTAGAGTGACAGGCACAGCATCCTGGGGTCCTCAGAGTGGTGTGGGGTCCCTCTGTTGGGATGCATCAGGGACTGGGGATGGTAGCTGGGTGCTCCATGGCAGGTGTGGTGAGTTGACTTCCTGCTCAAGGTGAGGGAGGAAGTTTCTCCTCTTCTCCGGCATCTACTTTCAGGTGGATGTGGTGTGGGGAGCACTTACAGAGCTTAATTTTGATTCCAATCACAGAAGGTTGATATAGGGTGAGAGCAGAGAGCTCTCTCCATCATGCTGGTAGCTAAGGACACATGGGAGCTGGAGCATCTCGTGACTACCATCCTCCATCCGCACAGTAGCCATGGGCTTCTCTGGCTGCCTGAACACATGGAGCTTATGCCCAGGGGCACTTGCCCTGAATGTTCTCTGCCTTCCCTTTTGATCTTCAGCTGCCTTTCTCCCTGCTGGTGTCCTACTTCCTGGCTTTATCCTTCTTGTCAATCACTATCATAAATCATGTATTTACAATGGGTCATTGTCCCCACCAGAAAACTTCAGGATGCAAGAAACTTTCTATCCATCACTGTGTGCCCAGTCCTTAGAATGTTAATAAGCCATAAATATTTGTTGAAAACTTGGCTTTGATTTACAGTAGCTTTAGCCAGGCCTTCTTATAGGTCAGTTCTGTATCCTCAGATTCAACCAGTTGCAGACAAAGAATTTGGGGATTGCATCTGTAGCGAACATGTATAGATGTTTTCTTGTCATTATTCCCTAAACAATACTGTGTAACAACTATGTACATAACTTTTATGTTATATTAGGTAGTTTGAGACATTTAGAGATGATTTAAAGAATATGGGTGAGGGATAGCAGGAGGGAGGGACACAGAAAGGGTGGACAATGATTACTAAGTTGCAGCTAGGTAGGAACAGAAGTTCTAGTTTGCTGTTGCACAGTAGGGTGATTATAGATGGCAACTGTGTATGATATATCTCAAAAAGATACAAGAAAGAATTTTGAGTGTTTTTGCCATAAATGAGAATTATCAAGAAGATAGAAATGTTTAACTATTGACAGAAGGTCTACATATATCAAAACATCACTCCATTAGTAGATGCCATTTCTGAGTTTTTGCGTATCAGTTAAAAATAAATTTACTTCTAAAAAATAAAGTATAGGGGAGGAGGTACATATATTATATGCAAGTACTCCACCATTTTACAAGCAGATTTGAGCCTCTTCAGAGGGTACTGGAACATATCCTCTGTGGATACTGAGGAACAACTGTCCTGTCTTTCAAGTACCTATCACAGTGTCAGAGTTCACATACCTTAGCAGAAGCTCTCAGTACAATTTTGTAAAATAAGACCCTTCCCACCAACTCCTACCAAGCTGGAATATCAGCATTAAATGTTTGCAAATTCAGTAGAGATAACTTGATAAGAAAATAAGGTGCCCAGTCAGAGTGATCCCATGGCCCATCAGGTCAGCGAAGCAGGGAGGGTGGAGAAATGAATGAGCTTCAGGCATCAGGTAAGAAGGCTGCAGATGTTCATAGCTCAGTTCCTTTCCTGTTCAAAGGTCTGTGTTGCTAGGAATTCCCCCCACACCCTCACACACATACATACACTGCTTGTGCTTCAAGTTCATGCAATCTTAGTGCCCCATAGACCTCTCGCACCACTATTCACTGTTGGGAGGATTTTCTATGCAGAAATAAAAACTCATTTTCTTCCTAAAGAAAAATCACAACTCCTGAGGTTCCAGATTTCTCATAGACAGTTACTGGAAAACAGAAATCCCTAGAACAAGTCAGAATGGAGGTCATTCTTCAGAGACTAAACTTGAGCCAATACAAACAGTATGAAAAAACAGAAAGAACATGCACTGGGTCAGTCCATGTTCCCACCCCACCTCCCACTCCTACCCCTCCTCCTTTTTTACAGAATTGGACACAGACAATGGCAGCCACTCTGTCTCTCTCTTCAGTAATCCTCAAGGGGATCATTAGCAAGGGGAGAAATGTGAACGAGAACCACAGCCTAGTGCCACTTTGAACTATCAAGCTAGCAAAATAATAAAAAAATCTGATTGATGAAGATGTGGAGCAGTGGAGACCTCAATTAACTTCTGACTAGGGGGTAATTTGGTTCAGCCCCTTTGGGAATCAATTCAACAAAATCTAGTAACATTGATCATGTACAGATTCTACAACATGGTTATTCTACTTGATAAACACTCATACTGAGGGGGCTGCAGAGTGCGGGGAATAGAATTCTGCCCAATCAGAGTGAGATAAGGAAGGAAACAGTCCAACAGGGCTTCAGAATAAAACTAATAAACAGACAGTGGCATATGTGAAGTGTTACAGAGCAAGTGAACGCCACATATTAAGGAAGAAAACTAAGAAGAGAGCATCAATAACTCAAAAAATAAATGAATTACAGTTACATTCATAAAGATAAATCTCAAAAACATTATTGAGTGCAAAAAAAACAGAATGCACATAGTGTAATTTCACATAAAATTTAACTTATTAGGCTACATTAAGCAATATACTGTTTTTTGAAAGGTATACATATGAAATTCAAATATAAAGCAAAGAACTATAGTTACATGAAATCCAGCCCAGTGTAGGGTTGGAGTTGGGGAGGCAGGGACAACAAGAATGCCCTGGTGAGGCCCACACAGGATTATTAAGGATATTGCATAGGAAATTCTGTGGGGGCTATTATTGTTCATTATTAATATTATCAATGTTCTTTACAAAATATCTACATGTTTATATACTCTATTTAAAAGATATTTCACAATAAATTATAAATGAGTTAACTTATAAGTAGGTCAAAACCACAAACATAATAGGAGTCACTCATGTTGGGATGTGTCTGATGTAAGCATAACACATGTAGTATCTGCAAAACTCACCAATTAATTTTACTCTTGCACAAGAATAATATTAAGAACAAAGACTTGGGGCAGGGATAAAAGCATATCCACATCTAGACTCTAATCCCAATCTTGCCCTGTAATGCAAACACACACAGATTATTCCACATAGTAGCCTACTTCCCCTTTCTAATATGTGGTGTTGCATCAGCTTTCATCCTGTCTACACTCAGGTTTTCT
The DNA here is from genome assembly GCF_048772815.1 of Callospermophilus lateralis. NCBI lineage: Eukaryota > Metazoa > Chordata > Mammalia > Rodentia > Sciuridae > Callospermophilus > Callospermophilus lateralis. The sequence continues at coordinate 101,775,518 of NC_135305.1, forward strand.
GGCCTAAAACTTGGGGAAAGTTGGGTGACTGGTATGTGACCCTGGACTAAATGATAGGACTTTTAAATGGTTTTCTGTCGCTCATGTAAGTTGATTATAGCCACCACTAGCCTTTTTCATTTCATTGCAACAACTGGCTCCTCTGGGCCAGGTTCTGGGCAGAGACCTGCACAAAAAGAGGAAGAAGTCATGGGCAAAGCCCCCAGACAGGAAACCAGTGTTCCAGGTCTGGCTGGGAAGAGCATGGGGCACTGTGGTGGTCGGGGGGGGGGGGTCTCAGGGACAGGACCACAGGCACCTGGGTGGGGGATGGTCTCAGGAAAGCTGCCATTCAGGTGGGCTGTGGAACACTCCAGACTCACCCAGTGAAAGAAGACCCCTCATGACATGTTTACATCCATTTCTAAATGACATCCACTTAATACTTTTACTCGTGCTTGCTTTTTTTTTTTTTTCCATGAAGGAAAGAGCCCTTCTCAGGGATGGGAGGATCATGATCAGAACCCTGTGCTGTCACTGGTCTCTCTGTTACTGTTGGCTCTTTGCTCCAGATCCAGTTCTCACATGGGTCTGGGGCATGGGTCCTCAGAAGTCATGGATTACCTCCTCTAGGGCAATCACCTGCCTCATGTCTGAGATTGCTGCTAAATTTGTATGTACTGGGCCTTGATTGCAGATTTGTATTTCTGGAAGCTTCTCTTTGAGTGCAGACATCACTTGTGAAATGAGCAAGCCCTCAGAGTACATGTCACAGAAACAGACTCTCAAAGAAATCCAACAGAGGACAACGGGCATAGTCACTGCATCAGAGGTGATAGAAACCTAGAGTCAATTATGGGTGAGCTCAACTTTGTCTTCCCTTCTTTCCTGAGATCATTGTTCCTCACCCTGTGGTTTCTCACCTGAACCACACACAGAGACATGTCTCTCAGACCCTGCTTGCTGAAGGACTTGAGGCCCATTTTCAGAGACATGGTCTCTTGACAGCCTCCCCTGCAGGCACCCCCACCCCCAAACATAGATGTCATGAGCACACTTCCTGAGTAGATGCCAGACAAATGGGAGCACAAGGTCTGATCCCTCCCACTCCTGGAGCACTTCTCCAACACACAATGGGGCTGAGGTGGGCCAGCAGAGACCATGGAGTCCCCAGTGCTACCTCATAGTACTTCCTCTCCTTTTCCAATTATGAAGGTCCCTTTCCAGTAAACCATCTGTGTCTGATTCCTGAGGAACCACCTGCAATACATCCTTCAGCTTTACTCAACTTTGAATCTATCATATCCTGCCTCAAAGTAGAATCTGATGGACGTATTATCCCTGAGGTGTAAATTGTTGACATGTGTGCAGCAAGTCCTTGCTGTATTCTAATAGAGGAAACAGCCTCAAACCAAAGACTGCAAAATGTAACTGCAGATCTTCAAGCATTACAGTATCTATGAACATTTCCTGCATCATCCTCTGACAGCCCCCTGACCTTCTTCCCTTATTCCAGCTCCCAATGAGTCACTTCCTACCCTACACACCATCTCTAGAAGTGTTAGCTCTCTCCTCTCCACAGCTTTCCCATCTAGCAAATCTCAAGACCTTTTGCAAATATCACCTCCAAGCCTTCCCCTTTCCATAAAACCTTAGGATTTCCTCTACCTCTAAGTTTTCACTGGCCACTCACATCTCTACCTGTTCTATTAGACCCAGAACCCTTCTTAAGAAAGGGCACCACTAGAGGGTTTGGAACAGAGCTCAGTTAGCAGAGTGCTTGCCTAATATGTACAAGGCCCTGGGTTCAATCCCAGCAGCTCAAAAAAAAAAAAAAAAGAAAAGAAAAAAAGGGCACCCCAACCCATTTATCTCTGCATGCCCTGTATCTGGCACACAGAAGATGCTAAGAAAGGGTATGTTGAGTATGAGTAAATAAACACGTGAACGACATGACACAGCAACACTTTCAGCATCCTTCATAATTACTAAGTCCTCCTAATTATGATCTCCACTCTGGGTTTTAGAAACCCAACAAGATAATTGCAGAGGGAAATCTATGGACCCAATTTAGGGCACAGATGCCTATACTAAGTGTGTGACTTTCGGGGAACAAAGTCTGGCTTTAATCTGCAGTTATCCTCATCAGATAATAAGCTGGCCACATCCCAGGGCACCTCCCTACACTGTCTCCTGTGCCCCTGCAAAGACTTTCTGCCATTCTGCATAGTCCTGCTTTCTTCTTTATTTCACTCTCCTCAGGGGAATCAGACTCAGTAGGAAGAGCTTCAGCGGGTACTGCATTTGAGGTGGATGAGTTTCTTTCTTGAGAATATATCTTTTTATTTTATTTATTTATGTATATCTCAGCTCACTCCAAAAAAGAAAAGTAATCATTAAAAGCTCATAAAGAAATTGGCAGAACAAGCACAAAATTTAAACCAAAACATCTGCAAACTTATTATAAAATCCAGTCCTTTAAAATCCCTCAATCCTTCTTTGTCAAAAGCAAAAAACAACTGCTTACTCTAAGACTAGAGAATCATACATAAAAATTTCATGATCCCATAAAAATATCCATAAACTAGAGAGTGAGAGATGGGGAGAAGAAGGGGTATGACATTAGGGAGATGAAGGAAAGTAAAGAGAGAGAGAGAGAGAGAGAGAGAGAGAGAGAGAGAGAGAGACCTAGGGTCGATGGCATGGGGCTAGGCAAGGCAGAGAGATCATGTTATAAAATGAAAATCTGTCCAAACTCATTTTTTCACTCCATCAAAAACTGAATCTACGGGACTGGGGCCGTAGCTCAGTGGTAGAGCACCTGCCTTGCATGTGTGAGACCCTGGGTTCAATCCTTAACACCGCATAAAAATAAATAAATGTGTCCATCTACAACTAAAAAAATTTTAAAAAAACCAGAAAACTGAATCTAAGATGCAGAGCCTGGACACACAAAAAGGGGATACCAACAGGATAAATTGTATAAATTGTCCACTGGGTATAGCCCCACCAGAACTGTTTAGTCCCCATACACCTATCACTATGAATCCCACTCAGCCCAACAATTAAGTTTAAAGGGTTAGCAAGGATCTTAGCTCATTCCTAACCCCCAGAGCTTCTGTTCCTCCCTCCCTCCTAGTATCTGTTCCAAGATCTCAGCTCCATCTCTGAATCTCTTAGAGAAACTGGGTTCAAGCCCAGTCCTCAGGGAATACCCCATGTCCCAGTGGCTGGAACCTGGGCTACAACCATAAATGCTTACAGGGAGCACTTTTCATTTCTACTGGGAAATCTACCAATTCTTTGCCTTCAGCAGTGAGGTGTCTCTTATAAATTTTAGGATCCTGTGTCTAAATATATGATTTTTGTTATATTGGAAAGAACATTTGCTCTCATATTCTTTCCTGGTGTTTTATAGCTGTACATAATAGTGGGATTCATTGTTGCATATTCATACATGCACAAAATCTAACAATCTAGCTTGGCCAATATCATCCCCCAGTATTTCCCCTTTCCATTCCCTACTCCCCTTCCTCTACTCTGCTGATCTACCTTTGATTTTCATGAGATTCCCCTATCACTTTTCTTGTTTTTCTCTTTAGCTCCCACAAAAGACTTTCTGAGTTTGGCTTACTAAATTATGCCTTCTAAGTTATATCTGGCACTCAGAAGCAGCACAAAGGTTATTCTTCATATCATATGTTCCCATTTTCAGCCCAGAGTACAATTCCACTGTAGATGTAAGGACAAAGAAATTTAGTGCTACTAAAACAAAAATTCCTTAAATCACATCAGAACCAACTGCTATTCATTTTGGAAGGAAGGTTTCTCATTGACCTCACACAAAGTCATTTTTTGGAATTTGGTGCATGGCATGATGCTGCAGTGTGGACTCCACTGTCACCCAGGGAAATCGTACCCTCATGTGCTCAACCAAATAGCTCTTCTCCCTAAGTACTAGTCAGGGTTATTGTTGGTTGTACTGTCATTGTTATATTATCTTACCATTATCAAAAAGGATTAAATTGAATTGTGGAATCTTTGCATAGAATTCATTAGCAGGATTCTAAGTGGTTCTCCTTTACCTGCATTTGTATCCCCTCAATTTCTCTCAGAATTTGCTTTCTTTACAGAGATCCTTGAAGGGAATCCGGTGACTTACCAGGTTTGAAACAGAATCCCCTCACACTGACCCACCCTTTCAGCTTGTCTTGGCCTCCAGAACTATGAGCCACCTGCAGCTGTTCCACAGGGTTCCAGCTTGAGCAGGTAGACAACACCTGTTCCTGGGCCCTGGGTCACTCACACTTACCCCAGAATAACTGAAAATGCAGGATTACATTAGCCCTAAAAACCATGGGCTGAAGGGATTGTACTATGACAGGTGTAAGGTGCTGACCCCAGCACTACACAACCCCTGCAAACTTCTTCTCTCCTCGTAGTGGGGTCAGATAGTATAGGATAGAGAAGAGGGGAGGGGAGAGGAGAATATGAAGGAGAGGAGAGGAAAGGAGAGGACAGGGAAAGAAAGGGAGGACTAGAGGTCTCAGTTGGGTGGGTACAGGAGACGCATCCCCGGGCACCACCCCACTAGGTACATTGTATGCTCTGCCCACCAACTCCAGTGATGAAGCACAATGCCTCCTTCCAATATCTGACACATTTTCTCAAATGTATCCTTTATCATACAGAGAATCTACTAATCCCATCACTCTGGGCCCCACAGTGCTGCCCTCTGGTCCCAGATTCTAGGTGGGGTTTGTTTCTGACATCAGACACCTAGGATTCTCTCCTTCCTTCCTCACGGTCTGATCTAGTCTCCATCCCTCTCCATTCCCCTTCTTCTACTCAGTGAATTCTCACTCCCCCCCCCCACTGAATCTGACATTAGCATCCATAGTTTGCCTTTCCCCAATAGGGTAATCTGGCTGCATGAGCATCAGTGTAGGCAGCACAGAGAATGTGAGCCACATGCTGGTCACAAGGACACTCAAAGGGGAGGCACTGCTTAAAAGCCTCTCAGTGAGCAAATGGAGAGGAGGTGACCAAATGTAATCCTAATTCTGCAGCTCCTTGTGACCAAGGAAAGAACTGGACAGAAAGTACAGCACCCAGAGGTCTGCAGCAGACAGGGTGGCACGGATCAAAGTCCCAATCTTCATCCTTTCCCACATAAAGGGAGGTTGACCAGAAGGTCAGGGTACGAAGAAGTTCCCCAATCAGAGGCCAGGTGAATCCACAAGATGCCAAAGCACTCAGCATTCAGGATATTGCCTGAGGTCCATCCTAAGCCTGTGATGTGGGAGGGTCGTGAAGCAGGTCAGAGGTGAGAAGCTACTTGGTCCTTGGCTTTATCCTGCCTTATCTCAGAACCCATGCAGAGAATTAAATTATTTACCCCAAATTGCAACATGGTAGAGTGGGAAAAACAAAACAGAACACCAAAGTGTGAGTAAGTCAGTGGATTAGCCATGTCATTTCAGACAAGGCTAGGCCTTGAGGTCCTCATCAGGGAAACAGGTTGAGGAGAGCTCCTTTTCTTGGACTGCCACCCAGGCTAAATAACACACATATGCCAGATTCATAACATATGGCTTTGACTAGACAAATGATTCTAAATTACTTAAACTATTAAAATCCCACATCCTGAATGCACAAGAGACTATTAAGTTGTTCATTTTAAAGCAATTGGTTTTATGTTTTTTGAATTTCAGCCCAAGACATTTTTAAAATTCTAAAAAGCATCAAATCAAGACAATCATGTTATGTTCTTCATCCCTTTTCATTTATGGAGCACTCCAGTACACAGGGAACTCATCCAGAGGAACCACTGAAGAAGACCAGGATTGGAGAAAAGAGAGTGCAGGGGCTAGAGATCCAGCTGGCAGAGCCTCTGGTCACTTACTAGGGTTCTCTTTGTCATAGCTGGGCTTTCTGTAAGTCCTATGTTATTAATCCATTTTGCTCCAAGCTGTTCCATGGGAAGGGAAGGGAAGTACCATGTTTCAACACCCACCCAAAAAACTTAAAATAGCAGCAAACAGGCAGATAACGCCTAAGATTGCCACTGGACTTACTATGATTTGAATATCTCTTGCAAAAGTCCATGTATTGAAAACTTAATCCCAAACTCTTATGATAATGATATTTGGAATTGGGTATTTGAGAGGTCATTAGGGTTAGATGAGGTCATGAAAGAGTTCCTCATGATGGCATTGGTGGCTTTATCAGAAGAGAAAGAGGGAACTGAGCTAGCATACTTGCTCTGGCTTATCTAACAATGCCCGCTGCTATTTATAATGCAACAAGTAGCCCCATATGTACTGAACAGATGCCAACACCATGTCATTGGATCTCCCAGATTCCAAAATCAAAACACCTCTATTGTTGAAAAAGTAGGCCCAAATTTTCATCACTTTGAATTAGGCCCCGACTTCTTTAACACGAAGTCTATCTAAATTGCAAGAAATAATAAAATAAGTAAATAAATAAATAAATAAAATCAAGAATCAATAAATGGTATGATTCAACACAAAAAGCTTCTTCTCAGCAAAATAACCAATCCATGCAGTGAACAATGAGCCTACATTTGAGGAGCAAATTTTTGCCGCACGCCCATCAGATAGAGCACTAACCGCCATTGTATGTAAAGAACTCAAAAAACATCAAAAAAACAAACAACCCAATCAGTAAGTGGACTAAGGAGCTGAACAGACACTTCTCAGAAAAAGATTTATATTAAATCAACAAAATATATTAAAATGTTCAAAATTTTTAGTAATTAGAGAAATGCAAATCAAAACTACTCTAAGATTTCCTCTCACTACAGTCAGAATGATAGCTATTAAGAATTCAACTTAAATGTTCAACAATAAGAAAATGGTTGAATAAAGCACAGTTCATCCATGTACAGCAATGTATTTAGGTAAAAAGTTCCAATTCTATACAGAAAATTAAATTGATACATAACAAAATGTTTAAAAAAATGAGTTTAGTCAAATAACTCAATAAATGAGCAAAGGAGCTGAATAGACACTTCATAGAAGAAGAAATATGAATGGTCAACAAATACATGAAAAAAATATTCAATGACACAGCAATTAGAGAAATGCAAATAAAAACTATGCTAAGATTTCATCTCGCACCAGTCTGAATGGCAGTTTGTAGGGGGAAAGGTGCACTCATACATTGCTGGTGGGACTGCAAATTGGTGCAGCCAATCTGAAAAGCAATATGAAACTTCCTTAGAAAACTTGGACTGGAACCACCATTTGACCCAGCTATCCCACTCCTCAGTCTATACCCAAAGGACTTAAAGTCAGCATATATGGTAACGCAACCACATTAAGGTTTACAGCAACTCAATTCACAATTACTAAACTGTAGAACCAATCTAGATACTTTTCAATAGATGAATGGATAAAGAAACTGAGGTATATATATACAATTAAATATCACTGAGCATAAAAAGAGAATAAAATTATGGCAATTGCAGGTAAATGGATGGAATTGGAGAATATCATGCTAAGCAAAGTAAGCCAATCTGAAAAACCAAAGGCCAAATGTTCTCTCTGGTAAGTGGATGCTGATACATAATGGGGGGAGGGGGTAAGAATGGAGGAACTTTCACTGAGCCAAGGGGAGGGGAGAGGAGGGAAGGAAAGATGATGGAATGAGAGTAACACCATTACCCTAGGTACATGTGTGACTGCACATGTAATGCGACTCTACCTAATGTACAACCAGAAAAACAAATTTGTGCTCCATTTGTATACAATGAATCGAAAAGTTTTCAGCTCTCATGTATAACTGATTAGAACTAATAAAAAATAAAATGAAACAAACCTACCTCTCTTCTTTATAAATTGCCCAGTCTGTGGTCTTCAATCCTAGCAATAAAAACCAGAAAGACAGGGCTCCTGAGGGAAGCAGAGATCAGGAGCTCAGGGTTGAGCACCAGAGCCAGACACACTATCTCCCGTGGAGAGCTTGCTTCCCTCCAGACCCACGGAGAGAACAAGCCAAGGCAATTCCTCCTGATGGCTGTTGGAAAGCAGGTCACTGGGAGAGACTTCTGCTGGTACACTGTCCTCTGGCTAACAGGTTCTTCCCATCTTGTTCTTCCTCCCATCTTGTTCCTTTCATTCCTTTGTTATTAATAATCATATCTTACTTTTAAAACCCCACAGAATGTTATTCCAACAGATGCTGTCATGAAGCTGCAGTATGAAGAAATCCATGGCCTGACTCACTTGAGCACCTGAATAGGATCCAGGCTCCCCTGTCCAGGCTTCACCTACTTCCCCAGGGGACCCAGGAAAGGCCCTGTCCCAACAAGAAAGGGTATGTTTGGAGAACAACAACAGCAACAACTTGCTGCCCCTAGGTTTCAGCTCTGGATGGACCAGCTCTATATGCCAGGGCAGTGCCATGCCACTCCATGCCAGAGCACACACTACATGCTGCCTGTAACCACAGGATGCACAGGACAGAGCAGAGAGCATCAGTGTTCCACAGGCTTTCCCAAGTTAGCAGGTAAAGCAGACAGCCTGATATTTCAGAGAAAAGAGGAGGAAACCAACCTTTCCTGTATACATCTGCTTTTAAAATTATAGCTTAAAAGCTATGTTTAAAGTGAGTAAATAAATAAATAAGATTAGGACTTATTTATAAGAAAAAAGTTAGAAGTCCCAGTCTCATAAATAAGTCTAGGTCATATAAGTCCTAGTCTTATAAATAAGTCAAGTCTAGTCTTGTAGCAAGAACATCTCATTATACAAATCACAAAAGTACATTGGATTAACAAGGCATACATGTGGAAAAAGAGTCTGATCTTCAATATCATTCTCCCCAGCCTAGTAGTAATGAGCCCTTTCCCTGTTAATTGGTGATGTTTTGATTTGGGCATCTGCATTCACATTCTTGCCTTCAGTGTGGTTAAGATGAATAGTATCCAATACATTTCATAATTTATTTATAATCTATATATAATGATTGATACTATCTTTATGGAATAATTCTTTCTTAAAAAAGATCTTCTATTGATTGGGCTATTTGTTTTTTTAGTGCTTACCTTTTTGAGTTCTTTGTAAACCCTAGAGATTAGTGCTCTATCTGATGTGTGAGGGGTAAAAAATTGCTCCCAAGATGTAGGCTCTCTATTCACCTCACAGATTGTTTCTTTTGCTGAGAAGAAACTTTTTAGTTTAATTCCATCCCATTTATTCAATCTTGGTTTTAATTCTTGTGCTTTAGGGCTCTTATTCAGGAAGTTGGGGCCTAATCCCACATGATGAAGATTACAGCCTACTTTTTCTTCTATTAGACGCAGAGTCTCTGGTTTAAGTCCTAGGTCCTTGATCCACTTTGAGTTGAGTTTAGTGAATGGTGAGAGACAGGGGTTTAATTTCATTTTGTTGCGTATAGATTTCCAGTTTTCCTAGCACCATTTGTGGAATATTACTCAGCAATAAAAGACAATAAAATCATGGCATTTGCAGGTAAATGGATGGTGCTGGACAAAATAATGCTAAGTGAAGTTAGCCAATCCCAAAAAACAAATGCTGAATATTTCTCTAATATAAGGTGACTGATCATAATGAGGTAAGGATAGGGTGCATGGGAGAGTAGAGGAACTCTAGATAGGCCAGTATGGTGGGAGAGAAAGGGGAGGAAGCAGGGGGTTAGCAATGATGGTGAAATGTGATACACATCCTTATCCAAAGTACATGTATGAAGACATGAATTGGTGTGACCATACAAACAGAGATATAAAAAATTGTGCTCTATATGTGTAATAAGAATTGATTCTTATTACACTTGATTCCACTGTCATGTATTAAAAAAATAAAATCAATAATAAAAATCATCATTCTTAGTGTTGGGAAATAAACTCAGGACTGCATACCTAGTAGACAAGTGCTCTACCACTGAGATATACTCCCAACCCATTAAAAAAATCAGTTTTCGGGTTGGGGCTGGGGCTCAGTTGTACAGTGCTCACCAGGTAGACATGAGGCACTGCGTTTGATCTTCAGCAATGAATAAAAAAATAAAGGTATTATTTCCATCTAAATTATATATATATATGTGTGTGTGTGTGTGTGTGTGTGTGTGTGTGTATCAATTTTGACACCTTCCTCACATATCAAGTTATGGGAGCTCAACGTGTTAGGAAGGGGTGAAAACTGATTTGACAGCTGAAGAAGTTGAATATAACCTTCCTTTTGCTGTAAAGATATTAATTACCAACATAGAATAAAGTAAAAATTATAAGATGGTCCCTTCGTAGAAGACACCTTACTAGCATGTTTATCTTTCTTCCCATTCCTGTATGACGTTAATTTCATTTTCTTGACTTATGACATTAGCTAGGAACTCAGCAAGATGTTAAAAAGAAATAGTAGGAGAGGATACCCTTGACTGTTCGTGATCTTAGTGGGAAAGTTTCAAGTTTACTATGATTAAGAATGGGTAGGGGTGATATGGCCTCCAGTGCCCAGGTGCCAGCTGGAGAAAGTTGCTAACACTGGGCTAGAAGTCACCCAAGCCCAAGGGTGGAAAGTGGAGAGAAGGAGCCCAGGCACCGTGGAGGTGACTGGGCCACTGGTGGCTAGTCACTAGCACAAGCCCAGGCCAGGCCTCTGCATTTCTAGACAGAAAGCAACAGTTGCTATGAGCCCCACCTTGTGTGGAATTCTGAGTGTTTGGGTCATAATTGACCCCCCAGCATTCCAGGAGTTTCAGAACAGAGGTGGATAGAGACAGAGGTGGTTTTCAGAGGTGGATAGAGACAGAGGTGGTTTTCAGAGGTGGATAGAGACAGAGGTGGTTTTCAGAGGTGGATAGAGACAGAGGTGGTTTTCAGAGTGGGTCTGATGGCTCACTGAAATTGCAGAGATGTCATCCTGGTTTAGAGGCCTAGGTTCCAGCTTGGGCCACTCCTTGGGTCAGGTGGGGGACAGCTTGGCTTCCCTCACCGGCCATGTGTCCAATGTCACCGAGGACAAGATTCTCGATGATTTCGAGGATGTAGAAGCAGGTTTACCTAATTATTGGAGAAAGAACATTGAAGATAGCAAATGGATGATCAGATATGACAATGAAAGACTTAAAAACTATTGTACTGAGCTGGAAGAAAGGTATGCAGCATCCAAGCTACGGATCCAACATCAATCTGCAAATTACCGAAATGAACTGGCACAGAAAGAAGTCAAAATCAGGCAACTGAAAGCAAGACAGTTTGTACTAGAGGATGAGTTGCTGCAACTGAAGTCAGCTGCCCAACCACTGCATTCAGGAGCTGGTGGTGTACCATCAACCACTGCCCCGTCTTCATTTGGTCATGACATTAGTCATTGTTCATCTTTTCCCAATGATGACATGGACTTCAGTGACATCATTTCAGCACAACAAGAAATCAACAGACTGTCAATTGAAGTTTCAAGACTTGAATCCCAAGTTGGCCGTTGGAGCTCTATAGCTCAGGCACAGGCAACACATAATTCGGATCAAAGTGAAATCTGCCAACTACAAAGTACTATTAAGGTACTTGAACAAAACCGAAATCAAGAACTTGATAATCATCAAGTTGAAATTGCAGTTTTGCAGAATGTACACCAACAGAAACTGGCAGAGATGAGTCGCCGGTATCGAGAGGAACTAAATGACTCTGAAGAAAAAATTAAAACACTTGAAAATCAGTTACAGCAAGGTGATTTGGGAGTAAGAGTAACTGATGAGTCTAAAATCTGTGACTTGCAAAAAACGATTCAGGTTCTACAAACTGAAAAACTAGAGTCTTCAAGGAAGATCAAAGAACTTGAGGATCAACTAAAAGACATAAACAAACAATTATCTTTGGCACAAAATGACACAGAGGTCTTGAAGAGAGAAAAAGAGCAGCTCAGTGTGGAAAAGCAACAAATAATGGAACAGTGTGAAACCTTGAAGCTGGAATGTAGTGAATTGCAGCCTTCTGTGATGGAGCAGAAAGATGAGGAAATTGGGAATTTGCAGAAAATCAGTGAACAAATAAAAGCCCAGTTGCAGGAAGACACACACAACACTCCAGCAGACAATTCTCATACTTTTTAAAAAACAAAAGTTAAAAGTTCATATAGAAAACAGAAGTGAAAAACACGACCTGTATCACTGTGAAACTGAAAAAGGAGTGAAATCAATCCAAGAACGGGAACTTGAAATTCAACTTGTAAATGAAAAGAGTAGATCTTTAACCAACCAGACTGATCAGCTATCTGATGATGAAGTTGGTAAACTCACTCAAGCTATCCCACAACAAGCTCTTCAGGCTAAAACTTATTCAAGAAAACTTGATATGATTCCACCCCAGCTCTTGGCTGCGTCATCACATACCTCCCAGTCAGCAGAGGTCCAAGAGCTGAGACAGTCACTGCAAGAAAAAGAGGCCACCATTAGGATGCTCCAGGAAAATAACTACAGGTTGTCTGATGCAATTGCTGCTGCCACAGACAGAGAAAACAAAGAACATGAAGAAATGGATTCCGAAATTAAACAGCTCAAGGAAGAACAAGATGTGTTAAACACTTTACTGAACGAGAAAGACCTCTTCATCCAAGCCAAAAGTGAACAGTTTCTTTCTTCCAATGAAAAGCTCACTGACAAAGTGAATGAAAACGAGTTGTTGAGGCAAGCAATAACCAACCTAAAAGAGAGGATATTAAATTTAGAAATGGTCATTTCTGAACTCAAAGGGGAAAATGAAAAAATGATAGAAACATCCCAAGAAAAGGAAATGGAGTATCAAGCATTACAAGAGACCAACTTGAAGTTCTCTGTGATCCTGCTAGAACAAGAGTACGAGTGCCAGTCCATGAAGGAGCAAGCTCTTGCCTTTGAGCAGCTGTTACTAGAGAAAGAAGATGGCAAGGCTGGGGACTTCAGTCAGCTTTTAAAAGCACTTGAATCCATGCAGGAGAAGACCATCCTATTTCAGCAGGAGAGAGACCAAGTCACCTTGTCTCTAAAGCACCAACAGATGGCAAACCGGACCTTAGAGCAAGAGGTTCAACACTTACGTGACAAAGAATTACACTTAAAGCAGGAGGTACAAAGCCTGAGGAGCCATCTTCTAGAATCAGAAGATTCTTATACCCGGGAAATTTGGGCTGCGGAGAAGACAGAGAAAAACCTGAGAGAGAAAGTCACTCTATTGGAAGAAAAGCTGCTCTCCTCTTCTAATGCAAGTCATCAAGCCAGTGTGCAGGTAGAGTCCCTGCAGAAACAGGTGCGTTTCCTCTCCCAAGAGAGGGATGAGAACGCACTGCAGCTTTCGCTCTACCAGGAACAAGGAAAGCAGTATGCCATGTCACTCACTAACCTGCAAAAGGTTCTAGAGCGTTCCCAACAAGAAGAAAAAGCTATGTATTCCGCTGAATTAGAAAAGGAAAGACAACGTACCACCGAATGGAAGGAAAAGGCAGAAAATCTAGAAAGAGAGGCATTGTTATTACAGGAACGCTTGGATGAAGCCGAACGTGTGTTGGATTCAGCAACCAGACTTACACAACAGTTCCATCGAAAGGAAGAACAGATTGAACAAAGTGAGCTCCCACGAGAAATATTGGACGATGCCCAAAAGGAATGGATGAACTCGGAAAATGGCACAGAAGGAAAAGTGGACAAAGTCCTAATGAGAAACCTGTTCATTGGGCATTTCCAGACACCGAAAAATCAGCGTCCCAAAGTGTTAAGGTTAATGGGAAGCATCCTGGGCATTCAAAAGGAGGAAATGGAGCAGCTGTTGATTGAAGATGATGCTGGTGTTACTAAGTGGATGATGGGTTGGCTTGCAGGAGGATCCCAATGTATCCCCAACACATCTTTGTCACTAAAAGAGCAACCTGGGCTGAAGAGTTCTTTTTCAGAACTTTTTGTCCAATTTCTGAAAACAGAATCTCATTCATCCATTCCATCACCAAAACTTTCTGCTCGTGCCATGAAGTGTCTAGACTCCAGAGGAAGGAGAAAGGAATGTGCCAATGTACCAAGAAGTGTGACAGACGCAGCAGAATTCAGAGCTGGTAAAAGAGAGGCTGTGAATCCATTCTTGGCACCGCGTTCTGCGGCTGTGCCACTGATTAGCCTAGATGGACTTGGACCTGGTGGACCTGGGAATCTCCTTTTGAATCCCATCTCAGACTTCATGCCCACTTTTACACCATTGCCAGTGTCGCCATACAATAGCACCAGGGTTGTACTAAAGGACCTTTGAAAGCAATTCAAAGCGATTATCAAGCCAGAGATGAGTTAGCACTTTAAGGAATAAACACTTTGTTCTTTTAATAAAGTGGCCTTTTGGAAAAGAAGTTGTGTATTTGTAGGGACAAAGAAAAAAGTTCATACATAGAAGTACCAGGTATTTTGTCTCCCCCTCCCCATTTTTGGTGTGTGTGTTTGCTGTAGCACTGTTTTATTTTTCTTTGTTTACCTTAGTCCTCTTTTTCAAGTGATATTTTGTTCTGATGCTATCAGGTAATCAACAGCAATAATAACCATAGCTCCAACCCCTTTTTTAGGATTATATTTGTTACATTTAATTATATTAAGATAAAAATGATACATTTATATAACAGAACAGAAGAAAAATCCAACCCATTTGAAACTCATATGAAAAAGATACATACCTCAGAATTTGGGTTATCTGAAAACAAAATATGATGTAGAAAAGTTGTGAATTCTTTAGTTTATAAAAGAAAACACTGAATAACTACTAAAAGAAAATTACAGTGGGAGGGCCTGAACATGAAGTTTAGTGGATAAATTCTAAGATTCTTTTAATCCAAATACTATGACACCTATCCATTTTACTTCCTTCTATAAAAAAGTCACTTGACGTTCATTTTGTTTTCTAGATGTTAAATATGTCCAGAAGGAAGAGGACTTTTGTCAGTCAGACCCAAAGTATAATCACATGCATCCTTTTTAATTTGTAAGAATGTATCATTAAATATCTGGACTATTTACATAAATATCTGGGCCCTTCAGTAATGCTTATAAACACACTTTTTTAAAAGAGAGAGAGATGAGAGAGAGAGAATTTTTAAATATTTATTTATTTTAGTTCTCGGCGGAGACAACATCTTTGTTTGTATGTGGTGCTGAGGATCAAAACCGGGCCGCACGCATGCCAGGCAAGCACACTACCGCTTGAGCCACATCCACAGCCCCGTATAAACACATTTTTAAAAACATTTGATCAAGGAAAAAAAGTGGAGTATAGAAATAATGCACAGTTTTGAAAGATAAAAAAGTTAACAAAAGAGAAGTTAAATCCTTTCTTATTTTGGTAAATTAAGGTAAAAGATAAATCAAAAGTTTCTAGCTTAAGTCAGGTGATATGAGAGAAGTGAGAAAGCAGATTATGTAGCAAATGCTTCTCTGACACCTGTAATTTCTAAAACCATTAAGAACATTTTTATTAAAATTGATTCCAATAAAATTTAATATAAATTAAATTATTTAAAATAAATCACATTATAGTTTATTATGAATTAATTTCACTAATTTATTTTTTATTTAAATTATGAATTTAATTTATTTCATTAATTTAATTCATTTTATTAATTGATTTTATTTATTAAAATTAATGATTTATATTTAAAATTTTATTGAATTTTTTAAGATTAGTTTAAAAAATTAATTTAAATAAATTTTAATAGAAATCAAAGTATTTAATGTTTATATATAATTTAATATGAATTTTAATAAAATTAAATTAATTTTGATAAAATATTCTCAATTGTTTTAGAAATTGCAGGTGTTAGAGAACTATTTGCTATATAATCTACTCTTTTCTCTTCTTCGATTTCACCTAACTTAAGCTGGAAACTTTTGATTCATCTTTTATCTTAATTTACAAAAATAAAAGTGAAGACAAAATACCTAGTGGCTATATAGATCAGACAAGAAAGTGGGAAGACAGTAGAGTATATAAAACAAACACACATATATATCAAGAAAAATAAAAATGTTAAAATAGCAGAAATTGGTGGAAGAGAAAGAAAAAATAAAAAAAAAAATAAAATGTACAACACAACTCAAATATACTATTCAGACATCCCCGTCCTCAAAATCCTAATTCAGGCAATGCACTTGGCTTCACACATGTTGGGGATGTGAGGCAGGAGACAGGAGAGGGAGAAGGGGAAAAAAAGGGAAAAAAATCTTGAATGAGGACACAGGGCTTGTTTTGCTTGGCGATTGGTATCTTTCCTGCTTCTCTTCTCATCCGAAAGGTGGTGTCCTCTGTTGTTAGCTGGTATCTCCACCCTCAGGGTGGTGAAGGTAATTAGAGTGTGACTGTGCCGGGTTAGTGGCTGCTGGAGAGAAGGGGGAGTTAGAAACTGGGTACCTGGAAGATGATAATGAAGGTGACCCAAGATGGAGGCTCCTGGATTCAGCAGTGGGGTGTCGGGTTGGGTGGGGGGAGCCAGGAGATGATGTTGGAAGATGAGTTCAGTGACCAACTCTGTGGCTTGCAGTGTCTGCTGACTTTCTGTGAAGTACCTGGTTGCAGGCAGGCTACTGCACATAGGGGACTGTGTCCACTGCTGCAGAGGCCCAAAGGACTTAAAATCAGCATACTGTAGTAACACAGCCACATCAATGTTTACAGCAGCTCAATTCACAATAACTAAACTGTGGAGCCAACCTAGATGCCTTTCATTAGATAAATGGATAAAGAAAATGTGGTAAATGTACACCAGGGAATATTGCTCAGCATTAAAAGAGAATAAAATTATGGCAGTTGGACTAAATGAATGGAGTTGGAGAATATCATGTTCAGAAAAGTAAGCCAATCTGAAAAACCAAAGGCTGAGTGTTCCCTCTGATAAGTGGATGCTGATGAATAATGGGGAAGGGGTTGAAAATGGAGGAATTTTCATTGGGCCAAGGTGGGGGAGAGAAGGCAGGGGAAATGGGGCTAGGAAAGATGGTGAATGAGATGGGCATCATTACCTTATGTACAAGTATTACTGCACATGTGGCGTGACTCTACATCATGTACAACCAGAGAAACAAAGAGTTGTGCTCCATTTGTGTACAATGAATTGAAAAGCTTTCTGCTGTCTTGTATAACTGATTAGAACTAATAAAAAATAAACTAAAAAGAACACCTCTCTTCTTTATAAATTTCCCAGTCTGTGGTCTTCTATTGTAGCAATAAAAAACAGACAGTGCTCCTGGGGGAAGCAGAGATCAGGAACTCAGGGTGGAGCACCAGAGCCAGACACACTATCTCCCGTGGAGAGCTTACTTCCCTCCAGACCCACAGAGAGAACAAACCAAGGCAATTCCTCCTGATGGCTGTTGGAAAGCAGGTCACTGGGAGGAACTACTGCTAGTACACTGTCCTCTGGCTAACAAGTTCTTTACCTCCCATCTTGTTCCTTTCATTCCTTTGTTATTAATAATCAGATCTTGCTTTTCAAACCCCAAACCTAGCTCAGAATGTTATTCCAATAGAAGCTGCCATGAAGCTGCAGTATGAAGAAATGCATGACCTGACTCACTAGAGCAGTTGGGTAGAATCCAGGCTCCCCAGTCCAGGCTTCAGGTACTCCCCAGCAGGGGTCCAGGAAAGGCCCTAGCCTCAGCAAGGAAGGGTATGTTTGGAAAAATAAAAAATAAAAAATAACTTGCTGCCACTAGGTTTCAGTTCTGGATGGACCAGCTCTATATGCCAGGCCAGTGCCATGCCACCTCACACCAGAGCACACACTACATGCTGCCTGTAACCTCAGGATGCACAGGACAGAGCAGAGAGCATCAGCACTCCACAGGCTTTCCCAAGTTAGCAGGTAAAGCAGACAGCCTAATATTTCAGAGAAAAGAGGAGAAAAGCAACATTTCCTGTATACATCTGCTTTTAAAATTATAGCTTAAAAGCTATGCTTCAAGTGAGTAAGTAAATAAATAAGATTGGAACTTACTTAAAAAAATTAGAAATTCCAGTCTCATAAATAAGTCTAGGTCATATAAGTCCTAGTCTTATAAATAAGTCAAGTCTAGTCTTGTAGTAAGAATATCTCATTATACAAATCACAAAAGTACATTAGGTTAACAAGGCATACATGTGGATAAGGAGTCTCTGATCTTCAATATCATCCTTCCCAGCCCAGTAGTAATGAGCCCTGGAAATTAGTGATGGAAAAAAAAAAAAAAGAAGAAATTAGGGATGGCTTGATGCATTCACATTCTTGCCTTCAGTGTGGTTTAGATTAATAGTATCCAATACATTTCATAATTTATTTATAATCTATATATAATGGTTGATACTATCTTTATGAAATCATTCTTTCTTTAAAAAATATCTTGTTTGGTGTTGGGGATTAAACCCAGAATTGCATACCTGGTAGGCAAGTACTCTACACTGAGATACACTCCCAACCCATTAAAAAATTCAGTTTTGGGGTTGGGGCTGGGGCTCAGTGGTAGAGCGCTCACCTGGCACACATGAGGCACTGGGTTTGATCCTCAGCACCACATAAAAATAAAATAAAGGTATTGTGTGTGTATACACACACACACATCAACACACACATCAGTTTTGACATTTTCCTAATGCATCAAGTTATGTGAGATCAACATGTTAGGAAGGGGTCAAAACTGATTTCACATATTTGATTTAAAATAAATCATAATATAATATGAATTAATTTCATTAATTTAAATTATTTTATTAATCAATTTTGTTGATGAATTTTATTAATTTTATTTATAAATTTAATAAATAAATTTATACAAAATTTTTATTTATATTTAAAATTTTATTGAAAATAAAAAAATTAGTTAAAAAATTAGTTTAGTAAAATTAATTTTAAAAAATTTTAATATAAATCAAATTATTTAATACAATTATATAGTTCAATATGAATTTTAATAAAATTTAATTTTGATAAAATGTTCTCAATGGTTTTAGAAATTGCAGGTGTCAGAGAAGTATTTGCTATATAATCTATTTTTTTCTCTGATTTCACCCAAGTTGAGCTGGAAACTTTTGATTTATCCTTTATCTTAATTTACAAAAATAAAAAATGAAGACAAAATACCTAGTGGCTATTTAGATCAGCCTTGTCTTTCAATTTTAAATTTTCTCTGTTTCAACTTCTCATTTCTTTATTTGATTTTCAAGCTCCTTTAGGATAGGAACATGTGGTTTATCTTTTAAACCTCAAGCAATTTACAAATAGAAAAGAAAGTACTACTCATGGATTCTTTAAGTAGTGCACAAAGTAGACCTGAAGCAAATATGAATCATCTTTAGAAGAATTTGTATCAAAAGGCTGAAAACAAGAGTTCACACACCAGTCCCCTACAGCTCTGCCTATGTGGTTCTCTGTGATTTCATCATGAATACAGGTTGATGTGACGACCACCACAACAGCCACCAGACACACTTGCATCCTAAGGATCAGTGAAATCACTTCCTTGCACCAGCACCAGATGTTTAGAACTTAGAATTTTTTACCAGCCCTTTATTTAAAAAAATCCTGACTTGAAGCTTAAGTGTATGAGGATGTTCGTATTTATACTTTTAGGTTGTACATTGAAGAGCATTTTCCTGCAGATTTTGTCAATGTAGCTATGCCTTAGAAAGAGAAACCTTTTTTCATTTTATGCTATGCCATATTTCTTGAATGTTCTGCTCATGGTTTCATACACTTTATACTGTGTATAATTTTTCAAAATTATATATGTTGTTCATTGTCTGAGGTCCTGCCTTCCAAGTGGTCTAATCTGTTGGTGATGTTTTCAATTGAACTCTTAATTTGGTTTATTGTTTCTTTCATTTCAAGGATTTCTGTTTGTTTGTTCTATCTCCCTACTGAAGTAATCTTTTGCTTCTTATATTTGTTTATGTAGCTCTTTGTCAAAATGATCTTTTGCTGCTTGTATTTGGTCTTTTATATCATTCTTTAATTTGCAGAACATTTTAATTATGTACATCCTGAACTCTTTCTATCATATCTTCTGCTGTGCTGGCCATGTGTTGAGAGCCACAGCCGAAGGGGCCCCAGCAAACTTCCAGCTGCCAGCAAACTTCCAGACTGCCAGCTGATGATTGGCTCACAGCGGCCCCAGCAACATCTAGCTGATTGGCTCCTCTGCGGTGATGCTCATTGGAGATGCTCATTGAGCTGTTTCCCTGCCCTTTCAGACTACCAGCTGGTGATTGGCTCACAGCGGCCCCAGCAACATCTAGCAACATCTAGCTGATTGGCTCCTCTGCGGTGATGCTCATTGGGCTGTTTCCCTGCCATTTCAGACCACGGAGCTGCTCATTGGGGGACTTTTTGGCTCCGCTCATGCGACCCAGCCAGTCGGCCTCAAGAGCAGGAGGATTGTGGGAGGTGGAGAGGCTGGTGGGTGAGAGTGTGGCTTGTGGGAAGCCGGTGGTGGCAGTTGGGCTCTGAGGGTTTTTTCCTGAGGAGCTGTTTTGTTTGGCATGTGTGGTTCTAAAAATAAAGTTAGTTTCTTTTGACAAGTGGCTCCTGAATTGTGCCCAGCTAGACTGCGGCAGCCATGGATTCTAATAATATGGTGTCTTGATTTGTTTGGGGCACTTTCTTCCCTTGTCTTTCCATATTGCTGTTGTGTATTCCCTTCCAGCACTGTGGATCCTAGGTGTTATCATTTTTACCCTACAGGCTTACAGTGCCCCTGTAGGGATCACCTCTTTTGAGGTGAAGGGCAATGTTATCATATCCCAATATAAATCATATACACCCTAAAAACAAATTTTTGCTAATAAGATGTTTACATTTGGTCACAATTTACAGATATTGTGAATTCAATTATTATCTACAATATACCCACTAAGTTGGTAAAAGGGTTTACAGTTTCTGATGATAGACAAAGAAGTGGGGATGAGGAGTAAGATGATATGCTGAGGAGGTAGGAGGTGAGGCTATGGAGTTATTATATCTTAGGAAGTGTGAAAGAAAAATCTAAAGAGGAAGATTAGTAGCAGGGGAAAGGAGAGGATGTAAATTTGGGTAGACAAGTAAGTGGAAAGACAGTAGAGTACATAAAACAAACACACACATATATAGAAAAATAAAAAAAAATGTTAAAGTAGCAGAAATTGGTAAGAAAAAAGAAAAAGGAAAAAAATAAGAATAAAAAGGATGTACAACACAACTGTAATATACTATTCAGATGTCCCAGGCCTCAAAATTCTAATTCATGCAAAGTACTGGTTTTACATATGTTGGGGATGTGAGGGTAGGAGAGAGGAGAGGGAGAGGGGAAAAAAAATCTTGAAGGAAGACACAGGGCTTGTTTTGGTTTGAGATCAGTATCTTTCCTGCTTCCCTTCTCATCCAATAGGTGGAGTCATCTGTTGTTAGCTGGTATCTGTGCCCTCAGGATGGTGAAGGAAACCAGGGTGCCACTGTGCCAAGTTAGCAGCTGCTGGGGAGAAGGGGGAGTTAGAAACTGGGTACCTGGAAGATGGTGATGAAAGTGACCCAAGATGGATGCTCCTGCTTTCAGAGGTGAGGTTTTGGGTCAGGTGGGGGGAGCCAGGTGATGGTGTTGGATGATGAGTTTAGTAATGAGCTCTGTGGCTTGCAGTGTGGGCTGACTTCAGAGCCTGTGTGAAATTCCCGGGTGCAGGCAGGCTACTGCACATAGAGAGCTGTGTCCACTGCTGCTGAGTCCCAAGACAGCAGCAACAAGGGGAGCCCCACTTTGGTAGATGGGGGTACACAAGGAGGTAGTGGTCTGAGTTCCTACTCATGGGAAGCAGCTGGGTGTCCTCCATGGGAGCAACATCAATGTTTTCTGCTTGAGTGGATGGCAGAAATTTCTTCATGGGTGCTGCTGCCACCTCTGATGGTCTCCCTGTGGTACCCAGTAGTCCTGTGTGGGCAAGTAGTTGGGAGACCTACTCTGATGCTGAGGCCTGGACCCCTGGACAGGTGCAGGGGGCAGGAAGATTGCTTGTAGAGAAGCAGTACTCTCACTACTAGCATCCCTGGTCACAAAGCAACACAGAATGCTCCTTCCCTCTGGCCTGCCATCCTGGATCCAGAATTTGAAACATTTGTATAGCAAGAAAAGGTAAAAACAAGACTAGTCCAAATATATAAAGAGGTCTCGCACCAACTAGAGCATAATATGCCAATTTTGCTGTGATTAACTTTATATTTCTAATGTATTTGGGAGACTAGAAGTTTTGATTATGTATTGATGGTTAAAACTTGTTTTTCCAAAAAATTAACAGGTCAAACAGGGTCATCTCTCTTCTTAACTGACTTATTTATATTGTCATTCTTTGGTAGATTGTAAAGGAAGTTCCCATAGCACTTCATATGAGAAATGTTCAACTTCATTTTCATGAAATATAAAAAGAGGGAACACTTCCGAGGACAATATTACTGACTCCAAAACCAGACAAAGACACAGCAACAAAAGAAAACTTCAGACCAATATCTCTAATGTATATAGATGCAAAAATTCTCGATAAAATTATGACAAATCAAATACAAAATATATCAAAAAGATAGTACACCATTATAAAGCAGGGTTTATCTCAGGGATGAAAGCTTGTTTCAACATACAGAAATCAATAAATGTAATTCATTACATCAATAGACTTAAAGATAATAATCACAGGATCATCTCAATAGACACAGAGAAAGCATTTGTAAAAATGCACCCCTTCATGTTCAAAAAGCTAGAAAAACTATGGATATCAGGAACATACTTCAACATTGTAAAGACTATCTATGCTAAGCCCCAGGCCAACATCATTCTAAATGGAGAAAAATTGAAAGCATTCCTTCTAATAACTGGAACAAGACAGGGATTCCCTCTTTCACTACCTTTATTTAACATAGTTCTTGAAACTAACCATAGCAATTAGACAGATGAAAGAAATTAAAGGGATAAAGATAGGAAAAGAAGAACTCAAATTATCATTTTTTTTGCAGATGATATGATTATAAATAAACCTAGAAGACCTAAAACATTCCACCATAAATTTTCTGCAACTAATAAATGAATTCAGAAAAGTAGCTGGATATAAAATCAACACCATAAATAAAAGGCATTTCTGTACATCAGTGACAAATCCTCAGAAAGTGAAACTAGGAAAACCACCCCCTTTACAATAGCCTTAAAAAAAATACCTTGGGAATCAACTGAATGAAAGAGGTGAAAGACCTCTACAGTGAAAATTACAGTATGCCAAAGATTGAAAGAAGAGACTACCTTGGGAGGTCAAGCTAGGTAGCCCAGATACACCCACACAGGCCTGCATAAAACCCAGGCTCACAGTAGGCCCAGCTCCACCCCTCCATTGGCAAGCACCCACTGGAGCCCAGCCAGCCTCTGTCACAGGACCACCTCTTTAGACCAGCAGACTACTGCAGGAGCCCAGGCCTGGCCTATATCCACCCATGCCAGATCCAGAATAGGTCCAAGTTTGCCCCACCACACACCTGGGAGCCTAAACCTAACCAACTTCCATCTTGGGACACTGCAGTCATTTCTATAGCCTTCCCCATGCAGTAGCCCCTAGCTTTTTGACAAGAGACAGGGCCTAGAGTCAGCTGCATCTCAGAGCAGGCATCCCAAAGAGAATGTGGGGCCCACCCCTTCAGCCCCATTTCTGTAATACATTGCTTCCATCTTGGGGCACCTCAAGTTACCTTGGCTACTGCCACCACCACTTTTAAATGCAGTAGCATACACTGAGGGTCACCAGCAGGGTCTGGAAGCCCAACATCAAGATGAGGTACAGACAGTCTGCATGGGTACTACAAGAATATAGGGTAGAAACTGTAATATCTCAGATCCATGATGCAAGAAAGGAAGACACATAGACAACATAAAAAAATAAGGGAGGAAAGTGCCCCCAAACAAACCAGGATACTACTATAACAGAACCCATGGACAGCAAATTTGATGAAGTGTCAGAGAAGGAGTTCAGAGGGTTAATAATTAAAATTATCTGTAAATTGAAGAATGACCTAAGTGAGCAAATACAGGCAAAATTTGTTCACTCCAACCAAGAGTTAAGAGAGCAAATACAGGTAGCAAAAGATTACTTCAAGAAAGAGATAGAGACTCTGAAGAAAAAATCAGTCAGAAATCCTTGAAATGGAGGATACAATAATCCAAATAAAAAACTCAATATAAAGCATAACCAACAGACTAGATCACTTAGAAGAAAGAGCATCAGATAATGAAGTCAAAGTATATAATCTGGAAAATAAAGTTGATCACACAGTGAAGATAGTAAGAAACCATGAACAGAATATCCAAGAATTATGGGACAGCATCAAAAGACCAAATCTAAGAGTTATTGGGATAGAGGAAGACACAGAGTTTCAAACTAAAGGAATGCATAATCTCTCCTATGAGATAATATCAGAAAATTTCCCAAGCATGAAGAATGAATTGGAAAACCAAATACAAGAGGCTTACAGGACACCAAATGTACAAAATTACAACAGATCTACACCAAGGCACATTCTAATGAAAATGCCTAACATACAAAATAAGAATAGAATCTTAAAAGCCACAAGAGAGAGGAATCAGATCACTTATAGAGGGAGACCAATTTGCATCTCAGCAGATTTTTCAACCCAGACCGTCAAAGCCAGGAAATCATGGAACAACATATACCAAGCTCTGAAAGAAAATGGATGCCAACCAAGAATCTTATATCCAGCAAAACCAAGCTTTAGATTTGATGATGAAATAAAAACCTTCTATGATTAAAAAAAAAAGCTAAAAGAATTTACAACTAGAAAGCCTGCACTAAAGAACATCCTCAGCAAAATATTCCAAGAAGAAAAAATAAAAAACAAGGATAAAAATCAGTAGAGGGAGGTATAACACTAAAGGAAAATATAATCAGAGGAGAAACCAAGTCATGTTAAATACCAAAAATAAACAAAAATGGCTGGGAATACAAATCATGTCTCAATAATAACCCTGAATATTAATGGCCTAAAATCACCAATCAAAAAACACATAATATCAATTAAATTTAAAAAGCAAAAATATACTGCCTCCATGAGACTCATCTCAGAGGAAAAGACATCCACAGACTGAAGGTGAAGGTTTGGGAAAAATTATATCACTCACATGGACTGCGAAAGCCAGCAGGGAATTCCATCCTCATATCAAATAAAGTAGACTTCAAGCTAATGTCAATCAAAAAGGATAAAGAAGGATATGACAAACTTCTCAAGGGAACCATACACCAACAAGACTTAAATATTATAAATATATATGTCCCAAACACTGGAGCATCTACATTCATCAAACAAACTTCTTAAGTTGAAGTATCAAACACAACACAATAATTTTGAGTGATTTTAACACATCTCTTTCATCACAAGATCTTCCAAACAAAAAGCTAAGGTATGTTCCTGATATCCCTAGTTTTATAGAATTTAACAATACAAACAATAACATAGACTTAACTCACATATGTAGAATATTTCATACTTCATGAAACAATACACTTTCTTCTCACAGCGCATGGATCCTTCTCTACAATAGATTGTATATTACGCCACAAAGCAACTCTTAGCAAATATAAAAAAAAGAGTACTACCCTGTATTCTATCATATCATAATGGAATAAAATTAGAAATCCATGATAAAATAAGAAATTAAATCTACTCCAACACCTGGAGACTAAATAATATGCTACTGAATGAACAATGAGTTGCAGAAGACATCAAAGGGCAGATTTTAAAAATTTAGAGGTGAATGAGAACACAGATACAACATATTAAAATCTCTGGGACACTATGAAAGAAGTTCTAAGAGGAAAGTTCATTGCAGGGCATTTATTCCTTCAAAGAAGAAAAAGTCATAAATAAATGACTTAACATTACATCTCAAAGCCCTAAAAAAAGAAGAACAAATCAACACCAAAAGCAATAGAAGACAAGAATAATTAAAATCAGAGCTGAGATAAATTAAATTGAAACAAAAGAAACAATTTAAAAAATTGACAACAAAAAGTTGGTTCTTTGAAAAGAAATAAAATTGATAAACTGAAGGAGAGAGAAAACTCAAATTACTAACATCCATGATAAAAAAGGAAATATATAACAACAGACACTACAGAAATTCAGAAGATAATTAGAAATTATTTTGAAAATTTGTACTTCAATAAAATAGAAAATATTAAGGCCTTCACAAATTTCTAGAGGCATATGATATGACCAATCTAAATCAGGATGATAAACACAATTTAAACAGGTCTATTTCAAGCAAGGAAATAGAGGACGCCATCAGAAGCCTTCTAAACAAGAAAAGCCCAAGACCAGATGGATACACAGCTAAGTTCTACAAGACCTTTAAAGAAGAACTAACACCAATACCCCTCAAACTATTTCATGAAATAGGAAAAGAGGGAACACTTCCTGACACATTCAGTGAGGCCAATATCACCCTGATTCCAAAACCAGACAAAGACACATCAAAGAAAGAAAACTTCAGATCAATATCTCTAATGAATATAGATGCAAAAATTCTCAATAAAATTCTGGAAAATCAAATACAAATACAATAAAAAATACAGTGCACCAGGATCAAGTAGGATTCATTCTACTTGATCCAAGGGATGCAAGTTTGGTTCAACATATGGAAATCAATAAATGTAATTCATCACATCAATAGACTTAAAATTAAAAATCATATGATCATCTCAATGGATGCAGAGAAAGCACTTGACAAAATGTGCCCCCTCATGTTCAAAACGCTAGAAAATTAGGGATATCAGGAACATACCTCAACATTGCAAAGGCTATCTATGCTAAGCGCCAGACCAATATCATTCTAAACAGGGAAAAAATTGAAAGGATACCCTCTAATAACTGGAACAAGACAGGGATGCCCTCTTTCACCACTTCTATTTAACATAGTTCTTGAAGTTAGCCAGAGCAATTAGACGAATAAAATTAAAAGGATGCAGATAGGAAAAGAAGAACTCAAATTATCACTATTTGCAGATGATATGATTCTATATCTAGAAGACCCCAAACATTCCACCAGAAATCTTCTAGAACTAATAAATTAATTCAGAAAAGTAGCTGGATATAAAATCAACACCCTTAAATCAAAGGCACTTCTGTACATCAGTGACAAATCCTCAGAAAAAGAAACTAAGAAAATCACCCCCATTTACAATAGCCTAAAAAAAAAAAAAAACCTTGGGAATCAACTGAATGAAAGAGGAGAAAGACCTCTATAATGAAAACTACAGTAGGCTAAAGAAAATAAGAAGACCTTAGAAGATAGAAAGATCTATCTTGTTCTTGGATGGGAAGAATTAATAGTCAAAATGACCATACTACCAAAAGCACTATACAGATTCAATGCAATCCCAATCAAAATCCCAATGACATTCCTCATAGAAATAGAAAATACAGTCATGAAATTAATCTGGAAAAGAGACCCAGAATAGCCAAAGCAATCCTTAGCAACAAGAGTGAAGCTGGTGGCATTACTATTCCAGACCTTAAAATATACTACAGAGCAATAGTAACAAAAACAGCATGGTATTGGCACCAAACTAGACCTATAGACCAATGGTACAGTATAGATGACTCGGAGACTAACCCACATAATTGCAGTTATCTTATATTAGACAAAGGCACCAAAAATGTACATTGAAGAAAAGATAGCCTCTTCAACAAATGATGTTATGAAAACTAGAAATCCATATGTAATAAAATGAATTTAAACCTCTATCTCTAACCATGACAAAACTCAACTCAAAGTAGATCAAGGACCTAGGAATTAAACTAGAGACCTTGCGCCTAATGGAAGAAAAAGTAGGCCCAAATCTCTATCATGTAGGATTAGGTCCCAACTTCCTTAATAAGAGTCCTAAAGTGCAAGAATTAAAACCAAGAATCAACAAATGGGATGGATTCAAACTAAAAATCTTCTTCTCAGCAAAAGAAACAATAAATAAGGTGAATAGATATCCTCCAGAATGGAACCAAATCTTTTTATCACAAGCACATCAGATAGACTACTATCTGCAGGATACATAAAGCACTGAAAAACCTTAACACCAAAGAAACAAATAACCCAATCAATAAATGGGCCAAGGAACTGAACAGAAACTTCTCAAAAGAGAATATACAATCAATCAACAAATATATGGAAAAAGTGTTCAACATCTCTAGCAATTAGAAAAATGCAAATCAAAACTATTCTATGATACCATCTCACTCCATCAGAATGGCAGCTATCAAGAATACAAACAGCAATGAGTGTTGACATTGATATGGGGGGGAAAGGCACACTCATACACTGCTGGTGGGACTGCAAATTGGTACAGCCAATCTGGAAAGCAGTATAAAGATTCATTGAAAAACTTGGAATGGAGCCATCTATCCCACTCCTCAGTTTATACTCAAAGGACTTATAAACAGCATACTACAAGGATATCAATATTTTTAGTGGCACAATTCACAATAAATTGTGGAAATAACACAGATGCCTTCAGTAGATAAATGGATAGGGAAACTTTGTATACACACACACACACACACACACACACACACATAAAAACATACATACATGCACAATGAAACATTACTCAGCATTAAAAGAGAATAAAATCATAACATTTGCAGGTAAATGGACTAAGTTGGAGAATATAATGCTAAGTTAAGTAAGCCAATCCCCAAAAACCAAAGGCCGAATGTTTTCTTTGATATGAGAATAATGACTCATAATGGCGATGGCGGGAAGCATGGGAGGAGTGGAGGAACTTTAGATAGGGCAAAGGGAAAGGAGGGGAAGAGAGGGCAAGGGGGTAGGAATGATGGTGAAATGAATTAGACATTAGATATTAGAATTAGACATTATTACCCTAAGTACATGTATGAGACACAAATAATGCAAAAATAATTTGTGTACAATCAGTGACTTGAAAAATTGTGCTCTATATGTGTAATAAGAAATGAATTACATTCTGCCTTTATGTATAACAAATTACAATAAATAAATAATTTAATAAAGAAAAATAAATAAATAAATTTTTGAAAAAGAATGATGTAGGATTTTCGTAGATGTGCTTTCCAGGTTGAGAAAGTTACCTCTGTTCCTCATTTACTAATAAATTTTGGCAAATGTTTTTTCTGCATCTATTGATGTGATTGTACTGATGTTCATCTTTACCCTGTGGATGTGGTGGATTACACAGGTTGATTTTCAAAGGTTGAAACAGGCCTTATATACCTGGGATAAATCCCACTTGGCCTTGGTGTATTAGTCTGTTTATACATTGTTGGATTCAAATCACTCATATTTTCTTCAGGACTTTCACTGGTTCTTTTTAGTTATAAATAAAATTTGTTTTGATAAAATTATAAAAGCATGGAATGTATGTTGTTCTAATTCAGTCCCTCATACCTTCCCTTCACCTCCCATTGTCCCACCCACTGCTCCCTTTTCTCTGCTGATTTTTTCTGCTATTTTACATTTATTTTCATAAAAGATATTGGTCTATGTTTCTTGGCGTGTCTTCCCTTTGCTTCTGTCTTCTGAAAGAGATTATAGGGTATTAAGCATAATTTCTTAAATTTTGGGTAGTATTCACTAGTGTTGCCATCTCAGCTGGTACTTTCTCTTTTGGAATGTTATTAATTCAGTTTTTAATATTTTAACCTATTTGATTGACTATTTCCTTTTGTAGGAGTTTTCACAAATTTTATCTTTAAAGGAATTGGTCCATTTCATAAAGAGTATCAAGTTTGTGGGTAAAGATTTGTTCATAGTATTTCTTTTTATCTTTTTACTGTTCATGATATTTTTAGTGATGCCGCCTCCTTTATTCTGACTTTAGCAATGTCTATCCCCTCTATTTTTTCTTAGCATGACTAGAATCTTGTAAATTTTATGGATCATTTCAAAGAACCAGTTTTTGGTTTTGTTGATTTTTTCAATGTATTTTCTGTCTTCAATTTCTCTGATTTCTGTTCTAGTTTTTATTATTTCTTTTTGGAGGGAGGTTTAGTTTGGTCTTCTTTTTCTAGTCTTTTAGGAAGGAAGGTTAGATCTTTCTTCTTTTCTAATGCATGCATTCAATGTTATAAATTTCTATTTAAACACTGCTTTATGGCATCCCACAAATTAAATAAGTTGAGTTTTCATTTTCATTTAGCTCAAAATATCTTTTCACCTTTGAACTTCTTCTTTCTTGTAACTTGTGGTATTTAGAAATGCATTATTTAGTCTGCAAGAATCTTAAATGGTATTGTGTTTTAATTTCCAATTCTACTTGTTTATTGTTACATGTAGGAAATTGATGAACTTCTATATACTGACCTTGTATCTTGCCACCTTGCTGCAATTGTTTATTAATTCTAGGGATTTCTTTTTATCAATTATTTCAGATTTTATACAAATATGATCATATCATTGTCACCCAAAACCAATTTACTTCTTAGAAGCTCCTAAAACTATTCACACTGTATTGTGGTCAGATGTCATCAAGAGTCTCTTCCTCACTTATAAAGATAGGCATCACCCTAACCCTAACACAGCTAACCCCCAGTGGTTACTTAACGTAGAGCAAGTCAAGGATGAACACTGTGCAGCCTGCATGCCACCACAATCCTCTCTGCCCCTGCCACCAAATTAGATATCCCAAGTCAATCTCAGAACTTCAATCACCAAGAACAATAGGATCCTCAAGTCCTTCTCAGCACAGGGTTCCAGGCAGCACTATCATGATATTAAACAAATATTTTACCCTATGTTAAGATCCTATTCTCACCCAAATGGTTCTTTGGGGAAAAAAATTAAATGAGCTGTATCTTAGGAAGAGGTAACTTGGTTTTGAGTTATCAAGATGGAGAAACAGAGAACATTTTCATTGAATTTCAAGTTTTAGTGCAGAATGAATAAGGATAGAATGTGGACATTAATTACAATTAAGAGAAAAGCAAGAAAACACATAATAGGGAAAATGGTTAGAAAAAGGTAAGCTCAGAGGAGATATGGAAGTTATAGTTTGAATTGTATTCCCCCAAAAGATGTTGAAGTCTAATCTTCAGTATCTGCAAATATGACCCTTTTGGGAAATATGATCTTGTAGATAATTAAGTTAAAATAAGATCATTAAAGTGGACTGTGATCCAATATGGCAGGCATCCTATTTCAAAAGGGGAAATTTGGACACAGAGACATTCACAGAGGGAAGATGATGTAAAGACACAGGTGGGGAATGGGTAGAATCATAGCAACCTTTAAGCCAAGGAAGGTCTGAAGCTACCAGAAGCTGGAAGACTCTTCTCCTATTGATGTCAAAGGTGGCAGTACTGTCAAACCTTACTTTCAGATTTCTAGTTTTTAGAACTGTAAGATAATAACAAATTTTTGTTTTTCCAAATTACCCAGTTTTGTGGTATGTTGTTGCTGCAGCCCTAGGAAACTAATACAGAAGTTGATTTATAAGCCAGAGAATGCAAACTCACAGGTCAGCAGGATTCTGGCTGATTAAAATATAAATGATGAGAGTGTATTGAGAGGTGAATGGCCACAGAACTTCAGTCTCAGTCCTGAAGTAACAGAAGAGAGACAAAGAGTTCCTGTAGGGATGTGCATGGGCTAAAGAAAAGGTCACTATTCAGAGTCAGCCAGTGGTTGATACATGAGAAGCTCAAAAATTAATATTTATTTGTGATTTTTTTTTGCTAGAATATAGTATAAATTTAAAAATTGGAAACACCAGAACAACATGGCCCAAGCCAATAAAAGAACTACGTATGAGCTTGACAAAACTTATGGACTAGATTTTGTCTTATGGACAAAAGTGCTTTGTTTGGTTAGACCACTCAATTCAGGTCTCTTAGATGCAGCCAAACTTAATCCTAGCTGATATCATCTCTTTGTTGAAGTTCAGTCTTTAAAGTTAGAAACCATTATCCTACTGGCTGATTCATGTGGGAAAGAGATGGTGGGTTTTTTTGTTTTGTTTTGTTTTGTTTTTGTTTTTGCTTTAAATTAATTTTTATTGTAGGTTGTTCAAAACATTACATAGTTCTTGATATATCATATTTCACACTTTGATTCAAGTGGGATATGCACTCCCATTTTTACCCCATATACAGATTGCAGGATCACTTCACTTGCACAACCATTGATTTACATATTGCCATTTTGGTGTCTGTTGTATTCTGCTGCCTTTCCTATCCTCTACTATCCCCCCCTCCCCCCTCCCCTCCCCTCTTCTCTCTCTACCCCCTCTACTGTAATTCATTTCTCCCCCTTATATTTTTCCTCCTTTCCCCTCACTTCCTCTTGTATGTAATTTTGTATACCCCTGAGGGTCTCCTTCCATTTACATGCAATTTCCCTTCTCTCTCCCTTTCCCTCCCACCTCTCATCCCTGTTTAATGTTAATCTTCTTCTCATGCTCTTTGTCCCTACTCTGTTCTTAGCTACTCTCCTTATATCAAAGAAGACATTTGGCATTTGTTTTTAAAGGATTGGCTAGCTTCACTTAGCATAATCGGCTCTAATGCCATCCATTTCCCTCCAAATTCTATGATTTTGTCATTTCTTAATGCAGAGTAATACTCCATTGTGTATAAATGCCACATTTTTTTTATCCATTCGTCTATTGAAGGGCATCTAGGTTGGTTCCACAGTCTTGCTATTGTGAATTGTGCTGCTATGAACATGGATGTAGCAGTGTCCCTGTAGTGTGCTCTTTTTAGGTCTTTAGGGAATAGACCGAGTAGGGGAATAGCTGGATCAAATGGTGGTTCCATTCCGAGCTTTCCAAGAAATCTCCATAGTGCTTTCCAAATTGGCCGCACCAATTTGCAGTCCCACCAGCAATGTACAAGAGTACCCTCTTCCCCACATCCTCGCCAGCACTTGTTGCTGTTTGACTTCCTAATGGCTGCCAATCTTACTGGAGTGAGATGGTATCTTAGGGTGGTTTTGATTTGCATTTCTCTGACTGCTAGAGATGGTGAGCATTTTTTCATATACTTGTTGATTGATTGTATGTCCTCCTCTGAGAAATTTCTGTTCAGGTCCTTGGCCCATTTGTTGATTGGGTTATTCGTTATCTCATTGTCTAATTTTTTTAGTTCTTTGTGTATTCTGGATATTAGGGCTCTGTCTGAAGTGTGAGGAGTAAAGATTTGTTCCCAGGATGTAGGCTCCCTATTTACCTCTCTTATTGTTTCTTTTGCTGAGAAAAAACTTTTTAGTTTGAGTAAGTCCCATTTGTTGATTCTAGTTATTAACTGTTGTGCTATGGGTGTCCTATTGAGGAATTTGGAGCCCGACCCCACAGTATGTAGATCATAGCCAACTTTTTCTTCTATCAGATGCCATGTCTCTGATTTGATATCAAGTTCCTTGATCCACTTTGAGTTAACTTTTGTGCATGGCGAGAGAAAGGGATTCAGTTTCATTTTGTTGCAAATGGATTTCCAGTTTTCCCAACACCATTTATTGAAGATGCTATCCTTCTTCCATTGCATGCTTTTAGCCCCTTTATCGAATATAAGATAGTTGTAGTTTTGTGGATTGGTTTCTGTGTCCTCTATTCTGTACCATTGGTCCACCCGCCTGTTTTGGTACCAGTACCATGCTGTTTTTGTTACTATTGCTCTGTAGTATAGTTTGAAGTCTGGTATAGCTATACCGCCTGATTCACACTTCCTGCTTAGCATTGTTTTTGCTATTCTGGGTCTTTTATTTTTCCATATAAATTTCATGATTGCTTTCTCTATTTCTACAAGAAATGCCGTTGGGATTTTGATTGGCATTGCATTAAACCTATAGAGAACTTTTGGTAATATCGCCATTTTGATGATGTTAGTTCTACCTATCCATGAACAGGGTATATTTTTCCATCTTCTAAGATCTTCTTCTATTTCTCTCTTTAGGGTTCTGTGAGATCGGGCAATATTTTTAAGGAAAAGAGGTTGATCTTGTCTCATTTATGGAAGGTGAAGTGCAAAGGGGCTAATCTGATGATGTCGTCTGTTGGCAGAGTCCCAGAGAAGTGCAGGGCATCATGTAGCAAGAGAAAAGGAGTACATGTGTATATGTGTGTCTTCTGGGGTTCCTCTCTCTCTCTCTCTCTCTCTCTCTCTCTCTCTCTCTCTCTCTCCCTGCCTCCCTCCCTCCCTCCCTCTTTCTTTGTTTTCTTGGGTTTGCCTTTCTTTCAAAGACATGGAGTTAAAATATAGAGTCCTATTGTCAGGCAGGAGCCTGGGCAGATTGTAGCTCAGAGTTTGATTTCAACCACAAAGGCTACAGATTTTCCCTCAATGCTGCAGGAAGTTACCCATAGCTCCAGTGGTTTGTGGAGCTAAAACCAGAGGAAAACATTAGGAATTGGGGCCAAGACCTAGTGAAGTACATATGTGCCTGATCTTGTCCATGTGGCAAATATCAGCACTGAGAAAAGCCAAGAGACAGTAGGTGGGAATTTAAAACACCAATAAAAATGTGGATGACTTTGGCTTTAAGGATGGTAAATCAGCAAAATCAACAACCCATCTTCTGGTGGGGCTCTGGATGACATTCCAGTTGTAGTTGCCAGGTACCTGGAGATGGTCCATGACAGAGCAGCACTCAGAGGCCAGCAGCTGTCACTACCTCGTCAGCCTCAGCTCTACCAACCTGTGCTGTGAGGAGGACTCTCAAGAGTCTCCACTACTGGGTGCCACTGAGGGCATTTATATATTTATTTGCCCTTTTTCTGGACCTAACTATCCCCAGCTTCCAAAGAAAGGCTGTCCTTTCCATTATGTCCACTAGACTTTTTATTGGGTAGGGGCTGGGGCTTGACAAATTTCGCATTTCATTCAACCAAATAAAAAAAAAAAGTGAGAGAGAATCAAAACTGAAATGCTGCACCTACTTTGAAAGCTTTATTAAATCATGTTCACTAAGATTTGTCCCAGGCAGATAGAAGTTCATCTGCATGAGACCTGGCAAGGCAACAGCTCATGGCTGGTGTCTAAGGACAGGTACAGGTCAGTGTTGCTACACCAAAACCACTTTAGTACCATCAATGATCATGTCCATGCAGACTGAAGGTCTTAATTGGTAACACCTGCAACAGAGAGGAAGTCAATATACAGAAGAGGGAAGAGTGGAAAATGAGGGTTCTGAGATCATTTCTTCAGGGTCCATGTGGAAATACAGAATAAACACTTCATGGAGTACAGTGTAAAGAGATTAGCATCACCTAATATTTCCACACCACTCAGTCCTTCCAAATATGAACTTGCCAAGTCCTCATGTCCCCTGGCGTTTGCCCCAGAAATGAGACAATTTGTCTACTTTCTTTCACTTAGCATTTTTAGTATAGAATAAATAGAACTGAAAAGATAATAACAATGCAAAGGAAAAAACATTATTTTTACCCCATTCCTCTCCTCCTCTACTTCCTCCACCTTTTCCTCTTCTTCTCTTCCTCCTTTTCTCCCCATTCCTTCCTTCTCTCTCTGCCCCTCTCTTGTTTTAATTTTTATAGAGCTTTAATGCAGTGAACAAACTAATCTTAATGTAACTCAATAAATTTTCATATATAAAAATTTGTGTATAAATCCACCCAGTTTAAAATCTAGAACAGCACCCTTGAAAGTTTCCACAAGACTCTTCCAAGTTAATAGCCAAACTCCTCCTCCCTAAAGGTAACTATTTTTCTAACATCTAGCATCATTAATTAGTTTTTGTCTTTTGTGGACTTCATATCAATGGAATTATACAATTTGTACATTTTCTTCTGTTTTTTTAATCAACATAAAGACAATAAGATTCATCCTTACTTTGACTTTTATCTGTAACATATACCTCAGTGATGCTACCATTACTGATTCATTTGATAACAACTAGCATTATTTATAAATAATTTTTAGTAATTTTTCTTGTATATATACATAAGCATGAAATTCCCAGTTCCATCCAAGATAGCAACAAATTGGAAATAATACAAGAATCAGTTTCACTTCTCTGGGGGAATTGCAGAAATTAATGTTACTCTAAAATACTTGAAAGACAGAAAGACCAAAATATGTATCAGAACCTCATTTACTTCACCAATTAGACCTTCACAGAAATCATGGAGTTCTTGCAGAATGACTGCAAATTATTAAAAACTTAATCAAATGGTGACTCCGGTCAAAGCCACTATATAAGAAGTATTACAGCTCTCTGCTGGAACATGGTCTGTAAGATCTTGACCCTCTTTATTTTCCACTAAACAACACACAGTTCACTTTCAAAATGAGATGCAATACTGTGCACCATATTTCCAATCCTGAAAGGAAAGGCACCTAACTTTGAAGGGATTTGGGATTTCAGAGACCTTGTATCTTGCATTATAATATGAGGCATTGACCTATCAATTGACTCGACTAAATGGCCTTCAGTCTTGATCAGAAACCAGAAAGATAGAAGCATCTGTCACAAACTCAGTCTGCAGTGGAAAGTGTTCTCATGAGCCCTATGATCCAAAGATACCTGAAGTACTTATGGTTAAAAGAGACTAAGACCACCACCAATCAGCCCGACTTCATAAACAACTGCCAATCAGCCTGAGTTCATTGACACAGCAGGCTCCATGCAGCAATAGCAGAATAAACCTTCTCCTCGTGTTCAGACAAAACATTCACCCTTATTGACCTCAGCTTGTGCCATAAAATAGGTCTCAGCTCTTTTGAGTGGATTGAAACTTCATAGAATATTTTCCTT
The DNA here is from genome assembly GCF_048772815.1 of Callospermophilus lateralis. Taxonomy (NCBI): domain Eukaryota; kingdom Metazoa; phylum Chordata; class Mammalia; order Rodentia; family Sciuridae; genus Callospermophilus; species Callospermophilus lateralis. Next base: position 101,812,265 of record NC_135305.1, read on the forward strand.
TGACTGCCAAGAAATTAAAATACAAATGAAAAACAAAGATTTTAAGAATCTTTATGCTGAAAATATTTGGAAATTGAAAGACAGACTTTTAAATAATCAAGGGTCACAGAAGCATCCATACAGTTAGTTTAAAAACATTTTCAATGAAGAGTTAATGAAAACATGATATCTAAAAATATCAGGAGTAGAACTAAAGCAGTGCTTGGTTTGAAATTTATAGCATTAAATTTATTGTGATAAGGAAAAAGATGGCTTCAAATTATTGATCTAAACTTCCAACTTAAGCAATTCAAAAAAGAACAAATTGAGTCCAAAGTTAACAGAGAAAGGAATTAATAAAGAGAATATCAATAATAAGTTACATAGAAAATAAACATGCATAAGAAGAAATCAATGAAACCAGAACTAGTTGCTAGAAAAAGATCAGTAAAATCAATAAGTCTCTAGCCATATAGATCACAAAGAAAATAAAGGACAGAATACACAAATTACCAACATAAGAAATGAAAAGTTGGACATTACCATAGATCCTAGAGTCATCAAAATGATAAGAAAATGTTACAAATGACTTTATAAAAATATATTTAACAACTTAGATGAAATTTAAACATTTCTTTGAAAGATAGATACAACAACCAAATATTAACCTAGAAAAACACATAAATTTAATAGCCCTAAATCTTTAAAAGAAATTAATGCTGCAATTTGAAGCTTTCCTAGGTAGAGAACTCTACGTCCATGTGGCTTCAGTGGTATGTTCTGCCAAATATTTAATGAAAGAATAATACTAATTTAACATACATTCTTCCATATCAGAGAAGGGAAGGAGCATTTCATCATTCATTTTTGAAACCAGCATTATTCTAATACCAATCTAATACCAATTGTGAAAATCAATCACTAGAAGCTAATTATACAGAGTAATAAAAGAAATTGTGAATCATCTCACTGGATGCACTGAAATCATTTGAAGACATTCAATACTCAAGCAATAGAGAAACTCCAAGTGATCTGGGAATAAAGGGAATTTTGATAAATTGAGAAATCTAACCTACTAAAAGCCTAGAAGTAAAATCATATTAAGTGAGAAGAACTATATTTGGGCCTTCACATCTGTGGATTCCACATTCATGGTTTGCCAACCAGGATTGGAAAATATTGAGGAAAAATTGCATCAGGAGAATCACAGCCTTTGGGATAGGAGTCCCCTGTTTCTCCTTTGCTAGCAAAGCAATAAACCTTCTTTTTCCTTTTTCTCAAAACCATGTCCTCATTATTGGATTGGCATCAGGAATAAAGACTGAGTTTTTTGCAACAAATTTGGTACCCTAGATGGGACCTGAGAGTAGCCACTGCTCCAGATTTCTTGGACAGGCCTGTCTCTCCAAAGAACCCCAAGTCTACCTTGCTAAGGATGCAAGGTGGCTGGTGAACTTGTTAAGAGCCAACTGCAGGAGAGTTGGGCAATAAATTAGTTTTCCTCCAATTCAACTGGAGGAGTTATTCTTGTGAGTAAAGGGAGAGACTGAGGGACCATCCCAGCAGCTGCTGAAGGTCCTTTTGCTTCAGGGGATTCCTGCCTTTTCTCCCTGAATGGTATAGGTTGCTCCATCATAGTCCACTTTGAGAAAAAGAAAATCAATCACTGAACTCCATAAAGTCGCAACCCCCTTGGCCATTTGGTAAGTCCCTCAGTGTGCATGCCGAGACCCATAATTCTACACAGCTGGTCCCTCTGAAGAGGGACAGATGTGATGCCACAGGTCTAGGAGTCATAGTTAAGTAGGACTCAAGAACCTAGGGATCCTTCTGATATGTTCTAGGTTCCCATCTGTTTGTGGGCTTGGGTTTGGAAATTCCCTCTGGTTGCCTGTGTTTTTGTTTGTATCTGTTATTGCCCCTTTAAAGATACAGTGAATATTGCATGGGTAGTCTCTTGGGGAAAATCTTGACGGGTCAATTTAAAGGTTTCCATCTGATAGCCATGATTTTGGGGCTCCTCTATGGTTTTCTCTCTCTCTCTCTGTGTTTCCTTTTTGTACAATCTTGCAATTGAAGTTTGTCTGTCAGAGGTAAAGCGAATTGAAGAGCCACTTATAGGTATAACACTGTCTAAGATAATATTTTACTGTAATGATCTGGCTTTTGAATAGTTTTGTGGATTATTATACAATCTTGCATTTGGAGTTGGTCTGCAAAGGTAAAATAAGTGGAAGAAATTTGTATATATAGGTCTGTTTTAAAGGTTCCCATCTGTTAGCCTTGGTTTTGGTGATCCTCTCTCATCTATGTGTTTTTTTGTTTGTTTGTTTTTGTTTGTTTCTTTGTTTTGTATCTGTTATTGGCCCTTTAAAACATGGGCCTTGTTCTTACTAATAGTCTCTTGAGCAGAGAGATCTTGGCTGAATGGGCCACCTATAGATATAAGCCTGTCTAAGAGAAAGATGGTTTACTGTAACACAATCTGCCCTTTGAATGTCTTTTTTTCTGAATTATTATACAATCTTGACATTGATATTGGTCTGTCAGGGGTAAAGTACATGAAAGAGATTCTGTATGTACAGACATTTATGCAATTGCATGATAAACAGTCTGAATTTTCAGGAACCTGACAAAAGGCACTCCCAGAACTCTTTCTCAGCCTGGCCCCAGGCAGCTGCAGATCAAGATCAAGTGGTCAAAAGCACTAGCCCAAAACTGGGAAGAAAAAAAAAGAAAGAAAGAAATTAAATCCCAGAAAAGCTATCTGGGCTGTAGGAAAATGGGAAAATGGCTAAAGAGAACCTGGCCTCTGCCCTGTCTTCTAGTCCCTTTTGAGTTTGGAGGATGCTGGCCATAAAGGATGTGGCAATAGATTCCACAATTGTCAGTCTATGGCCTACAGACAGGAATAGTCTCTCCTTTAAAGATCTTACAAGACACCCATTTGGCCAGGGGATATTCTTCACTGAGGCAGAGCAATTCTTGCTATAATAGTATCCCATCAAACTAAATGCCTGGGGAGACTGGTAGAATAAATAACTGAACCCAGAAAAGAAAAAAGACAGAAGCCAACACATGTTTTGTAGGAAGCCTCTGAAAAAGGATTTTCAGGGAAGCGGGCCCTCCCCATTGCATATCAATATGCCTAGTATAATAAAAAGTACAATGACAGTAGGGAACTCACTTAAAGTTGATGGCATCATGGTAATGATTAGGCACACAGGTCAGGCTCAAAAATATCCTGTTCTCCAACATCTTGGTTGCCTCCTGGGAGAGAAAAAAGTTAAGACACAGGGGTTTGTGTTTGTTGTAGTTGGACACAATACCTTTATTTTATCTATTGTTAAGCGGTTCTGAGTATCAAATCCAGGGCCTTGCATGTGCTAGGTGAGTGCTTTACCACTGAGCCACAGCCACAGCCCAAGACAAAGTTTTTGTATGTCCCAGATTGTCTAATCCCTCTCCTGGGATGAAATTTTTTGTGTAACTTAAATGCACAGGTGACATTCATAAGGATTATTTCAGAATATGAATTTAAGAAAGGGTTCAAAACTAGAACAAATAAAAGAAAGTTATAGGTATAGAAATATATTTCAGTACAGAAAATTAGAAAGTAAAAGAAATGTGTCTGAATGAGAAAGTATTTTGTCTGGTAATTTTCTTGGAAAAAAGTCCACAATAAAAGAGGACAAAATAAGGAGGTAAAATTATGAATGTTTAAATAAGTCACAATAGGCTTGCAGAAGGTAAATCTCAAAAAGTTTGTGTTTGTGATTAAATGGCTTTAAATAGCACAATCAAAATTATTTTAACTTTAATGTACTGGTATGAAGCAAGTCTGCTCTTATCTATCAAGATAACTTTCTTGTATTTGTTAGGTTTTATTACTTGGGAAAACTAAGCCTTAAAGGAATTAGAGTTTGTACCTGTTTTAAAGTCTTAAATCATTACTATGTAACTGGTTAAACATACAACTCTTACTTAGGTTACAACCTAATTAAAACAATATCGTTGACACCCTAAATATATGTGACTAGGTGTATGTACGCATCTGAGAACAATATCTAAGTTACCTAAGTGTTATGAAAAGGTTGTAAAAATGAAAGTTTATGTAAGTTACTGTAAGTAAAATAAGTGGCCTATTTTATACTTTATATCTGATGTAAAAGGGCCACACTGTCATTTGAAGCCCTGTATTTTATCTGTTTGCTTTGACTAAGTCAGTTTCTAATCATAAACACAGTTTCCTAAATGTATAAGAGGTTTAGACTATCCTTTGATTTTTCTTAACCCATGCAGACTTGTGATTATTGTAACTGTACACTCTGGATTCTAAATTGTACTTTAAAAGTTAAAACATAGTTAAATAGGGCTGGGGATGTGGCTCAAGCGGTAGTGCGCTCGCCTGGCATGCGTGCGGCCCGGGTTCGACCCTAAGCACCACAAACAAAGATGTTGTGCCCACCGATAACTAAAAAATAAATATTAAAAAATTCTCTCTCTCTCTCTCTCTCTCTCTCTCTCTCTCTCTCTCTCTCTCTCTCTCTCTCTTTAAAAAAAAAAAAAGTTAAATGTAAAGCTTAGGAGAGCACTTTGCCAAACTAAGATTACCTGTAGCAAACGTCTCAGATTTGTATAGCAATAACCAATTAGGTAGAATTTTTTTATGTCATTTGATGTTTTATAGTTGGACAAAGTAACCTATTATAAGTTATATATAAAATTTAGTGTTACTCTTTACATAGAAATTGGAATTTAAATGCATTTTTGAAAGCTTATAAGAGGATCCTGATCTATTTAAAGGTTAATTGTAAAACATGGAAGCATTTTGCCACTTTTTCCACAGAAAGAAAGGTAAAAACTCTCTTAGCCTTCCTTTGATTCATGTTTCAGATGGACTGTTGTATTGTGTTATTTGTAAAGAGCCTCAGCTTAACTGAGATAAGGCTCTGTCTCCCACCTCACTCCATATTAAAATGGCTTGAAAATAAGTTAGACTTCAGCTCATTTAAAGTTGTGTTCAAAAGATTGATTTTTGTTGTAAAGATTACTGTGATCTCAAACAGGGGATATAATACATATCTAAGTAAAGGTTCAAGATTACAAAAGGCATTTTTCTTAGTTTATAGCTATTACACAAACTGAACATGGTTTTGCTCTGTTCACTTCATTTTGTACTATCTTTGTAAACTTTATAACTGTTGCCTGTTATTGTTTTGCAGAGGTAATGCTTCAAAAACAAACAAACAAACAAACACCTGGTTTAATTTGGGATAATAATTCATTATCTACAGGACAGATAGTATATAATGCTTATTTCCAGTACTAAAACTAACCTTAATTAAATAAAAGGGGTAACTGTAAAATTATAGCTATTGAAGTTATAACCTGTTACTCTCTCTTTAAGACTAGTAAAACTGGCCTGCTGGGTTTAAAACCAAAAACTCAAGAGACCAAAGTTAAGGAAGTAAAAGGTCCAACCAAGGAGAAAGCAACCAACATTTTGGCCCTTGCCCTCTAAGATCAGCCAGGACCCAGAGAATGACAGGACCCTTCTCTGGACCCTGCAACTCTGGTAAGTCACCCAATCAGCTGATCAGGAAGATTGAGAGAACCCTGGAGAACAGAAAGCCAGCCAGTGCACATTCTGCAAAGAGAAGGGTCATTGTAAAGGGGAATGTCCCTGATGCTTCCAAGAGAAGCCATGTATGGCCAGCAGGACCCTGACCCATCCTGGCAGATGGCACCACTGGTAAAGAAGCTAAAGGAGCCAAGAGGAGCCAAGAGGATATGCACATGTCCCCAAGAGTGATCTCTGAGGAATCTCAGCTGCTTCTTAAGAGTAGATAGGAACAAAGTTAGTTTTGACCTACCTGGTTTTAAACACCTGGGAAGGAAGTATTGCCTGAGCAGAGTCCCATATGGACATTTAAAAGGAAGAACAATGTTTTGTTGTTGTTGTTGTTTAAATGTTAAGATGTACACTTGTGTCAGCCCTACCAAAAGTAAGTAAAGTCGGAGGCTATAAAAGAAGGATCCTTGTGTGGAAGTGCCTAATAATAATGATCACAAAGGACTCTAGAGCTGCAAGTATGTCCTGAATTAATTTGAGCCTGACCTACAAATAGACCTACAAATCTTCCTAACCTCCTACATTCATAAACTTGATCTGTTTTTCATTTATATGTTTATGAGTTCATGATTTTCTGAGACTGGTTGAAATACTAATTGCTTTTGTGCTAATTGCTTTCAAAAAAAAGTAATGCTTTGCTGTCCTGTTTATTGTTGGCTTAGCATGATCCCTGTCCTATGTGTGCCTTGTCCAGTCCCCTGACATCTGCCACTGTGGACCTCTGAACTGCTCTGTTGATGAAACCCTTAACTGTCCATGGCCCACCTGAAGGGAATAAGAACTTTGGGTCACTTCCCCCCAACTTTGCCCTCTTTAAGCAGGAAGCAGCTTGGAGATGTCATCACCTATTTTTCCATAGAAATGAAATGTAGAAATTGACAGTGGGTAAATGTAACTGTGGTCCACTTTATGCTTTGAATATAACCTTTGCTGCTCTGCCACTGCAAGTTACTTTTTAAATGGACATGTATCTTTCTCTTCCTCTCTCCCTGCTCCTCCCTAATCTCTCTAATTTCAGAGGAAACAGGATTACCTTTCTTCCCCATTTTAGTCAGATTTATCTGTCCTTGAGTACACAGCCACCATAGGATGGAAGTAATACAGATTTTGAGGATGGTACCAGAAGATCTCAGAATTGACTATCTCCCAAATTAACAAGTGAATTACAACTACAACAAAGAACACAGGGAATGTATCCTTTAAATCACCTCTTTAAAAGCCCCCTATCCTGCTGATGGGCAGAAACACAGGAGTCCCCTGTGTTTCTCCTTTGCTAGTAAAGTAATAAACTTTCTTTTTTCCTTTTTCTCAGAAAGAAAAAAAAAATGCATCCATAATGAACACACAAAGACATTTTTTCTTGTCAATATTTCCTGACAATACAGTATAGTAACTATTAACATAGCATTTGTATTGTATTACATATTCTAACTAATCTAGAGATAAATTAAAGCATACAGGATTATCCAATAGACTTAAAATCAGTTACTATAATGAATATCATGCATACCAATGCATGCATACCAATGTTTATAATAGCACAAATAGCAAAGCCATGGAACCAGCCTAGATAACCAAAATCAGATGAATTGATAAAGAAAATGTGTTATATATACACAGTGAAGTATTATTCAGCCATTAAAAAATAAAATTATTATTTTTTGCTAAATAGATAGAACTTCAGAACAACAGCTAAGTGAAATAATTCAGACTCAGAAAGTCAAGTGTCAATTTTTTTTATCATGCAGAAGTTAGAGGAAAACAAGGAAATTGTTTTAAAAAGGGGGGAAATTTCACAAAAAATGGCAGGGAAACAATAGAGTAGAGGAAGGGGCTCAAGAGGGAGAGAGAACAGGAGGGTATGGGGAAGCACTGAGGAACAAAATCTAGCAAATATTGTTTATTCATGTATGAATATACCACAATGAATCCCCTTTATATATAAACTTATAATACAATTATTAAAATAATAATAATGATAAAAAGGCCAGGAATGGTGACACAGGCCTATAATTTCAGAGGCTCAAGAGAGTGAGGCAGGAGAATCACAAGCTCAAATCCAGTCACAGCAACTTAGCAAGGCCCTAAACAACTTAGCGAGACCCTGTCTCAAAATTTAAAAAATTAAAAGAGCTAGGGATGTAACTCAGTGATTAAACAACCTGGGTTCAAGTCCTGGTCCTAAATAAATATAAATAAATAAATAAATAATAAAAGGGAGATGAGTAAAATACAGTAAGCAAATCTGGGGTTGAGAGGAAGGAAAAGAAAGGCAAGTTCTCAGGGAATAAGTTTGATCAAATTTATGTTATATGCATGTATGAGCATGGCATAATGAATCCCACCATTATGTACAATTATAAGGCACTAATAAAAAATAATATAAAATACAGCATACAGGAGTATGTGCAAAAGTTTTATGCAAATACTGTACCTTTTTTTATAAATGACTTGAGCATCTGCAGACTTTGATATCCTTGGTAGTCCTAGAACCAATCCCCAAAAACACTGAGGAAAGATTGTATTTCCCCCTTAAGATAGGGTACAAGCCACAGGCTTCCACTCTCAGCACTTTTATTCACATTATACAAAAAGACCAACTCATAACAAAGGAAAGAATAAGAGAAAGAGAGAACCTTGTGTGGTGGTGTACTACTGTAAGGAGTACAGGAGGATTGCAGGTTCAAAGCCAGACTCTGCAACTTAGCAAGGCCCTAAGCAACTTAGTCTAAAAAATAAATAAATAAATAAATAAAAGGGCAGGAATGTGGCTCAGTGATTAAGCACCCCTGGGTTCAATCTCCAACCTACCCCTCACCAAAAAAAAAAAAAAAAAAAGAGTGGGGGGAGACAGAGAAAGAGAGAATGACAGGTAAGGAAGGGAGAAAAAAAGAGAAAATAAGAAAAGGAATGAAATATGACATATAATGAAGTGAAAGAATTCTGGGAAAGTTTTAAATCATGACTACACAAAAACCCTAAAATACCTACAAAAATGCTGCTAGAACAGAAAATTATCAGGGTTAGTCAAATACTACAAGGTCAATATGCAAAAAACAAATGTATTTCTATAAGCCACTGGAAATTAAATTTATAAAGCAATATCATTAACAGTAGCACTAGAGAAGTATTCAACGATAAAGGTAAATTGCAAAAAATATGTGAAGGACCTGTATTCTGATAGCTACAAACATTGATGAAATTTTAAATAAATAAGCCTAGAATTTGTAAGACTATATTGTTAATGTCAGTTCTTCCAACTGGATCTATAAATTCAACACAAATCCAAGGACTGTCACAGAAGGCACATCTTTTAGAGATTACCAAGATGATTCTAAAATATGATAGGAAATGCTAAGAACTAGAGACTCAAAACAATATTTTTTTAAAAAAGCATAATTGGAGTAATTTTACTCTTTGACTATAAAATTAGATTAATCAAGAAAGTATGGCATTGGTCTAGGGCTAGATATTTAGCTCAATGAAACAGAGAAGAGCTCAGGAATGAACCCACACATATACAAAGTATTCATTTCAACAAAAGGACCAGGGCAATCCAATTGGGGAAGTTTTATGTTTTCAACAAAGAAAACCAGATCTACTGGATATCAATTTGGAGCAACAAACAAACCTAATTTCATATCATAAATAACAACACCATCCTAAAAAAAAATGCCTCCAAATAGATGAGAGACTATATATAACCCCTAAAAGAAAATACAGGGAAATCTTTACAATCTGCTTTGGGCAGTAATTTCTTAGATATAAACACAAAGCATAATCTATTAATGAACAAATTGATCACTTGAAGTCTATCAAAACTAAAACTTTATGCTTATCAAAAGACCATATTAATAAGCTAAAATCAAGTCATAAGGTACAAAATATTTCTGATAAAGAATTTTTCTTCCAAATAGAAAAAAAATATTTATTTATTAAGCATGGTTTAAAAGGGCAGGAGATCTGAATAGAAATTTCATGAAACAAAACATGCAAATGGCATTTAAGCACATAAATAGATGCCCAGTGTCATTACTCTTTAAGGAAATGCAAATTAAAAGAGAAAAAAATACACACCCACAGCACATCTAAAATTAATTTAAAAGACTGACAGGATAGATAAGAAGGGCTGGTGAGGATATGGGACCATTGAAATCTCAGCCATTTCTTTTAAGGATGCAGAACAGTAGAATTGCCATAGGAAATAGTTCTGTCTTTTTAAATAAAGTTAAACATTTGACCAGCACTTCAATTCTAGGCATTGTATCGGACAGAAATTTAAATATAATACAAAGATTTTTAGCTTAGCTCCTCTTAGGAGCTTTATCACAAAAGTCCAAATTTGGACCAACATGAACATCTAAAATTAGCCATTCCTCTTCACAGTGCTGATGAAGGCAAATTTTACAGCTCAATTGGAGCTTAAGAACATTTATGGAGAATGGCAAGAATAAAAGAGCAGTGGCGCTGGTCCAGGATTGTAATCAGCTGTAATACCCGGTGGTACCCTGTATTTGATGAGCCTTTAATGACTAAGAGAAGCCTTTAGGGTGAGAGACAAGTTTGACAAAGTGCTCCAGCCCAGGTGGTCCACCTTGAGAGCCAGAAGCAGCAGCATTGCCTCATACCAACAATTACCTGCATCTGTACGTCTGAGAAGGGTGCTGACCTGCAGCATCCTCAGGAGAAGAGAACAGCACTAATAAAATAGCCATGAAATTTCCAGATTCTCTGATCCCCAGGCATGCATTAGGCATTTTCTTAATTATTTGGTTGGATTTCATGACTATCTTGCAAAATAGTTGCTATTAAACTCACTGTGCAATCAAGGAAAACTGAGGCCAAGAAGAGGTTAAGATCACAGGGCTAGTAAATGACTGAAGTTATTAACTAGTCCCAATCAATGTCAGTCTCCAGGTGGAAGGCAGTAAGCCCTTCTGGTTCCCCCAAGAGATCTTCCAGAAACAAAGGGCTCTGAGGGATAGAGGTGCCATTTGCCGGGCAACAGCTTCTTCAGGATGACAAACCTCACATTTCTCTCCACAGGGAAATAATCAGAGAAGAGAATGAGTCTCTACACTGACATTCATAGTGGACTGGTGTCTAACCATGTTCTAGAAGGTCAGAGGAAAGGATCGTACCCTCCCTCAGCCACCTCCACCCACTGCCTGCAGAAACATGGCAACACAGGTTGGAAAGAGAGTGGTGCCTGCACCTCCCAGAGCTGTGTGTGGCTAGAGGAAAGACATCCAGGAGGTAGCTCTAGTTTCTGATCCCTGAACATGGTTAAAGGAACAGACTGGCAGTCAGGCCAGGATTTCAGCAACACTCAGCAGATAAGTCTCCCAGGTGCAGACATCTGGTAGGTAGGGAACTCCAAGAGGTTATGCCCAATCAGGCCCAGACAGAGTGCCTTCACTCCCTTCACTTCTTACTCTCTTCACCTGAGCAAGATGTATACCTGACTGACACTCACCAGTTTAAGAGCAATCAGAACCAGCAATCCATGACTCAGACAACCCGTATTTAACATCCCAATCAAATAAATTTATCATATCAACCACTTAATAAGCATATTACCAGGCATCCTATTAGGGCATTTAATCTTTAAAATCTTGAATCTTGAATCAAAGTTGGGTATTATTATTTTCCCCACTTTGTGGTTAAAACACTAAAGTTCATAGTAGTTAACTTGCTGAAGACCATATGAAACTTTATATCCCTTGACTAACCCTTAACTCCAAGATCTGATTTAAAACCTTTGAAGACAGAAAGCATGTCTAAAATGAAAGATAACAACCATGACTATCATTTTCATACAGCTTGCCAAAAATTTAAGAAAAGGAAATCTTCAAACCTAGACATCCTTGAATGCCACATGTTTCAGGAACCAGGCTACGCTTATCTGCATTCCTATTTTACTTGTCAAAGTCATTATGGAATAGAAAAGAGAAATAGACTATTAAACAACTACATGACTTGTGATCAATCCCAGAATGGAATATAACTCAATAGCTTGGAGAAAATAGAGTTAAGGAATCAATCTCTGAGAATAGCAAAGTACTTCAACTTTGGAGGTAAAATGCTCATTCAGCAAGCACAGTGAAAAATGCATTATGTATAGACAGAATTCTAAGACCAGATTACAGCATGAGAAAAGGTGTTGGTAGGAGGAGAAAGACAGAGATGATGATCAAAAAGGACAAGTAGAATGTGTCAGTAAAGGAGACAGTGTGTGGAAGAGTTGGGTTAGGGATCATTAGTGTTGGGAGTGATGAAAGAAAAAATAGACTGGGGGAAAGAAAGTACAAAACACCCTGAATGTCTTGCTAAGGAGTTTTTTCAACAAAGAAAAGGTGGAAAAGAGAAAAGGCAAGTAGAATTCTCAATTAGTAGTTAGTGGTATTGATTGCACACACCTCTCACATTACATCAAACTTGATTAGTCAGAAAAGGCTAGTTTGTGCTTAATAACAAATAAGCTGTAATATCTCTGTGGCTCAACAGAATAAAAAATTACTTATCCCTCCCATAAAATTGCAGAAGTGTCCTGGTGGCACTGTTGTGCAGCTGCTTCCAAGTTGTGACTCCAAAATCTAGGTGGCTTCCAAAAAATGGATATGGTATCGTAGCACAGCACCTCCATACCCATCATAGCACGTGAGGATGCTTCCCTGTGGCAGATAGTGCACACTGTCAAAGGATCACTCCATTCACCACCTGTGGCTGGAAGTAATCACACACTGTGGCTGGGGGAAACCACAATATTCTACACGCGTGCAAGGGGGTTGAACAGGAGAGAACACACACCAGCATGAAGCACAGAAGGGAGAATAAGTGTGCTTCAGGGATCTTTACCACAAACACAAAGGAGTTAAATTTCTATTTGGCTAAGTCACTAGTGACATAAGTATGCCATGGTGTCAAACATTTCCCTAACACTTCTTTCCTTATAATTCTAATTTGTGGTTTTGGTTTCCAAACAAATCCTGCTTTTTGCATATTTTGCAACTTAATTATTTGAATTACAGAGGGGCCTTTGTTGAGTGTTTACTTGGAAGAAAAGAGATATTTTAAAATAGTAATTATATTGATTTAGTACCCACACTGTTAAATTAAAAAACATATAATAAGTCCTAAAAAAATCTCGCCATGTGGCTGAGGACTGCAGAGTTCAGCCTTCTGGATTCTGGTTTCCATTGCCCAGAGAAACTCTATAATACAGATTATCTGACTCCTGGGTGTCTGCAGCCTCCACCTTTAACTCAGTCTGACATCACCCTGAGCAATGCTCACCTGGCACCACAGGTGGCTTGCAAATGTCCCTGTGGTCCTCTCTTCTTTGGTTTGTCTTTGTTCTCCCCCATCCAGTCCTCCTGAGAGCATTTGCTTGCTGCCTTGGAGTCTTGCCAGCAACCAAGGCTGCCCCTCCAGGTCTCCAGCTTAGGCTCACTTTCCCAAATTTTGAAAGGATATGCCGGTCCCCCAGGGCTATGCCTGATTTGGTCTCTTGATCCCAGAGTAAATACACCTGGAAGTCAGTTGTCCTACATCCCTCAACAGGCATGAGGTCAGGGTGAGGAATTTACCTTGACAATCAACACTACTGGGCAGTGGGAGAACAACAAGTTCATGTCTAGTAGCAAGGGCCTGTGCACACCTATTGTTATGATTCTAAGATCCTGTTCTGAGCTAGTTTTTGATTTGACATCCACCTAGGAGGTCTGGCAGGCAAGAAACCTAGGCAGGGTTATTGTCTCGAAGTCTAGAGGAAGAATTGCTTCTTCTCCAGGAAACTGCAGTCTGACTCCTGAGCATCTACAGTCTGCAGATGTAGTCACAAAATGGCATTGAAAGTGCTTTCTGCTTTGTGTGTCTTCCCCTGACAGTGGCTGCAACTACCTGAAATATCATCTCAGTCTTCACATGCCCAGGGGAAGCCTCAGAGTTAAGGGCTGAGCCCATGACCAGCTCTGACAGGCCATCCCAACTCAGGGACCCAGCCTAGGACACCATCCAGCTGCTGGCTTTCAATTTGGGGTTTTTTCTTTCAATTTGTTTGTTTTTGTTTCCTGATCTTTGGGGCTATATTTATTCTATCTTCAGAACACTCAAATCTTTGTAACTCTGCCATGTTTTATATATTCTGTGGTTCTGATTTGTGTTCTTTTTAATTGCTTTCCCTTTGCATTTTCTTTTAACACCGTCTTGCTGATCTTCAGGTTTATCATTTTTACTTTTGCCATTTTTTTTTACTATCACTTCATATTTATTAGCCTGCATTTGTCATGTTTTATGTTCATTTAGCTCCTTTTCAGTCCCAAGTATTTTTTTTTCTTCAGACCCCAAATTCTATTTCTTTCATGATCTGTTTCTTGGCCAATTTTTTATCTCACTAGATTTACTCATCTTTCCCTGCTTTGGGGGAGATGTTTATTTAGCTAATTCTTTCTAATTTGTTATTTTAACTCATCCTCCTTTTATTATTTATTTTAGTATTTCCATTTTGCTATTGTTTGGATCTTAAATAACCCCCAAAGGCACATGTGTTAAAAGCTTAGTCCCCAGTTTGGTGCTACTGGAAGAGGGTGGGAACTTTGAAGAGGTGGGCCCTTATAGGACATTTTAGGTCACTGGGGATGTTTTAGTCAGCTTTTTCAATGCTGTGACTAAAAGGACCCAACCAGAATAACTGTAGAGGAGGAAAAGTTTATCTAAGAGCTCATGATTTTGGAGATCTCAGGCGACAGAAGGCAGGCTCCATTCCCAAGGTGGGCTCAAGGTAAAGCTGAACATCATGGTGGAAGAGCGTGGTGGAGGGAAGCAGCTCACGTAAAGAAGCAGAGAGACTCCACTCTCCAGATAACAAAATATTTATATCCCAAGCCATGCCCCTAATTCCACCTCCTCCAGCCACACCCTATCACTTCGGTTACCATTCAGTTAATCCCTATCAGGGGATTAATTCACTATCCAGTTAAGACTTTCACAACCCAATCATTTCTCCTCCGAACCTTCTTGCATTGTCTCACACGTGAGCTTTTGGAGGACACCTCACATCCAAACCATAACAAGGGACATGTCCTTAAAGGGAAGTGTAGGATGCTAGTCTTCTCCTCTTTCTCTCCTGCACTTTCTGGCCACCAGGAGGTGAGCAGATTTGAGGGACCACGCATTTATGCCATGATGTGCTGTCTTGCCACAGGCTCTAAAGCAGTGGGTCTGTCTAATCCTGGACTGAAACTTCCCAAACCATAGCCAAAATAAACCTTTTCTCTTTTTAAGTTAATTAGCTCAAATATTTTGTTACATAATGGAAAGCTAACACACATTTTTTTCTATTCAATTTTAAAATTATTTTTGCTTTAATGATTTTTTTCACCATTTTTATTATTTTGTTGACTTTTTTTTTTTTTTGGCTATTTTTTCTATATGCCTGTCTGTCTCCTTCATGTAAAAGCTATGACTTGAGTTTGTAGATTATGTAGGCTAAGAACTTTGGCATATGAGATAAAATAAACTGTATTCTTTTTCTTCTATACTTTTTGACTTAGATTCTGGGTTTATTCTGTATATCACTCCTTAAATCATTGAGATACCGTTCTTTGGCCCTAGGCAAAGAACGGTTATGATGATTCCACCTAGAGAATAAAACATAACCCAAGAAGACTTGCTAAGGCAATGCTCCTCCTAGAGAGTCACTCAGGGAGACTTCACCACTATTCCAACACCTGCCCAGCCTCCTGCACTGAATTCTTCTTTGAAATTTCTCCAAACAATTCATGTGTGCAAAAGTTTGAGGACCACCAGTCTGAGGCATGCTAATCAAAGTCCTTTCTTTCTCCCAGCCCGCCTCTTTTCCTCCAGTCTATCCTTGTAAAAGACCCCCACCCTACATAGTACTGGATCCCTTAGGAGCTCTTCCAGAGGGGGTGCTTCTTTCTCCACATCATTCCATTTCTTGGCCAAGTGGAAAACAATGCGGAACAGGTATCTCGAGTCACGTCTGCCTATACCAGAAGGAGCAGGGCACCTGAGTACCCACCACCATTTCTCACACGCCAGGGTGGTCAGGCAGGAGCACTGCAGCTCCCACCATGGCAGGCATGAAGCCTGAGACTAGTCCTCTTTGGCCTCCAGTTATTCACTGTGAGCAACACCATGTGACTATATCCAGAGTGGGCAGCACCATGTGACCACATCCAGAGTGGGCAGCCTGGGCAAGCCAAGAAGGTCCCAGAACACACCTCAGTCCCTGAGTAGTTAGGGCCTGAAGAATGCCTGGAACTTCTGAGCAGATCCTGTCAAAGTGGCCAGTAACATGGCACATTTCTACAGCTGTCATGCACTTCCTGAGACTGGATCTAGATTGAGTACCTCACAGGGAGCTGAACAATACTTTAAAGTGAACCAAAATTTAACTATTTTATTAAAGGAAAGAGAAGATCAGACAATCTACCCAGGAGGAGACTTCTTTGACTCAACTTCTGAGTTGCATAAAGAAACATAAGGTGAGGATTAATGCCCAAATGCTGTCTCTCCCCATTCTCCGTCACAGTTGATCTCTCTCAATGATAACTGACAGCCCTATGTCACTGTGTTAATTTATAGGGTCTGCTGTAACAAATTACCACAGACTGTGTGGTTCAAACAACAGAAACTTATTCTTTCAATGACCCTGAAAGCTAGAGTTCAAGGTCAAGGTGTCTACAGAGCTGATTCCTCCTGAGGCCTCTCCCTGACTTGATAATGGGGTCTTCTCCCTGTGTTCCTCACATGGTCATCCCTCTGTATGTGTGTGTCTTATGTCTTAATCTCTTCTTATAAGGATATTTATATGGAATTAGGTCTCACCCAAATTAATTCAATTTTCTCTTTAAAGGCTCCATTTGCAAATACACTCTTTTTGAGGTCCTAGAGATTAGGACTGCAACATATGAATTCTGGGAGGGACATGATTCAGCCATAACAAATACCAAAGTCGTAAGATTCATTCTGTACCAACTCAATCTGGTTTTGATTCCTTAAGCACATTGAGCACCTTGCTGGGCGGGCACCATGCTAGGTCTGGGAGGCCCTTTAAGAGAAGCTCTAAAACCTCAGCTTTCTCCTCTGGTTTGTTTGTCCTAGTTCTTTGCCTCCTTCTTTGGCTCTGTTTTCTTAGCCAATTCCAAGCTGTTCAACTTTCTTGCAATACTGGCCTCATCCCTCCTTATTTCCTTTGGGATTATCTTTTAGAAATGTTTGTTTTCTGTTTTCATGTTTTCTCTTGTCTTCTGTTATAAAACTCCAAGTTGAGAACCGGAAGAGAAAAATGACCTCTAACCACAAACCCTAGCAGAAAAGCATCCATTAAACAGTTACCATATGACAGAGTGATCATTGCATGAAAAAACAGGCCATCAAAGCTTTTCAATTCACATTTCTCACCAGTGGACATGCATGAAAATAAAACAAAAATGACAAGCTCCCTTCTGCCAGATGAACAAATCACTCCTGCCTCAGGAAAATGCTGAGGAAAACCTTTGAGTGCATTAACTAAAATCCACATTTTTTTGTTTATTATTTTTAGAAATATGTGACAGTAGAGTTAATTTTGACCTATTATACATACATGGAGTGTAACTTATTCTAACTAGGATCCCATTCTTATGGTTGTACATGATGTGGAGTTTCACTGGTCATGTATTCATGTATGAACATAGGAAAGTCATGTCTGATTCATTCTACTGTCTCTCCAATTCCATACCCACTCACTTCTTTTCATTCCCCTTTGTCTAATATACTGAACTTCTATTCTTTCCTCCCCACACCTATTGTGTGCTATTGTGTGTCAGCATCCACAGCAGTCTTAAAGAGTAACACGGGTTAGCATAAGTTGTAGCCAGAAGTAGCACCTCAAACCCATTATCTTGTGACATTTTTGCATATGGTGTGTGGAAATTTATTTCCTCCAGCTTTTCCCTAAAGAAAGCAAGAGGCTAGAGTACTGCTGTCACATCAGGACCTCAGCATTGGAGCTTCTTTTTAAAAGTATCATATGACTGGACCTTAAGGGAAATGTCTTCCATTCTTGTCCCTTTGTCAACTCATCCCACTGTGGTTCTGCAGAACCACTGTGATTGCTATTCTTTTCAGTGCCTGTGCTGACCTGTGGATGTGGCCACAGGCTGCTCTGAAGGGTCTATAGCCCATGACAGAGGAGAAGGCTTGATCCAAGCAAGAGGTCAAGGGGTAAGAGAAGCAAATTCCCACATTCCAGAGGAAGGGCTCAATACACAGGGTCCATTCTGATGTATTTGTGGTCTATAGACTATCAAGAGTCCTAGCAATGGTGATTGCTCAATATTTCCCTGTTATTACCACCAGTTTCAAAAGAGACAGAAATGGCTGTGTGCCTCCAAGCTCTGGATTGGCCACCCCTTGAGCTTGCTCTTTAGGTCAGCCTCCTTCCTCCTTCCAGTTCTGTTCCTTGTTCCTTCAGGGTTGCCAATGCCCTGGCATGCCTGGTATCATGCCTAACAGCATGCCTGACCCAGTTAGGCATACAAGAGTGCTAGCCACTTAGGGAATCCTTAGGAGGTATCAATATATGTGTAAAGTCTTTCGGTCAATCATTTCATCCTCACAATCGACCTTTAAGATGTTGAGGTGTCTGTGACAAACAGAAGTGCACCTTGCTACAGTCAAAGAGTGAAAGTAGGGGCTGGGGATATAGCTAGATATAGATAGGTAGAGTGTCCGCCTTGCATGCACAAGGCCCTGGGTTCAATTCCCAGTACTGAAAAGAGAGAGAGAGAGAGAGAGAGAGAGAGAGAGAGAGAGAGAGAGAGAGAGAGAGAAGTAAGCTTCTGTGGGAAGTAGAGAAAGGCCAGAACCAGGCCTGTTGAGGCCTCCTGCTGGAGGCAGCAGGATCCACAGATAAGATCCTCTCCAGTCCTGGTTATAAAGCCAGGCAGGAGCAGCCTACCCATCCCTTCTTCCTGGGAGGCCTGGTTTGTTCACCTCTCCGAGCCTCGGTTTCCTGAACCATGTGTTCATAATGACCCATGCCTAGTGATGTCTCAGGGGAGACAGAGGCAAGAGATCAAAGTGAATGGGCAGTGTCCAGCATAGAGTCCTAGCAATGGTGATTGCTCAATATTTCCCTGTTATTACCACCAGTTTCAAAAGAGACAGAAATGGCTGTGTGCCTCCAAGCTCTGGATTGGCCATCCCTTGAGCTTGCTCTTTAGGTCAGCCTCCTTCCTCCTTCCAGTTCTGTTCCTTGTTCCTTCAGGGTTGCCAATGTCCTGGCATGCCTGGTATCATGCCTAACAGCACGCCTGACCCAGTTAGGCACACAGTTGCTAGGGTGTGTTTGAAAACTCCCATAGTTTTCAAACAGCCTGCCTGCATCTCACAGCTTACATCCAAGCTTGGCACCAGCTCTCCAACTCCTTCCATGACAGTGTGATGCTCTGATAAGGCTGCTCCTCTGTTCTCCTTGCCACAAACCCACCTCTCCACCCTGACACCCATGCAGCAATTTGACCATAGGCAGCTGCAACCTATCACATTATTTGAAGCAAGAAAGAAGCCTGCCCCAAACCACTGATTTCTAGGAACCGCAGTCTTGATTCCAGGAATCATATTTGTGGTGAACCATGACAATACCCTATCGCAGAAGCTGCACGCCTTTGCAAAGGCTCCAGCTGGGAGGGCAGTGCCAAGGCTTCTACATGCTGTCCCTAATCAGTTCCAGCCCCTTCCAGCATTTTAGCAAATTATTTTTAGGGTGAGTCTCAAACTAGCTGTCTCTGGAAGAAATACTCCATCTCTAAATTTGGCTCTGCCTGCAGCACAAGCCTGGAATTGGGGACAAGAACTGAATTGAGATGCCCCAGCCTCAGCTTCTTCTAGGAACCACCTTAAGATTGTCCAGAATGACGAAGTGGGTCTACATCTGTCCATGTTGTGATTATTTTTATAGGAAAGAGGGTGCTGCCAGCTCTCATAGATGGGGTTTTCTTAGAATCACAATGCAAAGCAATTGACTGAGTCTTTGTGAAAGCAATTTAAATGTGTACAATATCATGCAAATTAAAAAAAATTAAGTTAATGAGAGAGGGGACTCAGACTCTTCTTTTGTTCTACTAGAATTTAATAGAATAATGGGTAGAATAAAATATATGTGCATATGTATATGAATCATCATATATATGAACTTACATATATTCTATTATCATAGTATTGCCTATATTGTGACATATCCTATGTGACAAAGAATCCATTAGAAGAGAAATAGGGCACCAAACAAAGCATGTTAAGAAAGTGACTTGGGATTTGAAACACAAAGAATAGCTTCTTACATCATTACTTCCAAAATAAATTTAATAAGTTCAAGAACTCAATCTAGAATTTTCTATAGAAATTACTATTTTATGATGGGTGAAGGGGATGCTAGTTATAAAAGAATAAAATATTTTAAAATGGGAACAAAATGATAAATTGGATGTCCCAAGAATTTTAAACAGTTTATATATTGTATATAAAATACCAAAAACAAATTTTAAAAATTACTACTTATGTATCAAAAAAGGCACTAATTAATCTCAAACAAAATTCATTGCACCCTAATACCCAAAAGAAACAGATGTCTGCATCCACACTTGGATTAGACATGAACAGTCAACAAAGAAAGAAAACAAAGGACAATAAAAAAAATGAGGAAATTCTACCACGGCTGTTTCCTCTATATACACCCTCCTTGCTCTATCGAATTTCTGCTCAATTTCAAGGACTTTATGATAGTTCTCTTCTCCATGAAGATCTAGACCCACAGTTTCATATACACAACCACCATTTAGTCTTAGGCAATTTTAAATACAGATTTACCACCAATGTATTAGCTGATGCTCTGTAGGCACAGGGTTTCAACAGCCAATCAGAGAGCTGTGAATCCTGCTTCATGGAGCATGCCTGTGATTAAAATGAATGCATGGGTCTGTAGGCTGAATCCTTCAAGGACCTGAGTTAAATAACATTCATATTCATATGCCTAGCACCTAAAACGTACCTGAGATGTCATTGATAGTAATTTTATGAGGAATTAATTCTCAGCTAGACCACTGAAAGAACAATCAAGCCTTGCTGTCGGAGAAAAATGCCCATCTATTGAGGAACAGCTCTGCATATTTATAGAGCCGGGGGTGGTTTGATAGTTGGCATGGGGTGCTTTCTGATTGGTGGGTAAGGATCAGGTGAGCCAGCAGGGCTAGTCTGATTGGTAGGTAAGGATCATGTGAGCCAGCAGGGCTCACCATTGGATGGCAGGAGCATGTGAGCCAGCAGGGCTCACCATTGGACGGCAGGATCATGTGAGCCAGCAGGGCTCACATTGGATGGCAGGATCATGTGAGCCAGCAGGGCTCACCATTGGATACCAGGATCATGTGAGCCATCATTGGATGACTCTTCTTGGGGGAAGGGAAGTTAGTCTTTGGAGCCAGGGTGACTCCCAACAACCACTCTCCTCAAAATGTGTTTCTAAACAGAAAAATTAACTGAGACTTACATGAAAGTTTGTTATAGCCTATTAATAACAGCAAAATAATGACAATAAACTAAAGTTACATAGTAGTTGACAAAGATAGGCCAGCAATGATCCATATCCCATTGCATTTATCTTTGTATAATAAAAAGTATGTTGAATAAGTTGACCAGTCCCGTGTAACCAGGAGAGTGAGGCTGAAGTGATCTATGTGACTTCTGAGGCTAAGTCAGGAGGGAAATGGACCCTCGGGCTCAGTGGTCAACATCTGATTATCCTGAGACCTCTATTTTGGGAGGTATTCTGAACAGACATATTAAAGGTTAAAAAGTGAGTGCATGGTTTGGATGGGATTTGTCCCCAAGAGTTCATATGATGGGAGTGTGGACTCCAGTGTGGCGGTACTGAGAGGTGAGTTTAGTGGGAGGTTGTTTGGTCATTGGGGGCACTGTCCTTGGAAGTGAGGAGGTTAGTTCTCATGGGACCCTGAATTAGTTTTCATGAAAGCAAATTATTAAAACTGACTCCCTCCCCTCACTCTTATCTTCCTAAAGTTCTCAGCCACAGGTATTATTATAGTAACAGAAAATGGACTAATTCAGATAAGAAATGATGCCTGTTTCTTGGCTACTCAAGCCACTTCCACTGAGATGCTAAACCTGAGAGTAGATATCCTTGAGCTAGATATATCCTTGAGATATCCTTGAGCACCAAGTAGAGATATCCTTGAGCACCAAGACCAGGTGAACTTTTGGATGGTGCCAGTCTCACCTATCACCTGAGTGACCACCTGAGACACCACATGTGAGAACCAATCTAGAGGATGCAATCATCCACAAAATTCTGTCATAATATTTTTTTCTGTTAAGTCACTACACTTTGGGTAGTTCACTATGTGGCAATAGATAATCAGAACCACATCCATCCATGAAGTTGCAGAGCATGGCATCCCTTAAGTAATAGTGCAAGTTTTCAAATGCATAGAAAATGCTTATGGTATATTATTAAGCTAAGTGTGCAGAATATGACTTTCCAATTCAATATGGTCTCAACATATAAAGAAACTAGCAAAAAATTGAAGGATATTTGCTATTAACAATAATTTGTCTTAAATTAATTAAATTTGAATTATGCTCTTCTTCATTTTATATTTTGTGTCTTTTATCTTTCCACAACTAGTGTACAAGAAATAAAACAAGCAAACAAAAGCTCTGTCTCCAATATGGAACCAGCAATGCAAAGAAATGCTCCTGTCTATGTATTTCTGTCCTAAATGATAAAGAAATGCATTGCTATCTTTCTAAAAATTGTATGGGAGACAAGTCTTCCCTTTGTCTATTTTAATGAGCAACATGTTGTGTTGATACAAATTTTTTATTGTTTTAAATATTTATGTTCGGTTTCTTCTTTTTTATTCTATGCGAATCAGATTAGAGATTTTTTCCCCATACAAATCAGAGAAGAACTTGGCCCAATCTTAACTTCTGAGTCTTTCCTTAAAACACATCCATCTTCTTTCCCTTGACACTCTTTTTTTCCACAGGCAATATCATTCATATATCATAAGATCCAACCTTTTAAGTCTACAACCTGGTGATTTTTGTGTATTCACAAAATTGTACAACAAGCATTACCATCTAGTTCTGAAAGATTTTATCCGTCCCAAACAAAACTAGCCCTGAGCAGGCACTTTAAATTATCTAGCTCTTCCCTGAGAACCAGTCTAACTGTTCTCTGTATGGATTTGCCTAATCCAAATGTTTCATATAAGCGGAATCAGGCAACATGCAGCCTTTTCTGTCTGGTTTCTTTCACTCAACATAGTGTTTTCAGGGTCCATCTCTGTTGGAGCATGTGTCAGTATTCCATCTCTTTCCATGGTTCAGCAATATTCCATTTTAAGGATATACCACTTTTTAATCCATTCGTCCTTGTTTTAACTTTGGGCTGCTATCAATAATGCTGCTAAAAACATTCATGAATAAGATTTGGTGTGAATATTTTTCTTCAATTCTCTTTCATCCATACCTAGGCTTAGAATTGCTGGATCATATAGTTACAGTACACTTAGCTGTTTGAGGAACTGGACAGACAATTTTCAAAAGCAACTGCACCATTTCCCACTCCACTAGCTCTAGGGTCCGATGAGAGTCTTCTGCCATAGTCATTCTAAGGGGTGTGAAGTGGTATCTCCTTGTGGTTTAGACTGGCATCTCTTTAATGATGTTCAGTAGTTGTTCATGTGTTAATTAGCATGAGTCTTTTCAAATCCTTTGCCCATTGTTAAATTGAGCAATTTGTCTTTTTGCTACTTTTGTTGAGTTGTAAAAAAATCTGTAAATATTCTGGATACTTCACTCTAAGATGCATGATTACAAATATTTTCTCTCATTTTATGTGCTATCTTTTTACCTTCTTGTCAGTATCCTTTAACATGCAAATGTTTTTAATCCAGATGAAACCCAGTGATTTATTTGGGGTGGAGGTGGGGGGGAGTTGCTGTTTGTGCTTCAACATCATAAATAGGAAACCATTCCCTAATCCAAGGTCACTAAGACTCATTCCTCTGTTTTCGTGTAAGAGTTTAAGAATTTTACAGCTTTACTTTTTTGTTATTATTGTTCCAGGGATTTAACGGGGGGGGGAGGGTGCGGGGGCATTTAACCACAAAGCCACATCCCCAAAGAGGGCTGGGGATGTGGCTTTGTGGTTAAGTGCCCCCCAGTTAAATCCCTGGAACAACAATAACAAAAAAGTAAAATAAATTTATTTATTTATTTATTATAATTTGGGGGGGCAGGGTGTCTTAGAGCCTTGCTAAGTTGCTGAGGCTGGCTTTGAATTTGTGATCCTCCTGACTCAGCCTCCCTCCCGTGCCACTGGGATTATAGGCATGCACCACCATGCCCAGCCAGCTTTACTCTTATAGTTAGGTCTGTGGTTCATTTTTTTTTTAGTTAGTTATTATGAGAGGTTAAAGACCAATTAATATTTTGCATGTGGTATCAAGTTGTTCCAGCAGCATTTGTTAAAAATACTATTTTTTTCTCTATTGTTAAAAATCCTTGTTAAAAATCCATTGCATAGGTTTTTGTTGTTGTTGTTGTTGTTGGTTGGTTGGTTGGTTTTGTTTTTGATTTTTAACTCTACTTTCTTTCTGGGTCCACACATTTTCTCTAATGACAATAAATGATATTGATCCCTATACATTTATAGGAAGTTTTGAAATTGGGAAGTGGGAGTCCTCCAAATTAGTTCTTCCTTTTCAAAATTATTTTTGACTGTTTTGAGTTCCTTTAGATTTCTATATAAATTTTAGAATCATCTTATCCATTTCTGCTGGAAATAAAAAAGATACCTGGGATTTTAACAAGAATTTTGTTAAATCTATAGATCAATTTGGAAAATTTCACCATTTCAAAACTATTAAAATTTCTAGTCCATGAACACAGCTATCTTTCCATCATTAAAACTTTTTTAATGTTTTGTGGTGTTCAGTGGACAAGATTTGCAATTATTTGTTAGATTTACTAATAACTAGTCTATTTCTTTTTTACTCTTCAAAATGAAATATTCTTCTTTTTGACTCTGGATCATGCATTGATGATGTATTTTTGTATATTTATTCCTTATCCCACAACCTTGCTGAACTCACTTACTAGCTCTCATAACTGTTTTGTGCCTGTCTTCAGATTTTCTATGTACAAGATCATGTCTTCTGAAAACAGATATCATTTTTCTTCTTTGTTTCCAAGCTGGATGCCTTCAGTTTCTTCATATTTTATGAGCTGAGTTTCATTTGATTGAAGCCAGAAGAGCATTTTCCAACTTCCAAGATTTGGAATAAAGGCCATATTCCCCTTGTAGAAACTAGAATAAGCCAGTAACCTTGTATGTCCAGTTTGTCTCTGAGGAAAATAAAGCTAGTTCTTAAGTCATGGTGCCTCCCACCCCCATCCCACCAAGACTGCTGCCCAGTTGACCTCAAGTGGACAATTGGGCCTCTAAGTCAGTCATTGACCCTATAAACTAGCTTTACTCTTCACATTTCATATTTAAAGTGGAGTCTCTGTCCTGCACCTCAGCAGTTGCCTTGCATTAGCCCCTGAAGCAGGTGGTTACAGAATGAAACATTGGCCCTGTATAGGGTGGTCTTTTACTGTGTTCAGGTTTCCCAGAGTCACAGATACTTTGGATCACATCAGAACTCAGACTTGAACATAAACTCCTCCACTCTGCTGCTTTCTCTTCACTGGGCCTTCTTCTGGGGACAGAAAACTCAGCCTTGTCAGGAGCATCCCAGGAATAGAGAGCAGACAGGAAGAGTCAAAAGACAAACTCCAAAGTTTAAGAAATGTTTCAAGATGATACACAATCAATCAACAAATATATGAAAAAGTGCTCAACATCTCTAGCAATTAGAGAAATGCAAATCAAAACTACTCTAAGATTTTATCTCACTCCAGTCAGAATAGCAGCTATTAAGAATACAAACAATAATAAGTGTTGGCAAGGATGTGGGGAAAAGGCACACTCATACACTGCTGGTGGGACTGCAAATTGGTGCAGCCAATCTGGAAAGCAGTCTGAAGATTCCTTGGAAAACTGGGAATGGAATCACCATTTGACTCAGCTATCCCATTCCTCAGCCTATACCCAAAAGACGTAAAAACAGCATACTACAGCGACACAGCCACATGGATGTTTATAGCAGCACGATTCTTATGAGCTAAACTGTGGAGACAACCTAGA
The DNA here is from genome assembly GCF_048772815.1 of Callospermophilus lateralis. Lineage (NCBI taxonomy): Eukaryota > Metazoa > Chordata > Mammalia > Rodentia > Sciuridae > Callospermophilus > Callospermophilus lateralis. The sequence continues at coordinate 101,838,163 of NC_135305.1, forward strand.
TGCCCTTCAGTAGATGAATGGATAAAGAAACTGATATATATATATACACACACACACACAAAATGGAATATTATTCAGCATTAAAAGGCAATAAAATCATGGCATTTGCAAGTAAATGGATGGAGATGGAAAATATAATGCTAAGTGAAGTTAGCCAATCCAAAAAAAAAAAAATGATTTAAGGTTGCTGATTCACAATGTTGTTGGGGGAGGCATTGGAGGATTAGATGAACTCTAGATAGGGCAAGAAGGGAGAGAGGGCATGGGGGTAGAAAAGATGGTGGAATGAGATGGACATCATTACTCTAAGTACATGTATGAAAACATGAATGGTTCGACTCTACTTTGTGTACAACCAGAGATATGAAAAATTGTGCTCTATATATGTAATATGAATTGTAATGCATTCTGCTGTCATATGTAACAAAGCTTTTTTTAAATGAATAAAAAAAAGAAATGTTTCAATGAGAAGAGTATAGAGGAAAGGACTGGGGAGGATCCAAATATTGCGGATTATCTATTTAGAGCAAGATAATTTTTTTTCACTTTATCTCACTTAATTACTACACAGGAGATATCCTTCACATGCAAAGCAACTGATATTGATGATTTTAAAATAACTGTCTCAAAATCATAGATAGAGATTTAAAATAAATACATTCCCATATCCACCAGACTTGAGGGTCCCAGCTTCTGTTTATTGTGCCACAAGTAGCAACTTTCCCAAGATAATGATAACCAATGCATTTCAAGGCATTAATTAGCAAATGTCATGAAACATAGAGCCTGGTAAATTTTTATTGTTTTGTTCATTGAAATGTCCCTATTAGGGGTCACCCCTAATCAAATCAAGATACCCAGGTAACTGAGAACTGAGCCACCCCTTTCAGCAGCCTGCCTACAAGCCTGCTCTGTGTGAACTCAGAACAAACCACTGTAAGGACAAATCCTAGCTCTGCCTCTGATCAGCTGTGCAAATCTGAGCAAATCACTTCCCCACACTCTGCCTTCCCCTTTGCAAAATGAGCCTAGTAAGACCTACTTGGTTTGCTGGGAGAATAACCCACATCTCCAAGAGCTCCTCTCTGGGAAAATTAAACAAGACTCCATCAGCAGTATGATCTATACGTCCCTAACTACTCACAAAATGTCCCACCTCCTCCAGGTACACAATGTACAACCTTCCTAGCAGAGGAGATCCCAGAATTCATCCTTACAGACTCATCAGCCACTAAGCACCATGTGCATTTCTTCCTCCCTCTGTAAGAACCTTTGAATGGAATTCACTGCAGTCCCCAAAACGTAGAATCCTCCCAGCACATCACAGACTGAATCTGGGCTCTCTCCTGCCCTGTTACCCTGTTCTACTGGGCACCCCTGCATCCCTGGGGCATCTCCATGGGTTGCAGGGCCTAGCCGCAGCTCTCTCCATGCACCTTCCCCCACACCAGGCTACCTGTGGGCATGTGGTCACATGAGCCCAGCACTCTTTCTCCTCAGTCTTTGCATCCCCAGCATCCTAACATGGCCCTCAAGACCTGAGATGGGGAACAAATTCTAATGACTGACACCGAGTTCTGCTTAGGCAGCACACTGATCCCCAGGCCAATTCAAGCTGCAGACAGCCATCTCTTTCCATTGATACTGTTCCCATGCTGAGATAGAGAGAGGTGGAAGGAGATAAGATTGTGCCCTTATTCTGAAAACCCCTTCGTGGCAGTCCCATGGCCACCCTGAGCCCAGGATAAATGGGGCAGAGAATTAGCATGGCCACAGGGCCCAGAGTCCTCCCCAACAGTACATAGCCATTGCTCAACAGTCATGGCAATAAATAACCCAACCACTACCATCCCCCACTGGCACCCTTCTTCCTGGTGACAGAGGCTTACATTCCAGGCAGGGACACAAGGCGCCACAGGGAGAGTATCTCCAGAGAGACTGCTAGAGAGGGTGTTTCCAGGGTCCTGAGGCCGGGGGTGACTCATCGCCTACTGGCCACACTGCAGAAAGATAAAACAGGCCCTCAGAGGCCAGCTGTCACCAGCTGGAACTGAGTCTCCAGAAAGCCAGAGTTGGGCAGGACAGCCTCCTAGGGTTACAGCATCTACTGGCCTGCATTAGAACAGAGAGACCAAGGGGCATTTGATGAACCAAAGCGTGATATGTGTTTTTATTCTTTTCTCTTCCACCCTTCTCTTTACCTTGCATCGGGTTTATAACCAAAGTCATGGGCGGGGGGGGGGGGGGGGGAGAAGTTGGTTTAAAGTTAACAAAGGTATAACTACTAATAGGAAGCACATGGTTATAAACGTGTAATAAATAATAAATAAAGCAAACAAATTATAAACAGAACATTCCTGCATTTTTGTAAAGCATATAAGACCTATGGAATATTATTCACCCTTAAAAAGAAAGGGAAATATGACCCATGCTACAACATGGATGAACTTACACGAGTAGTGATCGTTCTCCTCTCCTCTGGAGTGTGTGAGAGTGCCCTCTCCCGACTAGAGTCAAAGTGCAGAGAATCCTGTGCCCTGCTGCTGCTCTCTCTCTGCTGAGGGAACACTTTTGGACACCCACACTCTCACAGCAAAACTTATGTGAAACTTTGGTTTAAACATTTTTGTAAACATTTTCCTCCTCCCCCTCCTCCTCCCCCTCTTATTGGGCTGGGGCAAATAATAAAGTACTCATATTCTATCATAGATGACAAGTGTTTGCCCCGTGCCATATCTCCTCCTTTTCACCTGCAGCAGACTTTGCTAATCAATCACAGACTGATTCCTGTAGGCCCACTGAGGACACTAGCCTGATCTTGTTTATGTTCTGTGGTTCGGGGAACCTGCCAAGAGGTAAAATTCCTACTTGGGTTTGCAGTTCAAACCTTCTAGGCTCTAAGGGCAGAGTTCCCTGAGGCATAGCCACGACCGCAATCTTCTATTCAACTCTTAACGTTTAAGTGAAATAGAACTCTCTTCAACCAATACATACAGTAGCTATAATCCTACAAAAATGGTGTCTTCTTTAGTTTATCATTTTGATGATAAGTCTCCCACTTGTCTATGTCACCATAATCATTATTCCAAATTGCTACTTCTTAGTATGGATAGCAGGAGGTAATTAAGACAGAAATAGCATCAAGATTGCCCAATGTTAAAGTACAAAATACCTAAAAATTTGAATAAAATTGTTAGAAAACCAGACTGATCTTGACTCATCTATAAACAACCTTTGTAAATTTCTACAAAATATTTCACCTTTCAATCTAGTTCCAATATCTTGTTCTTCTGTTAATTTACTCTGATGGGTCAAAATAACACATTTATTCTCTGGATAAAGCTCCAAGTAGGGGCACAATGAACAAGTGGTACAAAGAACAAAACCATAAAGAAAATAAGAAATTACTAAAAAGCCATACTCTTGAGTGATGATGGAATTGCAGTAATGAAAAAAATCACAGGTCAACTAATAAAATCAGAGGACATCTGGGAAGGTGGGGAGAGAAGGAAAGAAAAAGGAGAAATAGTGGAGAATGATATTGGCCAAGTTGGCACTGTAACAACAACAAATATCCTAGTATGTACAACTATAATGCACCAATAAAAAATATAGAAAAATAAATAAAAATCAGAGGTCAGCTGCACCAAGGAGAAGTCAAGAAAGGATCAGTATGGATATTTGATGGATAAGCTTGTCTCTGAGTCCAAAGAACAAAGCAAGAGCTATCAGGGGAGTTGGTGAGTTTATTTTTCCACAAACCAAGTGATTACTGTAGCCTGAGGTGTTGAAATTCCATGAGAAGATTTGCTAGTAGTATTTCCCTCCAAAATAACAAGTGCCAGAACTCTTGAGAAAGAGAGAAATCTGAACAGATTCCCAGCCTATTCTAAACATTTGTATTACCTTAGGTTAATTAGATCAATTTCTAGGTACAACATTCTTCCATGACCATTCAGATATCATGCCACATAAAATGAATAAATAAAATAAAGGTATTTTCTGCCATAATGTGATAGACAAAAATTCCCCTGTGAAGCTTTCTATCATACCTTTAGTCATAATTATGTCCAGAAGTCAATGACCCAAAGACAAGAACTCAGTGTACTATTACAACAGTGGGTCTGCTCACAAGAAATAAACAAGGCTAGCAGGTGCCTTGAAGAAATGGAACTAGATATGTATTTTTACTCCCATACAATAGGCCAAGGAAATGGTGCTTGCTGCTTCACACACATTAATATAATGTTCATGGTAGCCAAACTACCATGATATGGTATGGCAAGAAGCAGAGGCTCAGAAGACAGCCTGTTGGTGTTCTCCTGGTCGGATGCCAGTTTTGACACCTGACCTTGCTGAACATGTGCCTTTGGCTTCCAGGAGACCTGGACATACTTAGGAAAAATCAGCTCTACGAAATCAATCTCCCTCTCTCTCTCTCTCTCTCTCTCTCTCTCTCTCTCTCTTTGTTTTGTTTTGTTTTTAGTTGTAGATGGAGACAATACCTTTATTTTATTTATTCATTTTATGTGGTGCTAAGGATTGAACCCAGTGCCTCACACGTTTGAGGTGAGCGCTCTACCACTGAGCCATAACATAAACCCAGCCCTCTACAGCATCTCTTACCTTTTCCAAGTAATGATGGTGACACTAATTTTCATTCCCACTATCTGTGTAAAAGGTGTTAGAAAACAAAAGTAAGCACATTGCAATTTTAAAGATTGTATTTTAGCAGAGATTCATGAATTCGACAGCCCCAGCCCACATGAAGTTCAGGGTGTGAGGCCCCATTGAGGGGGTATGGTGGAGAGGAGGAGGTGGTTATTTTAAGGTCAACACAGAAACAAAACAAAGAAAATATTTGGTGAAGGTGGAACAGTAGCCTTATTGGATCATTCCAGTGGAATTTCCCAACATGGAAGTTAGTTGGCAGTTTCTGATTGGGTAAGCTTGAGTTTTGTTTTACAAAACTATTTACATGGATTTAGGTTTTGGTTTCCTTACTTAAGAATCTAGTACAATGGCCTCTCGATTATTTTACTAAGGGATCCAACTCTTCACATTCTTTCCAACATTTGTCTTCTTGAAGAAAAATAGCCATTTTAGCAAGTGTGAGGTAATATCTCGTTGTATTTTTGCCTATAGTTAACAATATGTTATTTTATGTTTTAAAATATGTTAAGAGGATAGATCCTATGGTAAGTGCTCTTAACAACAAAAAACAAAACAAAAAAAAAACTACACATCCATCCATAAAAGAACACAAGTAAATTTTTAAAAGTAATAAACATATGTAGTGACTTGATTGTGAAAATGGTGTTATGGTGTGTATACACACACACACACACACACAAACACACACACAAAGTCTAGACTTAACAAGGTGTGTACATTAAATGTGTACAACTGTGTTTGTGTGTGTGTTATTTCTCAATAAGGCAATAAAAGAAAGAGAAAAAACTATTACTTTTAAAAAGAGAAGGTTAGCTATCTTCATCATTTATTTGTCATTTTGACTTAATTTGTTAAATGAGAGCATTGACAAAAATTAGTGATTTGGAATCAAAAATTTAGGAAGGATATATGTAATAATAATAGAATAGTCAATGATATTACACCAATATTTTCTCTGTGATGATGAAAACTTCACCTACAAATGATGTTAGTTGTCTGAAGCAGCAATTAGAGGGAGAAAATGAGGGAGAGTCAGGATTTTGCATCCTGCACTAAGGAACTGAGATTTTACCTTGATGTGGGGAGACACAGTTAAAGGTTTGCAACTGTGAGGTAATACCTCATTGTATTTTTGCCTATAGTTAACAATATGTTATTTTATGTTTTAAAATATGTTAATAGGATAGCTCTTATGTTAAGTATAATGTAGTCTGTCCAGAAATGGAAAATACATATGAAAATGAACCAAAGAGTAAATTTTCTTACGGTTATAAGCATTATCAACTAGCCTCTTCTTGATGACTCTACTAAAACCATATCATATGCTTTTTTTGGGGGGTGGGGGGTGGTACTGGGGATCTAACTCCAGGGCATTTTACCACTGAACTACATCTCCATCACCCCCCCACCTTTTAAAATTTGTTCTAATTAGTTATACATGACAGTAGAATACATTTTGACACATGGTACACAAATGGAGCACAACTCCTCATCCTCTGGCTGTACATGGTGCAGAGTCACACCAGTAGTGTAGTCATACATGTATATAGGGTAATAATGTCTGCCTCATTCCATCATCCTTCCCATACCCATAGCCCCTCCCCTCCCCTCACTTCCCTCTGCACAATCCAAAGTTCCTTCATTCTTCCCTACCCCACCCCCCATTATGGATCGGCATCCGCTTATCAGAGAAAACATTCAGCCCTTGGTTTTTTGGAATTGGCTTACTTCACTTAGCATGATATTCTCTAGTTTCAACAATTCACCTACAAATGCCATAATTTCATTCTTCTTTAAGGCTGAGTCATATTCCATTGTGTATAATTGTGTATATATACCACATTTTCTTTATCAATTCATCTGTGGGAGGGCATCTAGGTTGGTTCCATAGTTTAACTATTGTGAGTTGAGCTACTAGAAACACTGATGTGGCTGCATCAAGGTAGTATGCTGATTTTAAGTCCTTTGGGTATAGACGAGGAGGACTGGGATAGCTAGGTCAAAATGGTAGTTCCATTCCAAGTTTTCCGAGGAACCTCCATACTGCTTTCCAGAGTGGTTGCACCAAGTTGCAGTGCCACCAGCAATGTATGAGTGTGCCTTTCCCCCCACGTCCTAGTCAACATTTATTATTACTTGTACTCTTGATAACTGCCATTCTGACTGGAGTGAGATAAAATCTTAGATTAGTTTTCATTTGCATTTCTTTAATTAGTAGAGAAGATGAACATTTTTTAATAAGTTTGTTGATTGATTGTATTTTTTTTCTTCTATGAAGTATCTGTTCAGTTTCTTAGCCCATTTATTGATTGGGTTATTTGAGTTTTGGGTGTTAAATTTTTTGAGTTCTTTATATATCCTGGAGATTAGTAGTCTATCTGAGGTGTGTATGGTGAAGATTTTCTCCCATTCTATAGGCTCTCTCTTCAAGTAATTGTTTCCTTTGCTGAGAAGAAACTTTAGTTTGATTCCATCCCATTTATTGATTCTTAATTTTACTTCTGCACTTTAGGAGCCTTCTTAAGGAAGTCAGGACCTAAGCAGACATGATGAAAACATGGGCACAGCCTTTTTTTATTTTTTATTTTGAGATGGGGTCTCACTAAGTTGTTGAGGGGCTCATTAAGTGGCTGAGGCTGACTTTGAATTCACGATCCTCCCGTCTCAGCTGAGATTATAGGGGTATGCCACCATGCCTGGCACATCATATGCTTTTATAACATAGTTTGCATATCTTTTTAATATGACAAAAAGGCATGTGTACTGTTCAGACAAAAGAGGCAGAACATTAGTACAGACCATATTGAGAAGCAGCAGAATTGGAGGTTTTGGTTTCTGGCTCCAAAAAGAGACACAAAGTACATTTGAGGCTATCTCTTCACTGATTATAGTGAAAATTCTGGGCAAAATACAGAAAGCAACTCCCTGAAGGATCTATAAAGTAAATAACAGCAGATTGATTCCAAATGTGAGTCAAAACCCCAAGTTGACCAGTACAGCAATGATTTTCCTCCTAGATTGTTTTCCTCCTTCACCTCTTATCCTTGACTGAAGGGTAGACACAACAAAATTCTGGGTAACGAATGCAATTCATAAAAACTCCAGAAGAAGATCATTCGTATGACTAAAAAATATGATGAGAAGCTCCAACAAGTGAAGAGCATGGGAACTATCCTTTCCTTCCTTTCTTTTTTTTTTTTTTCTTTTTCTCTCTGTTCTGGGTCTTGCTCTGTGTCTGTCTCTCCGTCTCTGTCTCCCTCTTTGTCTTTCTCTGTTCCAAGGACAGTCAAGTTGTGGATCTGCTTTGTCTTAGTGGCAGAAATACCAAAATCACCAAAAACTCTGATAAAAATTCCATCTCTCTAGATAGAGGAACCGAGAAAAGTTTCCTAGTGTTCAAAAAGTTATGTAGGATCCTCATTTCTACACTCCTTTATTTCTCCATTAGAGATTGAGTCTAGTTGGACAGAACTTGAGAAGCAAAGTTGTATTGAACATTTAGTTCACAATAGCAGAATACTCTTTCCAGGAGGTCTCAGAATATTCACCATCACAGAACTTATCCAGCCCCACAAGACAGGCGTCAACAAATGTGGTACACTTGAATCACTGGAACTGGGTTTCTTAATAAAAATGGAATTAAGCTAGAAATCAAAAACAAAAGAACTCTGGGAAAATCCCCAAATCTGTAGAAATTAAATGACACACTTCTAAATAATGCAGTGGTCAAAACAAAAGTCTCCAGGGAAATTAGAAAAGATTTTGAATTGAATGAAAATGAAAATACTACATATAAATATCTGCTCTATACAACTAAAGAATTGCTTAGAGGGAGATTTATAGTAATAGATGCTTATATTAAAAAATAAGAATGGGGGCCAGGGTTGTGGCTCAGTGGTTCATTGCTTGCCTAGCATGTGTGAGGCACTAAGTTTAATCCCTGGCACTACATTTAAAAAAATAATGATAATGAAATAAAGGTATTGTAAAAAAAATTTATTAATTTTTAAAAAATAAACTCACAGCAATAATTTGAACTTCTTCCAAAAGAATCTAGTAAAGGAAAACCAAAATAATCTCAAATCAAGGAAGGAAACAACAAAATAAGAGCAGTAATCAATGAAATTAGAAGCAGCCGGTTGATACAGAAAACTGTATAGGACAAAAACTGGTTCTTTCAAAGATCAATAAAATGTACAAAGAGCAATAAGAAAAATCAGCTCTTTGCCTATGCATCTAGCAAATCTATCTAGATGATATGAAAGAGCAACTTTTTGAAAAACACAAACTACCAAAACCTACTCAAGACGAAATAACCTAAGCAACCCTTTGTTAATTGAAGTAATTAATTTTTTAAAGAAATTCCCATTCAAAAATTCTAAGGACTCCATAAAATTAAATACTATTAGATAAACTGGCTTACAAAAATTTCAGGACACAAGATCAATATGTAAGTCAACTTTATTTACATACTAGTAATGAATAATCTAAAAATGAAATTAAGAAAATAATTTGATTTGTACTAGCACCCAAAAGAATAATAAACTTAGGAACAAAACCTACCACTATACATTGAAAACAACAAAACACTGAGAGAAATTAAAATCTAAATAAGTTACTCTATGTTTATGATAAGACCCAATATTAGGTCTAAAGGTAACAGTTCTCCCTAACATGATCTACAAATTGAATACAATTTCTGTCAAATTCTCAGAAGGTTCTTCTGTAGCAATTGGCAAATTGAGTCCAAAGGAGTACAAAACACAAAGATTCTAGAAAAGTGAGACATTCCTGAATGCCTGAGAGGTCATTCCCAATCATACCTGCATTAAATATATGCATGACAGTCAGATAACACTATCTCCTTCTTAAGATGCTCACTTAAAACTAACAGAATGTGTCTAGTTACATTCAGCTTATTTTTGTCAGTTTTTGACACAATAAGGAATTCAAGAGCAAACATACAGAAGCTCCTACCACGTGCCACCTCAGCGTTTGGAAACCCAGGCTTTAACATGCTGTGCATCTGCTACTCGTGACAATCCTACCCACAAAACAAAGCAAAGCAAAGTAAAGTTAGAAAGATTTTGAGAACTGGGTCCCTCTTGGATTAGAAACAGAAAAGACCAAGGACAAAAAAAAAAAAAAAAAATCAGAGCCAGCACAGGAGGCTCAAGACTTAACCTCAAAGGCCAAGGTGGTGTCAAAACCAGAGCTTCAGGTTACAATGGAATGGAAACAGTATCTAGAACTGGGGACCCAAGCAACCTCACCACTGGGTGTAACCCACCCTCCAGAGAACACTAAGACCCGAAATCTTACTATTTTGTGTCCAGTGCATGGTACAAAAGTGGAAGCTTAAATGGATGGTCCTAGAGGAGTCACCATCCATATTGACCTGCACTGGTCATTCACTAAGGTTCTAAGACAAATGCACAGAAAAGATTTATTTTCTTTTAAACTAGGCAAAGAAGCATGTCTACACACACACACCAAGCACACATACAAGATACACACACACATCATACACACCACATACACCAAGCACACACATAAACATGTAAACATGTGTACGTGGTAAGATTTAGAGAGTTTGGCCTCAGGGTGAACCAGGTATTGAAGGCCCACCCACCACTTGCTTTCAGAGCTGCAGCTGGAGTGTGTTGGAGCCAGGCTTGTGTATTTTTCTCTGTGCCTCCCCAAAAAACATGTCCTGGAGAGGAATGGAGTTGGTTCTTCCTAAGCTGATTTATGCACATGGTAGATAAGATTTCAGTTTTTCTTTCTTACTTATGAAACCCGGCCATCAATTGACTATTTCTCCAGATCCCCACCCCATGGGGTCACTGCCCTTGGCACTGAAGTGAAAAGGGCTCCATGCCCTGTATCCATGTATCCAAGCAGGGACATGCTTGGAGATGCTCTGAGGACACACATTTCCTCCAGCGACCTCTGCTGTCTTCCCTGCCAGCCCATATCCCCACCCAGCTCTTTGTTCTTGGATGCCCACAACAGCTACCAACCACCACTTCTTGAGGGTGGAGGAGGTCTCCTTCCTTAGGTCCCGTAGGAAGACAACTTCAAGCTGAAATCATATGGGCTGTGACAGTCCTCCAGGCCGCCTTTTCTGCAGGTCCACCCACTCAGCCCCTGCATCTCTTTCTCTTGTCATCATTGCATTTCCACAAAACCCTTCACAGCCCCCGTCACCCCTGCTCATTGTCTTCTGCAGAACAAAATGGTTCTCCAGCCTCACCAAGGCTCATGCTAGGCTTCATCCTACTGTCAACTTTTGGGCAAATCCCTCAAACTTCCTAAGCCTCATTTTCTAACACATAATCCAACACATAATCCATGCTCACCTTTGCCCACTAAATTCCATTTACTTATATTAGAAAAAAGGAGTGTCTTAATTCTTCTAAAGGTTAAGAACTCAAAAAGAGATCTCATATACGTGCCTTGCATTGCATATTGTGTGAACTGGGGATAAAGTAGACAACTCAAAGGAGGTGAGAGTCTTAGAGAAGAAAAAAAAAGTAGAAATTATGGTGCAAAAGAGAGGACTGCCTGCATGGAGGTATGGGAATCATAACACAGTGCTGGAGGACTGCTAGGAATTCAGTAGGATGCTATTGCCCTAGGATGATGTGCAAGGGACAAACCCTGAGACACCTATGTCCTAAGCTGAGTGGGGATCCTCTAACATGATGAAGGCCCTGGTGGGCTGTGAGCAGGATACCATCTGCATTCTGACTGCAGATATGTCTCACCCCAACCACTCTGACCTCTGCTGCCTTCTGCCCTTGGCTCAGGCTATTCCCATGAGCAGATCCCTGACATGCCTCCCATGGCCAGGGACAGTCTTTCAATGTTCAGGGAATTGGCAGGTGCCCGATGCCTCCCACCTAGGTTACCCCCAGATGGAGTCATACCCCACAGCAAGGCTACGTAGACCTCAGAAGGCTTTTTGTCCATGGCAAGTGCTAACTTGCCCAGAATCCTTTAGTGATGCCATAGACCCCTATCCCATCGCCCACCCCCGCTTTCTCTCTTTATGATGAATTATTTCTCTGGGACTCTTTTTATTCTTTCTTTCTAAATTCATTCCTGTGTCACTCAGGAGTTTTACTATGCAGTAAATAGCAGAAAATCTAAGCTATGGAAGCTCAAGCAAGTGAGGGGTCAAGCAAGTCTGGAAGTCAATGGCAAAAAGGAGAGTACTTCCCCTCCTGCCATAGCGTCCTCAGTGTGCACAGGAATCCTTATGTGTGCCAGATGGTCAGGGTACCTCCAGGCCTCTGGCCCTCCTTCCAGGAAGGAAGAGAGGTAGACAGGCGAAGGCCAAGGGGGAGCTAGCCCCGTGAGCCCACCATTAAGTTCCCCTGGATCCACCTGCCAGCCTTGTTCTTGCATCCTAAGGGCCAGAACTAAGTCCTGCCTCCGAAAGCTGGGACACAGGACTGCAGCCCTCCAACCTTTGAAGATGGAGGAAAGGCAGGAGGGGGTGGGATAGTTCTAGGTAGGCCATCTGGGTTGACAGTGTGCTTCTGTCACAACCCAGGTCAAAGTTTCCCATTTCCCATGTCACCTGGAGTCTAAAATACCTGTCAGATGTGTTGCTGGCTCCCCTCCCCAACAGCATGCAGTTGCCCCAGGTAGAATAGACCAGAATGGGGAGTCAGAATGCGTCACAGCCAAGAGACAGATTCCAAAGCCAGATGCAGACCCAGCCGCCCTGTGATCTGTGACTGCTGACCACAGCCACCTTGACAGCAAAAATAGGGTACAGCTTCCCCTGGATTGTCACAGAACTTAATGAGTGGTCTTGGGCATAACACCTAGCAACCAATATTCCTCTCTCTATAAAACTCTATTATAGAAATTCTCTAATTTGAATTCAATAATTTGACCAAAATGACTATAGGGTTAGCTGTGTGGTTGTATTTTTTGTATTTATCCATCAGTCCCTTTTAAAAATGATACAGAGTATCATATCCTCTTATCTATCCTCTCCAGATGTTTTCCTTTGTTTGGTTTCTGTTATTCTGAAATTGTTACTACCATTGACCTTTTTTCTTTTTTGTTGTTGTTGGTTTTTGGAAAATACTTATTTAAAAAAATAAAGTAAGGAAAGTCTAGGAAAATTACATGTGTCCCAAGCTAAGATGCTCTGTTATTTCCAAATTTGTTATTTGTAAATGCGTTTTTTTTTTCCTTCCCTAAGATTTTCTCAAGGGGTTATAGTGTTCCAGATCTTTCCAGCATTTGGAATAGAAGTGAGTTGCACACTTAACATTCTTCTTTAATTATGAAGTTGAAATAAACACTAGTAGATGCCAGATACAATTGTTGACAGGGACAAAAGTGCACAGCCAATGAGGAAAGGAGTGTCCATCTTTCTGTGACTGCTGACCACATGAAATAAAAATGATGGATCATCGGTGTTATCACCCTTTGAAAGAAGGACAAGAGAGAGAGTTTCCATTTTGGCCATTTCTTTGTTTACAGAAAGAAGGAAAGGTGGGAGAGGCCCGGTTCCCGCAGGCACAGGCACACTCAGGATTTTGCAACCTCTTTGCAAAGCTGTGTGAGACCAGGGCCTCTGCTCTCAACTGACGGGCCCTGAGGAGTAGGGTCATGGCACGGCCCAAAGGGCCAGGGCTGAGCTTCTGTGGCTGAGCTCTGGAATGACTCTGGGCTGGCTTTCAGGCACTGCCTGGCATAAGCACAACAGAGGGTCAGGCTTCAGAAGGCTCCCACATGCCTGCTTCACCCCGCCAGGAGCTGCTTGTTCTGCTTGTTCTCAGCCATCAGTCGGCTGTGTCTCCCATCACAGTGCTTGGGGCTAAGCTCCACAGATAGCATTCCTGGTCTTTCTCCTTTCCCAACTACTCTGCTTCTTACCTCAGCACTCAGGGCTGCTCTGCTGATGTGGTTTCCTCTTCCTTCTCAGTGGAGGATGCTGGTCTCCCTTTCATCTGCCCCTAAGGTCAGCTGGAACCCTGCCCCCTCCTCCATCCCAGCCAGTGCCATATTGCTTAGTGTTATCTACACAATTGTAACACGAGAATTAATTAGTGGGAAGCTTAAATCCTGTTGTGACTGTGTCTGGAGATGGGCCTTTTAAAAAGTAGATGAAGTTAAATGCTATCCCAAGAATGGGGCCTAATCAGATAGGATTGGTGGCCCTATAAGAAGAGACACTGGGTGTGTAAGAAGAGATGCTAGGGTGCACCTCCACAAAAAAGACCTTGTGAGGACACAGGAAGAAAACACTGTTTATAAACCAAGGAGCAAGGCCTCAAGAGAAATCTAACCTGCGGACACCTTCATGTTGGACTTCCAGACTCCAGAACTGTGAGACAGTAAGTGGTTTGTTTAAGGCACCCAGGCTGTGGTGTTCTGTTATACAGACACAGCAGACTTTACAACTGCCTGCCTCTGCCTTCCAATGCGGCAGCTTCTCACATCACAAAGAGTCATCATCTCACATCATCAGTACAGCATCTCAGCAAACTTATGACTGGTAGCAATAGTCACAATAAAACAGCAGCAACAGCTTCCTTGTTTTCTTTATTTTTATCCAGCATAAAAAAAAAAAAGAAAAAAAACCCAGAATCATCCTGATCTGTAATAATCATCCTGATCTCTAATAATTCCCGCCCAATTCCCCTGGACTCATCTAGAAGTCTTTGTTCCATGTAGCATAAGACAAAATACAGATTTTGTATTTTACAACCAATGGGTTGTGGGTTATTACAAAGGTTCTAAAACACTAATGATGTGAATAGCACACTGCCTGCCATCCAGTAAGTGCTCAGAAAATCCCACTGCTTGCCCTGTAAGAAAGCACAGCCCACCACCCCATTCCAGAGATGTCTCCAGCAAGATGAGACACACCTCAGCTTGGTCCTTTGGTCAACAAATATCAGTGAGGACCCAGTATGAACAAGCCCTGTGCGAGCTTAAGGAAACCCAGCAAGGGACAATACCAGCTCTCAAGAGTTGACATTCCTGTGGTGAAAACAGACAAGAACCCCATAAACAAATGGGTATGATTAGGATACTAGGAAAATAAACACCAGGAAAAAAGATGAAGCAGGGTTCAGGATGGAGTGCTGTTAGACACATTTATTCCAACAGCCCCATAATACCTGCCACATGCCAGGGAATCATGGGGGGAAAGGCAGGGGTTGGCATACATGTGGTCAAACTAATCAGCCTCTCTCACAGGAGGGTCATGGGAACAGATGGGGAATTCCTGTTTGCTGGCCAGGGTCCTGAGACTCACCTTGGTATTCATAAACTTTGATTAGACAGACTACATTATTTAGTTTGACTTTATTTACCTTTCTTCTTTCTTCTTCCAAATTAAATCTTTGTACTCTAGTGTCCCTGAAACTCTGCTCTGACAATATTCAGGATGGAATGTTCTAGAGAAACAGAGACATGGAAGAAACACTGGTTTCCTCATGAGTTGCTCAAAAGCAGAGGAACTCAGTCTCCAATAAAAAGTTCTTCACATCCCAGCAAACACTTCCCTTTTACCTCTTATTTGTTTGTTTGTTTATTTAGGGTATGGAACTAACTTAAAAGAGAATGTCTCTTGCTATTGCCAGGAGAAAGAAAAACTAGAAGCATTTCAAATATACTATTACTTCATTTAATTTCAAAGCCATGTGACTCTTTATGGGGACGCACCCAGGTTCCAGTCTTCACTCAGATATTGAGCAGGCAGTCCTCAAGAAGTAATCAGATGCATTCTTTCTGAATATCGTTTTCTTTTTCCAAATGTATGTGCATAAATGGCTGTCACTGTGAGTGAGGGATTGTGATATTTCCTAGTAAATCTCCTTGTTCCTAAACATCACTCATCCTTTGTCTTCTCAGGGCCACAGGATTTATGCTCTTAATGGGATTTCACAACAGGCCTCTCCTTCCCTCTCCCTCCCTCCCTCCCTCTCTCTCTCTCTCTCTCCCTCCTTCCCTTCTTCCCTCCCTCTATTTTCATTAAAGCTTTTCACTTCCAATTAATACAGGGAAATACATACAGAGAAATTGGCCACCATCTGGAACCTTCAAGTTTTCATGATGCTTTCTCCTGGTTCGACTCCTGAGCATTGCCTGAAGTACTCTACATATTTATTTTCAGACAGCAAAAGTCCTCAAAAGACATACCCTAAATAGATAACAATGGTGACCACTAGAAAAACAAATGTGAATGGGCAGTGGACTGCACAGGTGTTTTATGATGAGAAGATACTGAAAACAGGAGGAAAGCTGTTGGTTCTGAGCTTTCTAGAGGCCAATACAAAATACTTTGAATCAGTTATATGGACATCAGGAGTGACTGCCCTGGTCTTTATGGGTCAACTGATCTAGGGGACTTAGAAGATTACTCATGGGTTTTTGTCTTGACACATGAGGCCATTTACCCATGTTCTCACATTCCCCTTGAGACCACTGGCCCCGCCTTCAATTCAGGACTTCGTGAAGACTTGAAGCTGATCAATCCAATAATTTCCTCTGACCACAGATTGGTCAAAACTATTGGAATCAGCAAGAAGTAGAAGATTTTGTGTTCCTGGGGGTAGGTTTCATTCTGGGGGAGCTGGAAGCTTACAGAATGCTGGGCCTACTCGGCTGCAGCCATCTTACTTCAGGTAAAGGCCACAGGGACAGGCCAGTGCAGAGAACTGAGAGGGTAGCAGTGATCAGTTCCAGATCAAACCATGCAAAAAGCAAAAAGGACTTTTTTTGATGATCCTCTAGTTTTTCTTTCTTACTTACTTTTCTCTCCCCCCCACACACACACTTTCTTTTATTTTGTATCAAACCCATTCAAGTTGGGGTATCTGCCAGTAAGCCTTTGCAAGAGGGCGGGGGAACTTGTAGTATTGCCCAAACTAATCCACCACCCACTCTGTGCAAGCACAGTCTAACCCTTTGCCCACTGCCACACGGACAGAGCAGGCTCTCAGCCCTGGGTGGAAGCTCTCACCCTGTGACCTGCTGTAGCCAATGGAATGTGAGAAGATGGCAAAACACACAGGGTCACTGTCAGAGGTATTTACCAAGATACTCTGGTGCTTTTTTATCTTTCTGCTCAGAGAACAAGTGTCCCAGAACAGAAAGGCCCTATTCCCCCAACCTACAAATGAAGAAGTGTGGAGACACCATCCCTGCTGCCCTGCAGTGGGCGGGCCACCCTTGGTAGGAAATGCACCTCTGCTGAGCAGCAGTACAAGCTGACTGGCTTCTGTCACATCGACTAATGACAGCTGACAATACAGAGCCCACCTGGCCGAGGGATTGGGCCCTTGTCCTTCATAGAATAAGTCCACATGGGTGTCTCTCACAGTGCATAGAAAGCAAGTCTGCCTGAGCTTTTTCTTGGAGACTTCCCCTGTCTTGGCAGGAACACTTTCAGAACTGAGTTCACTGGCTACATTAGTAATCGACACTTTCCAGAAACAGGTCATAAAATACAAATAGTCAAAACTGGTCAAACATTTTCCCTCATTCTTTCCAACTCAACATTTTCATCTGCCATCTTAAAATGTGGACTGACTCAAGAAAATATCCCAGACTGGTAGCTTTTGAGAAATGTCTGCTTTCTGAGGAAGAGAAGAGAGGCCAAGAAACAAGAAAAAGCCTGCTCCTAAAGCTTGAGGATAGGAAAGATAGAAGACATCTCTTTTGATGGCTCTTGTCCTAATGACAAGTCTTCAGAGAATTGTCAAGTAATAAAAGCCCACTACGCTGAACAGAATTGGTTCACTAGCATAAATATGGTGTATGGATAAAAACAGAGAAGCAATTTGTCCTAAAAGGGGATTGAATACCCCTCAGAACCCTGGGAAGAGCTGTAGGTGATCTGCTCAGAGACTTGGGGTCCTTGCATGACATGCAGTGCCCACCCCATCAGAGGCCTGGAGTTGCCACACACATCTTCACTCAGAGCACCCCTATGCATAGCCAACCAAGCAGGAGCACTTCTCCAATTAATTACCCCAAACTTCTCCTTCGATAGAGGAGAAAAGACTAGGGGAGGGGAGTAGGAGAGGTTGTCTGTGTCATAGTCAAAGTGGAGCTGAACCTCAAGAGCCCTGCCTCTCAATGTGGCAGCTTCTGGCAACTTTCTTTTAAGATTGTCATTAACATCATCCCCACCCACCCCATGCCCCAGAAACTAATGGTTCACTCACAGTGAGGCACTGCTCTTGTCCCCACCATGCAGGTAGGAATGCCATGGTAGGAGCAGGTCAACCACCTGCCTCTGCCCCTCCTCATAACTGCCTGTCACTCCATGTCAATTTAACTATTCCAATTAAAATTCCTTCAGTGTAAGCTCAGCTCTTGAAATAGCCTCTTGGCAACCTCTGGGTCTTTCACCATAGCAACCCAGAGCCCACCCTGGGGCAGCCTGTGGTCTTGAGAGCTTCCTGGGAGGCAAGAGGCTGAGTGCCTCCTGGTTTTTCTGAGAAGAAAAGGAAGGACAACCACCTTAGTCACCAAAGGGATGGCAGGCTTGACAGGCATCAGTTGGGCAGAGCCCACTGCACATGTGATCATTCTAAGACAAAGGGTAGAGGAGGCAGAGACCAGGGTTGGACCTGCTCTGACAGAGCTGCCCTTACTCCTCCTCTTCTCTCTGGGACTCAGCTTCAAGGAGCCAGGGACTCAGGTCCTTTCTCTCTCACACAAATCCCTTCCTCTCTTGATAATCCAGGATTTCTAGAATTTGCCCTCACTCCTGGGTTGGTGCCCCAGTTCTCAAAGTCCCTGCACCCATTCCCAGTGTCCCCAACACTCCTTGAACACTTTTCCCAACAATTCTGATCACAATGGCAGGCGGCCAGCTTCTTGCCATGATCACATGTGAAGTGGGCTCTGCCCAACAGCTGCCTGTCATTACAACAGCTCCCTGGGGTCTTGCAGGTTTCCTGAGTACTGCCCTCTCCAGACTGGGGCCACTGGCACCATTTCTTTGATACTATAAATATTACCTTATTTCAGAAACAAGAACGGTCCCCATGTGTATAAGAGAAAAGAAGAGAAAACACTGGCGTAGGTAGAACCAGAGCCTCCCTGCCCTTGGGGAGGGCGGATGCCCCAGCATTGCCCCTCTGGGTCAGTTAGTTTTCATAGCTGTGACCAAAATACTCAACAACAACAAATCAGAGGTGTACAAGTTTATTTTGGTTCATGGTTTCAGAGGTTTAGTCCATGGTCAGCCAACTCCATTACTCTGGCCAGAGGTGAAGCAGAGCATCATGGTGGAAAGGCATGGCAGAAGAGCACTGCTGTATGCATGGTGGCCAGGAAGCAGAGAGAGAAGCAGGAGGACAAAATATTATCCACAAGGCCACCGCCAGTGACCTGCCTCCTCCAGCCATGCCCCACCTACCTGCAGTTTCAAAACTGTTGTCCTTTCAAATGATAATCCATCAAATGAATTAATCCACTGATTAGTTACAGCTCTCATCATCTAATCATTTCATTTCTGAACATTCCTTCATTAAAACAAGAGCTTTTAGGGGACATTTCATATCCAAACCATATCATCTTTCAAGGCCAGGGAAAAAAAAGCCTCTCTCCTCAGAACCAATCTCTAGCCAGCCAGGAAGGTATTATCAAGGTTGTTAGTAGTAAAGTGAGTTTCGATTATGATTACTGTTATCAGTTGACATTAGCAGATTCTCCTTCCCCTCTATGTAAGGGGTTTGAGGAAGGGCAGGATCTTGCCTACCACTACATGGTCAGCCAGGTGCCAAGTAATTCCCTGGTACCTGTCTTCCAAGACAGTCTCTAGTTTTAGTAACACTCAATACAATTTCATTGGAAGGTGACAATAATAACTGCCCTTATTCTGATCTTACTCTCCAGACCAGTTCTCCTTAGAGCATCAAAGGGTGTTGGAACAGGTAGGTGCCCATACCTGATCCATGGCCATTTCACCCAAGGTTCTTCCAAAGAGCTCTATGATTCTCAACAAGAATATAACACAAAAATGTTTTTAAATGATATAAATCATTTGGAAAATCAAAGTGCTCATCATTACAGAAGCCATCATCATTTTTATGTACACATTCCCTTCCCTTCTTCATTATCAAAGATAAGACCAGGGATCAACAAGGATTTATTTAATAATGCTAACACTTTGTGGGTAGATCTTTTATCATAGCAATCTTGGACTTAATACCAAGGAAAAAGAAAGTAAGAAACTTGCCCAGAGTAATATAGATGGGGATGTGGTGATGGAGCAAGCGGGCAACCAGAGTCAAGGTGACCATTGAGTCCCATGATGACTGTTATGGTTTGCATGTGAGGTGTCTCCCAAAAGCTCACATGTGAGATGGTGCAAGAAGGTTCAGAGGAGAAATGATTGGGTTGTAAGAGTCTCAACCCAGTCAGTGATTTAATCCCCTAATAGGGATTAACTGAGTGGTAACTGAAGGGGTGGGGTGTGGCTGCATGAGGTGGGAATTGGGGCATGGCTTTGGGCATAGTGAGAGGAGTCTCTCTCTGCTTCCTGATAATGATATGAGCTGCTTCCCTCTGCCACACTCTTCCACCATGATGTTTAGCCTCTCCTTGAGCCCCAAGGAACGGAGCCAGCCTTCTGTAGACTAAGACCTCAGAAACCATGAGCTCTTAAATAAACTTTTTCTCCTCTCCACTCGTTCTGGTTGGGCCCTTTTAATCACAGTAATGTAAAAGCTTGACTAAAACAATCATGTTGACATTAGCGGATTCTCCACTCACGTCTTGTCTGTCTTTATGCCACATGTGCTGTGTTCACTGTGCCCTGGTTTACCCCCAGAACTCATCCCAATCTGGTGAGGCAGGGCACCCACACACAAGTTACATGAAGCCAATTTGTTATAGAAGCCTGGGATTCCATAGGAGCTCATCTGCCAGGGCTCAGGAAAGTTGCCTGGGGTGAAAGGGGTCTCTTCTGTGTGTTTTTTATTTGCACCAGTGCTGAGGATCCTGGAAGCAGCCCACCCTAGGTTTTACACCCCAGGGGCAATATGACATGCTGAGCTACAGCACTGAAGGGCATCCTGTTCCTAGGGGACTAGAACTAGACTGGGGGCTCTTCCTTCCCATTCCCCTCTTATCTTAGGATGTTACACTCACAAGAAGGACTTACTAGTTATTCTTGAGAACTACCAGTGAGAAAGGGGGAGACACAGGGTTGGTCCAAGGCCACCTAGAAACCTGTCCTACATGTATGTCCCTGTTTTCCTCCTCCAGCAATTCAGCCTCTTCAGGTGGGCTAAGTACCTGTGCAAATTAAAACTACAGTGAAACACGGCCACGAACTAATTAAAACAGCTAACTTCCAGATGCTAGTAAAGAATAAGGAGAAACAGGAATCCTCACACATTGCTGGGAGGAATAAAATGCCACAGCCAGTTTGGAACAGAGCTGGGCAACTTCTTAAAAAGCTAAATACCACAAGACAGAGTGATGCAGGCCTATAATCCCAGTAGCCCAGGAGGCTGAGGCAGGAGTATCACAAGTTCAAAGCCAGCCTCAGTAATCTAGCAAGGTCCTAAGCATCTTAGCAAAACTCTGTCTCAAAGTAAAAAATAAAAGGGGCTGGGGAAGTTGCTCAGTGGTTAAGTGCACCTGGGTTCAATCTTGGTACCAAAACAAAATAAAAGTTAAATAACCACTTCTCACACCCTGAAAGTCCACTGCTAGAAAGGTACCCAAGAAGAATGAAAACATAAGTCCACAGAAAGACTTGTATGTGAATGTTCATAGTCACATTATTCATAAGAACTGAAAACTGGAAAAAAATCCAAGTGCCCATTGACTTATGAGAACATAAAACAAAAGAATGCATATACATACAATGGAATACTACTCAGCAATAAGAATGAAGGCAAAGCCAGGTGGCTCATGCCTGTAAGCCCAATGGCTCAGGAGGCTGACGCAACAGGATCACAAGTTCAAAGCCAACCTCAGTAACTCAGGGAGGCCCTAAGCAACTTAGAGAGACACTGTCTCAAACTTTAAAAACAAAATAAAAAGAACACTGAAGAGGACAAAAATGTGGCCACTTTGTGACCCCCTAAGTTGCTGTTTTGATAGGTCTTTACTTGTCACAGGGGAATAGTCTCAGGTGTCCTGAGAAATGGTGGAGCAATACCGGGGATCACTGGGCCAGGTGTCTCAGCACAGCGGGCTCTGGGGAGCTCAGCAGGATGACTCAAGACAAGCTATTCCTCTTAGTAAAAGTCCCTGTGGGAAAGTGTCAGACCAACTGTGAACACATGCAGTAGCTGTCCACTTGGATAAACAGGGTCCCCTCTCCAGTTGAGCCATCCTGAGTTTTGCTCACCTCCTGAGGAAGGAAGAGATCTCTAGGAAGGACCAGAGCCAGGTCAAAAGGTCGGGTCAGAAAGGATCATGTGTCTTCTGGGCAGTGTGGTCTCCTGTCATGAAAGGGTGAGTCCTCCTAGGAGAGAGCAGGCTGGCCAGCAGTCCTTGCTCCCGCCCTGCTACTTGCTTTCATGCACAACAACACTCTACATTCAGCAGATGGGCACACAGCACACACCCGTGAAGCCACCTGACCAGGACTGGCGGAGAGAAAGAATTACATCTCCTGATTCTCTGCTACAAAGCGAGTCCTCTCCAATGTTCCAATAACTTAATTGCTTACTACTTTTACCCTTTCGTATGTATTTTAAAGTCACCCCACTCTCTGGAATCGGTTTTCTTACTCCTCTTCAAAAGGGGTGGCGATCAGAGCGCCGCCAAAAGCCAAAAAATGTGAACCGGTTCACTAGCCCCTTTCTGGGGAAAAGGGCCCAGCGCCACAGCCTCGCCCCCCTCCCGCGCTGCTATCGTTCTTGGGATTGCAAGGTGGAGACAAGTCGTGCATATAAGTGAGTTCAAAAGAAGCCCTAGAGCTTGCACCCGCACTGAGGTTGTGCTGTGGAGATGCCCATGCTGTCCCGCCACGTGGGGAGCATGTGAGCATGGTGCTCCAGCGATGACCCGGTGATCTGGTGGCGTGGGCACAAGGTGGGCCTTTTGCCTATTCTTCCTCCCCGGATCCGGGTCCTTTCCAGGATCCCCCATCCCCACTCCGCGACTCCCCAGCAGACTTGCTGCCAAAGTCGCCCACGCTAGGGGTACATACCTGGCCAGGACGCCAAGCTGCAGACCACTTGTTGGAGCAGGGCCCTAGCGAACGGATGCAACGACTCTTGCTCAACGGTTGGGAGCTCAGTCCAGCGAAAGGAAAGGACGCGCGCGCCCCCTGCCGGTCATGCCGGGGAGCTACGGTCGCTGCCGTGGCGCACGCCAGGCGAGGCTGCGGGAATTCTTCCTACAGACCTCTGCCTAAGTGCAGGCGTGTTTTCTTTGAACTCGTTTTAGCATAATGACCGATCTCCAAAGTATAAGGGGGAAAAAAAGCAAAAATCATCCTAACACGACGACCATTTTTTTTTTAATTTCCCCAGCAGACCTTCTGTCAGTTGTATTTGTTTTTCCAGATAAGGACAATAAAAACAAGTCAGTAGTCCAAGGTTCTCTCCAATTTTTTTTGGAAAAGGCCAGATAGGAAAGTGATCAGAGGCACTGTGATGGGCTAAAGCAGTGCCAACCCCAGTAGCTGCCAAGAATTAGGAGCTTCCAGTTCCGTTCTCAAGGGCATTGCTCACTTTATTTTCTTTGAATCAAGGTTAAGTGTGACTTCAGATTCCCCACTTTCTGGCTTTGGTAGGTACAGGCTCTCTTAACAGCTTCTGCCACCTCCCCACCCCAGCCCTGCAGAGCTCCTTGGGGTCTGCCAGTGTCCCTCCATCCCAGGCTCTGCTTGAGCCCTGCTGTGTTGCTTGAGGATCCAGGAAGCCCCTGAAGATCAGCAGTCCCCAGTGCTCTGGGCCCACAGCTTGTCACTAATCTATTGGAGTTCAAAGGTGATAAGGAAGATCCCAGACACACCTACGGGCACACTGCTCTTGTGCTGCAGATCCACCAGCCCAGAATCACCAGGTCCAAGTGAAGTAAGGAGTGGAGAAACGCCCCAAGATGCAGCTTGTAGGAAATTCTCCTAATTTTTATATGGCCTTGGCATCCATTTTGAATGGAGGTTTGAGTCTTTCATACCAGAAGGAAGGCTCCGTCACCCTGGACACAGCTACCTATTCTCTGCTTCCCCCTACTTCCTCAACGTGTTTGCTCCAGATATCTGCTTTATTCAGCCACCTCCTTGTGATCACCTTTCTATGGGACAACTACAAAGACTACCTGACTCATCCCAATCACCCCACAGACCTGATGGACTGTGCAGATAGACTACAGTGACATCATTAATCCCGCCTGCTTACTCTAATATCTCTCTCTCTCTCTCTCTCTCTCTCTCTCTCTCTCTCTCTCTCTTGCTCCTCTCTTGCTGGTTGAGTACCTGTGTCCTGGACTGCTGCTCCCTCTTCCTATTGGCCCTTCCAAGCATGCTGCCCTCTTCTGTCTGGATCACACTGATTCTGTTATGTCATGTATTTGTTGTGCTGTCTCCTCTGTGTACCATCCGAACAGTGTGGTGCGCCAGACCTAACCTGTTCCTGGACAGGGCTCTGCTAGGAAGTGGCCACCTTGATAAGAGTAAGACAAACACAGTTTAGAGAAGGGCCCCAAGGGCATCTGCCAGTATGCACAAGGTTCCTTAGGCCTTAAAAGTTCTGCAAGAGAAAAGAAATACCCCCATGAAAGGTGCTCTATAAACATCCACAAACAATCGCTGGAGTCCCATCAGGGCAGGGCTGGCATTTATAGCCTCTCTCTTTTGCAAGAGACATCCAGACCAAACCAGAGAAAATCACACCTCAGGGCAGCCATGCTCCCGGCTCCAGGACCAGGGCTTCCACAAAGCCAGCAGGTGGGCCTGCAGACAGCTGTGCTCTCAGCCCCATAGGATGGGAAGCACAGAAGTCCTCTCCCAGAGACAGAGAACAAAGCACAAGTAACCTCCTGTTGCCTTCCACATTCTTATCCTGATAAATGATGGTATTTGTGCAAAAAGCATACTCCATCTTGTCCCCTGCCTGGGACATATGTCTCTTTCTCTTCCCTGGGTGAGGATGCACCATAAGTATGATGCCCGGATGGTGTTTTCCTGGGTCCCCAAGGTAGATGTCTGAGCTGGGGATCTGTGAGTGTGCTGCCTTCCCCCTTTCTAAAGTTCCGTCCCCCGGCTGTATGTCCTTTAATCTCAAAGGATCCGGTGTCAACCTCATATAAGTAATCTGCTTTCTGGAGGCACCAGCCAACAGGAATGGTGAGGCAAAGGAAGGGCTGAGAAGTTCACAGCTAGAAGTGGGATGATGGGGAAGGTAGGAGGAAACGAAAGGAACAGTAGATTCTTCCCAGGTTGTGGATAGAGGAGATTAGACAAGACAGCAGGACACGATGGAATATTTCTCAGCCATAAGGAACTATCAGATGGTGGCATTTGCCAGTAAATGATGAAACTGGAGACTATCATGCTAAGTGAAATAAGCCAGTCCCCCCAAAACCAAAGGCCGAATGTTCTCTCTGATATGTAGATGCTAACCCACAACAGGGGAGGGGAAGAATAGAAGTTCATTGCCTTAGATGAAGGAGAATGAAAGGAGGGGAGGGGAGATGGGAATCGGAAAGCCAGTAGAATGAGTCGGATGTAACTTTCCTGTCCTTATGTATGAATAAATGACCAGTGTAACTCCACGTCGTGTACAACCACAATAATGAGATCTTAATTGGAACAAGTTTTACTGGTTCTGTGTATGTATAATATGTCAAAATACACTCTACTGTCAAATATGTCTAGAAAGAACAAACAAATTTTTATAAAAGAAATTATTTTTTAAAAAAGACAGCTGGAAACGAAGGAAGGATTGGCAGGTGGGCTGGGAGACCTCAGGTGGGCTAGAAGGGGAGGGAAGACCAGGTGGTGTGAGGGCAGAAGGGCTGCAGCCTTGCAGGCTTTCTGGAAAAAGGAATGCCTTTTCTCTGAGCCCCTGGGGGTCCTTGGAATGACATTGTTGAGCTGCAGATTGATGAAGTGTTCAGGAACAGGAATATTTTCATGCCATTAACAGAGTCATCCTACTTGGAGGAATTTATATCAAAGTACAGCAAGAGAGAAGAGCTTCTCTGGTTAAGACCCTGGTGGGAGGTGTGTTCAAGTGGGAGAGGCCTCAAGAGGAAAAGAAAATGTAGGGGGGCAAGGAGGGCCCCTGCAGCCCTGGGGAACAGCACACAGGGTCCACAGCCCCCTCATTCTCCATTCGGGACTGAGTTTCAGCTCTGCCGACAGTTGCCTGTCGGAGTTTCCTATATTTTCTCAACTCTGCAGGTGAGCTCTACCTTGTCATATCCATCTCTATGGGGACTTTTGAGGACTTTATCAAATGACATCTGGCACAGAGTAAATGCACAATCGGGGTTACATATAAATATTACTTGATAACTTATTTGGTCTCTATTCGGAAAACAACCCTACTATTATATACTTATTTTTTAACTTACTAGGCTTCTCCCTGCCTGGCTTGGAGCTTACGTCCACCTATGAGCTCACATTCCTGTCTGTCAAGTTGGATTTCTTAATATGACTGAAATTCAAAGGTGACACTCAGGTCTTTTGCGAACTGACTGCCTAACTCAGAGCCATCCCCTGATATGTCTGAGTATCTTCATTTCTAAAGTCTTCTCCTGCCTCTCAGTTCTCCTTTTCCCCTCATTCTTAGTTATCTTCAAGCACACTTTGCCTCTGAGGCTGCCCAGGTGATCCCACATCACAGATGAAGGGATGGAGACATTGGTCATATTCTTTTATTTTCTTCTTGTCATCCATTGCATATTCTTTTATTTTCTTCTTGTCTTCTTCTTCCTTCTTCCTTCTTCTTCAAATTAACAGCAGCTAGAAGAATGTTTGATGGATGAAGTTCATTTCCAGGTTGATGCACAAACTTAAGTCTCTGAAATGGCATGCCTTGTTTTAGAAATACCAAGGTGCTGCCAGGAATCAAATGTGCTGGAAAGTGGGTGGGCAAGGCCAATCTTTACTCCCGCCGTAAGAGTGAGCTACAGAACCTGGTGTTTTAGTCAACTTTTTTGCTGCTGTGACTAAAAGATCTGAACAGAACAATTTTGAGGGAGGAAATACTTCTTTGAGGGCTCACAGTTTCAGAAGTCTCAGTCCATAGAAGGCCATTCCTCAGAGCTCCAAGTGAGGCAGAACATCATGGCAAAGTGTATGGCAGAGGAAAGCAGCTCACATGATGATCATAAAGCAAAGAGAGAGGTCTCCACTTGCCTGATACAAATATGCCCCCAAAGTCACACCCCCAATACCTCCTCCAGCCACCTCCTCCCTACCATTTAGTTACTCAATTAATTCCTATCAGGGGATTAATTCACTGATTGAGTTAAGACTCTCACAACCCAATCATTTCTCCTCTGAACCATCTTGCATTGTCTCAGATGTGAGCTTTTGGGGGACACCTCACATCCAAACCATAACACCTGGCTAGGTAGTTGGGCAGTCTGCCTGCTTGTATTCCTAACACAGTGCTGCCCTTCTCCTCCAGAGTGGAGCTTGGGTTACGATCTACACAATTGGCTAATTTTAAAATTGTGGCAGGCAAAGGGAACGGCTATAATTAAAATGGCTACAATTGGATGCAGTTAAGGCTATATTCTGAAAACGGACCATCAGACTTTCTATTTCTCACACTTGGGACCACAGTCCCTTCTGTGCTGTCACCCAGATGCCCAGGCAATCGCCAAAATGCTGATAGGCTATCTCCATCGCCAAGATGTCTTGCACTCATTTTTAGTCTTGAGATTCTCTTTTCACTTACCTAAGAACTTTATTAAGCTATGGGGCATATAACCCACAAGTCATCATCTGAAATGCAAGATTCTAGGGTTTTAACATACCTGCCCCAATTCACCATTACTTCAATTTTAGACATTTTCATCATCCCATAAGGGAAGTATATTTTGTTTTATTTCCTAGCAGCTCCTGTGTGTGCTGTCAGGGAGATCACAGAGGCCCGGGCCACTTAGGGGTGGGAGCTGTCTCAGCCCCAGCAGTGAGGGCTTCATCTTGACACTCTCCACCAAAGCCAGCACAGCAAACCTACCCTTGCTGGGGGAGGTTTGCAGCACCATGTCCAAGGTGAATATTATTACAGAGGATAACTAGTCAATTTGGGAAATGGGTCTCAATTTTTCAGAGTATGAAATGCTGGACATTTACAAATACCATGTTTCTATAATAAGGATTGAAAATTCCTATCTCTTACTATTTTTTTAAATTTTTTTTTTTTTTTAGTTGTAGATGTGTCCATATACATGTGGTGCTGAGGACTGAACCCAGTGCTTCACACGTGTGAGGCAAGTGCTCTACCACTGAGTTGCGACCCCATCCCCCCCATCTCTTAGTATTTTTAAAAAGATAATTAGACCTAGATATTATTAAGGAATGATTCCTTGTCAGACACTATTCTAATGATGATCTTGGAGTGTTATGCTTTCTGATAAATGGGAAAACTGAGGCCTGGAGAAGTTGTCAGAGTCCTAGAGTTAATTCAGGGTACAGCCTGGTCTGGAAGTCAAGAAAAGTGGTTCCAGAATGCACCCTCCTAACCACTGAGACAACTTCATCTATTTGCCCTTTCACAAATTGTCGGTTCAAGGTAGCAATTCATGTGCACAGTGCTTGTCTTTGGTGTAATGAAAGTTGGTGAAGCAGCCCTGCTGTAGGGAGCCAGGATGACCACCAGGGGGCAGGACCGCCTCACAGTGTTTTCACTCACCACCTCCATTTAGTACAACTCCGGCCACGCTGAGGACACAAATCCAACCTCACTGCCAAAATGGAAGGCAACAGGCAAAAGGAGGGAACCTCTTTGCCTAAAAGGCTCATGGGTGTCTCTGTGTGTTGGGGGAGAGTGCATGAAGACATGTCCATGCCACAGTGAGGACACAGATTCTGCAAACACGCAGGCTGAGTTCTCACAGAGTTCCCTGCTGGTTGACCCAGTGCCCTGAGACAGAAAGAGATTAAACCAAAAATTAAAAAATAAAAAGCAGTGTATGTGTGAGTTGGGGATTGGTGACAGTCATTAAACCATTAAACAAATTTTTGATTGCTTTCCATGTCTGTCTCTCGACTGTGGCCAAGGGACTAAACTTTTTTGATGCTGAGGTTCATGATCTGTAAGTAGGGGTGGTCCAACTGTCAAGTGAGCCTGTTGGCAGGCTTTACCCTCCCTTCAGAGAAACCCTCAGCTGCTCCCAACTGTTCACGTTCGGGCAGTTCAGGTCACCTGAACTTCTCAAGCCCTTAAATGTAGGAGTAGCTATTGTGACTCCTAAAAGTTAATCATAAGCCAGTTTCTGTGTGCCAGAGCGAGGTTGTTTGCAGACTTATCTACCTCTGGTACATAGAGTAACTCGTGTCAACTTATACAACATGTAATTTCATTTATCCAGGCCCAAATATTTCAACCTATGCCTACTCAGGTTTGTGCCCAGGCTGGAGGTTCCTGGGGTTCACCTTAGTAGAGGACAGCTTGGACATAAGCCATAGCTAATGTGATAGGGCATGCATTGCATTTGGCAAACAGTAGGCAGTCAACTAATGTTTGCTCAAGGTGGTATCAGAATGCAGAAGACTAAGTATGGTCTGTGAAACCATGAAGTGTCTCTCTGGGGAGGAGACACTTTTCCAGTGTCCACCCTACAGTGACTCAGGTATGCAACAGTATTCTCTCTGTTCTTTGCCAACAAAGTCAGCTTTGATTGACACTCCTTCCCTTCCTGTCTTCTTTGTTGTCAACACAAATTGGACAAATAGCTGCACTGCAGTGCAGAACCAGTCCCTGCAAAGAGAGAGCCCAAGGCTGCCCTTGTAGTATAACTGACAGGCAAGGGCAGGTGTTAACTGTCCAGTTTCCCTAAACCAGAACCTGGTCTCCTGATATGTCACTCTCAAGAACAATTCCACTGAAAAGTGGTTGGCTGGAAGTCTACTAGCCTTTGAGGACATAATGATGGAACGTTAACTTTCTTTTTTCTTTAAATAAGCTTGGAAATTAGACAGGCATAGGAAAAAAATGCACAAATTGTATGCGAAAAACTCAGTTAATTTTCACAGATTGAACACATACAAAAGAAGAAATGGGAAAACATCAGTGCTTCCCAAGTATCTCTCCTTTTTCCTCCCCAAAGACCACCACTCTTCCCTCCACAGCTGTAGGTTAGTTTTGCCTGGTTGTGATATTTATGTAAATAAAATTATATAGCAAGTAGTCTTTTTGTTTGACTTTTTTGGCCTATGGTTTTGATTTAGTTTCATGTGTTGTTTCTTGCCCAACACATGATAGTGCCTAAGTCACCAGTTCTCAGCAACTCCTTGTAAAGTAGCACTCAGTGTTTCTGAGACTCATTAAAAGGTGCTTGCATGTGCTTACAGATATTAAGGCCATTTGAGACACTAGACAGCATCAAAGGACTACAGTTGTATATTGTGAACTGGGTAAATTGATGCACAGGGTAGGGGAAGACAAGGAACCTCACTGCTCCCCAACCCTAACCAAGCCACATCTTGTTATTGATTTGAGACCTTTTCTCAATCTAGTATAAACATTTTAGTGCTATCAGTTTCCCTCTCATTGCTGCTTTAGCTGTAACCCATGGATGTTGATTTGTGTCATTTCCTATAGAATTCATTATCTATATGTATTTTTAAAATAGTCCTTGAAACTTCTCTTTTAGACCATGGATTATTTTGAAGAATATTGTTTCATTTCCATGTGTTTAGAAATTTTCTTGACATTCTTGTTGTTGATTTCAAGTTTGATTCCATTATAATCAAAGAACATGCTCTGTATGATATGAACTATTTTTAAATTGTGGAGATTTGTTCTATGGCTCAAAGTATAATCTATTTGGATGAATTTTCCACAGATGCTTGAAAAAGATGCATGATTCTGCTTTTATGTATCAATTAAAATCTGTTGGTTGCCGGGAGTGATGGTACATGCCTGTAATCCCAGAGGCTTGGAAGTCTGAGGCAGGAGAATTGCAAATTCTAGATAGCCTTAGCAATTTAGCAAGGACCTCAGCAACTTAGTGAGACCTTGTCTCAAAATAAAAAATACAAAAGGGTTGGGGATATGGCTCAGTGATTAAGCACTTGGGGTTTAATCCCCAGTACCAAAATCATTACCACCACCACCACCACCACCACCACCACCATCATCATCATCATCACTATCTGTTGGTTGTTTTTGTTTTTGTTATATCCTTTCTGACTTTCCCCTTAGTAGTTTGTCTTATTCTGCTTGGGATGCTACAGCAAAAATATCAGAGACTAAGTGGCTTATAAAAAACAAAACAAAACCATTTTTCCCTACAGTTCTTGATTCCAGAAAATCCAATATCAAGGTGACAGCTTATTTGGTGTCTGAAAAAGGCCCATTCTTCAGAGACTTCAGCTTCTAGCTGCACCCTCACATTGTGGAAGGAGCAAACGGGTTTCTTGTAAGGGCACTAATCCCTGTCTTGAGGATCTCACTTTCATGACCTAATGACTTTCCAAAGACCCAGCCTCTTAATATCATCGCATTAGTTTTAGGTTTTAACATCTTAATTTTAGAGGGACACAAACATTCAAACCAGGACATTCTATCCTTGGCTCCCCCAAATCATGTGCTTCTCACCTGCAAAAATACATTCATTTCATCCCAATAGCTCAGAGTTAATTCCCTGTAACACTAACTCGAAAGTCTAGAGTCTCATCTGAATCAGAAATGGATGAGACTCAAATGGGCTTTATATCCTTGGGCCAACTGCTTCCCAACTGTGAACCTGTGAAATCAAACAAACGACATGCTTTCAAAACACAGCAGTGGGATAGACACAGGATAGACACTCCCTTTCTCAAGGAGAGAAACAGGAAAGGAGAAAGGGCTAACAAATCCCAAGTCCAAAACCTAACAGGGAAAGCAATATTGCACTTTATTTCTTGAGAATAACCTTCTTTGACTTGATATCCCCACTTATGGACACAGAGGGCAAAGATTGAGCACCCAGGGCCTTGGGCAGCCCTGGCCCTGTGGCTTTGCTGAGTACAGCCATGTGGTATCTTTCATGGGTTGGAGTCTGACTACTGAGGCTCTCCCCAGCTGGAGTTCCAGCCTAGAATCACTAGGGTCACCACCCTCACAGCTCCACAAAGCATCAACCAAGTGGAGGCCCCATGGTGGCTCCATCCCTGTGGCAAGTCTCTGCCTAGGTGCCTCAGCTGAGAAGCACAGCAACAGGAGGTGAAGAGCAGAGACTGGAGGCTGGGCTATGAGGGTGATATCCCCTTGGAACCCAAGACCTCTCTTTTGACATGGTTCTGTTCTCAGGCATGGAAACCCAGCTTATGATGGGAAGGGGCAGCACTGATATCTCCAGAATGCCTTCAGGTTATTCATCCACTGCCTTGGTGAGCAACACCTGGCGCTTCTGCTGATCCATAATAACCTTATGAAATGATCACTTGACCACACCATTGGTGCTCACTCCTAAACACCATCTCTCATTTTTCTGCATATAGTTCTGCTTCCCTTTGATTTAAAGATTCCATCTTTAAATTATTTCTCTTTTTTTTCTTTAATTTTACTATAAGCAATCATGAGAAGCCATGCTACTCCTTCAACATTTGCTTAAATATTTCCTCAGCCTAAGATCCAATTTCATCCCTCTCAAGTTCCAGCTGCCACAAAGTACCAGGACATAAGCCCAATTCAGGCTAGCTCTTTGCTGTCTTGTAAAAAGGGTTGCCATTCCTCCAATTTGAATACGTTTCTCATTTCCATCTGGGACCTCATCAGAATGGCCTTGCGTCTCTTTTCCCAATCACTTCGGTATTGTCTAAGACTAAGGCTTCTTCTAGGGTCATCCTCTCCTCTGTGCCTTCCTCAGAATCATCTAAACTAGTCTGTGAACAGAAATAGGCTTTTGCTTACGGACGCTTCAAATTTTTGAAGCCTCTGTACCTTATCCAGTTCCGAAGCCACTTCCACTTTTTAAATCATTTTATATTAAATACTCCCAATGTGTCATGGAATGGATGGCTTATGTAAAAAGGAAAACATAATGGCAACATCTTTCTCACAGTTCTGGAGACTGAGATGTCTAAGATCAAGGCACCAGGAGATTATCTGCTGAGGTCCCATTACTCATACTGGTGCCTTCTAGCTATTTCCTCACATTGTGAAAAGCGAAAAGATGCTTGTTTGGGCTTCTTTTCTAAGGGCACTAATCCCAGTCATTAGGGCTCCATCCTTATGACCTAACGGCTTCCCAAATCCCTCACCTCTTAACACCATCAGATTGTAGAGTATGTTCAACACATGAATTTTGGGGGAGCACAAACATTCAAGCCATAGCATCCTTCTGTCAGTTGGGGAGAGAAGAATCTGAACTCCCCAACTATAATGTGGATTTGTCTATTTCTCCTTTTAACTCTATCAGATTTTAATTTATTTGTTAAGGCTCTGTTGTTGGGTGAGCACACATTCAGGACCTTTATGTCTTTCTGGTGGATTGAGCTTTATTTCATTGTATAATATCACACATTGACTCTGACTCTAGTAATTCCTTGCTCTAACGTCTAGTTATCTAGTATAAATAACTTCTGCTTTTTTGATTAATGGTCACATATGTGTTGTTGCTTTTATTTTCAGCCTACCTGTTTCAATGAATTTAAATTTTCTTGAAAAATGCATATAAGTGGGTCACTTATACCCACTCTGCCAGTCTTAATTCATTGATGTAGTTTGACCATTTAGGGTAATTATTGATATCTTAGTGCTAAAGTCTGTCATTTTTAAATTTTTGTTTCATTCTTATTTTTCTGTTTCTAATCTTTCATATTACTGGAGTAGACAAGAACATTTAGAATTTTTGAGGACCCCATCTTGATTTATATAGTGCAATGAATATATCTTTTGTTACGTGATTTGTCACTGTCTATTGGTGTCAACATTTTATTACTTGGGTTGACATGTGGAAATTTCAATTCCATTTAGGTTCCTTTATCCTTCCCACTAGCAAATATCATTGTCTTGAGTATCAGATGATGTCGTTTCCTCTTTCAGTCATCAAATATAGATCTCAAAACCTGTGAGGAAAGGAGAAGTCCATTGTTGTATTATTCAGCTTTTCTTCACTGTGGCCAAAATACCTGAGAAGAACAATTTAGAGGAGGAAAAGTTTATTTTGAGCTCATGGTTTCAAAGGTTCAGTCCTTAGTTGGTCAACTCCATGGATCTGGGCTTGAGGTGAGGAAGAACATCATGGAGGAAGTGTAGGGTGGAGGGAAGTTATTCAGCTTCTGAAAACCAGGGGGAAAAGAACAAGGAACCAGAGATAACATATAATCCCCAAGGGCAAACCCCCATGACCTTCCTCCTCCAGTTATTCCCCATCTTCCTACAGTGACCACCCAGTAATCCATTCAAATGGATTAGTCCACTCATCAGGTTACAGGTCTCATAATCTAATCACTTCACTTCTGAACACCCCTTCATTGTCTATCACATGGGCTTTCTGAGGGGCACCTCTTATCCAAGCCACAGTGATTGTATTCCCATCAGCTCAGCATTGTTCTTTCTTCTGTCCTGATGCTTCAGGGTCCTCTCTCTCTCTCTCTCTCTCTCTCTCTCTCTAAACCATATAATTTGTCTTAAGAACATTATTGTCAATCTAAATGTAGGTTTGATAGCAATTCCTTCTTTTTATTTCTTCA
The DNA here is from genome assembly GCF_048772815.1 of Callospermophilus lateralis. Taxonomy (NCBI): domain Eukaryota; kingdom Metazoa; phylum Chordata; class Mammalia; order Rodentia; family Sciuridae; genus Callospermophilus; species Callospermophilus lateralis. The sequence continues at coordinate 101,872,661 of NC_135305.1, forward strand.
TCTGAGAATGTATTTTCACATTTTTAAAAAAAAACATTTATTTTTTAGTTGTAATTGGACACAATACCTTTTTTAAAAAAAAATTATTTTTATGTGGATCTGAGATTTGAACCCAGGGCCTCGCACATGCTAGGCAAATGCTCTACTGCTGAGCCACAACCCCAGCCCATATTTCCCCATTATTGATAGTTTCAGTAAGTACAGAATTCACAGTTAATGTTTCTTTTCTTTCAGTCTTTTAAAAACTTCAGGCCAGCTGCATGCAGCGACACATGCCTGTAATCCCAGGAATTTAGGAGGTTGAGGCAGAAAGAGTGCAAGTTCAAGATCAGCCTCAGCAACTTAGCAAGACCCTGTTTTGATATAAAACAAAAGAGCTGTAGATGTAGCTCAGTGGTAAGTGCCTCCGAGTTTAATCTCCAGTAGAGAAAAAAAGGAAAAGATAAAAAGAAAGGCCTTTCTGCAGTGTGACAGGAGAAACCCATTGCCATTCAAGATGGTGTGCTCCAATATGTGATCCATCATTTCTCTCTGGCTGCTTTCAAGACTTATTCTTTGTACTCTGTTTTCAGAAGTTCAATTTTAGTTCTTGTGGTGGATTTTTGTTTGTTTGTTTGTTTGTTGTTGATCTTGTTTGGCATTTACTTGACCTCTTGAGTCTATAGATGTGTCTTTGCCAAATTTAGAATATGTTTAGCTATTATTTCCTCAAATGCTTTTTAGCAGCTTTCTTTTCTTTTCTCCTCTGGCACTCCAAAAATATGAATGTTGGCTCTTTTGTTACCATCCTACAGGTCCCTGTGGCTACTCATTTTTTGAAAGTCAATTTTTTCTGTTGTACAAATTGAGTGGACTCTATTCAGTTCACTGATCCTATACTCTGTTACTGAACACATCCAGTTAGATTTTTAATTTCTATTATTATATTTATTAGTTCTGTAATTTCCATTCTGTTCTTCATAGCTTCTACATTTTCCTTGTGATTTTCTTTTTTTTTTTAATTTCAAGAGAATTTGTATCTATTTGTTGACACATTTTTATGATAACTATTTTAAAGTCCTTGCCAGTTAATTTCAGAATCAGATTTGTCTTGATCTTGGTATCAATTGTCTATAATTCATGCTGTAGATTTCTTCTTTTTTTTTTTTTTTTTTGATAATGGGTAATTTTCAATGGCATCCTAGACATTTTACCTATTTCATAAGGAGACGCTCAGTCGTACTTAAATCTTTTAGTTTTAGAAAGTGGTTGTCCTAGTTATGTTTAGCCTGCTTTGTATGATATGGTCCCAGTGACAGTTCAATCATGGGAGCTTCTCAGAGCTGTGGATGTACTCAGTTAATCTGGTATCCTTTGGGCTCTCAGCTGGGGCTGCCTGCAGGACAGGAAGGGTGTCAGTGGGGTAGGGGAGTTTCAGATACACAGCTTGGAAGAGGTTTCCGTGGCACAGAATTTGTTGTGGGGAGTCTCCTGCCTGTCCTCTCCTGGTGGGGTCAAGTGCTTGCTGTGATAGGCTCTCCCTCGGCTTCCCTCAGCTACCTTGGAGTCTGTGGAATGGAATTGGAGCCTTAGATCTATGAGTAAGATCAGTTGTTCTGGTGGGATCCCATTTGCTGCCCTCTCCCCATTTCAGTCAACTTGGTTGGTGACAGACTTTTGGTGACGACATTTTTCCCTGTCTATTGCCCCTGTTTATGTGTCACACTATAGCCTCTGGTTTCTCAGAAATTTTAATGTCATTTGTGATTCATCCATTTTTCTTGTCAGACCAATTTCTGTGTCATGAAATGTCCCTTTCTAGTACTTGCCCAGACCCCTGCTCTGGTTAATGTGATTCCCCCAAGGCCACTGGGCATCTCATCCTACATCCTCAGAGGCCACACAAACCTCTAGGATGGGGCACAGAAGCCATGACCAAGGTGCAGATCCAACATTCCCTAGCAGGAGGATCCATAGTAAGCATTATGCAACAGAACGATGATGAGGCTTGGGTCCAGGTACCCATCACATAACAGGTGGTCAGAGACGAACCCATTACTCCCCCTGCATGTGGCAGTGCCCTGTCCTGCTGAGGCCTCATAACTGCTGGGTCCGATAGTCCCCTGTGTGGACTTAGGGATTTGTGTGTGCCCTATGAGTCTGGCCTTTGTGATGAATATTGACTGTTTTTAGAAATCACATTCTGTAGATTCCCAAATCCATGCCCTACCCACCTCATGCCTTGCAAGGACGCTGCTCCAAATCTAGGCAGTTACTGGCTTTAGGGACCCATCAGGAGCCTCCTGTTGGGCAAAATTTAACCTGCCACTGTTTTCTGTCCCTTCTGCTCTGGGACCATTTCAAGCCCACCTTCCTGATCCAAGTGCAGTGACAATGAAATGATCTCCTGTGTCTCATCACAATGAAGAGTCAAATTCTTCTGAGCTAAAAATGAAGATAGGGAATATGGAGCTGGAAAGAGTGGCAGCCAATTGAAATCATTACCTGTCCATGACCAAACTGAGCCCAACACATCTGCTACTGGGCAGAGCTGCGTGGCTGTCCCGTGGCACAGAGAGAAAGGGTAGCCACAGAGGGCAGAGAGCTAGCAGGACTGATAATGACCCTCTCTCCCCAGAGAGGGAGAAGCCTCCATAGGATTGGAGAGGGGAGAACCCTGCAGGAAGTCTTGAGGTCTGGGCTGTATCTACCTCTTTCAACTTTCAGTATTCAGACACTAAGTAAGCACTGTCAGGGGACTGTCCACTCCAAGGCATACTCCTGCAACACACACAAGTGTGTGTGAGGAACTTATAGCAACATCAGCACATATCAGTACCTATCATCAACACTGCATGTTGTAATTAATTTCTTTGATCTTTAAAAATAATATTTGAAGGTATTTGGGCAGTGATCTTAAAATATATTTTTGAAAACAAAACATAAGTGCACTTATAATTAAATCCATCAATCCACAAAGACACAGGCACACACATGCCGAGACAGACCGCCCCCACATATATCATATATACACACACTCATGTACATACGCATGCACACACATACACACAACACACACTGTGGGGCACACAAAATGCCTGTCTCACAAAGGCTTACCAAGTTCATAATTTTTATTATACTCTGAATAGAGATGATATTTAAAGAGCAGAGAAAATGACTATACAAAGGATTTATAGAACATTTTTACATACTGGATATATATTTTTTTACAATATCAGAAAAGTAAAAATACGCGCTAACAGGTAAGGTGGATAGGAGACGTTACAAGGTCTTTGACACTGAGGATAAATGCAGTGTGACTTTTAACACGGTTATAGCTTAACACTGGAGGAATACAATACCATGTTTAATGAGTAGGTTAAAGATCCTGGTTATCCTAAGTATTGGGCATCGCTATTGTGAACCCACCGCACTTACTCCCAAGACCGTATGCCTGTGCCCAACTGCAGCCCCAGGAACAAAATGACCGGAGAATACTCCTTGTCTAGTGTTTCTGGGTGCACGGTACAGCCTATGAGAACGGGGACTCGTTTCATTGTTTAACACATATGAGGAAGAAAGAAACCTGTTGCACCATCTCATAGGAGACTGGAAACTGGCTTCGTGTGGTTCCTCCAAGGGAGCTCTTTGCTTGAAGCAAATTCCTTGATGCCCTTGAGCACATTTACCTTGAGTGAAAAGCACACCTGGTCAGGCAGTTCAAAAAGAAAATTTGCAAGGTTTCTTAAATGTGCTCCAGGAGGACCTTCGCAGGAGGCCCCAGTATCTTTGTAATTCACCCACAAGTTATGCTTCTGAATAGCGCACAATGTCCTGCTCTGATTTCTGATCGCCCTCTGTCCTTTTTGGTCACACTTGGGAATAAACCACCACAGGATATGGAACTTCTTTGGGACAGCACAAACCTTAGCTCCCCGGATTCCTGCAGTGGATGCAAAGCCGAAACATTGGAACTCTCCACTGAAGACACTGGAGCCTCCAGGTAACATTGGCACATCATCTCTAATAGCCACGTTAGTGTGCATCTGGAAAGGAGGTCTCTGAAGACCAAGGCAAACATTTGGCACAGAAAAGAGGCACTTGTGTGTGGTGCATCGATAGGAGCTAAAAGTGGAGGGGTCTACTTGTGCTCGCTCTCTCTCTCTCTCTCTCTCTCTCACACACACACACACACACACACACACACACACACACAATGATGCCCATCATGATTCAGGTGGTTCCAACTCTGCGTGTAGCTACGTCATCCTCTACCCATCGCTTTAAAACAGAGAATCCACCATTCACATTTCCAAACCCCAGTTTAACAACTGTAGCCTGTGGTATCTGTGTGGCCTACCAGCTAGGACTGAACTTTTAAAAGCAAAAGAACGGGAATTTCAGAATGTGACACAATGCAAACGACTGGAGTGTCCGCAGGACACACCGGATTCTGAGGAAGGCAGATGGAGGCTCTGTCTCCAAGTGGCCTAGCTCCTCTCTTGCTTTGGGGAAGTGCCAGGGTCATCGGCATTCTCCAAACCTCTGGTTGCTGACTGCCCTGGAATACACATCTAAGCATGGATTAGGTGGCTAAGAGGATGCAGCTAAGTGGCATCCAAAACAGCCTCTAGGCACTAGCATTCATGCTTTCCCTCCTTTCTGTCCCCACATGCCATGGCACATAGGAATCCACCAAGAATCCAAAGGTGCTGCCAGGAGCAGTATCCTAAGAGTTGACAACAGTGAAGCCCAGGCCTGAAGGTGACCCCCTATCAAGCCCACATAGGGAATGTTGAGATTGACCCCAATGTTTCCCACCACCCACCCCACCCCCACCCTGGACTTTCCCCATCAAAAAGGAGCTCATCCTCCATCAGAAGACACATCCCCCAGGAAGCACAGGTGAAGGCTGCGTGAGGCAAAACAACCTTTTGGCAGCACCACATGTGGGGGACTTCAGGGCATCACCCTAAGTCCACAGCTCACCTACTTCAGGGGCCAGGGGCCTGTGGTGTGTGTCTTACAGGAGGATGAGTCTCTTAAAAGTCACAGCTTGGCCGGCTGCAGCATTTGACACTGGTACAGTATAGCAATGGCAAACTGATATATAAATAATTTGGCATAAGTAAAATATAAATTACATAGAAATGGCATTTTCGTTTCTGTTTTCTCATTTCTCCCTTCAGGGTCCTCCCCGGCCTGCTCGCCATATGTAAGCGAGAGTGTAGAGTCGTCACCACGACATGGGTGGGGTCTGACATCCCCTGCTTCTCCACAATGCCAAAAGGTCCTCACCGCCCCATCCTCACAGCCCGCACCTCCTTCACGTCCCCGCCGTTTCCGGAAGGGTCTGACCTACGCGAACCTTCGTCAAACATTCATCCCCTCCTGGATTTTGTCAACATCTCTGTGGTGGGAAGACCAAGGTGAGGGAGACCACTGGCCTTGGGCATTCATGGGCAGGGGTGCTTCTGCCGATGGCGAGGTGCTGTGATCACTCAGCTTCCTGCCAAGAGAGCTGGGTGTTTCTCATTCTCACAGATGCTGGTGTGCTGGGAACCTTCTGGACCCTCAGTAGGCACGCCCTGTGCCCATTTCTTTCCACCCAAAAAGTACCCGGCTACAGAGATGTGTAGGACGAGAAGTTACTCTCAGAGAAGGCCAATGCGTGGCGACGTTGTTTGTTCTTGTTTGGTAAAGTTGGCAGATCTCTTTCCCCTCCTGGGCCTAAAATGCCACGATTATCAGTTTGGTATAAATTGGGAGTCCCACCTGACCCCACTGCTGTCTTGAAGGTTGTGAGAGGCATCCAGTGGGTCTGGGTTAGGAGGGACTCTCAGATCTTCTTTGGGGAGCCAATCATGACCTTTGACACAAAGTTGACGATGGCGCTGGCGGGTTGCTCAGGGTCGTGCTCGGCAAACAGGTGGCATACATTGTCTGTGGCACTGCCCTGCTTCCGGGCCACAAAGCCAAAGACTCTGCAAAAGGAAAGTCCAAGTGAGAACAGCCCTCTGGCCTCCTGCAGAGGACAAGCAAGCTGATAAGCCTCCACTTTCTCTGGCTACTAGTGGCAACGTAAGGAAAAGCTACCATATGTTTGGCACTGGCCAGGTGCCTGTCCACACACTTTCACCTGTAAAACTTATGGACCTGCAGGTAAAATGAAGGAGTTCTGCTCTAAAAGGAGGAGCTGGAGTTGACCAAAGGGGAGTGACAGCCCCTTGCCCTAAATCAAAGATGAGTCTCAACTTATTCCACAGTGACTTCCCCATTCAAGGCTGGAATCCTCCAGGCAATGTCCAGGCAGATTCCTGAGCTTCAGTTGAACATGCAGGACTGGAGACCCCAAGAGGAGGAGCAGGGCCTCAGGGACTCCTGAGATGATGCCAGCTGCCCCCAGGCCTTTCCCTGACTTGGACTCCCCCACCCCGGCCCTGGCTCAGGTCAGAGGGGAAATATTCCAAGAACTCTTCTGAGGCCTCACAAGCCCGCAAAACCGGGTTGCAAACTATGCCCAGTTCGGGAAGCTGTTTAAAAAGAACACACATCTAATTATTTTTCTAAGAATTGAAGCCATTATCTTAATAGGCTTTTAGGAGTCCTAAACTTAACACAATAACAACCATTCTCCAAATCTAAATCTCTGGCAAAGATCTTTCTTCTCTTTCTTGGAAAAATGAAGGACTTTTTGTTTCCACTTAGCAGTTTCCATACCGCAGAAGGGACTGGCCAAGGACACTCAAGTAACCCCGATGGAGTCAAAAATTCCAAGCAGATGAAAGCCCCATGCTAACCTGCCAGTCCGAGGGCAGAGTTTGCCCAGAATACACTCCCTCTAGGGGGTTGGAAAAGGCCCAAATCACTGATCAGCTCCCTAGACTAATGAGGAACCTGAAATAGGAATCTGAGGGAAGGAGGACCATGATCAGACAATTGTGGTCATTCAATTTAGACTACACAGAGGAAGCCAACCTGGGAGTTGCTGTTACATCTCTGAGTGGGAGGTTAGGATGTGGTCCCTCTGAGGTAATGCTGGGCTTGGAATAAGCCCCTGCCCAACAATAGGGAGATGAAGACTCCTCCCTTGCCTTTGGTATGCTGAGCATAAAGCTCTGCCTTCTAGCTCAGAGGACCTCAGCTCTACTCTGCAACACTCCTGCCCTCAAATGGCTGAAGAGCCTGAGCAATGCATATGGCTGCACATATCCCAGGACAGTCAGCCGGTGGCGCAGGGCAGTGAACAGCACCCAGCCTTTCCTCCATAAGGACCACACTTTTCCTTTCTTCCTGTTTCTTTTCTTTTTAAAGCAAATGATCCCATTGACACGACTCTGTTATTTTCTCATAAGGAATCCTCTTTGGAAAGTGGAACAGAATTCAACAACTACAAAAACAGAAAGAATGGAAGAAAATGCTGGCAACTTACTTGGAAGAAGGGCCATCTTTGATCCACCTTATGCATTAAAGAGAAAAGAATTGCATTAATTTTTAAAATTAAATGGTGAAATGAAGTACACATCTTGCTTAATAAAAATGCAAATATCTTACTTCCTGTCTTGTGGGTCCAAGGCACAGAAAATCACCGTGTTCACGGGGTAATGCCTCCGGAAGAAGAGCCTGTGGACATGTGGGAGAGAGAGAACCGATCCCATTACTGGGGTTTAGGGTGATGGGTGTTGTGCTGGGTAGACTTTCCCATTTGCCCATATGTGAACACCACAGAGAGGTAAACCTACTGATAGACTTGTTATTTGGAAAGAGGAATGAAGTACATGCACATTAGCAATCAACAGAGGATATTAAGTTGAGCAGAATGATTTCCAGAAGTAGCCAACAGCAGTACCATGTAAGGTGAAACTGTCAGCTGATGGAAATGGGGATCTAATCAAGGAGTCTTAAGGAACTAGAGGGGTGTGAGATAGACACAGGAAATCACCTTGGGTCTCACCAGCCTCTTCTGATTGTGGGCAGACCATAACTATCTCAAAGCATCGGTCTCCTCATTGGTAAAGAGGGAAGGCATGGTGAGAGCAGTCCACACCCAATATGGTAAGAGATCTTAGAGCACTGGCTCATCCCTCAAGGGCTGAGTCCTGCAGGGTACCTGCCCAGTGCTATTTTTTATTTGAGTGGCTCAATTCTGAGGTAGGTTCTTTGATATGGGAAGAAATTTTTCCATCTTCAATTTCCCAAGAAGTTTGGGCAGCTGAAGAAATCATCCAGCTTGAGGGATAGGTCCTGGAGCAGGCACTACAGGGGGTGGGGGCCTGCCAGGACAGCATCATAGGCAGAGGGCTTGAGCTGGTCTACACGGTGTCCTGTGGGTACATGTGTCTGTTGAAAGGGGCCCTGCCACCTCATTGTGTTCTTGGTTGATAACCTGCCTTCCTATTCGGTCACACAATGCTGATTTCTTAACTAACACCTTGTTAATTGTATCTGAAATATTGTTGATCCTGAGGTCAAAGGCTCCTTGGGTAAGAGACCTCAAGGAGGGTCAGTGGGAGGACCAGCCTGTGACTACTCCCTGCTGGTCCTGGAGAAGTAAACATGTGCTCCAGTGTTAACTAGCAACAGCAACAACCTGGACCAGAGTCCTTTCAACTCCACCAAAGCAAACAATATGTATCAAGACCATACTCTCATCTGAAACCAGATGACCACCAGAATCAGGGGATTCTCATCATAGCCTCAGAGTATCTTTAAAGCAATGCAGTAAAAAAAAAAAAAAAATTGTTGTATTTGCAAATGTTTCATAGGTAATATTCATAGCACCAAATATCTTTCTTCTTTAATTTTACTAAGTTTACGCAACTTTCAGGTACTAATGATTTATGTGAGGTTCCTGAGACTTATTTAATGACCTATTTAAAGATAGGCAATAGCCTGGGGAGAGGTTGGATTACCAATAACCTCAAGGAACACTAGGTTTTATCTGGATGACCATTCACACCAGAAAAGAGCAAGGGGGGAGGTGGGGGAGGTTACATTCCCAGCTGGGATCAGCAGCCCTGTCCCTAGACATTCCCATTCTCCCCCAGCAGTACTCACTTCCTCTGATTGTCCGTCAGGGTGATGCCCTGGGCAGACACTTTGAAGTGCACTACCGTGGACACTGGGGGTGGCTCCTGAACCAGGGTCATGCTCAGGGCCTTCTGGACTGCCTGATGGCCAGTGAGGGACTCCATCTCCACGGAGTTCAAGTACCACACGTTGCAGGCTGCAAGACACCAAAGGCACGCAGGTTAGTGGTGACTATAGGGTGATATATCTACTTACACACTGGTGGTTGCTGACATGTAGAGGTTGAATTTATGATCAACTTGCACATGTGATCTGTGCTGGGTCCATTTAAAAGCAAATGTCCTTTACTCCAATTCTGAAGGAGTAGACAGTGAACCACACAAAGATGCACTTACCTCAGTGCCAACATGGAGATTGAACAAGTTACCAGAGCACAGCCCAGCTTTGCCACCCTCCGTCAGAGGGAGGAATGCTCCATTCACCCTGTTGCAGATTTAAACTTGGTGTCTAGGGGGCCTTGAAGTACCTTCTCTGGCCTCAGTGGGGATTTGGATAGCAGATTGGACACCAAAGCCCAGCACAGTCAGAGAAAAGGGAGCCCAGAGGTCCTCCAGGTAGCATAGTGAGGAGACCATGTATTATGGAATCCAAATAACTGTTCTGCCCCAGATTGTTGAAAGGGTATTCAAAAGGGGCTGCTGAGAGAATGGATGATTTGCCACGCGCTTAGAGTACAGCTTCACCTGTGTCCCAACATTCTACACTGCTAGGGAAGGGCTTGGGGTCTTCTCTGTGGCCATCTCCCCTCAGGCGAAGAAAAATGACTAGATATAAATACGCCTTTGACAACTCTGGCACTCCCTGTTGGCTTATATCCCTGTGGCTGGAGCAAAAGCTAACAAGGGACTTTGGAATGTGGATGAAATCAGAGTCAAAGGGGCAATGTTCAGACTTTGTCTGAAGCTCTCTTACCTCAGGAAAAACCAGGGACTCCTGTGGCCAAAGATGATTGGCCTGTTAAGTTATCATCACCGTGAAGAGGGGGGTGCTAAAGAATTGACGTCCGCTTCCTCAGCTTTCTCTTGCTTTCCCTTCTGCATATGCCCAATTACACTTCTGCCTTCCACCATGAGTTGAAATAGCACGAGGCCCTCACCAGAGGTTCAGGAAATGCTGCCTCCATGATCTTAGACTTTCAGCCTCCAGAACCATGAGCCAAACTAAATCTCTTTCCTTTGTAAACTACCCAGTTTCAACATTCCTGAATATCTTCTATTACTGCAATAGAAAACGGACGGAGATAGAGCAGAACTGCCCTGGCTCATCTTCCTCCTTGCTGTATGCTAGCTTCTGATTGGAGAACAGGGGTGAGTAAGTTCCAGTTCAAAGGCCTCCACAGAATTTCATTGTACAGAAAAAATAAAATGCTCCTCCCTGATCCAAACCAATGCATCGGCTGACATGAATGGTCAGCATTCAGTTGAGCTGCTGCCTCTTGGCCAGGTATTCAGTGAGCAGCTCTGCCCTCTTTCTGCCTTGGAATGAATGAGCAGGGGCCATGCCTGTTGGCAGGTGCACTGATACACAGGACCACAAGGGAGCCAGGGAGAGTGGCAGTCACTGAAGATGCCCTGGGGGTCAAAGCACAGGCCACATGTCAGCTGCTCACCTGTCCCTTCTCTCTAAGGCACCAGCCATAAGTCATAGCTCATTTGTAAAGTTTTAGACATACAGAGAATTTGGAAAACTGTACTTCAGTGAGCACACATAGTTACCACGACAGGGAAGGAAAACAGGGACTGGGATTTACATCAACAAGCTAATCTGAAAAATGAAGCCCCTTCCTTTATCCAAGAGTGGTGAGAGTTTGAAGTGGGTCCAGAAAGAAGCCTCAGACCCTTGAAAGGCCTTGTCTTGAGGAAGGCAGCAGATACCAGAGGACCACCCTCAACCCCAGGAAGCAAACTGTCTCAAAGACTGAGACAAGTGACTCTTACTGTTTTTAAACAAGACTAGGGCTGGGGGTGTAGCTCAGTGGTAGGGGGCTTGGCCAACATGCATGAAGCCCTATGTTTATTCCTAGCATCTCAAACAAAACAAAAACAATAGGACTTCCTGAATTTATACTTAATATGGGGGTTTTGACTGGGATATTAATTTTCTTCTATAAAAAGTTAACTTTGCTTTTACTCTTAATCACCCCTGTAATTATTGAAATGGCACTGTCCCAATAGCAAAATTTTAAAAAGATGTTTCAATTGTTTTCACTCTTTTGAGCTCAACCTAACACCTAATGTTAACAGGAACCCGCACACAGCCCTAAGAGGAAGAGTCTATCCTTATCTCCAATTCATAGATAAGGAAATTGAGGAACAGAGACAGTAAGAAGCATGGGCAGTCTCCCAGGCCCTATGAGCAGGTCACTGTGATCGTGCTGTGACACAATCTTCATGGCGGACCCCAGTGTTTACTGAGAACCTGTTAGGTACCAGGCATTGGATAGGGACCTGCACTAAGGAATTTCATATAATACTCCTGAGGATTACTGGGCATTTACGCTGTGAGGCCCCTGGTGGTGCAGAATTCTTGGATCAGGCCCCAGGATAATCCTTGTCTTTATCATGATGACAGATGCATTCTTTCGGGAGGCCATTGTCACATCTGTACAGAGATGCTGAGAGGCAGGTAGAAATTCGTCATTCCCCTGTCTGGCTGAATTCAGCTCAAAGATTTCCATGGCAAACAGTGCTCTTTTCCATGATTTCTACCCCATCCAGCTGGCCAGCACTGCCACTTGTTGCAATGGATTAAAAATCTATGTCTCTAAAAATTCCACATTTTGAATGCTAACTCTCAAGATGATTTGGGGAAGTAGGACCTTTGGGGGGTGATTAGGTCCTGAGGGTACAGCTTATGAAAGAGACCTCAGAGAGGTTTCTGGTTCTCTTTCCATCATCTGAGGACACAGTGAGGCTTTTGGTAAGCCAGGAAAAGCATTCACCAGCACCCACATGCTGGCCCTCTGATCCTGGATGTCCACATTCTAGAACCATGAGAAACACATTTCCACTGCGTATAAGCCACCCAGTCTGTGGTACTTTGATAAAGCAGCCTGAGCTGACCAGTACACTCATCTTACAGTATCTAGGCAAGAAGACATTCTAGGGGAACTACAAGCCTCAGTGGTTTGCCTCAGTCCTCTTGAGAAAGACAGCACATTGGCAAAAGTCCTTAAAATTATAATTGCCTCTGCTTTGTGCTTACAAAGTTCTGATGAATCAGGTGCATTTGTGAAGTGCTGGTGCACCCTGGACACAGGCTATATTTCACAGCTCATTTGTAAAGTATGAGACATATAGAGAATTTGGAAACCTCTACTTCATACTGTAGATGACAATTTGACAATATTATCAGGAGAATCCACAAAGCGACAAGGAACCTAGAGGTCCTACTTCTGAAAAGATTCAGAAAGGAAATATCCATTACCCACATGAAACAACTAACCTATAGGGGAAGAGGTTTGTGCCACACATTCATTGCAGAGAGAGAAACTGTAAACAGATTACATACAAAAATAAGAGGAGGTTTAAATTAGTCTCCTCAATGAAATACTAAGCAACCAGCAAATGGTAATCATGAAAATTATATAGCAACTTGGAAAAACAGTTAGCAGGTAATTGGAAAAACAGAATAAAAACTATCTTTACTATGATTAGAAAAATAAAATGAAAAGCATATGTGCTATGAACAGAAGCTGGAAAGAAGCCTGGGAAATTGAGAACAGATTTTTAGGAGAGTGAATATTCTACCTTTAATTGTTATCATGCTGATCACGCAGCTATAAAAGAGAAAAGAAAGGGTCTAGAGAGCAAGAGAAAGAATTTTAAATCTAACTATTATGAAAATTCCAGAGTTGGCACAACCAGAATTAAGTTCACATGGAATCACGGGCTACCACTACTGAGATCTGTGCTCTCCTGTAGGCACCACAGAGAGCTTTTGAGTAGGTGTGGTCCAACAGACTGAAGTCTAGTGGGAATGTGGCATTTGGGGAATATGGCTTCTGAAGGAAGGAAGGAGCCACATAGTCATTCCTCAAAGCAGAGAAAGAAACATTGCCACTTTTCAATGTTCATTTAGGGAGGCAGTTCTACTAAGGACATGCCAGGGTGCCAATACCAGCTCTCCCAAAGCCCTGACTCTCTCTAGCAGATAATAGATGGCTTGCAGGGTCAGAGCTGCGCTCCTCCTACCATGCTTACACCAGAACCATCCAAGTCCACTTGACAAGTACTCTTGGTGAGGGGGTCAAGATTTGGCATGACTGTGCCTCATTGTGTTTCAAGATATGTTAAATAGGAAAGTGTCCTACAGACCCACAGCGGGGAGCTATGCAAATTGCTAGATTATTCTGGGAAAGCAACTTTATAACATGGAAAAACATCTCAGGTCCACAAATTATAACCCCATAGTATCATTTCTGGGAATTTTCTTAAGGCAACAAACCAGAATTCAGAAAAGGGGAAAAAAAAAAAAAGAAAAGAAAAGAAAAAGAAAGCAGAATTAAAGTCTTCTTAGTGTTGTTATTTATAATATTGAAAAATTAGTCTAAATGGACAACCATAAAGAGTTGAATCACATGATGGACCATTACATAGCCATTAAAAAATGAGTCTAGTGCTATGTTTGTAAAAACCATGAGTAAGTTCATTATGCAAAGAGTTGGAAGGATTATAAAAGAATTGTACATGTGGCACAATCCCAAGTAGGAGGGGAGATAATATGGACAAATTTGGTTAGCGTTAAGAATGGTCTCTGGTTGGGAGAATACTAACCAGATCTATTTTCCCAATGTTCAGCAGCCGTATGGGGTCACAGGTCTATGAGAAATTCACGTTACCCTTCACATTTATGTATATACCTCTTTTTAACTTCAAGAACACACAGAACACATAGGACTTTTACAAAGAAATTATACTTACACGATGCAAAGTTAAAAAACATAACCACGATATTTACAGGAAATCTATCAGAAGTCTGGTAAAAGCTCCTTTCTTTTCAGGATAATCCTAGATTCCTCTCCTCAACAAGAAACAATTAAGAGCTGAGGCTTAAAACACAATCAGACATTGTTTTGAGATTGGAACAAAGTCATGATGGCCTTGTATCAAATAAAAAGGGATTAAACTGAATGAGACTAAAAGTTTATTCCCATTATTGTGACTCTGCCAATATGTTTGAGTCTTGGTTTGCTCAATCAATGAAGAACGCAGACACGAGAGTCTTAAAGGACTTTTTAGGTCCAGGAGACAGGATCCTGAGTGAATTGAATGACAAATGAAATTCAGAAGCAAAACCCACTTGCAGTGATCAGAGATTGAAATGGTTCCACAATCTTTTTTTTTTTTTGTACCAGGGATTGAACCCAGGGGTGCTTAACCACTGAACCACTTCCATAGCCCTTTTTGAGACAAGGTCTTGCTGAATTGCTCAGAGCCTTGCTAAATTGCTGAGGCTGGCTTTGAACTTGTGATACTCCTGCCTCAACCTCTGAAGCCACTAGGATTATATGCCTGAGACACCAATCACTGGCCTAGTTCCACAATCTGGACACAATGGCTGTTTTGGACTTTTTCTAAACAACCACAGCTACTCCTCCAGGCAAAGATGGAACCTCCCAGAGGTTCAATGTGCAATCTTGATTCTTTGTCACAGCAGCTGCATGGAAATTCAGAGCTATCCAAGTGCTAGAGAAATCAGAGATTTTTAAAGGGACTCAAAGCAGTCATTAATTTAAGCCTCATATATAATGCTTAATTCAGATTATTAGGTCAGACAAGAAAATTCCAAATGAAGTCTTAACTCTAAGAACACCCACCCTTTAAATAAAATAACAAGATCAAAGTTATTGGTATGTATTACATGTTATTTAAAAAAAAATGAGAACGTGTATTTAAAAATGGTATGAGAGAAAGTTTTGATCTCTAAAAATAAGTTACTATAGTAATTTATTATTATTAGTTAATTGACCCATCCAGATAACAAGGAACTCAAGGAGAAAACTGAAATGCTGTTCGTGATGAGAAAATATTAAACAAAAAGAGCTGAATGCAGAGATAAAGCTGCTTTGGTGCTAACTAGGTGGGACCAAAAGACCAGAGCTGCGTCCCTCAAGATATAGAGGAGCTTGGAGACAGAAGCAAGATGCCCAGGCTGACTCCACTTCTCAGGAGCTCAGGCCACTACTTTAGGTGCTCTGTCAGTGATATGGGATGAGATGGCTCCAGCCACACAGGCCCCGTGAGGGAGGCACTTAACTAGCTGGGCCAGAGCAAATGCTCTGGGACTGTGGCCATGGCCTTTCTTCGATATTTTTCTTGGTATATGAATTGCAGTAATTACATATTTGTAAATATATTTTAAAAAGATGGATCTGAGTGAACAAATCAATCAGAATGGATCTGATTCCACAGGCCTATCTTCTAGGTGAGGTGTGTGGGTGAACCTGTATTGGGGAGGCCGTCAGCAAATTCCCATATCATGGTCACCAGAGATATGAGACTGTGCTCACACTCTAACAGAAGGAAGTTATAAGCCTTGGAGGGCTCCAGGAATCACCTAAAACAAACTTGGGGGCTCTGAGCTCCTTTTCAGTGCCTTCCACAGCCTCCCAGCTGAGCCATGCTACAAGGGGTATCCACTCTCACAAAGGAGAGGATCAGGCTGGTGGCCTAGGCCAGAAGAATAGCTTCCAAGGCATTCCTCAACTTCTATTCATTTGTTCTTTGCAATCCCCTTGTGGGCACAGATTACTGTTACCACTTAACAGACGTAAACCTCGGTTCTACACAGCTAAGTGATTTATCAGAGATCAATACTTGAGCTCAGGAAATAGCACAGTTAACACTCTTCATTTTGGAAATTCAAGTTATAGCACACTTACTAGCTCCTGTCACATTTGTTTAAGTTACGGATAAGTTATCCTTTCAGGAGACAGTATGAACTTACCTTTCTTTTAAGGACACTAAGAACATTCCACTTAAAGCCAAAGTAATTTCACTTTGGCTGGGCAATATGCACAATAATATAAAATTTTCTAGGAAAAAACTAGATAGAATGGTACAACATGTACAGAGAAAAGAACAAGAAAAATACCCTCATATTTCATATATCTTCATTGTGGAGTTATAATAGCTATAAATTATTATATAGGAATGTGTCACAAAATTGAAATATTTCTAGTCCAAACTTTCACCAGAATCACAAATTTCTTCTCCAACATTTCTGACAGTAAAATGAAAGACAGTATGAAACACTTCCAATGGGGAGCAAGCAGTTTTGAAGTGAGCAGGACCCAACGTCCTCCTCTAGCTGTGTTCATCCTTCACTTCTGTGGAATTATGATTGCCAAACGTTGTCTGGTTTGTTCAAAGATATCAAAGAACGAAATCATGGAGATATAATGTAATTTTAAGCATAGGCACTCACAACACTGTCAAGATGCCAGTTCTTCCAAATTTTGTGTAGATACAATGCAATCCTTATCTAAATCCCAAGCAAGTTATTTTGTGAATATTAACAAACTGGTTCTAAAGATTGTATGGAAAGACAAAAGATCCAGAATAACAAACACAATATTGACGGAAAGTTGGAGGACTGATACAACCTAACTTCAAAACTTCTAATAAAACTGTAGTAATCAAGATAGTAAGGTATTGTGGGAAAAAAGACAAAAAATCAATGGAACAAGGGCTGGGATTGTGGCTCAAGTGGCAGCGCACTCGCCTGGCATGCGTGCGGCCTGGGTTCGATCCTCAGTACCACATACAAACAAAGATGTTGTGTCTGCCGAAAACTAAAAATAAATAAATATTTTTAAAAAATTCTCTCTCTCTCTCTCTCTCTTAAAAAAAAATCAATGGAACAAAATATAAAGCCCAGAAATAGATCCATATAAAGATAATCAACTAATCTTTGACAAAGAGCAGAGACAACACAATGAAAATAGCCTTTTCAACAAATAGTGTGAGAACAATTGAAGATCCAATTCCAAACCCCGCTACCCCCCAAAAACTGTACCTAGATGTAGACTTTTCACAAAAATTAACTGAAAATAGATCAGAGACCCAAATAAAAAATATAAAATTATAAAAGTCCTAGAAGATAACAGAAAAAAAATCTAGATGAACTTGATTAACTTGGGTTTGATGATGACATTTTAGATATGACATTAAAAACTAAATTTTATTAAGATTAAGACTTTTTTGCTCTGCAAGAGATGCTGTCTAAAGAATTTTTTAAAAAAGCCACAGATTGAGAGGAAATATGTGGATAACACAAATCTGATTAAGGATTGTTATCTAAAACATACAATGAACTCAAAATTCAATAATAATTAAAAAAAAAAACAATTAAAAAATGAACCAAAAGAAAACTAAGAGATACTACACCAAAGAAAATATGTAGATTACAAAAGAGCAAGTGAAAAAATGCTCTACAACATCTGGGAAGTATAGGTTTAAATGAGATATAATAACCATGATCCTGAACACTGACACCACCAAGGGTGGTGAGGACGTGGAATGAGAACCCTCATTCTTTGCTGGTGTGAATACAATATATGCTGAAAGACAGTTTTGCAGTTTCTTGCAAAATTGAACATATTCTTGTCATATGATCCAGCAATCATACTCCTTGGTATTTACTCAAAGAAGATGGAAACTTATATTTACATAAAACCCCGAATGTAGATGATTATTAAAGATTTATTCATAATTGGCAAAACTTGGAAGCAACCCAGATGTTCTTCAGTAGGAAAACAGAGACATAAACTGTGGTACATCCAAACAACGAAACATTACTCCATGCTAAAAATAAATAAGCTATCAAACCATGAAAAAATATGGAAGAAACTTAAATGCATATTACTAAGTGAAAGAAGCCAATTTGAAAAGGCTACATACTATATGATTCCAATTATAAGACATTCTGGAAGAGGCAAAATTATGGAGACAGGATAATAATTAATGGTTGCTGGGGATGAGAGGGAAGGGAGGGATAAAGAGGTAGAGCAGAGTGGAATTTTAGGGAGGTGATAATATGTATGTATGTAATCTGTACATATGATGGATACATGCCATACCCATGTTCCCAAATCCATATAAGGCAGAACATCAAGGAGGAACTCTAATGTAAACTGTAGTTTAGTTACTAATGTATTGATATTCATCAATTTTAACAACTGCACTACTCTGTTGGGGAGGCTGGTAACGTGGGAGGATGTGCATCTACATGAGATAGTTCTGTACTCTCCATGCAATTTTGCTGTGAATCTGTAACTGCCCTAAAAAGTAAAACTATTAATAAAAAATGCTTTAACAAAGTGGCCTGGTCTGTGGAGGGCTGGCTCTGGGTGGTGTCTCCCACCAGACACATGGAAGCCTGGGTCCAACTGTTGACTCACGTCGAGTAATTGTTGAGTCACATCTCTGGAACATTTTTATATTTGCAGCTGGCAAAGCAGGTTACCCACATCCTGTCTTACTACATTTTCCCTTAAACTAAAATACAGGACTTGACATTTATTCTACTGAATTTGGTCTTGTTTAGAGGCAGAACAATATTTCTAGCCTGTGATGCCTGGCCCTGTCTCTGACAGCCGTTCCCCACCCAGCTCTGTGCAACGATCTATAAAAGGAAACTTCCCTCACAGCCCACAGAGAAGAAGGAAACCTGAATAATGAGAGGGAAAGGGAAGTTCTGCAACTAAACTCCTTTTCCGCCCAACAACCAGACGACACATGGAAATTGAAGCTACATTCACTAACCTGCTCCCTGCTTCAACAGCTCAGCGGCTGAGTTGGCTGCTGTCTGGGGAGAATTTTCTGCTATTTCCTCCAAAGGATCTGCAGGAAAGGGTGAGAAAACATAGAAATGAGTGCCGCTCCCCCAACAAAGAGTCCTCAGGACCAAGTCAGACAATTTGGTGACAGAATTCCCGACAGTGACACGCAATGGTCTCCCAGAGCCAGAGCTGAGCGTTTCTGTTGAGGACCATGATCCAGCCCACAGAAGTAATATCACATTCCAAACAAAGTCAGGGAAGACATGGCCCAACAAAACTTGCTTCTAATCTCTGACACAATTTATATGAAAAATTAAATTTCAAAAGCTAAGTCACATCTTTATGTGAAAGTTTATGAGACTGCTTAAGAAAGCTGGGAAATACAATCAAATCAGCTTGTTATTCTATGGGTGTTATTTGTCAAAAAATTTTTATTATGGATATTTTCAAATATCCATAATAATGTTTGATGATAATGTTTGATGATAAAGGTGATGAATGTTTCATTCATCACCTGGATTCAACAATATCAACATTTTGCCTATTCTTTTTTTTTTGTTAGCAGAGATTGAATTCAGGGGCACCTAACCACTGAGCCACACCCCTAGCCCTATTTTGTATTTTATTTAGAGACAGGGTCTCAGTGAGTTGCTTAGCTCCTTGCAGTTGCTAAGGCTGGCTTTGAACTCGTCTCCCCAAGTTGCTGGGATTCCAGGCATGCACTACCTAGCCCAGCCACATTTTGCCCATTCTGTAGCTTCTTTAAAATTAAATGTAAATGGCCTTGAAGGTCCCTTAATCTGAGGTTTTTGTTTGTTTGTTTTTGTTTTAGCTTCAGCCTTTACTGCATGGAAATCTTTAATGAAATCCATGATGTACAGATATCTGTGTGTTTCCAGCTGCAGTGGGGCCTCCTCTTTTCTCCCTGATTTGAACCCTTAGTTCCTCTACTGGATTTATACACAGAACCCATGTCAGAAAAAGAAGTGTAACTCAGCATTAAAAGAGAATAACATCAGGGCATTTGCAGGTAAATGGATGGAGTTGGAGAATATAATGCTAAGTGAGGTAAGCCAATCCCTAAAAGCCAAAGGCCGAATGTTTTCTCTGATATGCAGACACTGATTCATAATGGGAGTTACAGGGGATCATGGGAGAAATGGAGAAACTTAAATAGGGCAAAGGGGAGGGAGCGGGAGGGAGAGGGAATGTGGATAGGAAAGATGGTAGAAAGAGATGGACACCATTACCCTAAGTACATGAAGACATGAATGGAGTGACTCTACTTTGTGTACAATCAGTGACTTGAAAAATTGTGCTCTATATATGTACTATGAATTGCAATGCATTCTGCTGTCATGTATAACAAATTAAAATAAATACATTTAAAATAAAAAAAAAAAAATTAAAAAAAAAAAGTAGTCAAAATTTTCTCAATGGATCTCCTCAGATCTCTGGAAGTGGTGTGCCTTGACCATTGCAGTTGAACCTACTCAGAGCCAGTCCAGCAGTGAGGCCCCAACCATACCTCTCTCTGGAATGAGCAACTTGCAGGGCAAGGCCAAAGGCGTGATGGAATGCTGACACACCAAAGCAGTCAGACTCCCTGTGGAAAGGACAGAAGCAAACCATGGTCAACAACCTCTCAGCCCATTGTGTGCTCAGCCATCCTACTAGATGAAATAAAATTGCTGCAAAGCCTGAGCCTTGCGGTCTTCACAACTAACACATTCCATTATATTGGGAAACTTCGAAGAAGCAAAAAGTTCAACAAGTCAGCTAAGAGGTAAGTAAAGGGAATTGCAGTGGATTCCTAGAACAGACACATCATTGCCAAAGCATAAATAATACATCATACAGTAGGCTGGATCTGAAATGAGATCAAGGTAAATGCAACTTGTACCACATACACCATCCCTACACAGTGCCCCTAAAAGGGCCAGGATAATGTCAAGGCCTTAATTCTTCTCTGTGCCTCCTACAGCTGGCTTCTGCAGCCTTTCCAGCAATACTGTGAGGTTGCAGAGGCCTATTAAGATATAGGTAAGAAAGGATGCTCTGCCGAAACCCCATGTGCTTCTTAGTGCTCCTGGGATGGGATCACACTGGGGTCCAACCCATCAGGACTTATCTTTGTGCAGAACAGGACTATACTTTGTTGACATCTATAACTTCTAGTATTAGCCCAGTGTTTTTTGTTTACTTGCTTTTGGCAAAGTGTTTAAGAATGCATTGTACATTCAGATTATCTTAAAGACAGTATTTCAGATCAGAGGATTCTCAGAAACTGGGGAGTGAAATATGAATGAACCACCACAAAAACGACTGTCTGAAATCTCAGGTTAGCCAGCAGAGGAGAATCAGGCCCCCAGTATTCAGAACATAGAGAGCAATCTCTCAAGGGACTCACCAAAATATGGTTCATTGGAACATCCTTTCAACCGCACTCCCTTTGGGGTACACTCGATCAAAAAATGCCGAACAAGTTCATTGGACAAATCTCCACCTGTGGCAAGAAATTTTGAAAAATGAATCGACTCAAGTGGTACATGCATCCCAATGTTTATAGCAGCACAATCCACAATAGCCAAATTATGGAAGCAACTAGGTACCTATCACAGACAAATGGATAAAGAACATGTGGTCTACATATACAATGGAGTTTAACTCAGCCATAAAGAAGAATGACATCACATCATTTGGTGGTAAATGGGATAGAAACAAAGAACGTGATGCAAAAGTGAATAAGCCAGATTCAAAATCAAGGGTTGAATGTTTTCTCTCATATATGGAAGCTAGAGAGCAATAAGGAATTAAAACAGGGAATTGCTGAATGTGGTGGTGCATGCTTGTAATCCCAGTGACTCAGGAGGCTTAGGCAGGAGGATTGCAAAGCCACTTTCAGCAACTTAGCCAGGTCCTAAGCAACTTAGTGAGATCCTATCTCCAAATAAAAATGAAAAGAACTGGGCTCAGTAGTTAAGCACCCCTGAGTTCAACCACCTAAATAAATGAATAAATAAAATGGTGAATCTCACAAAAATAGAAAGGAGAACAATAGAATAGAAGAAGTGGAGAGAATGGGAGGGAAAAGGGATAGGAAAGGGGAGAAACTGCAGAATGAAATAGACCAAATTTTGTTATGTACATGTACATATGAATATATCACAATAAATTCTATTTTTACGTACAACTGTAATCCACCAATTAAAAAAGCAATAAATAAATGAAAGGAAGGCAGGTAGAGAAAGGGGGTCAGGGAAGAGAGGTAGGGAGACAAAGGAGAAGTACTAACAAGGAAATGGGGCAAATTTCACTATAAGCATCTATGAATATATCAAAATAAACCCCACTGTATGTATAGCCATAATGTACTGATAAAAACAAAAACTGAAGAATTTTAAAAACTGGGAGCATGGTAAGATTTGAAACATAATTTGAAATTTGAGACATAAATGCAAGAAACTGTACCTGAGAAGGCCCCTTCTAAATAGAAGTCTAGCTACTACACTGGGGGTTCACCAAGAATCCTTTAAGAATGGTAGCTGGGTGGTGGGATGAGCCAGGCAGATGGAGAGAACCCCCACAGTGATGATATAATGGGCAGAGGGGCTTTGGGAGGCCCCTCAAACACACTCCAAGAATTCCCAGCTACCCCCACCCTCCCCACCAAAAAAATCAGAAATCTCAAACACTAGTGAATCTAAGCATTTCAGATGACGGATACTTGACCTGTAGTAGGCTTCTAAATGACGCCTACTAAGTGACAAATATTAATTACAGTGTCAGCATTTTGCACAGGCAGTAAAGCTTTACAGTAAAGGAAATGATGAGATTTCATGAAAAGCTGCATTGAATAAAATGAGGAAAAAGGACATGTGGCCATTGTGGGAGGAGAATGCCTCATGACGCTGACTACCATGAATTTGAGTGGGTCTGGATGCCACTTGTGGGAATGAGCCCAGTGGAAATCCTCCTGGCCAGGCACTCTGCACAGCAGGGCCCTGAATGGCTGCAGCTGTCCCATCTCAGGGTGGTCAGAGGAGGTGGTGACTCACTGTGGCTCTTTATGAGTCTGGTAAACCCTGGCCTGTGAAACTCAAATGTCAAATCCAGGGTCTGAGTGAAAATACAGCAGCCGGATAAAATTTCAGTGACAAATTCTGGTGTTCCTGATGTCTGCTATTCTCATATCCTCTATTTCATTGCCTATATTTTCAGACTGAGTCCAGAGTCTGCCTGAGACTGGACGTATGCCTGGAGGTCAGAAAAGTTATATACCACCATCTGTATTTCCAAAAACGATAATGTAAATATAGATTTGCTTTAAAATGTTCAACAGGAACCAAGGAGCCAGGCAGAATCCCAGAGCTGCTGTCCATTAGTGCCTGTTCCATCATATTGACCTCCCCTCTCTACCCACTCACCAGATGTTCTTATCCTGAGACTTATTCCTGCCATAATCATCACCCACCAAATTTCCAAATATGGCCTGCCAATACTCAACCATCAGGGCTAATTCACCTCTTCAGCTACAAAAATCTGCATTTCCACTCCATAGTAGCATTGTTTGAACTTCTTGTGCTGGAATTCTGGATGCTCTATGATTTGATTTTCCAAGGCTTAGCTGTTCTCCCCATCCTGTGCAGGTCACCTCCTTGACTTCAAGATCCCATCAGTACCTACAGTTTGAGGTCTATGCTCTGACTGAGCCCCATGTGCCCTCCAACCTGATTCCCCACCCTTTCATTCACATGCCACCTTCCTTTGCCAAGAGGAATCCATCTTGGCTTCCTGGAAACATCTCTACCATGCCAGAGGTTGGCCCTTCCACAACCAAATCTTCATGTCTTTCAAGGTGTAACTCCAAGGCCATTTTCTCCAGGGATCTTTAAGCAGATGTTTTATCCAAGGATCTGGATAAATATTCTCAGGTACAGTCATAGAGCATGAGGAACCCAGGCAACTGTCTCATTTTCCTTAAACACAAGGAGTTACAACATCTGTGCTTTTCCACTTCTGCTATAGTTTAGATCTAGAACATTCTCCAAAGGTCCATGTATTAAAGGCTTGTTCCCCAGATTGGGAGGTGGTGGGGCCAAATGGTAGTTAGGTCATGGATATAGCCCTTGCAGGGGACAGTGAGGGCCTGGTTCCTTCTTCTTTTTTTTTTTTTTAAATCATGTCCCAGCCATTAAGTGGACTAAAACCTCTGGAACCATAAGTCAAAATAAATCTTCTCTCTTTGTAAGTCAGTTATCTCTGTTATTTGGTTACAGAAAAGGAATAACACACCTTCTAATGACTTGATGATGTTCCCCTAGTTCACAAATCCCAGGGAGGATAAAAGAATCTATTTCCTTTCCTTGGAATTGGTGACAGGGTAGTAAAGAAAGACGAATACAGATAGGAGTAAAAAAGATAGGATGAGGAAAAGAAAACAAAGAATAAACCAATAACCAATAATCCACCAATAATGGAATGAACAGATTATAATATATTCATAAGAGGGGGAAAAGATACAAACAGCGAAAGAGAACAACAGTTGTAAGCTATCTTTAAAATATGACAAGGGAATCCTATGCTGAATCAAAACAAGAACAAAAGAATTGATATTGTATTATGTTTTTCACTTTATAATAAAAATAGGCAATCCTATAATGTTTAGAAATTCTTATTTTGGCAGTTAATGTAAACACATTTTAACATTACATTTTACTTAGTAGTTTACTGTCTGCAGTGGTATTGACATAGTAATTAGAATAGTGTTAGTGTGTATGGGGTATAGAGCCGGAGAGTGAGTGTACTCATAACTATTAGCAGCTAAGGCTCTGGATGTGGAGGGCCATACAAATGTAGAATGGAGGAGGTGAGAAACAGCTTTGTGAAACTATACTTGAATCAGCAGCATCTGGATGAGCTCATGAAGCCTTCAAAAGAGCATACTCCACAGCTCCATTCATTGGAAAAAGGCAATGATACGCTGATCTTGAAGAGGATATATCATGATCAGATCCTGGTTCCTAGGTACCATACCCGAGTACATAGCATCAGGGATGCAGAGAAATGGCTGAGGCAGGGGACGTCCAAAGCAAACCAAAACCATCATTACTGTTTCAGAAGCTGGGACTGCTCCCAGACATAGCAAAAGGTTACAGAGGCAGCCTGAAGGGCATCATGGAGTTAAGTCTGGGATCACAGAATTCCTAAAAACAGTGGGGGTGGTAGATTCTAACAGAGGACAAAGAGGGACACAGGGAGCTTCCTGGCAGGTTCTTGATCTTGGGCTGTGGTTAAATGCATATTTACTTTAGAATCATGTTTGACTATACATGTAGACATTATAAACTTATCTAGGTTGGTTGTATTTCAAGACAAAAAGCAGGAAAAAAAAAAAGGACATCAATGAAAAGCAAACAAGTAGAATGTTACCTTATCCTTAAACATAACTCAGATCCTACTGTGGCCTTACAGAATGTGTTGGAACAACAGCAGTAGAAAGGCATAGTCCTTTCCTTAAGAAGGGATAATCAAAGGACCCTAGATAGGTACCAGTATAACTATTAATCTAAATTAAATTAATCTAAAAATACTCTACCGGGTATAGATATAAGAACAGTGCATCAGGCTGGAGATGTGGCTCAGTGGTACAGCAATTGCCTAGCATATGTGAGACCTGAGGTTTGATTCCTACCACCACACATACACTAAAAGAAGAGACCATATAATATACTACTTTTAATATAAGAAAAGAAAACACAAATTTGCCTGCATTTGGATATACAAATCAGTAAGAAGACACATAAGGATATATTACCAAGGGAGGAGAGGGATGGTGAAGTGGACAGGGTTGAAATGGAAACCTTAGTAGATGCCTTGTTCTATTTTTCTGATTTCTAAATAGTGGAATGGATTACCTATTCAAAACATTAAAAAGTGAACATATAAATAATGTTCCTTCTCAAACAAGGTTAAGTACTTAGGAAAACGTCCCTGAAAAAATATATACTAAGCAAACCTGTGAGTAGTGTTGCAAGTCATCTACCATCTTATTTGCATCAAAAGGAACCAACAGACATTCTGCATCTTAGTTGAAGAAATCAACTCCAGGGGAACTCACCTTTCTTGTTCATCTGCAAGACTGAAGGAGGCGGTGTGGCAACCTTCATGGCCAGGCCATAGGCCCCTCGAAATGAGTGACTGTCTCTAACAATGAATGATCCTGGCTCTTTGTCCTTTAACATGGTAATAGCTAGAGGAAGAGGAAGAGAAAGTCATGAACAACTGAAGAGCGGACAAATATTGATGCCCACTAATGACCTTGGGGATGACCCCTGATGTGTCTGAATAGTTTTTTCACTCCAAAACTCACATTGAAGTTTGATTCCCACTGTAATAAACAGAAGAATGCTCTCTCAGGAAGTGGGTTAATTCTCAGATATTGGAGCATATAACTCATACTAATGTCATAGCCTTGGACTTTGCAGCCTGCAGAACCATGAGTCAAAATAAACCTTTACTCTTCAGAAACTGCCCACTTTTGTTATAGCAGCAGAAAGTGGACTGAGGCAGTCCTTTTCTCTCATCTCCTTTTACAAACTGGATTAGGGAGAACCCAGCCAGGGTCCATCAGTGTGGATAGAGGAAAACCACAGATGCAACAAATTTCCATCCTGTTGTCCATGCTGCTGATCAGGGAAAAGACGGAGAGGAGAACACGGGTTGTCTCACAGCACATGCCTGCCACTGCTGTCAGAGCCAGCCCAGCACAGCCACCTGATACAAGTGTGGCCCTTGAGGGCATGGAACCTGGGGGTGGGAAAGGAAAAGCCTCCAGTCTCCATGTCCCAGTGCATTTTTTCTCATAATATAGTTCATCCATTTGAGGATTGAATATGTATTTTTTTTTCAAAACAGGGAGAATAACCATTTACAAAAACTTTTTTTTTTCCTGTTTCCATTTTGATATGCCTCTCCAGAACTTGTTTTTGTTACTAAAGCAATGATTTTACTGCCTGGTGGTAAGTGGTCATTACAACCTGTGGACTTTAGATTTCCCACTAAATCCCCAGAAGCCAGGGACACATATACACAAAGGGCCCTGTCGTCATGCACCAGGGAAGGGGAGCTAAAGCATAATTTTGCACTCATTAATTTTGAGACAAAAATAGGCTATGGGGCTGCCTATTAGACAAATGCTCAACTGTACAGGGTCAAGTGAGCATGGACTGAAACTTTGGAAATTGTGAAATAAAACAAACCTTTCCTCCTTGTAGGTTGATTATCTCAGGTATTTTGTCACAGTAATAGAAAGCTGATTTATAAAAGGGCTCAGCATGCTAAAGTTGGGAAAACAAGCGCATCCATATAGAACATAGCAAACAAGTGCTCTGCTCTCCACTGGCATCACATCCCCCATGTGGAGGCAAGGAGGTAAGTCACTTCCTACCTTCTCATACCCTCTCCCTGCAACAACTAATTTCACAGACAAGAGAAACAATGGTCTGAGAAAGTACAACTGGAACAATTATACTTCTTTAGATTTTACTTTATGATCCCTTTTTCCTCCTGAGGCATTTTTATGTTCAACTTAGAAAACCCCAAGACAGTTTCTTATAATAGTAACTTTTGACAAATTCCACCCCACAGAGGCTGCTTGTTTTGATTTTTTCTTCTGCATCTCCCTGAAATATCATTGTCACTTTCTTAGAAAAGGTACATTCCCACAGATAATA
Organism: Callospermophilus lateralis; assembly: GCF_048772815.1. Taxonomy (NCBI): domain Eukaryota; kingdom Metazoa; phylum Chordata; class Mammalia; order Rodentia; family Sciuridae; genus Callospermophilus; species Callospermophilus lateralis. The sequence goes on from NC_135305.1 coordinate 101,900,249, forward strand.
CTTCAGAATTGAGTTGGAAAAATCACCATCTAGTGCATATATTAGCTGTTTTGAGATGCGGTTTACCCAAAAGTTTTTTTTTTTTTTTTTGGCTGATTGGTGATTGAATCCAAGGATACTCCGTCATTAAGCTATATCCCCCAACCCTTTCAATTTTTATTTTGAGAGAGGGCCTCATAAGTTAGCCAACATGTGATCCTCTAGCCTTAGCCTCTGGAGTCACTGAGATTACAGGTGTGCACCACTGCACTCAGCCCACCCAAAGATTCTTCTTTTCGTTTTTTTTTTTTTTTTTCCTGGTACCAGGGGCACTCAACCAATGAGCCATGTCCCCAGCCCTTTTTTACACATTATTAGAGACAGGGTCTCACTGAGTTGCTAAGTGCCTCACTGTTGCTGAGGCTGGCTTTGAACTCATGATCCTCCTTCCTCAGCCTCCCAAGCTGCTGGGATTACAGGCGTGCTCCACTGTGCCCAGCTCAAAGCTTCTTAAATGTGTGCCAAAGGTCAGGCAAATGATAATGTGCTTGTTTCAATGTTGAATGTCCTCCAGAGGTCCCTGTGGTGAAGGCTTGGTCCTCAGGATGGTGATACTGAGAAGTGATAGAAACTCTGGGAGGTGGAGCGCAGTGGGAGATCATTGAGGGCATGTCCACAAAGGGGATTGTGGACCTCCTTGTTTTTGCTTTCTGGCTCGTGATGCAAGCAATTTTGCTCCACTGTGTGCTCCCATCCTGTGTGATGTGCTGTCCTTGCCAGAGACCCAAGGCAATGGGACAACCTAATGTTGGACAAGAGTCTCCAGAACCAAGAGACAAAACAAATCTTTTTTCTTACAAATTAACTGCCTCAGGATTTTGTTATAGTGATTGATAGAAATCTGATCATGCAGATGATAATACCCCTATCATTTACTGTGAATCCATTGGGTGTCAGCCCCAGTGGTTCCTTCCCCTCAGCACCTCTCTCAGCAACCCTAGGAGCAGGACCTGTCATTTCCACCTTCCCAAGGAACCAGATGGTATGTTCTAGCCCTAGTCTCTCTTTTCCTGAATCCTGTTGCTTCAGTGACATAGCACATTGTGGGGGTGGGGGCGCGTCTAGCCGGCGCTCCATCATGTCTAGAGGACTGTGCCAATGGGGGATGATCTATGCAGAATCCTCTAGGACAGTGGACTCACAGACACCTCTCAGTCTGTTCAGCTGGATGAGGTGTGGATACATCAGAGGCCACAATCATCAAAGAGGAGTGGTGGCAATAAGAACACAGATCTGGCCACCAGAGCCCTAAGACTCTGGTGGGCAGCTTCTCACAAAACAAAAAGTTGAAGGAAATAAAAGTATTCCCAGATCATGGGCTCCCCCCTCCCATTTCCATTTAAAATAACAATAGCTTCATTGAACTCATGAGAAAAAAAATCACATTCTTAGAATTTCTATCATCTACATAATCAAAGAGCAGAATTTCAATGGGAGAATTGGACAGTGCTATTTTTCAGTCACTTCAGTTTTTTTTTTTAAGACATAATTATCAAGAGGGAGCATGATGATTTTCTTCTGAATTTGAAAAAAAAAGGGCATAGAGTAGCCAAATGGGCTTTGTGCCAACTATGGGAACCTCTCTACTTCTCACTGCTTTAAGTCACCCATTCTCTTTTGCAGTTCAGCATTCACCAGGCAGTCCCTGAGATCCATTCTGCTTTCTAGGGATCCTGACCCATCTCCTAGCTGCATGAGGCATGGCTCTGCCTTGTGCACAACAACCCCTCTGAAGAATGCTCCAGGCTCCATGGGCTTCACCTGCTGACAAAATGATTTCCAGGAATGAGGGCAGCAGCTCTCCATGGGCAGAGAGCAGTGGTGCTGAGGGGACTTGTGAAATCTGCTGAAAGAATGGACACTCATCACCCAAGGGGCTTCCAAGATGAGATATGGATTAGATTTTAAATGCTTCCCAAAAGCTTGTTGGAGGCTTAGTCCCCAGATGAAGGTGCTACTGGGAGGTGGTGGAACCTTTAGCATGTGGATCCTGGTTGGAGAAGTAGGTCATTGGGGACATGCCCTTGAAGGGGATCTTGAGACCCTGGCCCCTTCCTCTCTCTCTTTCTGCTTCCTGGCCCCATGAGGTGAGCAGCTTTACTCCACCATATGCTCCTCACCATGATGTTCTGTTTCATCACAGGTATAAAAGCAATGGAGCCAGCTGACCATGGCTTGAAACCTCTGAAAGGGCCAAAATAAATCTTTTCTCCTTTTAAGTTGTTTATCTCTGGTATTTTTTGTCTCAGCAATTCAAAGCTGACTAACACATGCTTCCAGGAGGGACAGTCACAGGAATGGCTTGCTAGCCTCCTGTTGGAAAATCTACTCATATTCTGGTAAACAGGAACACGTTCTGAGCATGGTCTTACACCTATAAACCAAGTGACTCTTGAGGCTGAAGCAGGAGGATCACCAGTTCAAGGGCAGCTTTGGCAACTTAGTGAGACCTTGTCCCAAATAAAAATTAAGGAGGGCTGGTGATATAGCTCAGTGGTAGAATGTTCCTGGATTCAATTCTCCAGTACAAATAAACAAACAAATAAATAAATAAAATTACAGAAACTCAGTTGAAATTATTAAATATCTTAATAATTTCATGATAAGTATTTTGAAAGCTATCTTAATGCAGAACCAAGCAGATGCATGCTCTATCTGGTTAGCATGTGAGGCATCTGGCCAAGTCTATGACATCCTGACTTGGACCAACACAGGTGTTCAGGAATACACAGGGCTCCTGACGACACAGAGCAAGGCAGTTAAACAGGTACACCTTTCCCTCCATCCCGACCCTTGTCTTCTGTAACTCAGGACCTCACTCTTCAGTAGAGACATGGGCTGGCAGCATTGGAAAGCTGCTAATTGGTAGAAGCAGCCAGAAATTATACTCTGCATGTTGGAATGCTGAGAGCTGGTGCCCATCCTTCCCCAACTCCCTCATTAGAACCAAATTTTTCCTATAAAACTTAAAGGTCATGGGATTTCCCCAGAGGCATGTAATAAAGTGTGGCCTTGCTCTGACTCTATCCATGCCTCAGCCCTGGTACTTAGACATTGCTATGATATGATCCTCCCTCGCACAAGTAACCTGGGCACTAAGGAGGAATGATGTCCCAGGAAGCCCCCCTCTCCCCACATACCTTGTTCTCTTGAAATATCTGCCTTGTACCAGAATTTGGAAGTGTCTTGAACAAACTTCACGATCACAAGTTTATCCCCTGGACTATCTATAAAGCAAAATTTTAGAAAAAATGACTACAAAGAACATTTTTTTATTGTACCTTCTTGTCTACGATGTTTCTACAAATCTGAATCCTATGCCTAGGGAAGAAGGAGGATGGGAATGTTCTAAGGGGGAGGAACTACATTTGAAATTAGTAAGTTGCAGGAGATAGCTACTGTTTTATAAGATAGAACATCACAACATGATACTTTGGGATTTTGAAATGCATGTTTAAAATACATAGAAAAGTAGGTTGCAAACAGCAAGGTCAGTGTTATTTATAATTATGCACCTGAAAAATTTCATAGTTAAATTATGAATCAATTTAATTTAAAAAAGAGAAAGTAATCTTCAAAGAGTAATGTCTGTGAGTAACAGGGAAAATAGAACTGCTATAATAGTCTGTCCTTTCTACTTCTGGGATGAACCTAAGGTGGATAAATGCAGAAGCCTAGAAAAATTAATGAGAAGCACCATGTCTCTGTCTGGCTTTGGGTCAGGAAGATGGATGGGATCCTTAACAGCTCTGGGCTTTTCCTGCAGGACACTGACATTAGAGATGCACATAAATTCCAGGCCCTTCCTTAGTGCACATACAGAGATGAAAATGCATACCTGGCAAAGGTGAGGCCCCTTCTGAAGGCTTGGAAAAGTCCGGAAGGACATTTGGGAAGGGGATGCTGATAGTGCTCCCACTATGTGGGCTGGAAAAACCACTGGAGGAAGGGGAAACGGAGCCCAAAGAACGATCCCCTTCTGAGGCCCGTTTCTTCTCAGGGAGGGGTGGCTGCCCAGGCAGGGTCACTCCTGAGCCCTGCAGGCCTGGACTATGGTGGTTGTTGTGTCCAGGTGCCACTGTAAGAAAATTGTGGGACAGGAAGCCATTGTCGGCAGCCCCTGCTGTTGTCAGCGGGGGGCCAGGGGCCGGAGATGCTCCATGGGAATTGGCCAGCAAAGCTCCTGGGTCCTCTTCAGGTGGAAGGCCACTTCCTACTGGATTGGTGCTGAAACCCAGGAAGGCCTGGCTGCTTGTGGGGACCAGAGAGTCCTGTGGCTCCACCATGGACAGCTCATGGCCATGGAAAGAGGCCTGGAGCTCGGACGATGGGAAGCAGGACAGGCCTGCGGAGTCCTTTCCGGGGCTGGTGAACTCGTTGGTGCCGAGGGGACTTCCAGAGGGCCGGCTGCTCCCCAGGAGAGAGAGTGTGGATTTGGGGCTGCTCTCCACCCACGGGCGTTCTGCACAAGGCTGGCTGTTCAAAAGATAAATCAGCCACAAGGGAATATTAGGAATATTGAAGCATCTCAAAATCAGTAGAAAAACGGTCAGTAGATGTGAGGAGGGCAGGGCTGGGGAAACAAATGTCAAGGCTCAGGATACAAAGTAGCACCCCTTATACTTGTTTCAGTTACCCAGGGTCAGCCTTTGTCTAAAAATGTTAAAAGGAAAATTCTAAAAGTTAACAATTGTGTTTAAAAATAAAGTTTTAAACTCTGAGTGCCATTCAGAGCAGCATGTTCCCATTATGTAGGCTCAACCTTGGCTTGAAAATATTAAATAAAAGATTCCAGAAATAAATAATGGATAAGTTTTAAATTCTGAGTGCCATCTGGAGAAATGTGAGGAAATCTTGCATAGTCTTCCATCCTATCTAGGAAATGAATCATCCCTTTTGTTTCATGTATTTGTACTGTATATGCTACCTTCCCGTTAGTCACTTAGTAGCTAACTTGGTTGTACAATTGACTGATACTGTATCATGGTTTCTTAGGTTCAAGAAACTCTTATTTTACTTAATAATGTCCCCAAAGGGCAAGGGTAGTAATACTGGAAATTCAGATATGCCAAGAAGAAGCTGTAAAATGCTTCCTTCATTTGAAAAGGTTAAAGTTTATCAATGATATATAAGTGTACAAAAAAAAAAAATAGTACATATAGAATTTGGTCCTATCCATGGTTTCAGGCATCCCCACTGAGGATCCTAGAACATATTCCCTACAGATAAGAAGGGTCAATTGTATCAGACATTATGATATATTTAGGAATACATAAAAGCAACTAAAAACATAACCCACATAATTTACACATATTTAAATTAGCAAACGCTGGGTATAGGATCTGCCTGCACTAGAAAATTCTTAGAGAGGAACCTCTTCAGTTTAATGAGAAAGGAGGTTGAACAAAGGAAGATAAATAGGGAGCTATGCTCATACAATAAACACAATTGAATATACTTCTACCGTGGGCAACAGGAGCAGTCCCACTTATAGATTTCCTCAAGGCCACTGGCTTTATAAAGCAGAAAGAGGACATTTTTTTTTATTTGTCTGTAGCCCTTTCGTTTCTTTCTGTTCTTGCAATACCCCTGTGACTGAGTTTCCCATACTTCCTAAGTGTACCTTCCCACATACCAGTATACAGACCATGTCCACAACATCCCCTGGGTAGGGGCACCCTCTGGGGCCCCAGGTCCAGCCTCCACAACCCCCTCTCCACCCTCAGGTCAGTACTCCGGGCTGCATAGGGTGTTTGTGCCAAGTTTTATAGGTTCGTTTTCCTACCTGTCTCTCCTCTGGCCAGGACCGTTGCTTGAAATGGTGCAGGAAGATGCAAAGGCCTGCTGAAAGCTGGGCGTCGCAGGCACATCGGCCCGCAGCATCGTGGGTTTGGGTCCAATGGGGCTCTCTGACATCCCCACGGTGTGGCCGAGAATCTCAGGACAGCCTCGTGGTTCTGCGGAGAGAAAACGGAAAGTGAAAGGGGTTGTAATCTCATCCCATTTGTGTGTTCTCTAAGGTGTTAATTTCTGAATCTTTCTGTTGCTCATAGTCCTGTTGAGCCATAATGTCACACACAGGCTGAAGAAGTTGGTTCCGTGTCACTCCGTGCAGGTTTGCCATTACCTATCGCTGTTTCCAAAAGAGAAGATGGCTAACTCAGCCCCACATACACTGTCCACCTCCCTACCTGAGCTGGTGTCAGCATCCTTGCAGTCACATGGTAGGAACACAGGGCCAATGGGCTGGTTTCCAGGACCCAGCACCATATGACCACTAATGGGCTGTACTCTTAACATTCAGTCTAGGATGCCTAGGGTCCAGCTTTTCTCTGCAAATCAACAGGACCCTTCTCTACAGCAAGACCCATTCTCCATAAGCCCAAGCCCTAAAACACCAAGACAGTCAGGCATCCTTAAACTTCCTTTGCTCCCTGACCCCCAAGTTGGTGACTCAGTTGCAGTGACAATCCACTATGAGAAAACAAACTTGAGCTGCAATCACACTATTCTGGGGAGATTAAAATGAAGGTTCAGAGCTATTGAGGCAGCCGGGACTGGGAGGGCCAACGCCTAGTAACCAAGATAAAAAAAATGGCTACTGAGAAACTAAACCAATAAGCAAGGATTTGAGTAGTCAAGTCACAGAATTAGTAGTGTGAGGTATATCTATGGAGGGGGACACTTGCAAATACAGTGAGATTTTGAGGTGAGATTGGTGAAGGGCTATGACCCAGGAACAAGAGTACCAGGGACAGAGCAGCCTTAATTGGATCTGGTCAGACTGATTGAAAAGTCACATCCTCTCTGGGGCACACAACCCCCTCCAGCCTGCCCTTCCTCCCTCTTGCTGTGATTTTTTTTTTTTTTTTTTACATGCTGTGAAATATTTAAATACAAATTTAGCCATGCCACTAAATGAAACAAGGAAAAAGAACAACAACCAGAAAAAACCCACCACTGACACAAAAATTGGAGTTTAGTTAGACTAGCACAGACTGTAGGATAGCTAAGTGTTCAAGAAAACAGAAGACAGAGCAATTTGCGTTTTACAAAAAGAACAAATCCATAAAAACAATCAAATGGAAACCCTAGAACTTAACAGGGGGAATGAAATGAGCATGCAGACAGAGCTTTGATCAGCCGACTAGCCACTGCAGAGGAAGTGATGGGTGGACTTGGCTAGGGGAGAAAATTATGTGTAGCAAGAAGCCCTGAGAGGGAGGAGGATGAGGAATACAGAGAAGAGCGTAAAAACACGGGAAAACAATGGAAACTTCTAACCTACGTGAAACCGGTGTCCAAGAAGGGATGGAAACATTGGATGAAAACAAGCGACACTGGAAAAGATATTTAAAGAGAATTTCCCAAGATAAACTAAATATATGGAACCATAAGGGGGAAAAAAACGATGACACTCAAGCAGAAGTGAACACTTAAAAGTACAACTTCTGAAAATTACAGACAAAACCTTAAACACAGTGATTTGTCCACTTTGGAGGAAAAGACAGGACACCAATTTTAGTGTTAATTTTTTTTTTTTTTTAAGCACTGAAGTTTTCCATTACAGGAAACTGTAGTGCTAATGTCCTATTTGTTTAAACTCCTCAATAAGACACTCCAGGGATGCACCATCTCCCGCCTCAAATGTAAATATCTCATGATCACACCAGGGCCAGGCCTAGCAAATGCTGTTCATGCAATCAGCTTATGACCATGTCTCCTGCTGGGATTTATCTGCAAATTCCTGGAGCAGACAGAGCCAGTTTACAACTGTGTGACTGCCCCTGCCCTAGGATGACCCATAGTAAATACTTAAATGTAAATGTTCAGTAAATTAATTAATTAACTGGATGGCCTTCCAAACTCTTTCCTTATTTCCTTAGATTGAAAAACAAAGATGTATATGGTTTTAAACCATCCCTTTGCACCCTTCGCTTCTCTTCCTGGTAATAAAATAACTTCATTTAAGTTTGACTTTTTATTTCCCATATAAGACATTTGCTGAGTATTCATTATCTACCAACATGGTCTAGGTTGCAGGAAACAGAAAAGAGAAACCAGAGCAAGATAGTAAGCACCCGTAGGTCCTGCCCTTGAGATGTGTGTGAGGAAGAGACCTCTATGGGAGGAGCAACCTGTGGGGTTCAGAGAGACCTTCTAGGAACACTTGCTGGGGGAGCCTGCAAAGCTTCCTGGAGGAAGCAGTATTTGATAGAAGCCAGGAAGGATGGGTGGGATTATGATGAACCAAAGTGGTAACACAAGCTTGATGAGCACTATCATTAGCTCCTGGGGCAGGAGCCACACCCCCGCCCCTGTATTCCCAGCACTACACTGGCACCCATGGATGCTCTGAATGAATGGATTAGTCGGCAAAGCCTTAGAGGTCAGAGGAAAAAATTCAGAGGATAATGTGGAAATCCTGCCCCACGGCCTGCCTCAGAGGAGTGGATGGATAGAGGGATGGATCCCACTCCAAACAGCAGCATAAAACTTTAGAATCAGAAAAACTCCTTATCAAGTCGAATGCACCTGCCTTGGATCTTCCATGAGCAAGTGTGGAAGGGAACAGCATGAAGCACCTTTGGCCATAATTGATGTTGCTCTTAGGGGTCCACATGCAGCACAGGGGCAACCCCTGGTGCTGTAATGTCCCTGTTTGCTGAGTCCCAGTGGCATGAGGATCTGGGGAATGTATGCCAAGATTCAGAAGTCCCAAACACCCTCACATGGCGCCAGAGACTTTCACCAAATGAGGGAAGGCCAGAGGAAAATAAACACCCACTGTGTTCCTGTTATCCCAGTGCTTGTCCCAGAAAACAGCAAGCACAGCACTTCCCATGAAAGTGGCTTTGTTTATAGTTCTATTAGCACCAACTCTGGGGGCACTGTGGCTGTGTGGTTCCCTCTTGTTATATGGTCTCCTGCTCAAGGACAGGACTTAAACCTTCATGTGAAAAAAGGAGCTGTCCAAGCACCAGGTCCCATGTTTATGTCAAGCCCTCACCTTGGCAATTAGTCTAAATAAATAGTCTATTTACTAGCTGGATCTCCGCATTCACAGCTAAGTGGGATGTGGCTACTTTTTCAGATCAACAGAGCTACTACCTAGTTTAATAACTCAGACTGCAGACAGCAAAGGGGACATTAGTGGCAGTTCTACTTTACTCGGCACCTGCATCGTGCATGCACATTGCTGGCATGAGGTCTCCACTTGCCTTTTGCTTGCAGGATCCCACCTCTGCTCCACAGGTGAGGAGAGTGAGGCACAGAATTGGAATTCAGAGAACATGAAAGAGTTAGTACCCTAAAAATCTCACCCCAAGAATCGATAAAGGCCTCAATTAAGTGAGCAGACACAGACTGCAAACCCTTTCTGCAGATGCTAACCTTACTCCCTAGAAATTCACAAACTTTAAGAGCAGGCATTATTGTCACTGTTATGTGTCTGTGTTTATGTTTGTAGGGCTGAGGCTGGAACCCAGTTTCTTGTGCATGACAGACAGGAGCTCTGCCACTGAGCTACACTGCAGCCATGTTGCTGCTATTGTTTGTTTAACCTGTACATGTGAGGTTCACGGTTAAACTGCAGGTGAAATGTCAAAAATGGGAATGGTGAGTGGACTGAGCTCCTTATTCTGAGGGTATCAGGCCTCCCCAGCTTTGCCCTAAAGGAGCCTGGGAATGACCCAGGACAGGAATGGAAGTGATAAAGAACAGACGTGACCTCCACCATCTGGGATGGGACATTTATGGAGGCATTAACTCTATGCCACCTTTGGAGTGGGAAGGACAGCTAGGGCTCTCCTCTACCATGAGCCATCTGCAGCCCATGTCTCTGCTTCAGAGAAGGGGACATAAGGATACCACAGTGAGTACAATGATTCCATAAAGCAATGACTCAGAGGGTCCGTGGGGCAGGCAAACTCCTTCCTTCCAAATGCCCTTTCCTTTTGTCTTGCCGTCCTCCCTGCTGAGTTTCCACAGGATGGGAAGGACCCGTGTCAATACAGAAAACCATTCAGACTCATTCCTGTGCAGCCAGGGCCCTGCTCTACCAATAAGATCGTGGGCCCTGAACAGATGCCCCTTTTAGTTCCCGAGTTCTCTCTGGCATGGAATCATTTCCGTTCTTAAGTCTCCTAATATTCTCATATTTTCCCTCTGCTGCTCAAAGCAATAGGAGGAGGCATTACATTGTCAGTGTTTGGAAACCGAGCCTCTTATCACTTTTTGGTTTTGCCCCAAACCAGCTACCCAGCTGGTGGAGTGGGATGGGGTGCCTGGCAGAGGCTACTGCTGCCTGGCAGCCCTTTGAGTCCTGCCGGAACTTAGCGGGGGCACGTGCCTGGCCTCCTGGGACCTCAGGAATGTCTGCACTCTGTCTCCTCTCTGCTCCCACTTCCTCTACCCAGAACAAGGGTGAGAGAGGGTCACTGGCTTTTTTCCAAATGGTCTATTTTTATGCTTTCTTTCAAGATGCTGCTGGAGGATCTGTGGGAAGTTGGACCCCACTCATTCTCCACTGGCTGCTACTGACATGATCCATAAGTTAACAGGAAGTGTAGAGACCCAGAAGCTTGCAAGCAGGGCTGCTGGCTCACTCTCCTGCAAGCCTGGAGCCTGGAGAGGGAACTGCCAGATATTAAAAATCCACGAGAGATCCAAACATCAAAGGTCATCCCTGGGCTCTGACTCTTGCCTTGGAAACTATAAATTTCCAAACAAAAATCAGGACACAGGATGTCAGAGAAAAACTAACATTTTTCCTGCCTTCTTGATTTTATAAGAATGCTTCACAAACATATGAAAGTTATTCACTCATACCTTAACTATTTAATGTCAACCAATTGACCCATGATCAACCAATATCAACCAACTGACCGTACAGCATCTTTAACGAAAAACAAAATAAATATAGATCATATTATAATCTCTTATTCTGAGGAAGAAAATTCAGCTTAGTTGTTTAACTACCTAAAATGTCAGTCTCAATCCCTGGTCCATATATACACAGGCATGTTCCAATCAATTTTAATCAGTGAGCAAGAGTGGGGCGCACACCTATAATTCCAGTGGCTCAGAAGACTGAGGCAGGAGAATTGTGAGTTCAATGCCAACCTCAGCAAAAACAAGGCACTAAGCAACTCAGTGAGACCCTGTCTCTAAAAAATAAAAATAAAAATACAAAATAGGGCTGGGGATGTGACTCAGTGTTCGAGTATCCCTGAGTTCAATCCCTGGTACAAAAAAAAAAAAAAAAAAAAAAAAGTGAGTGAGAATATCTCCTGTCAGCTATCTATCTATATCTATCTACCTCTTTTCCTCCTGGTCATGCATGAGGATTATTATGCAGTGAAACAAGAAGCGCCCTTTTGAGAATGAAACATTAACCAATTTCTTGTCTCCTTTTCATCATATTTCTAGGAGTAGAATTTGGACTACTGGGAGGAAAGCTATAGTCTCCAAGTCCTAATTCAGGCTCCCCTACCCGAGTCAGAGTGTGATGAGCACATTCTCAACCTCTAGATCTTCATCTAAGATTCCCATCTGTGGGACACCATGTCCTACTGAAATCAAATCAAATTATTCATAGGGTCAACTTAGCTCAGAATTTTAAAATTTAATTAAAAAAAATAAAAACTTTGTATGAGAGATTTGGCAATAACAGTGTTTCTAAAAAGGGTGTCCTTAGCTTATAATTCTTTGTTATTTGTCTACAAATAGCAAGCCATTTAACCTTCTTGAAAGCAAAAGAGAAATGGGCAGGCAGCCAGATATAATGAGAATTAATTAGAGAAAATGCTGAGAACCTGAAAAAACAGTGCACATGTTTTTTGATGTGAAAAAGTTTTACATTTTAAACTCTATTGATGCTCTACAGAGAGGGGTAGCCTCCAAACAGATGAACACATACTTTCTTGGTATTAAACTATTTCTTTTGTCACTCCTGAGGTCAAAATCACATAAATTGGCTCTGTCCTCTTGAAGCAAGCAAGGTTCTCAATACCCCAGCAGGGCCAGGGGCCCCAGCGTCATTAGAGTTGGAATTCCCATCTGCCAACAGCCAGGTCACCCTTCTGTAAGTTCTCATCCCCAGTGAAATTATTCTCTTCAAAAAAAAAAAAAAAAAAAAAAAAAAAAATTCACGACACTGTCTTCTTTTAACTAGTAACATAAAAGCAACCAAAAAACGCAGATTAAAATAGTTTTTCACAAACAGGGCCCTGTTTTCTCTTATTCTTTGAAGATGTCCTATATTCAGAGGTTTTGATTGTAACAAACTGGAAAGAAAAAACATTCCCCATTTACTTGGTGCTGTGTAGAGAATTCTAATGTTGAAACAGTGTTGAAAACAGGTTTTTTTTTTTTCCCTTCTTCTTCTCCTTCTCTTCACAGTGAGTGTTTCTAAAACAGTTTTTGCACTTAGGATGCACAGAGGACAGTTTTTCCAAGTGACTAATGAATCCCCTTCCTTAGCAACTTAACAAGACATGAGCATCATAAAAACCGTGCTTCGATTTTTATTCTCAGGAAAACAAAGACTTCCTTCCTGCTACACTCTAAGGAAAGCTAACATTGCAGTGGAGAAACTGAGGCTACCTAGAGACCACACAGAGCCCAAGGATGGAGCCAACACTGAGAAATCAGGGGTGAGGATGTGGGGAAAAAAGAAGAACCACCTGCCTGATAACAGAGCTCTAATAAAAACAAACTTGAGGCCAGAGACATCCACAATGCTAAGCTTTACTTCCACTATATATTTTTTTTAAATCACAATAAAACATATATAACACAAAATTTACCACCTTAATCATTTTTAAGTACACCATTCAGTGGCATTAAGTGCACTCACTGGTTGTTCAACCATCGCCACCATCAATCTCCAGAATGCTTTCATTTTGCAAAACTTTATCTTCATTAGACAACTTCCATTCCCATCTCCTCCCAGCCCCTGGCAACCTCCACTCTATTTTTCTGTCTTCACAAATTCTACTGCACTAGGGATCTCATATAAGTGAAATCATACAGGGTTTGTCCTTTGGTGACTGGATTATTTCACTTAGCAAAATGTCCCCAGGATTTGACTATGTGATAGCCTATTGTTAAAATACCCTTCCATTCAAAGGCTGAATAACATTCCACTGTGTGACTATTTCATATTCTGCTGTCAATCAATTAAGTGTCCATGGACACCTGGGTAGCTTCCACTTTTAACTATTGTATTTAGTTTTTCACTTTCATATTCTTTTAGTCATTTTGAGTTGAGACTGGTGACTTGCAACAGAAAGCGGTTTCAGTGATGCAAGAGGCTGTCCCTGTGTTGCTTCCATCTAGAAGGAATGGGGGTAGACTAGCATAAATCAGCAGAGGGCGGTCAGGCTCTTGGTGAGGTTGGCAGAGTGGCACCAGGGGTATGAAAGGAAGCCTCAGAACTCCTTGGGGAAGCCTTCCTTATGCGAGGAAAAACAACAACAAAAAGCAAAACAAATAGGGGGTGGGGGGCTACTTCAAAACCACAGGGAAAATTTGCCTGAGTCCCTATGGGAACCCTGGCTGAGTGGAGGCTGGCATAAGGAGCACAGCAGCATCTATGTAGGAATGAATATTAGGCTACCAGCTGGAGCCTGTGCTGGTGGACAGGCTGTACCCACAATATCCTAGTTCAAGTATCCCATCCCCAGCAAAATTCCAGTCACATAACCGAATATGCCCCAAGGGCTGGAAGTTTCAGTGCTTTTTGTCTTCAAGCAGAATTCCCAAAGAACCCAGCTTTCTTTTAGAAGCAGTACATGTATCACATGCTGAACTCCGCCAGAGTTCTTCTAAGGAAAGATCATTTCAGTGTGGTGCCAGATCACTTTATGCATGAAATCTCAAGAAATCTGGATCTAGCTTTTTCCCCTATAATGCCTCTACCAGGAGGTCTGAATCATGTCCAAACTGACCGTGCAGGGAAATAGCTCACCTGTAACCTCAGAAGTCTCTGACCATGACTAGGGAATCTTAACTGCTGTGGAAGACTTCAATGGACACGGGTCTAAGGAAGACAACCTTAAAGGACCCGCCTTCTCCCAGAATCTAGAGCACTTGGGGGATCTGCATCCATTACACTCCCAGCTCATAAAGTACCTGGGCCGAAGGTGACTAACAGATATCTTATAGCATTTCAGATACAGAAGACAGCAGCTTTCATAAGCCAGGTCCCTACCAGGCAATGATAACGTTGCCCAGTGCTTCTGAAGCTCGGTGAGCAATATGGATGCATATCATGACTCTTTTGTTAGGTAAATACTCCAAAACTCTGCTTCAGCTAAATCTAGTTAGGCATATTCTCATGGTGGTACACAGAATTGCTGATGAGTTTCATCTGGGTTTTCTTTTCTTTTTCCTTTAAATTTTTTTTTTTTTTAAATATGCAGTGCTGAGAATCAAACCCAGTGCCTCACCCATGCTAGGCAAGCAATCTACCCCTGAGCTACAACCCCAAACCTCAGCAGGGTTTTCCCACATGAGGAGAGACTCAGAATGTTTTATCTTTTTTCCAAAAAAATTCTTAAGTTATCAATATATTACTAACAGTCACTATCTGTATGGTACTTAAAGGGCTTATAAAGATGGACTTTTAAAGATGCATACCATCATCCATTTGCACTGACGAAGCTGATGTTCAGTGCCTCTCCTCATCTACCCCTCTGACCCTGGAGCAGAATTTGAACACAATTCTTGAGTTTCCCAATTTTGACTCTAGCAAGACCTGGCTCCTTGTCACTATGTACAGAGTGCCAAGGTTTAGAGAGCTGGCAGTCCAGGTATAGGTGTTTTAGTCTACTCAGGCTGCCATAGCAAACACAGCAGACTGGGTGCTTAAACAACACACATTTATTTCTCACAGTCTTGGAGGGTGGAAGTCCAGGATCAAGGGGTAGGCAGGGTTGGTTTCTCCCAAGGTCTCTCTGCTTCATACTCTCTCTGAGTCTTTATGTATTCGTCTTTCTGTGTATCTCCTAATCTCTTCATATGAAGACACCAGTCATACTGGATTGGAGCTCACCCCAAGTGACTTGATTAAACTTAGTTAACTCTATAAACACCCCATCTCCAAATATGGCTAGGGCCTTAACATCTGAATTGGGGAGAAGGTGTGTGGCCACAATTTACCCCCTATCATGAGTATGATTTGAGGAATTATACCTTCTGTCAATGGCAGGGTAATGACAATGGCCTATTCTAGGGTCATAGGAGGATTAATGAAGTTAGAATGAAGCATGCTTACAGTGTAACCAGACCCCAGTGACTTCCCCAATGTCAATCATCAGCAATAAGAAGGAGGGCTGGCATGATGTGTGAGTTGAAACTTGGCTCCTGAGAAGACCACCCAGGGCTTCTAAAAGTGTCCCTTACAACATTTGGCTTGAGAATGGCAATCCTAACCAGAAGAATGAGTCCTGCCAGAAGCCCACAGGACCCCAAGCCGACCAGAGGAGTGAAGAAGCCTGAGCCCATGAGGCCATTCTTCTCACCCGACTTTTCACTTCCAGCCCTGTGGCTTGGGGACCAAGCTGGAGAGGTCCCAAGCAGGTGAATTTTAACTTTCCAAATCACGGATGCTTTTTTTTTTTTTTTTTTTTTCCATCAAGGTTTTTAATTCCTCCTGTATCTACCACTACCAGGCAGGCTACCCATGCCGACTGATGCAAGGGTGTCAACTTCAACTCCTTGATTTTTTGTGGTGCTGTTTCTCTTTCGGCTGGCTTGATTTTTCTCGTGGGTAGCGCCTGGTCAACGCTATGCAGGCACACCCAGCTTCCCCAACAAGCAGTATGCCACTGGCTTTGTGGTGGAGGACATGCAGCGCCAGCCTGTTCAGTCCAGTCCAAACCTCATGAATAGCAAGGCCACCAGGACTGCTGGAATGCTACAAGGCTGCTCAGCATTTGGCCTTTCAGAAAAGCTTCCAGCATATTAAAATTGCTCCAAATGTAACAAATGATGTTCTGATAAATAAGATAATTGACAGCAATCAACAGTTTCTGCCATAGCATTTCTGCAACAACTAAAGCTCTCAGCACTCCCACCCCCCAGAAGGACTCCTGTCCCCTGGGAATGGGGTTTAAGAGATGACTACTGTGCTCTGAGGAGAAGAAGAAAACAATCTTAGGTGCCAAAACACCTTCTCTTCAAATAGACCAAACTGAACTGCTTTTACTGAGCACTGTCCTCTTTCCAAAAGGGCCAGTTCAGTTAAAGTTTGCGGCAGAGCATAAATCACCCTAAGACACCCCAAGCACTGTCTATCCAGCAGTTCAGGGTATGTGACCCCCAACGAAGCTCCCTGCTACAACCTCCACCCGCATTCACCCAGCGCTTTCTGAACCTCTCAGGTCTCCTGGGAAGAGGCATATCACTGCATTTTACAGACCAGATTACAGCATAAGGATGTATTCTGGATCATCCAACAACCCTCAGAACTGGTTCCTCTAGCCCAAGACCAGAGTGTGCATATATTATGCAGCCTCAATGCACAGAATGTAACAGAGGAAACAGCAAAAACACAAACACACTGGGGAAGCATGTGAGATTGGGAAAAAACAGACAAAAATCAGATATGAAATGGAAATTAAATCCACCCCTCTCCAGGAATGGAATACTATGCAGAAGAGGGGGGAAAGGAGGGGAGGGGGGGCGCGGTTTGTTAAAGTCCAGTGGTGACAAACATAAAACTGAGGATTGTGGCTAAATATTCTAAATAAGTTGGTGAAAATATTTACTGTTGAGTCAAGTGTCCAAGCCAGAAGCACTGAAGAGCCCACATCATCAATAAAGCCCTCCCCAAGGCGGGCATGGGTCTGAGCCTTCTGCTCCCTTATGCCACCAATGCAGCTACAGACCCAGCACTGCCTAGCACATGGCCAGCCACTGGGATGTGTGGATGCCCCAGAGCTGAGGCTGTCTTTGTTCAATCATATTACCAGGCCTCTAGGGCTCGCCACCCTGTCCCCAGCTTGCCCAAGTGCTACTCAGTCCCCACTAGATGTACAGCCTGTCTAGGCACAGCCTCTAGGGTCTCTCTCAGCCTTCTCTCCCCAGATCTGAGTTGACCTATTGTCACAGAGTCACACCTCTGAAATCTGTGCATACCTTCTCAACAAAGGTACATCATGGTTTGCCTGGTGGCACTGTTATCAGTAGCTCAGTGACCCAAAACCAGGTAGGCCAGAAAGAGGAGGCACAGCATTATTCAATTACTCAAAGAAGAAACTTCTATAGTGAGCAAAAATACTCTTCATGGAGGAAGGTAAGTAAAGATATTTGGAGATGAAGGAAAACTATGAGAGTTCGTTGTCTGCAAACCTATCCTATATAGCTAAAGGGAATTTTCTAAACAGAAAGAAAATCATAAGGTTTGAAACTTCCAAAGGGCAAGAAGAACCTCAGACTGGGTAAAAATGAACATAAAAAGTACAATAATCAATCCCTCTTTCTCATGTGTTTCCTAAATCACATCTGATGGTTAGAACAAAAAAAAGTAGGCCACCACTGCATGTGGTACTTGATGTAAATATACAAAATACTTGAAAAGAACTGTATTTTAAAAGTGGGGAGGGATTGAAATAAGATTTCTATACTTTAAGTGGTAAAATGTTGGTACCAGTAGACAATGATAAGTTATCTCTGTTCGAAAGTAGCCACTAAAAAAACTTCTAAGAAGAGACAGATTCAAAACCATTATTTGCAAATCGATACAGAGTCCCCCGAGTTTTCAGAAACCCACAGCAAGACAAGAAAAGAGAAACAGGAGAGGAACTGAAAACAAACAGAAAAACATGTGTGTCCATATTTTCCACTAAAAATTGTACTTGACATTTAAGTCCTTGATCCATCTGGAATAGATGTTTTGTGTGTAGTATAAAGAGAATCCATTTTACTTTTCTGAGAGAGGAACTTTACAATTCTATTTATGGGGTGTTCCCGCTTTCCCCTGCTGATTATCACTGAGGTTCCTATCACATGCAGATCTGTTTTATATTTTTATCTGCTTTGTCAGTTGCTATAATCTGAATCCTAAGTGTCCCCCAAATGTCCAGTGTTACAGGCTTTGCGCTCTGTGTGAAGTTATTGAGAGGTGGTGGAATGTTTAAGGGGTAGGCCCTAGTGGGAGGTCTTGAGGTCATGGGGAACATGTCTTTGAAGAGAACTGTGGGATTCTAGCTCTTTTTTCTTTCTTTCTTTTTTTTTTTTTTAAAGAGAGAGAGAGAGAGAGAGGACAGAGAATTTTAATACTTATTTTTTAGTTTTCGGCGGACACAACATCTTTGTTTGTATGTGGTGCTGAGGATTGAACCCAGGCCGCACGCATGCCAGGCAAGCGCGCTACTGCTTGAGCCACATCCCCAGCCCCCTCTAGCTCTTTTTCCTTTGTCTCTGTTGCTCTCCTCATTCCCTCACATACTCCTGCTATGATGTGAGGCCTTGCATAGGTCCAAAAGCAATGGATTCGTCAGTTATGAAGTGGAAACCCCAAAACTGTGAGCCAAAAGGAACCTTTGGTAAGTTTTCTATCTCAGGTGTTATAGTGATGGAAAGGTGACCTGACACATTGGTCAATTCATCTATTTTGCACCAGGCCATACTTCCTGAATTCTCTAGCTTCTGGCATCTGGCAATTGTATCTTGGCTACTCAGGACCTTCACTATATACATTTTGAATACATTTGTCAAGTTCCACTCACATTCACATAGCTATTGATGTTTTTATTGAATTAAATGTGTAGATAAAATTGAGAATGTCAGTATCTTAAAGACAGTCTTTCATTCCCCAACATGGCCTTTCTTTTCATAACTTTTTAAATGTGCTTCATGAATAAGCTCTGAAATTTTTCTCTGCTAAGAAGAAGAAAAAAAAAAAAAACAATGCTTAAATAATCTGTGAGTAACTTCATTGCTTTAATTTTCCTTTAACTGACACTAGGGTATTCCTCCTGACTTATTTCCTTCAGCCTAAGGGTAGCATTAGTTATACTCTGAGACCTTGGTAATGAGAAAAAGTTGATCAGGCAGCAGAACTGATGAGGCCCCTGGGAAAACAGTACATCTTCCTTTAACAGTCTACTCGGAGGAAGTGGTCAGCAAGCTGAGTGACTTTGATCTGCTCCCACTGAGTGACACACAGGAGCAGATCCATGACCCACATTTCCCACGACCAGATTTAGTCTTTGGTGGAGATCCTTCTTCCTCTTACTCTCTCACTGCACCTGGTCACCTAAAGAAGTTGATGACCCTGATCCTCAGGTCAGCTAGGCACTCATTCCTCTCTCCCACTCCAGATTTATAAAATCCCGTTTTAAGTTTAGTTTACCTAAGATGGAGCAGGTATCCATCTTTTCCATCCAGCTAGCTGTCCACTACACCTGAGGCTAATCAAGAATCATATATTTACCCTACAAACATCATCACTCAAAGCCACAAGTCATGCTGCTCCTTAGGGCAAACTGGAGGCTGACTTGGTTTTCTCAGTTATATCCTGGCAAAATAACAGTGGGCCATGGAACAGGAAGACACAGAAAGGGTGTGGTCTGTGATGGGGACCTTTTGGTCCCTCAATTCTCACTTTAAACAACCTTGAAATCACAAGTCAATCTCGGGGCGGGGGTTCTGATGCAAAGCAAGTGGGTGTGATGGATGTTCTCATCTGACCATAGGACAAAGATCTGGCCCCAACTTGACATCTGACAGCTGTATGACCATCTTCCACAGGACCCTCCCTCCGCACTCACCACCCCCTGTCATGATTCCAACTCAGCTGGGCAGCTTTATGCCTTTGGACGTTTATGTTTAACTATTATTATTATTATTATCATTTTAAATACTGGGAGGGGAAATTAAGGGGCATGATAATGAAGAGACCAAGATGTCCTCACTGTGTCAATTGCTGACCTAGAATCAAGATCAATCATTGATCCCAAATTCCACTGGTCTCACTTTTACGTTTTAGGACAAAGCTGTAGTGGCTACCAGTGAAGTCAGAATTAGACAGGCAGTCAGCATAGATAGGTAAATCGAGTCAGGTAGGATCAAGGAGGGCAATTTTGATTGAGCCAGGGAAGTTGGAGATAGTCCACCTGAAAGAGCCCTTCCTCACACTTCAGAGCCCTTCCTCCACACTTATCAAGAACCTGCCCCAGCTCCAACCTGTTGCTAAGGTAAACTGTCCCAGGAATTGTTCCTCCCTACAGGGAGCTATAAAGTTGTTAATTAATGTGTCCTAGGCCCCACCATCCTGCCCTTCCCCCTTCAGACCACCTGTTTCCCACCTTTTGGCCATCCCCGCCCCCCCCCCCGCCCCGCCCAAGCATTTCTTAGGCCCAGTCAGGTACACAGGAAAAAGAAAGATTAGGGGAAGAGGGCAGGAGAACAAAGGAAGCCTAAGACTTATAAAAAGGGCAGAACACCTCACTTCTTGGGATACCAGCTATGGCCCCTTCTCCCTCCTGGGAAAAGTCTGTTACCCCTTTTTAAATAAGCCCTGCTTTATATGCTTGCCTTGGCGGCGTGTTTCTCTAATGTTCAAACTTCAGCATTTGAGGGAGCAGAACTTATCACCAGTAACCATTGGTGTCACCAGCACAGCTCCGAATGCTGCCAGCTTTCAAATAACACATTTCTCAGAATGACCGAGAAATCCTGGATATATCACACATGTCAATATTTCTAAGGGTTGCCTTTTGCTGAGTGCAGCTTAGCCATCTGCAGTCATTATCTCATTTAACCCTCCTAAATACATTTCACATGCAAATTATTGATCCTATCTCATGGATGAGGAAACAGATTCTGAAAGGTGAGGTTAAGAAAGCTGATCAAAGGAAGCCAACAAGACAACCCTGCCTCCCATCAGCAAGGTCTCAAATTCAGCAGCCTTAATTTAATAAAATTACTCCTCCCCTACTTATCGCCACCCCCAGCACAGGAGTTACCTCTTTTCCTGGAAATGCAATATGATACTTAGAGAGGACAAGGAACCTGTTGCACAGGTTTGCCCTGAGTATGTGATTTACAGCCCTGTCACTGTGGTTCCCACTTAAATGCCCCAACATAACACAGAAGAGGGCTTGCAGGATCCTCACCCACCACCCTAGTCACAGGCAGTAGAACAGAGAGCATAAATTCTCTGTCGACACAGATGCACCAAGATTCTTTCCATCTCACCTGGAGACTCAGAAAAGTATTTCCCTCCTAAACAGACACGTTTTAATATACTGACATACTATGGAATTCATGGAAAATTACAACTGTACATAAATTGCATTAAAAGGGCAGGAAGCCTTTGAAAAGACATACATCCTCTTCCATTTGATTTCAGGAGTTTCTCACCCCTGGAAGGGACAACACAAAGACTTCCAGCCAGGAAGAACGGGTGGACCCTGACCCGCCAGGGCTTGTCTCAGACCTACTGCTGAGTTTTTCTCACAGGGCAGAGTTCTGGGTTTTTCTCTCTTAATTTTCTCCATCCTGCTGGCTGAAATATACACACAGGCTGAAATACACACACAGCGCTGTGTCAGCCCACAGGACCAGCTGAATCCACAAACCAGCCACGCAAGAAGACAGAACAGATGCCCAGGAGGCTACACAGGTCCCACCCACCCTGTCCCTGCCACTCAGAGAGCCTGGAGACTTCTGGACCTCAGTCCCTGGAGGGAAGAGAGCAGTGAAGGAAACAGAAGACCTTCAGGCAGGAGGTTCTGTTAACAAGATCTGAACTGGTTCCTTCAATGAATGCACGTTTTGTTTCAAAGGCATAGATTTGTTTAGAAATATTGGTTTTGATCGCGCCAACCATAGTAAGGACAACAGTAAATCTCATTTTAAACCCCAGCATCTGTTCCTAATGCTGTAGCAGAAACAACTGCTTCTCTGAAGAAGCTGTGCTCCAATCTCTGATCTTCCAGGAGCCAGCCTCCTGGGTCTCTGACGGTGCCTGCCAGGGGCAGCCCCAATTGAATCCCTCAGGCGCTGGGGGGTGGACAGTGACAGCCCTGGAATGAGGCAGGCTCACTTATCTGCTTCCGCAGAAGAATGTGCCTTGCTGGGAAGCAGTCCCGCTCCGGAAAAGCTGCACATCTGTAAACCAGGCTTTTGTTCACTGAAGTGAATCTCAGCAAAGACAAAAGCACCCTTTCCCCTAGAAGGAAAAACCCTACCGGCTGAAGGGCTGGGGCATTTTGTCCCAAAGCCCTGAGGACTTGAGAGCTGTCATCAAGTGTTTCGGGGACCACAGGAACAGATAGTTCTCTTCCCAAGCCCTATCCAGGCTTCCTGACCTCTTGCTTTCGGCATCCTACCTTATCCTCCTCCCCACCCCTCCCCCATACCCCAGGTCAGGTTTCAGCAACTGGAGGTGGCCAGAGGTGCAGGAGCACTGGAGAGGACCCAGGCGCAGGGGCTGAACAGGAACTAGCCACCCAAAAGTTCCACTGTCGGGCTTACCTGGGCACCTGGGGGCCAGGTCAGTCCATGGAAGGGCCTGAAGACATGGGCTTTATTGCAGGCACTCTGTAGAATCTGTCCCCAGCGGCCCTATGTGGTGAGTGTCTTCCACAGTCCCAGCCCCAGCAGCGTCCTCCACCCACCCAGGCAGGGCGCTGTGTTCCGGCCTGTCCCGGGGGAGTCAGGGAGGGAGGCGGGGCAGCCACCTCCAAAGAGGCCCATTCAGAGGGCGGCAGGAGAGCTGGTCCGAGGAAAGAATCCCGGGATTGTTGGGCTGCCGCGGGCTGTAGCGGGCGGCCTGCCCAGTCAGTGCCTCCAGACGTGGCCCCGCCTCGCTCCATGGCTGCAGTTTGCTTCCTTTCCACTTCTTTTCCCTCTCTTTCCTCCTCCCCTCTTTAAACTCCTGCGATTTCCCATCACAGCTTCATGGCTGGCTCAGACCCCGCTGTCATCCAAGGGACAAGCAACAGAACTCACCAGCCACACCCCAATACCTGCCCCTCCTGGGTCAGCTGGACTCCACAGCAGCCCCGGAGCCAAGAGGGCATGGACGCCTTGGAATCTTAGGCAGAAAGGACCACGCTGATCCCACTCCCCTGGATGGGGCGATCTGCCCCTCACCATGCCCTTCACTTCATCCCTGCCCAAGAAAGCCCAGTGACAGCCCACCCGTCACTGTCACTGCCTGCTCAGGTTTTCCTCCTGGCCACACCCGAGTCCCCTTCACCTGGCTGGTGGCCTATCCCACCAATAGGTTGTTGGCAATATCTATATCCTATAACCTTTTCTTCTTCCTCCTCTGCTCATGTGCTGTCCTCTAATCTAAAAGGATAAGGCAATTGATGACCCCTAAACCAATTGATGACCTCCTACACATTCTTCAAAACCCATTACAAATGATCCTATAACAGTGGTCCAGTTCAGTTTTTGAATATAGCTCTGGGCCTTATTTTTTAAAGGGATCTGTTTTCCTCTTCTCCCTCTCCCCCTCCCTAAACTGGGGGCGGGGGAACAAGATTACCTTGAGTTATCAGTGCTCCACTGCAAGGATTTGTCTGCCAGAGGAAGTGGGACAAATTAACAAGTGAATCCTAACACACCATCAGGGGGCCCTGGGAACCCCTGTCAGCTCACACCTGGAAGGTAAAGGCCTCAGGGACTGAAGTCCCCTGTGCTTCTCCTTTGCTAGCAAAGCAATGGAACTTCTTTTTCCTTGTTCTCAAAACCTTGTCCTCATTATTGAATTGGCATTGAGGACAGGACTGAGCTTTCGGTTAAGATTCCACATTTTTACAGAGTTTGGGACACTTTCTGTCAGTCAAGTGGAAGTGAGTGCTCTGTTCCATGAGACCTGAAATTTGACTGTAACTAGACCACCTAGCCCAACACAGGGGCCCTTGGAAACATGGCAGGTTATACAGAGTTGGACCATGAGGCCAGCCCAGAGTGGCTTCTTGTATTTTGTGGGTCTGGCAAAGTCCCACTCACTCCTCCAATGCTAGAACAGATATCAGTTCTGCTAGAAGGCTCTCCCTGGGAGAGAAGGTCCTGTGTCCCTCCTGGGATGCCTCCTTTCCTGCGCACTGGTAGGCGCTGCCCTCAGACTATCATCCTGGAGTTTCACACACAAGCAAACACACATTCACACACACAGCATGCTTCCAGAGTAGTCTGCAGAATGGGCCCAGCTTGTGTAGGCACACTCACCAACCTGGTGGATGTGAACTGGTAAACGTCTCCCACTAGAAGATATGGCTCACCCAGGGCCTTTGGGCACATGTCCTAGAGTATGGGCAGGACCCTCCTTCCAAAGGTCTGAGTAGGCACTTCCTCCAAGTTGTTTATGTATCAGAAGGGCAGCTACTCCTGCAAAGGAGGCTGTTGGAAATGCCTGACCACAGAAGGAGCAGGATCAGTTCAGGCAGAAGAACCAGTTTTTTCCGTGGCCCCTCTCTCCAGCACAAAGGAAGGTGGCTCAGGGACAAGGCCATGGTGTTCCAGGTCCAGGAAGAGTGGCTATAATGGGGATGGCACTCCCAAGGGCAGGTCCTGTTCCTTCTGTGGATGCCACAAGCTGGATGGATCCTATCCAACCCACTGGGATGGGTAGAAAAGGAGGCTGGGCACATTGTGTCTGCCTGTGCCAAAGTGATGATCTGGACAATTCCAAGTAGACTTCGACAGACATTTAAAAACTTCCTGGGGATCTGCTGAACACTCCCCACCACCTCCCCCTGCCTTCTTTCTCTCCTTGGCTATAGCACCAGGGACTAGGGTTATTTCAAGGTTCATTTCCAGGAGGCAGCCATTCTGTTGGTGACTGACACTGGGGGTGGGGTGCGGGTAACCCAGAAACTCTGCTACCAACCTCAAGAGATCTATATGTTCCACACCTCTGCTTTGCACCAGCCAGAAAGCTCATGGAAAGGTAGCAAAATCCTGAGATCCAGTACAAATCAGCCTACTAGGGAAAGATAGCAGTCTCACAATTGGCAAGTGCAGCTGCACCCTTACAAACAAGGGTGCCAGTATAAGGCCACCCAACCATCTGGGTCCCTTCTTTCACAAGCTTCAGGCTCAGGCCTCTTGCAGGGCTGATGAACTCAGCTCCCTAGAATGGAAAGGTCATCTTCCTCATTCCATTCAGTCTTTAGAAAAATTAACTCACTAGCCCATTGCAGTGGCTCATGCCTATAACCCCAGTGGTTCAGGAGGCTGAGATAGGAGGCTTGCAAGTTCACAGCAACTTAGCAAGACTCTTCCTCAAAATAAAATATAAAACTGGCTGGGGATACAGCTCAGTCGTTAAGCACCTCTGGTTTCAATTCATAGTATCCTGCCCTCAACAAAATAGAAAGGAAAATATTACTAATTTTATCCAGGACATTCTCT
Organism: Callospermophilus lateralis; assembly: GCF_048772815.1. NCBI lineage: Eukaryota > Metazoa > Chordata > Mammalia > Rodentia > Sciuridae > Callospermophilus > Callospermophilus lateralis. The sequence continues at coordinate 101,925,671 of NC_135305.1, forward strand.
GTGCTAGATGCTGGGATGCAATCACGATTCTGCATAGAAATGTTTTTTCCAAACAAAGAAATTCTCATTTGCATTTGCCTGCCTTTGGATTTTTGCAAACTTACTCATTTTTCCCTTTCTTACATATGCATATACGTACAAGTGCATGGTTCTTCAGAAGTGTTTATAAAGTGACAATGCCTAACTCTAGGTATAATTATGAGCACATGTATATGTGACCATCCATGTGCTGTGTAACATGCTATATATGTATGTACTTGACTCCTCCAAATCCTCAGGTTCCAAGCCAAACAAGTATGTATGGATAAAAAATATTTTTTAATTGCATCTATGATGAACTTACAGAGACTTTTTTCTAGTCATTATTCCTAAGCAATATAGTATAAATATTTACATAATACTTACATTGTATTAGATATTAGAAGACTAGGGATGATTTAAAATATATGGTAGGGACGTGGCGCTTTCATAATCTCAGGGACTCAGGAGGCAAAGGAAAGAAGATCAAAAGTTTGAAGCCAGCCTGGGCAACTAAGCAAGATATTGTCTAAAAAAAAAAAAAAAAAAAAACAGGGCTGGGGATATAGCCAGTGGTAGAGCATCCTTGGGATCAATCCCTAGAACAATCCCTTTCAAAAGAAAGAAAAGAAAAAAGATATGGGAGGGTATATATAGGTTCTATGCAGATGCCACACCATTTTATAGAAGAGACCAGAGTATCCACAGATGTTGATCCACAGGGGGTCCTGGGAACTAATCCCCATAAATACAGAAGGACAACTGCAAACTAAAAGATGACAGGAGTTAAAAAGTGCTTCTTTACCTAATTGGAATGGTCAGGCCAATGTGTCCCTCTTTTGAGAAGGAATCCTAATCTGGGGACACTAGGTATTTCTATTAATACCTGGAGGGCTCTAACCCAGTAGGTCCTGCCCAGTAATAAATAGTGAGGGACAAACTAAAATGTTAAAATCTGCAGATCTCTCAACAACTCCAGTCACACACCCCTTCTTCGTCCCCACTCCTCCAAGTGTGTCGGGTCCAGTGGGGCGTTTTGAGAGGATGATGGTAACAGGTTTCAGAGAAAACTCCAGGGCATTTTACTGGCAGCTGGCCAACAATGTCACAGGGGACAGAGTTGGGAGAGGTGCATGTGAGAGCAGGGCCTGGGGACGGGGTCATGAGACATGCAAGTGGCACACAAACAGGTCCTATGCCCGGGCCAGCTTCACACCCATTTGTATCCAAGCCACCCCTGTGTTATCCTATCTGGAGCACTGCCCTGTAGAGCTCAGAGCTGGGGGAGACAGGCACAGGCCCCAGATTTGGCTGGGTGTTCAATGGATTCTGAGTTCTACACTGGCCACAGGCTATCTCAGAAGGGGCATGCCCTGTATATGATGTGCCCCAGGCTCAGGATATAAACCCACTCATCCAGTCCAGGGACAGAACATAATGTTGATACACAATGGGGCTCTGGAAATGCTTCAACAAAGAAACGCATTTTGACTTAAAAAACAAATTCCCAAGACATATTTCTGGTGCACTATCATACTGAGGCTGAAATTTTCTCACTTCTGAGAGTGTTCCCCCAATACCATGCATAGTACACACATTCTTATTTTGCTTAAGTTTAAAAGATGTTTGAAGAAGATATGCAACTAATGCAAGATCACAGACACAGAGCCAGCTGTAGCCCAGGAGCATTCGGTAGGGCTGGGAAATATGATAAGTGCAAAAATTCGGTTGGCAGTATATCATAATAACTTTTATAGGCTGATGTTCAAGAATAGTCCACTGGAATTGGGTAATGAAGTGAGATGAGAAATAAAATTAGAAAAACAAAGATTCCTCTAAGCCAAAAGCAAGCAAATAAATACACAATTGGCATGGTCAAAAAGTCTTGCATCTCATGTGGGGATCTTCCAAACTGGACTGCTCTATGATGGGTGTTAGCGAAGGATGCCAACTCCTTGGGTTTTTCTGAACATGTTTTCTTTTCAACAGACTCCTAAAGGCACATTCACAGGCTGCCACTTTATTCTGACTCCATGAACCCGTCCCTGATGTTTGCTTTTAAATATATTTAGAAGCAGTCTGCTTTTCTTTTTTCATGTTCTTCATCTGGGCTGGGGAGTGGTGCAACATTTGCTAATTCACATGCCTGTTACTTGAGGGTCATCACTCAACAGGATGCATGCTTTAGCACCAAAGGGAAAGCAGACTCTATCACAGGCATGTAAACAGACACTGCATTCCTCTGCTTATTTACAAATCGTATATGTAAATAATCATGTGCATTCAAAACAATCAAGGGTCTCCATAAAAAATACATGGGGTCCACGTTCAGTACATGCTTTATCCCCATTATAAACATTCTTATTAAAAGTTCATAAAGATTCAAAAGAAAAGAGAGACGGGAACAGAAAGAAAAGGGAAAGATTAGTGGAAGCATTCTGTCATCTGTCAATCTTTAAAAGATGATAACCCTTTTTTAAACAAAGTAAAGAATTGCTTGGAAATACTCTATCTTCCTCTATCTTTTCTCCTTCCATTTCACTCACTGTGTCTCTGTCTCTATCCCTATCTCTCAAGATATTCTTGGATCCTCTTTTTCTTCCTCTTTCTGGCAAACATTGTCCATTTTTTGCCCTTTGAAACCTACTGAAAGCCAAGGAGTTCAAACAGCACTAACGGAAACCATGTCCCCTCTCTTGAGCCAGTTCTGAAATCCTTCCATGTTCTCTGTCAACCCAAGAACATGCAAACGAACTGAAGCACCTCCTCCAAGCCCTCTCAAAGCCTCTGATCCACAGTTGAGAAGAGACAACATGATTAGAAACCAGATCCCAAAATGACCCAACTCTACTCTCCAGAACACAAAATAAAATTAACAAAACATAAAAGGTACTATCTTGACGTAGTCAAACATTAACTGTTAATCACTTTCGCGGAAGGCAAGTCCTCAAAAGCATTTAAAATAGCACTTGTAAAACTGTTATGTGACAAGAATGTTCCAGAATTATACAGGAGTAACAGTGTACAACATTATGAGTGTACTAAATGCCAATTAGTTGTTCACTTTAAAGTGGCTAATTTTATCTCATCTTAAAAACAAAACAAAACTACAACAACAACAACAAAAACCCACAAACTATTTTTGGAATAGTTTGGAAGCTGAGATATATCAAAAACTAACATGTCTTTCATGAAATATTTTATTATGGTTTTGTTTCTTTTCATTTATTTGAAAATATAATAGCTAATTTTCAGATAAGAAACAATAATAATTTACATCTTATAGTTCAAAATTTCCTCAATTTTACCTATGCAAAGACAGATTAAATGAGTCCTTTACTCAAATTCTTACAAATGTTTTCATTTTCAAGAAAAACATTTGCTTTGGGGGCTCTCATCTGCAACTTCAAGGAATTTAGGGATATTGTCCCCCAGCACACGTTTCTGGAGTACACTGGCTGGGCTGGTAATGTGTTCAAAAGACAGGTACACTGAAGGCTCATGCTGGAGGGTCCCAGGTGGAAGACCTGGTAGATCCCTGCCCTTGAGAAGCCCAAACTGTCCCTCACAGGACCCTGGACATACAGCCCCAGATACCTTCCCACTGCCACCCCCAGTACCTGTCCCCCAACTTTTTAAATCACAACACACTCCCAGAAGAATTAAGTCCCATCTGAATTCCCATTGAAATATTAATTACGTGAGTCAGTACTTAAATACCCATCACTTTCCTGGAGTGGGTGCAGTCATTTAAAGATGAGCACTTGAGGCAGAGCCAGTGTATAAGGGCCCTGTGCCTGGAAAGAGCAGGTTTCCCTGGCTCTCACCCACCGAGGGAGGGGGCTCGAGAGTGCTTCTCTGTCACCAACTCATGTTCTCTTCTATGGTCTGAATGTGCCCCTCAAAGTTTGTGTGTTGGAAATAATCCTGATACAATAGTGTTGAGGAGTAGGTCCTTTAAGATGTGTTTAGGCCATGGGGCTCTGACCTCATGAATGGATGAGCACTGTTTTCTCAGGAGTGAGTTCCTGATAAAAGGTAGAACTCAACATCTTCCATCTCCCCTCTCTTTTTCTCTGTCTCTCTCTCCCTCCCTCCATTTGATGCCTTCTGTCATATCATGACCCAATGAGCAGTTCCTCACCAGAAGTGGCTCCTCCATCTAGGACTTCCCAGATTCTAGAACTGCAAGCCAAATAAATTTCTGTTTATAATTACCCAGTCTGTAATATTATTATAGCAGCAGAACATAGACTTAAACATACACTGTGCTACTGTCTACACTATGACCATCAATGGTTTTCCACAGCTTATGACATCACCTTTCCTTTTGCTGCTTATGTTATTATGATTGTATGCAAAATGTTTCCTGAACCTCCGTCAGGTCTGAACAGGTACCTGGGCTGCATGTTCTGGTCAGCTCTCCACAGGAACCAGGTTTAGTAGGAATTGCTTACTCTTTTATACAGAAAATGATACCAAACCTCAGAGAGGGCCCGAGACCTGACTGAAATCATTCTGTTAAGAAGTATCAGAGCCAAGATGTGCATGTATCTGGAATTTGACCAGGAAGAGATGACCATCAGGACAGGAATCACCAGACACCATCTTGTCTGCACTTCCCTGGCTTCCCTGTCTGCTGGGGGGCAGTGTGGCGTGTTGTGATGACAGGGCCTAGAGATGGGACTCAAATTCTGATGAGGACAATCTGTCAAAGTGCAATGTCATTTAGATCTTCAACACCAGTTATAACCTAACAGGAAAAAAAAAAAATGGTGGTACAATTAATTTCTACTGTTCTGGGTAACAGAGAAGCTTGAGGCAATGAGAAAGTTAATTTGCAGCACTTGCCAAATACTGTGGTGAAAATACACCTGCACTGGCAGACCTCAAGCCGCTCAGGAGATGTCGACTGGCTCACAAAGTCCCTAGCATTCTAAAATTGGCTCTCTGCCCAGCAGGTGCTGGCAGGCCCTGGCTTGGGCACTCTTCCCCCTTACTTACTCTTTTTCATATTATTCAATAAAGCTTCTTTAATTCACCTAGCTATTAATAAATCTAGAGGATGCTTCAGTTGCTTTCTGTTCACTTACTAAGATGCAGGAGGGAATTTTATGTAGACAGCATTATGGTAACTGCATATGAACTAACAAGGAGTCAGAACATAATTCACACCATAACGATAATAGCAACCAAATCAACCACCATGCCTAAATCCATTTCATTAAGGCAGTTGGTTGCACCAAATAAATATTCAATACTCAGACTTCTTCTCATCTATTATGAAACCACTTTGGTCTACCCTCTGTAACTTGACTGCCCATTCACACCACCATTCTGCCTCCTGGAGGCTTGGTGCTGACCTCACATTTATGGCCACCCCACCACTGCCTTCTGGGGCCTGCAAAAAAGCACCGATCTGGCCAAACTTCCTCAGGTTTGGGTCCCACCACCACTCCCCTGCAGGTCCCTCCAGATCACCAGCATATCCTGGGCTGTACCTGCCATAGAGCTGCACCAGCATGTCCTGGGCTCTGCACCCGCTACCTCACCATCCCAAACACTCTCTCCACCTGCCTTGAATTCCTACTTAACCTCCTAATAAGCAGACAGTGAAGATCCACTGACCTAGTCTTCCAGTTTCCTCCCTGGAGCCCGGGCCCTGTGCGGGCATCCTGGGATCCCTCTGCGGCTGCTCTGCTGGCTACACTTCTACAGGGCAGGGCTGGGCCTCTCCGGGCTCCTGCTGGCCCAGCGGAGCACCAGGGAATGAGAGTGCTCAGTATACAGGTGTGGACAATTGTGAGGTGTATCTAACACAAAGTATTTTTTTTTTCACATTTTAACTTTTTAATTATAGAAAATTCCAAATAAAACTGAAGTAGGCAAAATGGCCCAGCCTCCTGGTGGCCTTGACCCAGCTTTCACTATTGGCAGCTCACTGCCAGTTCTGTCAACGACACTCACCCGACATGTTTTAATTAAACTTTTTAAATTTTGAAATCACTGTGGATTCACAGGCAGCTGTAAGCCATTACACAGGGATACTCTGTACCCTTAATCCAGACCCCCCCCCCCCACAACACTAGCAACCTGTAAAATTACACTTGGATGATAATGTTGAGCTAGTGGAGTCACAGAATGTTCCAGCACCACAAGGATACCTCCTGCCACCCTTTCAGTTACTCCCATTTTCCCTCCTCCCCTGCCCTGCTTAACCCTTACTAAAAGAATTAATCTGTTCTCCATTTCTATAATTTGGCTATGGGAAAAAAATGCAATATAAATGAGATCATTCAGTGCATCAGCTTTTGGTATGGGATCTTCTCAATCAGCCTTGTTCTCTGGAGAGCCATCCAGGTAGATGTGTGTATCAGTAATTCCTTTTGTCTGCTGAGCAGTATTCCATAGTAGTGATGTACTACCATCTGTTTAATCACTCACTTATTGAAGAACTTCTAGATTGTTTCCCCACTTGGGCTTTTTAAATAAAGCTACTATAAATATTTGTGAACAGGTTTTTTAAAACATTATTTTAGTTGTAGATGGACACAATCCGTTTATTTTATTTTTATGTGGTGCTGAGGATCGAACCCAGTGACCTCTAAATGTGAGGCAAGCACTCTACCACTGAGCCACAACTCCAAACTTCCTCAGGTGAACAGGCTTTTATGTGAACATAAATCTATTTCTCTGGGATAAATGTCCAGGAATGCAATCACTTGGGTCATATGATAGGTGCCTATTTAGTTTTTGTTTTTTATTAAGAAACTGCCCAACTGTTCTCCAAATTGATTGCATGGTTTAGCATTCCCACCAGCAGTATCTGAAGGATTGTTTCTCTACATCCTCATGAGCAATTGCTGTTGTCACTATTTTTATTTTAGCTGTTTAGAGAGGCGTGTAGAGAGGACTCATTGTGGCTTTAATTTTCATTCCTCACCCAGTGTGGTTGTGGTGATACATGCCTATAATCCCAGCTGATCAGGAGGCTGAGGCAGGAAGATCGAAAGTTTAAGGCCAGCCTCAACAATTTAGTGAGGACCTAAGCAACTCAACAAGATCCTGTCTCAAAACATAAAAAGGGCTGGTGATGTGCCTCAGTGATTAAGCACCCCTCGATTCAATCCCCAGTGCAAAAAAAAAAAAAAAAAAAGAAAAAAAATTGTATTCCTCTAATTGATAAAGACACAGAGCATCTTTTCATGTGCTCAATTGCCGCCTATGCATCTTCTTTGGTGATGTGTCTTTTTATGTCTCTTGTCCACTTGTTTTTTTTTTTTTTTAATTCCGCCCCCCTCCCCGAGACCCCCCCTTTTTTTTCTCTTGTCCACTTGTATTGTTTATTTTTTTTTTCCTTTTGAGTGGTGAGAGCTCTTTATGTATTTTAGATGTTATTCCTTTCTTAGATGATTTTAAAATATTTCCTCCCAGTCTATACTTTGTCTTTTTATGCTCTTCAAAGCCTCTTACCATAGCACAAGTTTTCAATTCTGATGAAGTCTAGTTTATCAGTTCTTCTTTTTATGGCTCATGCTTTTGATGTCAAGTCTCTCTCTCTCTCTCTCTCTCTCTCTCTCTCTCTCTCTCTCTAATCTAACCCTGGATCCCAAAGGTTTTCTCTTACTTTTTTCTAAAAATGTTATAGTTTTACTTTTTTGGATTTAAGTCAAAGATCCTTTTCAAGTTAATTTCAGCATAAACTGACATCCACTTGAGGTTCAATACTTCATCTGAGGGTGTTCAATTGCCCTGGCACCTTTGTTGGAAGGTCGCCTCTGCTCTAACAACTTGCCTTTGCTCCTCTGTCGAAATCAGGTGGGCATACTTGGTGTAGATCTATCTGTGGGTTCTCCATCCTGTTCCACTGATCTATGTGTCTGTGCCTTCACCAACACGAGTCTTGACCACAATAGCATCTAAGCCTTCAAATTAGGAAAGTCCGTTAATTCTTCAAAATTGTTTTGGCTACTCTAGTTCCTATCAATTTTTTTCTTTCTCTCACTTATTTTCTCTATTGTTTCTCCTTTCAGTGTTATTCATTTCTGCTTGCTTTGAATATCTCCTTCCTTGAGTTTACTCTGCTCTGCTTTTTCTAGGCATTGGAAATAAGAGTTTCAGCTATTCATTTCAGATTCTCTTTTGCAATGTATATAGGTACTACTATAAATTTTCCTCCCTGCACTGCTTTGGCTATATCCCATAAATTTTGATGTTTTACTTTTGTTTTTTTATTCAATTCAACATGTTTTTGTATATTCCCTTGAGACTTCCTTCCTCTTTGACCCATGGAATATTCATAAGGATATTACTTCACTTCTACATATTTTTTAAAAATGTGTTTGAATTGCTCTAATGTATGCCCCATCTCAAAATATTTATTTTTTTCACAAATGTTAATCAAACCAATAACTTAAAATGTATATTTTAGGATTCAGTCAGGTAACTAATCAATATATATTTTCCCTTTTTATATTGGGTTGTGTCTGTAATATTTGCAGCACTTTTATCATTTTAAATATTCTCTTTCCTAATTTTGGATTTATAATTTTTGTTCATTTTTATAAAAACAAAAATTATTTAAAAAATATTAAAATGTTAAAAAAAAGATTTTCATATTACTTCCTTTCCTGATTTCTGGTTTAATTCCATTATGGTTAAAGAATATGCTCTGCATGATTTTAATCCAGTCTATAGTCTACTCTGGGTCACTTACCCAACATTCCTGGCTTACCTTTCAGGTTTTTTTTCTTTTTAATATTTGGTTTATATGTTGGCTGGGATTTTCAGCTGTACTTAATAGAAAGAATAGGAAAAAGTAAGTCTAATTTGCCCTGCCAGGAAGCACAGCCTCTCATCAATGATATTTTTAAAACAAAATCACATGCTGCCTAGTAACATTTCAGTTAATAGTGAACTGCAAATACAATGGTGACTCTAGGATTATATTGACTAGCAATGTCATAGCCATCTTGGTTTGTGTGATACACTCTATGATGTTCACACAACAACTAAATTTCCTAAGACACATTCCTCAGAAGATTTCCTCACCATTAATTAAGACTGGAACTTCGTTTATACGCACATCACTGTTTAGCTGTAAATGATACATGACCAGGCGGTACTATAGACATAGAGAGGATATTACATGAGGACCACACAGTGGTTAGAATGGTAGGGATTAGAACAGAGGAGGAGGTTCATAGCGTTCACCAAGTATTTGAGTCATAGTCATCCATGACTAAGATCTGCCATGTGCTCTTTCAGTCATGACATCTGTCAGTGGCTGACTCACTGGTCAAGCTGACTGGTCTGGATTCAGGCTTTACCACTACCTAGTTACATGGCTCAGACAATTTCCTCAACTCCTTTGGTCAGTTTCCTTATCTGTAAAGTGGGGATAACATGAAGAGTAACCTTATACCATTTACAAATTAAAGCAAACCATCCTATAAAAAACAGAGGGTAAGTCCTGTACTTAATCCTTTTCAGTGGAGTCCAATGACTCTGTCTGACTTTGCAGAGTAGGTGATATTCTCAGGCAAGCTCAGGGGCTCAAGGACCAAAGCATCCATTAAGCCAAAGTTATGGGTCTCTGTACTTCTTGGGAACTAATATGAAGTCAACCTTTCCTGGAAACTTTTGAGTAAAAAATTCAGAAGATTCATTACTCTTATGGTGTCTGCTTCTATATTTAAAAAGCAAAGCCCACTTCTTCCCAGTGAATATTTGCATAGATGCATGGGCTGCGCTGAAATCCACACATGGTGTGCAGGGCCCCATCCTGCTCACATGAGGAGAAACGCTGCCCATCTTTAGGCAGACACAATCAAGTTGGCATATATCTGTCAGCTCCGAGGCACTTTCCTGTTTCCTAGGCCTTTCTTGAGTTTAGTGGAGACTCAAAATTCTCTTAATGCTCAAAGAATGATTCCGGAAGATCATGAGCTGCTAGTGAAATTGAAAGTTTTTTCTAATATCTTCTTTCCTCAAGTTCATGACTCACTTTCCACTGCTAGTCATCTGTGCATTTTGAATGAATCTGGTCTTGATGCTGCAGGAAATAATTCAAGCCAGAGAGCTGTGGGTTCTAGTTCAAATTCACTATATAAGTTCAATTTAGGAATCAAGTGTGGTTGACTCAATGAGAAGGAAGGGACTATGTAGGGTGGAAGAGAATGCTCCTCTCTTCACATCTACCTAAATTATAAACATAAAAAAGGATACATGTGTGGTCTTATATGTGTAAGTCCAATGCGCGAATGCATATTTAAATACCTACCCCCACTCATCTGGGTATAATGCACATATAAAGAAGCAGAAATGTAGCAATGCTGTGAACACTTTTTCTTAAATTAAATTTCAGTCATGCCTGCTGAGATAGTTTAATTGCTATATACTGTGGATAACAGAAGCATTGCCCTTTCATTAAATTAAGCAGAGACTTGGTTTCTTCTGGACAAAGAGGGAAAGGAGAACCAGCTATCATTGCTGCAGCTGCTCCTGGTTATGGGGCTAGAATTAAATTTAATTTAATTGTCCTCATTCCCAAACAATATGTCCAATAACCATGAAAAAGGCCCCTGGATTACCCTCACCAAGGTAGAAAAGCAGCTGCATAAACAATCTAAAGTCACAGAGAGAGGGGCAACTTTTAAATGTTCATGAAACTCCAGGTAACATCCTCTCTCTTCCTGCCC